>NC_092340.1:292540000-293165000 GCF_046630445.1 Rutidosis leptorrhynchoides
GGAGAACCCAGACAGCGTAATATCAGACTGGCGTAACTGCGTTTTTACTTCTGTAGGGAGGAAACGATAGCAATGCTCGTACATGATATCAACGCCACTCCCGGTGTCGACATGCATGCGTTTAACTTGTACTCCGCAAGTAGGGATGCGACACTTGATGATAATAGGCTCGTTAACTGTGTCGATTGACATCACAGGAGGGAAAGTGATTGGGAGAAGTTCCCAATCCTGGTGATCATTGTACTTTCTCCGCTGGCTAACTTTCTCTGCGTCGACCATATTAATTGTTAAATCGGCATTTTTTTTTGTCAACTTTCTGCCATGCGAAAGTTTTAGTCTTCGACCCCTCCTATGCAGCTTTTCCCTTATCCTTCTTAGGTGGTTTTAGGTGATCCAATTTACCTGCGCGCAGTGCTTCAAGTACTCGTTCCATCAAGTTTTTGCATCGATTAGTGTCATGACCGTAATCGTCATGGAATTCGCAATACTTTGTTTTATCCCGCTTACCAAATTCTGTAAGCGGAGTTGGAACCGCAAAGGTCGCGCACACTGATTCGGTTGCCAAAATTTCTTTTGGTGCTTTAGACAAACTTTTGAGCTGTGCATAGTTCTGATTATTGATGCCGCGCTGATTATTGTTTCGATAATTGCCACTTGATTTCCCTTTATCGTTCCTGATAGGACCACCGCTGGGATACCTTCCGCGAGAATTACTTTTGCGGTTTTGATCACGCGATCGATCATCATCGTCTTTTCTTTCATTGCGCGAGCTAGCGGTGGGAATGTCATTATCTTCGCCACTCCTCATATAATCATGGCATTCTTTAAGTGCCTCAGCATAAGTTGTTGGCACCGTATGGCGCAAACGCTTGACCAGCGTCGGGTGACGCTCTGAATTTATACCATGTATGAGCCCGGAAATCTGCTGCTCTGGCTTAAGATCTGGTATGCGCAGGCACTCATTAGTATATCTTGTGAGAAATTCACCCAAAGATTCTTAGGACTTCTGCATGATATCATGACATTCAATATGAGTGCGTTTGCGTGGTCTCTGATTCTGATACTGCAGCAAAAACTTCATCCGCAGATCCATGAACCCGGCTATACTACCCGCCGGGAGTTTATTAAACCATTCACGAGCAATACCATGCAGTGTCATAGGAAATATCTGACATGCAACCGGATCCACCCAACCTTGAGTGCGCATTGCGCCTTCGAAATGCTGTAAGATGTCATCTGGATCAGTTAAGCCATTGTAAGTACCCAACGTGTGAGGTATCTTTGGCGCTGATGGAAACAGATATGCATTTATATGCGGAGGAAACTAATCAAAAGTGGTTGGTAGCTCAAAGGGTGGTTTAACAGGGTCCCCTTTCAATCCCGCAAAGAAACGCTTCATCATGTCCTGAACAAAGTCAGGCTGTGAAAATAAGTGAACCATATCAGGAGGTGCGGCCTGCATAAATTGACCTGCAAGATTTGCCTGCCCCTGAATATTTTGCCAAGGTTGAACCTGCATCTGCGGATATAACCAAGGCTGCTGCGTTGGAAAAGAAGGAAGACTTGAAGGCGCAGAGTATACAGGTGGTTGCAAAGGGACCGAAACATGTGGCGCAGATATCTGCAAAACTTGAGGATACACTGTTAAGAGCCCAACCGTATGCGCGGTACTTTCCTGTTGCGCAGTTATCGGCGTCCAATGAGAGTTTGCGTCTGGAATGACACCAAACCCCCAACTATTAAGTAATGCATGCGCATCCGCAGGAGTCAGGAATTACGAAACTGGACGCGGTGGTTGTAGTGACCCGAACTTTTCCATGTTTATATATATTAAATGAAATTGTTATTTACATGATTAAGCGTTTCCAACATATTAAGCAATCAAACTTGTTAAGACTTGATTAATTGAAATAGGTTTCATATAGACAATTGACCACCCAAGTTGACCGGTGATTCACGAACGTTAAAACTTGTAAAAACTATATGATGACATATATATGGATATATATAGTTAACATGATATTATGATAAGTAAGTATCTCATTAGTTATTTTAACAATGAGTTATATACATAAAAATGAGACTATTGAATTAAGAAACTCGAAAACGATATATATAACGATTATCGTTATATCAGCTTCTTACTAATTACATATGAATCATTTTAAGATATTGTTACATTATATAATCATGATAGATGATAAGTAAATATATCATTAAGTGTATTAACAATGAACTACATATGTACAAATAAGACTACTAACTTAATGATTTCGAAACGAGACAAATATGTAACGATTATCGTTGTAATGACATTTAACTGTATATATATCATACTAAGATATATTATATATCATAATACCATGATAATGTAACAATTTAGCATCTCTTTAGATATAATAAACAATGGGTTAACAACATTTAACAAGATCGTTAACCTAAAGGTTTCAAAACAACATTTACATGTAACAACTAACGATGACTTAACGACTCAGTTAAAATGTATATACATGTAGTGTTTTAATATGTATTCATACACATTTGAAAGACTTCAAGACACTTATCAAAATACTTCTACTTAACAAAAATGCTTACAATTATATCCTTGTTCAGTTTCATCAACAATTCTACTCGTATGCACCCGTATTCGTACTCGTACAATATACAGCTTTTAGATGTATGTACTATTAGTATATACACTCCAATGATCAGCTCTTAGCAGCCCATGTGAGTCACCTAACACATGTGGGAACTATCATTTGGCAACTAGCATGAAATATCTCATAAAATTACAAAAATATTAGTAATCATTCATGACTTATTTACATGTAAACAAAATTACACATCCTTTATATCTAATCCATATACCAACGACCAAAAACACCTACAAACACTTTCATCCTTCAATTTTCTTCATCTAATTGATCTCTCTCAAGTTCTATCTTCAATTTCTAAGTATTCTTCATAAATTCTATAAGTTGTAGTTTCATAAAATCAAGAATACTTTCAAGTTTGCTAGCTTACTTCCAATCTTGTAAAGTGATCATCCAACCCCAAGAAATCTTTCTTATTTACAGTAAGATATCTTTCTAATACAAGGCAATACTCATATTCAAACTTTGGTTCAATTTCTATAACTATAACAATCTTATTTCGAGTGATGATCTTACTTGAACTTGTTTTCGTGTCATGATTCTGCTTCAAGAATTTTCAAGTCATCCAAGGATCCTTTGAAGCCAGATCCATTTGTCACTTTTCCAGTAGGTTTATCTACAAAACTTGAGGTAGTAATGATGTTCATAACATCATTCGATTCATACATATAAAGCTATCTTATTCGAAGGTTTAAACTTGAAATCACTAGAACATAGTTTAGTTAATTCTAAACTTGTTCGCAAACAAAAGTTAATCCTTCTAACTTGATTTTTAAAATCAACTAAACATATGTTCTATATCTATATGATATGCTAACTTAATGATTTAAAACCTGGAAACACGAAAAACACCGTAAAACCGGACATACGCCGTCGTAGTAACACCACGGGCTGTTTTGGGTTTGATAATTAAAAACTATGATAAGCTTTGATTTAAAAGTTGTTCTTCTGGGAAAATTATTTTTCTTATGAACATGAAACTATATCTAAAAATCATGGTTAAACTCAAAGTGGAAGTATGTTTTTCAAAATGGTCATCAAGACGTCGTTCTTTAGACTGAAATGACTACCTCTTACAAAAACAACTTGTAACTTATATTTCCGACTATAAACCTATACTTTTTCTGTTTAGATTCATAAAATAGAGTTCAATATGAAACCATAGCAATTTGATTCACTCAAAACGGATTTAAAACGAAAAAGTTATGGGTAAAACAAGATTGGATATTTTTTGATTGTTGTAGCTACGGGAAATATTGTAACAATTCTATACAAATCATACCCTAGCTAACTTATATTGTATTATACATGTATTCTAATATATTATGTATTCTTAGGATACCATAGACACGTATGCAAATGTTTTGACATATCATATAGACCCATGTATATATATTATTTGGAACAACCATAGACACTCTATATGCAGTAATGTTGGAGTTAGCTATACAGGGTTGAGGTTGATTCCAAAAATATATATACTTTGAGTTGTGATCTAGCCTGAGACGTGTATACACTGGGTCGTGGATTGATTCAAGATAATATATATCAATTTATTTCTGTACATCTAACTTTGGACAACTAGTTGTAGGTTACTAACGAGGACAGCTGACTTAATAAACTTAAAACATCAAAACGTATTAAAAATGGTGTAATTATATTTTGAACATACTTTGATATATATGTACATATTTGTTATAGGTTCGTGAATCGACCAGTGGCCAAGTCTTACTTTCCGACGAAGTAAAAATCTGTGAAAGTGAGTTATAGTCCCACTTTTAAAATCTAATATTTTGGGATGAGAATACATGCAGTTTTATAAATGTTTTACGAAATAGACACAAGTAATTGAAACTACATTATATGGGTGAATGATCGAAGCCGAATATGCCCCTTTTGCTTGGTAACCTAAGAATTAGTAAACCGATCTACTAATTGACATGAATCCTAAAGATAGATCTATTGGGCCTAACGAACCCCATCCAAAGTACCGGATGCTTTAGTACTTCGATGTTGTTTTTATCATGTCCGAAGGATTTCCCGGAATGATAGGGGATATTCTTATATGCATCTTGTTAATGTCGGTTACCAGGTGTTCACCATATGAATGATTTTTATCTCTATGTATGGGATGTATATTGAAATATGAAATCTTGTGGTCTATTATTATGATTTGATAATATATAGGTTAAACTTATAACTCACCAACATTTTTGTTGACGTTTTAAGCATGTTTATTCTCAGGTGATCATTAAGAGCTTCCGCTGTTGCATACTAAAATAAGGACAAGATTTGGAGTCCATGCTTGTATGATATTATGTAAAAACTGCATTCAAGAAACTTATTTTTGATGTAATATATTCTTATTGTAAACCATTATGTAATGGTCGTGTGTAAACGGTATATTTTAGATTATCATTATTTGATAATCTACGTAATGCTTTTTAAACCTTTATAGATAAAATAAAGGTTATGGTTGTTTTAAAAATGAATGCAGTCTTTGAAAAACGTCTCATATAGAGGTCAAAACCTCGCGACGAAATCAATTAATATGGAACGTTTATAATCAATATGAACGGGACATTTCAGTTGGTATCCGAGCGTTGATCTTAGAGAACCAGAAATTTGCATTAGTGTGTCTTATCGAGTTTGTTAGGATACATTAGTGAGTCTGGACTTCGATCGTGTTTTCTTTAAAAACGATTGCTTAACACTTTTGTTGGAAACTATATATTATTAACATGTAAATATTATGTGATATATTAACCTCTTAATGTGTTTGATATTGTGTGATAGATGTCTACCACTAGTACAAATCCCATCGATTCACCTAATAATAATGAAGAGTCGAATATATTTTGGGAAGATTCACAAATTCCCGAAGAGGAACCGGAAGAGGAGGAACCGGAAGAGGAGGAACCGGAAGAAGAAGAGGTTTCGGAGGAAGAAATATTGATATCTATAGTAAATCGATTAAATAAAAGAAAATCCTCAACCAACGGACCAAAGTTAAAAATGGTCAATGGTGTTTCCGCCGAGGAAGCAAAATATTGGGAAGATTACCAATTTTCCGATGAATCGGATCCCGATAAGGATTCCGATGATGTTATAGAAATTACCTCGACCCAATTTAATAAAGCGAAAGAAAATAATAAGGGAAAATGTATAAAAATAGAGAAACCCGATTCCAACCCCGATGAACTTTATATGTATCGGCAACATCCGCATTTCCTAAAATGTAACAATGACCCGGGAACCTCTAAACCACCAGATTTTTCGAAACCATTGTGGAAAACGACGGCTCGTATTAGAGGAACACCATATATTCCTAGAAAATTAGGAAAACGAACCAAGTCCGAAGAAGAAGAAACCAGTGATTCAGATTAGAGGGTTGTAATCATGTTGTATATTATATGTATTGTAGTGTGCTTGTACTTTTATGTTCTATGTAAAAATTGCTTGTATTGTTTGTTAATTATCTTTTACGAATCTAATCCTTGTCTATTTTATAGTATAAAAACAAAATGGACGTTAAGGTAGACAACCGAATATTTTAGAAGACCTACCAGAGGATATGATTGAGGAAATCTTGTCTAGAGTCGGTCAGAATTCATCAGCACATTTAGTTATGGCGAAATTAACTTGTCAAACATTTGAAAGACTTTCCAGAAATGCCATAGTTTATAAAAGGCTTTCATTTGATAGGTGGGGTATATCACATTGGGGAGACCGTAAGTTACGCCGTGTTTTCTTTAAAGCATTAAATGCGGGGAACCCAAATGCAATTTTACGCTACGGGTTAAGAACCTATTTTGACTCAACTTATCCCAACATAGGATTTCATGAATTAGAAAGAGCTTCTAACATGCAACATAAAAAAGCATGTTATGCTTACGGGTTAGTGATTTTTGCTTCTTACCAAAGTGAGAAAAAAAACATCGGATTGCAACTTTTAAATAAAACCTTCCCACAAGTGACGAATTCAGTAGTTAGGGTGAGAAACAAGGTTTTTAGATTATTACGGGGCTGTTGGACATTACGAAACCCTCGTCCTTTTGACGACATTACAACATGCTGCCAAGCCAATGATCATAACGGTTATTTTCCACAAGACCAAGGATGGGAAATCGTCTTAGTAAAACCAGAATGCATGACTTGTTTCTGGACTTATGAATTACGTGTCTTTATTTCCTTTGCTGAACAACTTGCGTATTAACTAGATTTATCTTCAAAACTGTCCTGTATCATAGTGTACTATATTTCATGTTATATGTAATATAGCGAAGTTGTAAGTTTGAAGAATATTTGTATGTGATATATTATTATAATCAGTTTTTCATATGGAATTGTAGTAGTTGAATTGTATATTAGCTACTAAGTATGAACTTAACGGGTAGGTAGTACCCGAATTTAAACTTATAAAACGCTAATATGAAGAAAAAGCTTTTATAAATGAGTTCATATTATGCTACGAAATACTATTGACTACTCTTAATATTCTGTATGATTAACTCGATTCAGTTGGCTATTTTGAAGGAAATGGCACCGACTACTCGACACACCATGAATATGAGCGAAGAGGAATTTCGTACCTTTCTTGCTGCAAACATAGCCGCAGTACAGGCTGCGCTACATACCAACAATAACTCTGAATCTAGCAATGCAACTAACGGCGCAAGAAATCGTGTAGGATGCTCCTACAAAGAATTCACTGCCTGCAAACCTTTGAAATTTGATGGAACCGAAGGACCAATTGGATTGAAATGGTGGACCAAGAAAGTCGAATCGGTGTTTGCCATAAGTAAGTGTACTGAAGAGGACAAAGTTAAGTACGCTACGCATACCTTCACAGGTACTGCGTTAACGTGGTGGAACACCTATCTTGAACAGGTAGGACAAAATGCTGCTTACGCACTACTGTGGTCGGCATTCAAGCAATTGATGAACGAGCAGTACCGTCCTAGAAACGAAGTCAATAAACTCAAGGCAGAACTTAGAGAGTTACGAACACAAGGGTTCGACGTTACCACATATGAACGATGATTCACAGAGTTGTGCCTATTATGTCCGGGAGCATTCGAAGATGAAGAAGAGAAGATCGACGCGTTTGTAAAAGGGTTACCAGTAAAGATTCAAGAAGATGTGAGTTCACACGAGCCCGCTTCTATACAGAAGGCAAGTCGAATGGCTCATAAACTCATAAATCAGATTGAGGGAAGAATTAAAGAGCAGGCGGTCGAAGAAGCCAACACGAAATAACTCAAGAGGAAGTGGGAGGAAAACGGTGACAAGAGTCACCAGTACAACAACAACAACAACAACAACAACAATTACAACCACAATCGCAACAACTATCCCAACAACCGCAACAACAATCGCAACAATAACCGCAATCCAAACAATAACTACAGCAAACATCCCAACAACAACTACAACAACCGTTTCAACAACAATAACAATCCCAACAACAACCTCAATAACAACAACGGCAACAAAAACTAAAAACAGCCATGTCAAAGGTGTGAAGAAAATCATCAGGATTTTTGCACGACATTTTGCAACAGCTGTAAAAGAAATGGTCATAGCGCGACAAAGTGTGAGATCTAAGGACCAAAATTTAACAGAACTAAAGGAACAAATAATGTCGGAACAAGTAATGCCGAAACGAATAGTGTCGGAGCAAGTAATACCAACGCTGTTTGTTATAAATGTGAAAAACCGGGCCACATTATTAGAAATTGCCCGAATCAGGGGAATACTAATGGGCAGGGCCGTGGAAGAGTTTTCAATATTAATGCGGCAGAAGCACAGGAAGACCCGGAGCATGTTACGGGTACGTTTCTTATTGACGATAAATCTGCTTATGTTTTATTTGATTCGGGTGCGGATAGAAGCTATATGAGTAGAGAATTTTGTGCTAAATTAAGTTGCCCATTGACGTCTTTGGATAATAAATTTTTACTCGAATTGACAAATGGTAAATTAATTTCAGCAGATAATATATGTCGGGATAGAGAAATTAAACTGGGTGATGAAACGTTTAAGATTGATTTAATACCAGTCGAGTTAGGGAGTTTTGATGTAATAATTGGCATGGACTGGTTGAAGAAGGTAAGAGTAGAGGTCGTTTGTTACAAAAATGCGATTCGCATTATGCGTGAAAAAGGAAAACCTTTAATGGTTTACGGAGAAAAGAACAACGCGAAGTTAAATCTTATTAGTAATTTGAAGGCGCAAAAACTAATAAGAAAAGGTTGTTACGGCATTCTAGCACACATCGAGGAAGTTAAACCTGAAGAAAAGAACATCAGTGATGTTCCCGTCGCAAAAGAATTTTTCGATGTATTTCCGAAAGAATTACCGGGATTACCCCCACATCGATCCGTTGAATTTCAAATAGACCTTGTACCAGGAGCTGCACCAATAGCTCGTGCTCCATACAGACTCGCACCCAGCGAAATGAAAGAATTACAAAGTCAGTTACAGGAACTTTTAGAGCGTGGTTTCATTCGACCAAGTACATCACCATGGGAAGCTCCTGTTCTGTTTGTCAAGAAGAAAGATGGTACATTCAGGTTGTGTATCGACTACCGAGAGTTGAACCAACTTACCATCAAGAACCGCTACGCACTACCGAGAATCGATGACTTATTTGATCAACTACAAGGCTCGTCTGTTTATTCGAAGATCGATTTACGTTCTGGATATCATCAAATGCGGGTGAAGAAGGATGATATTCCAAAGACTGCTTTTAGGACGCGTTACGGTCATTACGAGTTTATGGTTATGCCGTTTGGATTGACTAACGCACCAGCTGTGTTCATGGACCTCATGAACCGAGTGTGTGGGCCATATCTTGACAAGTTTGTCATTGTTTTCATCGATGACATACTTATTTACTCGAAGAATGATCAAGAGCACAAAGAACATTTGAGAAAAGTGCTAGAGTTGCTGAGAAAAGAAAAACTGTACGCTAAGTTTTCAAAGTGTGAATTTTGGTTGGAAGAAGTTCAATTCCTCGGTCACATAGTGAACAAAGAAGGTATTCAGGTGGATCCATCAAAGATTGAAACCGTTGAAAAGTGGGAAACCCCTAAAACTCCGAAGCATATACGCCAATTTTTAGGACTAGCTGGTTACTACAGAAGGTTCATCCAAGATTTTTCCAGAATAGCAAAACCCTTGACTACATTAACGCATAAAGGGAGAAAATTTGAATGGAAGGATGAACAAGAAAAGGCGTTTCAATTGTTAAATAAAAAGTTAACTACAGCACCTACATTGTCATTACCTGAAGGGAATGATGATTTTGTGATATATTGTGACGCCTCAAAGCAAGGTCTCGGTTGTGTATTAATGCAACGAACGAAGGTAATCGCTTATGCGTCTAGACAATAGAAGATTCACGAGCAGAATTATACGACGCATGATTTGGAATTAGGCGCGGTTGTTTTTGCATTAAAGACTTGGAGGCACTACTTATACGGGGTCAAAAGTATTATATATACCGACCACAAAAGTCTTCAACACATATTTAATCAGAAACAACTGAACATGAGGCAGCGCAGATGGATTGAATTGTTGAATGATTACGACTTTGATATTCGTTACCACCCGGGGAAGGCAAATGTGGTAGCCGACGCCTTGAGCAGAAAGGACAGAGAACCCATTCGAGTAAAATCTATGAATATAATGATTCACACTAACCTTACTACTCAAATAAAGGAGGCGCAACAAGGAGTTTTAAAATAGGGAAATTTAAAGGATGAAATACCCAAAGGATCGGAGAAGAATCTTAATATTCGAGAAGACGGAACCCGGTATAGGGCTGAAAGAATTTGGGTACCAAAATTTGGAGATATGAGAGAAATGGTACTTAGAGAAGCTCATAAAACCAGATACTCAATACATCCTGGAACGGGGAAGATGTACAAGGATCTCAAGAAACATTTTTAGTGGCCGGGTATGAAAGCTGATGTTGCTAAATACGTAGGAGAATGTTTGACGTGTTCTAAGGTCAAAGCTGAGCATCAGAAACCATCAGGTCTACTTCAACAACCCGAAATTCCGGAATGGAAATGGAAAAACATTACCATGAATTTCACCACTAAATTGCCAAGGACTGCAAGTGGTTTTGATACTATTTGGGTAATAATTGATCGTCTCACCAAATCAGCACACTTCCTGCCAATAAGAGAAGATGACAAGATGGAGAAGTTAGCACGACTGTATTTGAAGGAAGTCGTCTCCAGACATGGAATACCAATCTCTATTATCTCTGATAGGGATGGCAGATTTATTTCAAGATTCTGGCAGACATTACAGCAAGCATTAGGAACTCGTTTAGACATAAGTACTGCCTATCATCCACAAACTGATGGGCAGAGCGAAAGTACGATACAAACGCTTGAAGACATGCTACGAGCATGTGTTATTGATTTCGGAAACAGTTGGGATCGACATCTACCGTTAGCAGAATTTTCCTGCAACAACAGCTACCATTCAAGCATTGAGATGGCGCCGTTTGAAGCACTTTATGGTAGAAAGTGTAGGTCTCCGATTTGTTAGAGTGAAATGGGAGATAGACAGATTACGGGTCCGGAGATAATACAAGAAACTACCGAGAAGATCATCCAAATTCAACAACGGTTGAAAACCGCCCAAAGTCGACAAAAGAGCTACGCCGACATTAAAAGAAAAGATATAGAATTTGAAATTGGAGAGATGGTCATGCTTAAGGTTGCACCTTGGAAAGGCGTTGTTCGATTTGGTAAACGAGGGAAATTAAATCCAAGGTATATAGGACCATTCAAGATTATTGATCGTGTCGGACCAATAGCTTACCGACTTGAATTACCACAACACCTCGCGGCTGTACATAACACTTTCCACGTCTCAAATTTGAAGAAATGTTTTGCTAAAGAAGATCTCACTATTCCGTTAGACGAAATCCAAATCAACGAAAAACTTCAATTCGTCGAAGAACCCGTCGAAATAATGGATCGTGAGGTTAAAAGACTTAAGCAAAACAAGATACCAATTGTTAAAGTTCGATGGAATGCTCGAAGAGGACCCGAGTTCACCTGGGAACGAGAAGATCAGATGAAGAAGAAATACCCGCACTTATTCCCAGAAGATACGTCAACACCTCCAACTGCTTAAAATTTCGGGACGAAATTTATTTAACGGGTAGGTACTGTAGTGACCCGAACTTTTCCATATTTATATATATTAAATGAAATTGTTATTTACATGATTAAGTGTTTCTAACATGTTAAGCAATCAAACTTGTTAAGACTTGATTAATTGAAATAGGTTTCATATAGACAATTGACCACCCAAGTTGACCGATGATTCACGAACGTTAAAACTTGTAAAAACTATATGATGATATATATATATATATATATATATATATATATATATATATATATATATATATATATATATATATATATATATATCATCATATAGTTTTTACAAGTTTTAACGTTCGTGAATCATCGGTCAACTTGGGTGGTCAATTGTCTATATGAAACCTATTTCAATTAATCAAGTCTTAACAAGTTTGACATGATATTATGATAAGTAAGTATCTCATTAGGTATTTTAACAATGAGTTATATACATAAAAATGAGACTATTGAATTAAGAAACTCGAAAACGATATATATAACGATTATCGTTATATCAATGTCTTACTAATTACATATGAATCATTTTAAGATATTGTTACATTATATAATCATGATAGATGATAAGTAAATATATCATTAAGTGTATTAACAATGAACTACATATGTACAAATAAGACTACTAACTTAATGATTTCGAAACGAGACATATATGTAACGATTATCGTTGTAACGACATTTAACTGTATATATATCATACTAAGATATATTATATATCATAATACCATGATAATGTAACTATTTAGCATCTATTTAGATATAATAAACAATGGGTTAACAACATTTAACAAGATCGTTAACCTAAAGGTTTCAAAACAACATTTACATGTAACAACTAACGATGACTTAACGACTCAGTTAAAATGTATATACATGTAGTGTTTTAATATGTATTCATACACATTTGAAAGACTTCAAGACACTTATCAAAATACTTCTACTTAACAAAAATTCTTACAATTACATCCTCGTTCAGTTTCATCAACAATTCTACTCGTATGCACCCGTATTCGTACTCGTACAATATACAGCTTTTAGATGTATGTACTATTAGTATATACACTCCAATGATCAGCTCTTAGCAGCCCATGTGAGTCACCTAACACATGTGGGAACCATCATTTGGCAACTAGCATGAAATATCTCATAAAATTACAAAAATATTAGTAATCATTCATGACTTATTTACATGTAAACAAAATTACACATCCTTTATATCTAATCCATATACCAACGACCAAAAACACCTACAAACACTTTCATCCTTCAATTTTCTTCATCTAATTGATCTCTCTCAAGTTCTATCTTCAATTTCTAAGTATTCTTCATAAATTCTATAAGTTCTAGTTTCATAAAATCAAGAATACTTCCAAGTTTGCTAGCTTACTTCCAATCTTGTAAAGTGATCATCCAACCCCAAGAAATCTTTCTTATTTACAGTAAGATATCTTTCTAATACAAGGTAATACTCATATTCAAACTTTGGTTCAATTTCTATAACTATAACAATCTTATTTCGAGTGATGATCTTACTTGAACTTGTTTTCGTGTCATGATTCTGCTTCAAGAATTTTCAAGCCAGCCAAGGATCCTTTGAAGCCAGATCCATTCGTCTCTTTTCCAGTAGGTTTATCCACAAAACTTGAGGTAGTAATGATGTTCATAACATCATTCGATTCATACATATAAAGCTATCTTATTCGAAGGTTTAAACTTGAAATCACTAGAACATAGTTTAGTTAATTCTAAACTTGTTCGCAAACAAAAGTTAATCCTTCTAACTTGATTTTTAAAATCAACTAAATATATGTTCTATATCTATATGATATGCTAACTTAATGATTTAAAACCTGGAAACACGAAAAACACCGTAAAACCGGACATACGCCGTCGTAGTAACACCGCGGGCTGTTTTGGGTTTGATAATTAAAAACTATGATAAGCTTTGATTTAAAAGTTGTTCTTTTGGGAAAATTATTTTTCTTATGAACATGAAACTATATCTAAAAATCATGGTTAAACTCAAAGTGGAAGTATGTTTTTCAAAATGGTCATCAGGACGTCGTTCTTTCGACTGAAATGACTACCTCTTACAAAAACGACTTGTAACTTATATTTCCGACTATAAACCTATACTTTTTCTGTTTAGATTCATAAAATAGAGTTCAATATGAAACCATAGCAATTTGATTCACTCAAAACGGATTTAAAACGAAGAAGTTATGGGTAAAACAAGATTGGATATTTTTTGATTGTTGTAGCTACGGGAAATATTGTAACAATTCTATACAAATCATATCCTAGCTAACTTATATTGTATTATACATGTATTCTAATATATTATGTAATCTTAGGATACCATAGACACGTATGCAAATGTTTTGACATATCATATAGACCCATGTATATATATTATTTGGAACAATCATAGACACTCTATATGCAGTAATGTTGGAGTTAGCTATACAGGGTTGAGGTTGATTCCAAAAATATATATACTTTGAGTTGTGATCTAGCCTGAGACGTGTATACACTGGGTCGTGGATTGATTCAAGATAATATATATCAATTTATTTCTGTACATCTAACTTTGGACAACTAGTTATAGGTTACTAACGAGGACAGCTGACTTAATAAACTTAAAACATCAAAACGTATTAAAAATGGTGTAATTATATTTTGAACATACTTTGATATATATGTACATATTTGGTATAGGTTCGTGAATCGACCAGTGGCCAAGTCTTACTTCCCGACGAAGTAAAAATCTGTGAAAGTGAGTTATAGTCCCACTTTTAAAATCTAATATTTTGGGATGAGAATACATGCAGTTTTATAAATGTTTTACGAAATAGACACAAGTAATTGAAACTACATTATATGGGTGAATGATCGAAGCCGAATATGCCCCTTTTGCTTGGTAACCTAAGAATTAGTAAACCGATCTACTAATTGACGTGAATCCTAAAGATAGATCTATTGGGCCTAACGAACCTCATCCAAAGTACCGGATGCTTTAGTACTTCGATGTTGTTTTTATCATGTCCGAAGGATTTCCCGAAATGATAGGGGATATTCTTATATGCATCTTGTTAATGTCGGTTACCAGGTGTTCACCATATGAATGATTTTTATCTCTATGTATGGGATGTATATTGAAATATGAAATCTTGTGGTCTATTATTATGATTTGATAATATATAGGTTAAACCTATAACTCACCAACATTTTTGTTGACGTTTTAAGCATGTTTATTCTCAGGTGATTATTAAGAGCTTCCGCTGTTGCATACTAAAATAAGGACAAGATTTGGAGTCCATGCTTGTATGATATTATGTAAAAACTGCATTCAAGAAACTTATTTTTAATGTAATATATTCTTATTGTAAACCATTATGTAATGGTCGTGTGTAAACGGTATATTTTAGATTATCATTATTTGATAATCTAAGTAATGCTTTTTAAACCTTTATAGATAAAATAAAGGTTATGGTTCTTTTAAAAATGAATGTAGTCTTTGAAAAATATCCCATATAGAGGTCAAAACCTCGCGACGAAATTAATTAATATGGAACGTTTATAATCAATATGAACGGGACATTTCAGTGGTTGCCAAGGTTGTAATGGCGTAAACGACGAATTCTGCTGAACACTTTGCGTCTGCAAAGGGATTGAAACCGTGGTACTATAAATAGGTACCTGACCGCAGCATATCACATGCGGGCCTACTGTTTCGCCACTAGTGCCTACCAAGATAACCCTCGGATCCACCGAGGAAAAATCCAGCCGCGTAGTTGCGACTGGTGAGTTTGCCCTTTGCGGTGTAATCCCATCTGGATATATCGACTTATACCTCTGAAAAGGCTCGCCGGATACAGGTGGAGGATATGGCGTGTATCCCGCCCCCGTAGTCATAGCTTGCGTCTGCTGATTACCAGACGGTGTGTTTTGATTATCTGTTTGAGTACGTTCCGATGAGTCCCCGGAAGTCATGATACTGTTAAAGAAAAAATTCAAAAAGTTTTGTGAATAATAAGCCTTATAATTCAAAACTTTTTAAAGAAAAAACAATTAAACAGTTCTGAACTAATTCGACTCTCAACGAAAGCACCACTTGATCATTGATATATTTTCCATAAGGTCAATATGCCTGTTCAATGCGTAAAAGGGGGGTTTAAGGATCTTAGAACAAGGCTCTCCGGTCCGGCTACCGTGAATAACCCTGGCCGACATGATGATGTCGGCGGGGTGGCCAAGTGATTAAGTCCACCTTCGATAGCGGTCGCTGATCAGAAGGCCCCAAATAAGGTTGTTTGTTAACCTTGAGTGATGATGCTGATTACGTAAGATGAGTAGCAGACAATGGTTACGTAACGTGGTGATGCTAGAATGATTATTAGGGTTAGTATATATAGGCAAACCCTAATTCTAGAATCGTCTAAGATAATGATAATCTCGTCCATAACTAACTCCCCCGAATCACGGATATAATTATGGAAAAGATATTGACTTGATGACCAAGTAACTGCCGTACCGGGAACTTCGATACGAATCCGCATACCGCATGCTGCATACAAGTGCACGCATACGCATGCTAGCGAGTTGCGGTATCATTGCGCATGCGGGTTGCGGTATCATTAGTTTCCTTTCTCACTCTAATAATAAAAACATGTCTGGCATTCGAAGAAATGAAGACCAAATAAGGTCTAAATGGATGAATATGAATATAAAGATAGCTAAATTCAATGAATTCTTCACGAGGGTGATGAGCAAATCCAAAAATGGTTGTTCAGATGATATCAATATTAGTGTACGCCGAAAGTACACGAAAGTAGTAGGTACACATTTCACTCTGGACCATGTGTGAGATTTGCTCAAAGATTCACCCAAATGGAAATCACACTTCGTAATGGATCGTAAAACATGCAAAAGAACAAAATCATTTGAAAAAGAACAAGCGCACAGATTTTCTTCTTCAGATAATGATGATGATGATGATGAAGATGTTTCAATAAACCTCGAATGTCCTTCGAGTAACAAGTCACCTAAGAGAGTTAAAAAAATCTAAAGATAGTCCATCGTTAATTAGCTCTAAAGTATATGAGGCATCTTTACAAAGTGGACAAACCAAGGAGGATAATCTTGCACATACAACTAAATAGAGACTTTGGATGGTCGCAATAAACTACGACAAGAGAAGTTGAAACTGGAGATGCTGAAAAAATTCAAATTCAAGCTGAAACATTGCCTTTCTACTTCATGATGTAAGCGGTGTTGTAAGGAAGAGATTAGAAATAAATATATATACAGTAATTAGTACTAGCTTTTTTTAAGTATTTATTATGTCAAGTGTCTGTCTGTGGTCTTGTTAAGCTGGAATTAATGTGATTCATAAAGTAATGTCAGATTGGTTTTGAATTGTTTGAAAAGCTTGCTGTGCAGATTAAAATAGTTGTACAAATTCTGGTAAGTACCAGAACTTGCTGTGCAGACTGGATATTTAAAAAACTTGCTTGGTTTTGTATTGTTATTTTTCTTATATCAACAAATTCACCAGGTAACTACCCATTACCCAAACAAAAATTTAACGAATAAAAAAGTTTAAAATGTTTAATTTGAGTATTCGGTACGGATAAAAATGTGAGTTATGCTTATATTTGATTTAAGCATGTGATATGGCTTTATGAAAATATAAACGCAGGGGTTGTTTTGTGTTCATTTCATTCGTCCACTGAACCACGGTATACATGAAGCTTCAGCACTCATCCTTATTACCCTGCTTAAGTCTCAACAAACTTATTAATATCTCAGATTATAAGAGTAGAACATATTTTCTCCCATAGAGTTCCACCGCAAACACAAAAGTAAACGAATGAAATAAAGGCCGAAGCAGCGCTACCTTGGATTAATTTATACAGAGTACTCTATAAAGCATTAGTTATCCAAATTGCACAAACACCGGTGCCCAAAAAAATTATATATCGCACAAGATATTACAAAAACACACGGGTCAGGTCATGACTCTAGGTGGTTCTCCCCTTCTACACCACGTGACAAAAATATATACAGATAAAAACATATCATATCATATTGGACTTTTGACAACTTTGATCGAATGAATTGGCCAAGTCAGAAACTACTTGAAAGGGACTCAAAATCCCAACTAGTCGGGGACTAATTGGCCTAGTAGGAAGACTACTTTTAGAACCATTGCTGCTAGTGATATTGAACTTGAGACGTAAGATATCAAGACCCCAATCACTACGTTGTCTTAGGATGGTTCGTGTATACATCAAATTGAAAAGATGCTAATGATACGATGTGCATACGATCCTCAAAGTATGATGCAAGCATTCATAGCCAATAGCATTAAAAAATCGAAGAAGGAAATACTACTATACTAGTATATGATATATAACCTCTTAGCATAAAACTTCGAAGATTTATCTTGAAAAACCAAATCATAATTTTGTAAAAGAAGTAAAGAACTAACCTTGTTTCATTGTTTAAGCCGCTTGAGTTAATGAGTCCGAAAGGTTCATCTCCACGGAATTGAAGGATGTTCAAAAAAATAAGTTCGTCAAGTATAAAAGGCCAACATGCTGCGCAATGAGCTGCAAGCAAACTGAGACATCAAAGATATTGACTTGATGTAAAGGGCGCTAGCAAGAGCGTCTTATATGATCATAAACATTGACTTGATGTACAGTGCAACTTTGTTAATTTGTTTGTGGTCATGTATGAGTACACGTTAAAGTTAAATCTCTTTTATTGACAGGAACAAACCATAACATAAAACGAGACAAAATCAGCAAATGATACATGTAAAAAGACTGACCCATATAGCATTCTGCCAGTTACATTTCTTCAAATTCTAACCCGTGCCAAATTCGATAAAAGTTCAGTTCTAAATTGACCAAGGAATGGTCTATCGTAACTCTTACTGAACCAAGAGAAAAATAAACTAAAATAAAGAGGGCTATTGCAAGTGAAGTAAGAACAATTACCTTCAAGAAACAAAATCAATCGATCAAATCCTATAGCCGCATTCATCATGTGATATGGTGCTGATCTGTCATACTTTCGAGTGCAACCGTTTTTCTTATGTATTTCCTGTAACAACATCAAGGGATTTTGCAATTTTGCTATACCGGGGTTATAGTCCCTATCAATATATTGACTATTTAACAAGACATAACAGAGTTAATATTGACAATTTAGAAGGAAAAAAATTGTGGTAAATCCACGTGATTTCTGACATAATACTCGAGATCTCTAACTTTTAGATGTCATCTTAACACCATTTTTGTGGATACATGTATAGATATATAGATACAGATCTATAACATCAGTTATGTTACTGATTCATTTTGACACACTCCTTGTGATATATGAACAAAACCAAACTACACAATTAAGAATAAGATATACGTAATATGACAAATGTACTGGTTGACTCAACATGATCAACTCAAACAAGAATAAGATACCATGTATCACACAATTAAGATCATGCAAGTAACTTACTTGCAGGGAGAGTAAAAGATCGAACTTGATGAAGCCATCAGGAGCCGGATGCCTTCAAATGATGGTATCTAATCTAATGATCGCGTTCATGTTCTCCTCTTTATTTATTCTTGATGAGAGAATTTATGTAACAAGAATAATGACATAATAATGAAATATGTGGGACCCACAACCACTTTTTGATGTAGGTAGCTTGAAAGGAGTACAATTATGCAGTGAGATCCAACAAACTGTTAATTAAGTTTAAGTAGCAAATCAAGATACACAGAACAACTAACAAGCACAAGAAAATATCAACTTGAATTGGGGTAAAATCATCATTTCATTGATGTACTAAAATGAAGTCCTAAATTTATCGGTTCACAACATGGTTAACATATAATCATACGAAAGTATGTGCAAAGAAGCCCAATGGCTAAACTTTACCAAATCACTCATCTGTGTACACAAATATACACCAAATTAAACTCGCGATTAAACGTAATCTACACAATCTCCCCATCCCTAAACCCATCCATTCCCGGTTCCAAAGCACAAGGAGAATCATACCATTTTGGATTCTCGGGATAAAAATTTTCGACCTGCAAACCAACAAGACTATCATCGGTCTCTGTTTCATCATCCCTTATTGGCTGTTTTATCAACTTTGTATCCTCACAATCAAGAATAATACTTTTTTCATCAAACCCGTTACATTTCAACCATTTTTCAGGTTTACAATTCTCATCCACAAGATCTTTCTCGTTCCTACAATCACCACCATCGATTTGATCCCAAGATCCAACGTCTCCAAGCGTCCGCTCAAAACTATCATCATCATCTTCAATCAATTCTGCATTTTGACCCGCGCTCCAATTCACCAAATCGTTATCCAAAAGCATCCCGTTTGATTTAACTCCGTATTCACCTACACTTCTAACTTTATTCACGAGATCATATAAATCTTGAGACACCGAACTCAAAAGATCAGGATGAATTTTTCCAATTTTCCCTTCAAGAAGCCCAACTTCATGCTTTAGTTCTTTTATTTGTTGCAAAACCGAATGATGCATATCACCATCATCACTCCCAATAAAGTTATCGTTATCGACTTCTTCACTTGTTCCGTAAACAAAATCTTGATCCATCAAAAACCCGCTTTTATGCCCAACAACTCTATGCATAATCCTAGCGTTCCCATCTAACGGTCCAGGTTCATGACCCGAATGCACAGCATACAACTTAAAAACCGCAATCCCTTCTTCTTGATAAACAAAGCTCTTATCTTTTTCATTATAATTAGAAATTGGCACAATCGCCCTTATCCGAAACCCGCACCCGCATCTTTTCGACGTATAAGGCTCCCTTTTCAAAACCTTTGACTTTTTCGAAGATGAAGCGGGGTCACCTGCTCGATGACAAGCATAATCCTTAACCTCAGCCATAAAAGGCTTATACCTAATATACTTCTGCCTTATACACAAAACAACCTTATGTTTAGCAGCCAACTGTTGCAACTTACTAGGCACATCTTTCGCAGGTACATCAAACGACTCCGTATACTCAAACCGACGCCTTTTCGACCGACCCAAACCCGACCCACTTGAATCAGAACAAACCGAACACGCAGCTACACAAGCCCTAATATAAGATTCAGGGATCCCATAAAACTTAGCACCTACAGTCCAAACTTGCTTAATTCTATCAATAGTTTCTTTCAGCCCTAAATGTTTCAAATCAGCATCACCATGGAAACTCATTACTATATCTTGCCATTGACTAGTATGTGAAACAAATTGACTATTTGAATTATTCTTAAAGCACAAAAATTCATTACCATGTTGACCTGTATGAACTGTAAGCTTATCCTGAATCCGCTTCCATGCAGTTAAATAAGCAGTTTCTTCGTTTCGGTCCTTCCAAACGGACCGCCAGCTCGCAAGCACGGCGGGCGGTGTAACCGCCCTAATTTCATCCGGGCTTGCGATCCGGCGGCCTTCAAGTATGCATCGGATCATCAACGAGTGCGATTGGATGTTAAATGTGTAAAATTGGGATGATATGTAAGGGTAAGGGTCGATGTACTGATTTCTAGGGTTTCTAGGGTTTGTAATTTTGGAAGTGCCGTCGGAACTGTGGGTGGTGGGTGGGACGGCGTCGTTGTCGGAGGAGGTGGGGCTGCCGGAATCTTCATCGTCGTCGTGAAATAGGTCGAATTCCGATAAAGGGGGTAGGGCGAAATCCAAGGACGGTGGTGGTGGTGAAGGTGGTTGTTGGTTTAAAATCAACGGCTGAGATTCAACGATGGGATCAAGGTGATGATGGAACAAACCCAGTTCAACTTTGCTTGGATTCATGATTTTTTGGATGAAAAATTGAAACTTGGCAGAAAAACAAGAATCTGTAAGGAGGTCAGTCTACTCTGACATGAAAGAGGATTTCAAGAATCGTTTGCTTTCCCGTTTCTCTATTTTACTTTTTCTCTCTCTAAAAATAAAAATTGAAAAGTATTCGTGTGTTTGAGTTTTTATTTTTACGGGTTTTGATGACGTTTTTGTTTGGTAGGTGACGTGTGATTTGTATATTGTAAAATTGTGGAGAAAGTGATATCTCAAGGGTGAAGATTATTGACTTTGACTTATAGAAGACTTAGATTTGGTACAATAATTTGTTTCGTCACTATGCTGTTTTTCGACCTGGTTGAACAATTGGCTATTTTCGGGAGAAAAAATTAGATTTATTCTTCAGATATATGGGTTTAAATTACCATTACCATTACCATTATATTATATACTAATCCGTAAAAGCTTTAGTTTTGTGTCGTTTTGAATAAGCCAAAAGACATTTCTTTTACTTACTTTTTTTGTTTACCTTGTTTCTATTCCTTATTCAATTTGCACACCTTAACGTTGTTCAAATTTATACCTTTTCAAACCCTAATCTCTTAGTCTACTTTTTTCTCTACTTCATCCATTTAGCCGGTATTCGTTACTTTTTACTTCAGCTATATAAATATGTTGATAAGCTATGTTGTTATACCAAATATATGTTTTTATCAAGCTGTTAATTTGATTGAAATTATTCTGTCTGTCTTGAAATTGACTTATTTTAGTAGCTTCTATTTGTTATTAAGTATCTAAATCCATTTGAAGGTTGTATTATATATATACGTCTGCCACGTGCTCGATAAAATGTCTGAATAAATAGTGTTAATGGTTTATTATTACTGCTCAGGGCTATAGGTTATACGAGGATTTATGGTTTTGTTATTACGAATTTGGTGTATATTGGCTACGTTATTAGTGATGAGCCCTCCAACTCTGTCTTATTATAATATCCATATCTATGTTAATTTTTATGATTGGTTTACAATTTAGAGTAGAGATAAGGGTCGGGGAGACTCAACTCATATCCAGTGGCGGAACTTGAACTTTTTAATAGATGGGGCGAGATTGATACAAACAACATTACGGAAATCTCAAATTATAAACACAAAAGATTTACTTTATATATTTATATATGTGAAACATAACCTTAAGTTCTAAAGTCAAAAGAAACCAAAAGAACAATGTACACTAAGGAAGTCAAAAGAAACCAAAAGACAATGTACACATATTACAATTCAGCTCAACGACCTTTAATATCTTTAAATTCAACAATTATAGCTTTCGAGTCATATCTTTCGGCAATATCTCTTTCTATGTTCACCACTAAGTTATCTGCAAGAAATTCATCTGACATCTTATTACGGAGTCGATTTTTGCACAGTTTCATTGCTGAAAATGCCCTCTTGGTGGTAGCAGTAACCGGAAGTGTTAAGATGGGTCGGATTAGTCTATCAAGCATAGGATAATACCTCACACTTTTGTTTCCACAAGAGTTTTGCACAAGTCAGAAATTGTAGTAGCAGCACGAAGCTTTGAGTTCTTTGACAATTCAATTTCAAAAATTCCCAACTGATATCTCAATCGAATCCTCTCTTGTTCTGTAATATCTACAGGATAATATTTCTTAACACGATAACAAATTCGATCAACATCACACGCTTCAAGAATTGTTTTTGGAACTAAATTGGGAGTAAGAGTTAGCAACTCCATGACATGATCATTGAACCTGTTTTCCATCTCATGCAATTGTTTGTCCAACGTACAAATAAATATATCAACCTTATAGTAATGCTCAACACTCACTTGATTATCGTGTCCACGAGGGCGATATCGAGTAGACTTATATAAGGCATTAAAATCGGGTATATCCACTTGATGTTTTTCCGAGAATGTGATAACTTGTTTAAGTAAGTAGCTCCATCCATAGTTTCTGAAGTTGTTAAGTTTTTCCTTTGTAGCTGAAACAAGCTGAATAGCTGAAACATCCCAACCCGTATTAAAACCGACCCATAAAATTTTTTCCTTTTAATACGCGTTAAATAATACTTTAGGTCCCATTACACAATTTCTAAAACATATTTGTTACCAAAGTAAGTTCAACGAACTTAAAACATACATTAATAATTTAAACTCCCTAATACAATGGTTCATTAATTAAATCGTAAACCGGTTATAATCATTATGACCCGACTAGTTACGTTTACACAAAACCGAGCATGGTGATTTGGGACTACGCTACCCAAATCCTAATCGAGTCCAAAAGCAAGATCTTCTAAAGCAACCTAGCCAAGATCTCTAATTCCCAAGCTTACCCGAGCCGCCAAGCATGCGAACCTATAAAAATATCAACAACGAGAGGGTAAGCTAACGCTTAGTGAGTGAAAATATACCACATACATATATATGCATAAGATGGCCACGCCACAAAAATAATCAAATACCGCATACCGAAACATCCAAGAGTAAAGGCAAGCTAAGCTAGGCATACCATACGATCACTAAGCAACAAGTTAATAATATCAACAAATATAAGTTCACCCACGACAATGTGAACAACGCCAAGAAGCTACACCCGGAGGGTTAGCTACATCACGACAATACAACAATATATAAATATAACAATATATAAACGTCCAAGGTTAACCCCTTAACCCAATACCGAAACCCAATTTCCACAATGAAGATTGGCCGAACTACACGAGCCTTAGTAGATCCGCATACACACGAGACTACTATCTTCAACAACACAACATCGAGGTTGGCCGAACTACACGAGCCTTAGTAATCCAAAACCACACGAGATCACTACCTCAATAAGATGACCGAACTACACGCGTCATCGTGAATCCGAACTACATGAGATTCACTTTCACAGTTCAATAAGATGATCGAAACTACACGCGTCATCGTGAATCCGAATACACACGCGACTCACTTCTCAACATCAAAACCCTTCGCCATTGGGGTTATATCATCCACATCACAACCACGTGTGATAATGTACACACAAAACGTGTACCTCACCAAAGGTGGTCAACCAAAACGCACAACCGTGCCAATTAGACCCATACACAAGTCCATCAAATTCACCTATATGTAAAGAGAGCTCTATAACCGAGAATCACTTCACCCGACCCGCACCCATCCTATACATACATATGCACATAGGATATTAACACTCACCTAGAAGTCTTGATGAATGCAACCGAATAATCCGCAACACGCCAATGGAAAGTACATATTCCATTTCACAAATACAACAACACAATTAGGGTGGATTTACAAATCAACCCAAATTGACAACTAGTGCAATTTCGACCCAAATTGCACTTCCAAGCTCAAAGCGCGCCAAAACTAACCAACAATCACTAACACAAGTGAAAATGGTCCTAACATGTCAATTAAACCCAAGCATAAGCATTAAACACCAATCTTGAACAATATGACACCTTAACCCTAATTTTGACCCATTTCAAAATTAGTTAACCAAAATACACCCAAAGTGGTTCCAACACTTCTATAATCACTAATACTAGTGATTACACACAACATACAAGTCCTAAAGATGATTAAATCATTAACCAACCCAAAACCTACCAACATCAACAATAACTAGTTACAATTACCCATTTCACCTCCTAAATGGGTTTTACAACTAACTAGCTCAAAACCCTAAACTTGAATATCAAATCACCAAGATGAAATTCGGAGTTAGAACTTACCAATACCACCAAAATGATGCCGTTGACGAGTGGAACAACTTTAACACTTGAGGTTTAACCCGAAACAACCTCCTTCTTCTCCAAATGGAGTTCTGTCTCTCTAAAACTCTCCTCTCTCTCTAGGGTTTGAAGGTGAAAGTGTTTTTGAGTGAAAATGAGGATAATATGAGCCTTGAATCAGTCTTATGGCTCTAGAACCGGCCATAAGTGAATTTACCAAAACACCCTCAAAAGATTCCATTAAAATGGGTTAATAATGTCATTACAGCAACATTTGTCGCGTTTCGCGACACCTTGTCGCGTTTCGCGACACCAATACGCGACACACAACACTCAAACGCGACAAAGTGGACAGAAATCACCATCAGAAGTTGTCTCGTTTCAAGCATGTTTGTCACGGAACGCGACGCGCCAGAACGCGACAAACTGCACTCAAACTCGACAGTTTACCTGATGTACTCCAACTTCACTTTTAAAACATCATAAAGTCAATCGTGGTCAATGCATTACATCCAAACTATTAAATAATCATTCTTGGACTTCAAATGACGCCCCGAGCGTCATGTTTAGAAAAACGGGGTGTTACAACTCTCCCCCACTTAGATTCGATCACGTCCTCGTGATCCTAATCACTTAATCAATCCAACCCGACACACTAAGGTTCTCAACAAACGTTTCAATCTGACTTTCATCACATTACTCATTAACCTAAGGACTAATCCATTAACTAAGACACACACTTGCACGCATTCTGAGCCGTGCAATACACGCATCCGAAAACTACTACAATCGCTTAACATTCGCGGAAACATCATGTTTCCTTCCAATTTCTCTAGGCAATCCTCCCCAATGGACCGCCCTTAACACTAAATCGTCATCCGTGATTTAACAAATCCGCAAATCCGAGCATTAAAACTTGCTCAAGCCCTCACATCGGGAAAAATTCAATCAATCTCTTACCGAGATATCAATCCCTTAGCGTACCCTTACCGAGTACAATGCTAAAAGCAACCAAGTCTCAACCTAAGGTCAACAACCCGAAATGATGAAGACCGAACAAAAACGAATCCTCACGGATACGCTTACCACATAACATCCCTTGTAGTGCGCAATACGACCAATACGCAACTACCGTAACATCATAATCCAACGGTTAAAACCGATAGCGCCCAAAACGATTATGGCAATGCTAGATCCCAAGGTGTACAAAATCGACTATTGTCACACCCGTAACAACATGTGAGCGAAACACGTCTATCGCATCACTAAACATACAACATGGCCCTCGCGACCCCACCATTGGCATATCAAACGACCAATAGATCAAACATCATGGTCCTTACGACCCCACCATCGGTGTATAAAACAACCGATCGATCACACAACACGGTCCTTACGACCCCACCATTGGTGTATAAAACAACCAACAGATCAACATCATGGTCCTTACGACCCCACCATCGGTGTATAAAACAACCGATAGATTACACAACACGAAGGCTGGCCGAAAACTACACGCGCCTTAGTGAATCCGAAACCACACGCGACTCACTACCTTCACCTCAACAACAATCGGGATTGGCCGAACTAAACGCGCCTTAGTGAATCCGAACTACACGAGAGTCACTATCCCAGAGGAATGACCGAACTACACGAGTCATTTGTGAATCCGAACTACACAAGACTCACTCCTCAATACCATGACCGAAACCACACGAGTCATTTGTGAATCCGAACTACACGAGATTCACTTCCACAATAAGATGACCGAAACCACACGCGTCATCGTGAATCCGAAACCACACGCGATCCACTACCATGATGAAGTCAGCGGACCCCGAAGGTCATGCTTCACCAATCTCAACACCGGATGAAGTCAGCGGACCCCGAAAGTCATGCTTCACCGATATAACACTACGCCTATGATGAAGTCAGCGGACCCCGAAGGTCATGCTCCACCAATTACGTACTCCCATGATGAAGTCAGCGGACCCCGAAGGTCATGCTCCACCAATCAACAATACCATGATGAATTCAGCGGACCCCGAAAGTCATGCTTCACCAATCAACGCCCTTTTGGCCTCGAACAACGAGTAGCATAACATCGCGCTCTGCTACGCCATAGTGAATCCTAACGGATACCACTAACCATTCCCACAATCGAGCAAGAACCGCCTATATCAAACATAGGTACCCAACAATCGTTCTCTAAAAGAGGATCCGATACGCACATCCCTTAACCGAGGGATTTCACCTTGCTCGCCCAACACGTTCATTATCTCTCAACGAGATTTACCACATTACCACTTCGGTGATAATTTAAATCCAAACCATAAGTACAATTTAACCGAAATTGTACCCTACCACAATTTGACCAAAACTAGGTCCCAACACAATTTTTGGATCTTACTAAAACGTCATCCGAAATCTCACACTAGAACTTCCTCGAGCGGGAGTGTAACTCCCCCACTTGGAACTACGTCTCATAACCGCATCTCGTACAACCGTACCATGCTACCAAAGGCAGACTTTACCAACAGTTGGGTTCACATGACCCATCACCATATCTTGCTCCCACCTTGAGCATACGAAGGATTTCAACCAATCCTTAAACACTTCGAACGAAAAGTGTACCGCAAATTACACCACTCTACTCTCGCAATCATCCAATTGCTTTAGTTTGTCAAATTTCACCCGATCACTCATGTACCTAAGGGTTTCACTTCGGTACCCTAAGTACAATGTAACCGCAACACAATCGGAGTTGAACACCACGCTAGTAGGTATAAAAGAGGCACCTAATGTCGCGTCACGTAGACTCCTTTACCAACATACATCGAGATCAAACACTCGATCTTTTTCGGGTTCCAATCCACCCGCCGAACCTCATGGTTCATCAACTTCCACACTATAGCGAACACGCGCTTAACAATCGAACACCAAAACCCATTTCCATGGCTTGGTAGAAACATTTCCAAATACTAAGGAATGCTTGGTTGCACCAAGTCTTACGCCCTTCGCCCATTAATCAAAACATCACCATAGGGTACTTCCATTAGGAACGTCACCCATAACAACAATATGCACAACACAAGGCATTTTACAAACTCAAATTCAACGGCACTTAATAAATAATCAAAGGACATATTTATTAAAACGAAACGTACCTTAACGTCTCCTTGCCGCACCCGTCCCCGCTAACTTGGGACATTCTGACTTACGATGTCCTTCTTCTTGGCAATTGAAGCACACAATGCCATCACTCTTTGGTACCGGACATTCCCAAGACTTGTGACCCCTCACGCCACAATTGTAACATCTAGGCGCACTAGAATCCAATATACTCGTCCGCGTACCACCCGTGCTCACGCTCGGACCCTTAGTCCTCTTGTAGCGACCCGACAAAATCGTCATTGACGGCGCCGACTACTTAGGTCCCGTTACGTGGTCATGAGTCTTTAAAATAACGTTTGACCAAAATGCGCCGCCTACATTTCATAAGTAAAGATTGTTTCCAAGTTTACAAGAATGGTTCAACCAAAAGTTACGTTACAAAGTTATAAGTACAAATGAAACCTATAAGACACAATTTTAAATAAAGTCAAAAGACGCTCCATGTATGCACATATACTCGACATCCAATGCAAGTATCAATTAATGAGCGGAAGCATGTATCACAAATCGTTCAAAGACCAGAGAAAAACATAGAAATCTATCAACGAAAACGTTGGTGAAATCATAGGTTTAAGTAAGTAAGTACAAGTGAACCACAAGATTTGTAACATTGGTATAATAGTAATACATTCCAAAAGTTTGTTTCACGAGCACCCAATTATCAATGCTTAACATTTCCTTCCATAGAACCCCATCATAATAGTGTTAGAACATACACTGTTTCACGAAAATATATTCCATTCGTAAATGGTAGCGAACCGTTTGAATGAGGGTTTGTCAAACCCATATGGATCCATACAACATAAGTTCTCGCTTACACCCGGCAAGTGTAACTAATGATAATCGAATTGAGGATTTTGTTCTAAACTCGTATGTAGAATGTTTGTTTTCCTGTACTTGTGTTCACTTAGTAAAAAGAAACGTTTATGTTTTCTCATCCCAAATGTAAGTTCAAAAGAGTAAAAGTGGGACTATGATCTCACCTCGAGTGCAAGAGTATAATAGTACTTCACAAGTAAATGTATGCAAGAACGAATGCTAGCCTTGACCTAAACAAGTAGGTTGTATCAATAACGGTAAACACGGTTGGTCAAAGTTGTTCAATTAGTCCTATGGCTCGTTACGACTCGATTATATAGCATGTGAATCAAATTGTCAAGTTTCATGCAAGATACAAGTATAGAAGCAAGTTAGAATGATTGCATAAGTGTTTGGTTAAGTTTGACTAAAAAGTCAAACTTGGTCAAAGTCAAAGTCAACGAAAAAGTCAACACGTTCGGGTCGGGTCCCGAACTATTTTCCTAAGCTTAGAAATCATATATGAGCATGTTGGCCAAGTTTCATGTTGATCGGGGGTGCGTAGCATACTTAGAATTAAGCGAAAATTGACATTTTTGGGCAGTCTGCCTCAGATGCGCCGCATCCAAGGCAGATGCGCCGCATCTGTGTCTGGTGCAGCAATTCTGGGGCAGTTTACACTTAGACGATTTCAACTTCAAACAACCATAACTTTTGACTCGTTAACATTCAAAACACGTATCTTATATCGTTGGAAAGGTAATTTAAAGAGGAATACAACTAAACACATTTCATTAATCAATTCCATCATTTACATATATACTAACAGCTGCCATGTTTTTGGTCGTTTTGGGCCAAGCCCCACATACAAACGACAAGAAAAAAAAAATGGAAAAAATAAATTTTACCCCCCCAGGTTTTAACAAGATGCAAATTCACCCCCCAAAACAGGGGTACAAAATGTAAAATCCCTATTTTAATTAATAAACTCCACCCGGTTTTTCAGAGAGGCATATCTTTCCGCTCAGTACGAGTTAAATTTTTCCGAGAACACCGTTCAGCTCTAAAAAATCTCAAGAACCCAACGGGACTAACTACACGCGAAACGGACATCGTTAAAAAACACTAAATAACGGGCCCTATATTCTCGCTCAGTGCGAGTTAAATTTTTCCGAGATCACCGTTCAACTCGAAATAATTTTACGAACACAACGCGACTAACTATACGCGAAACGGACATCGTTAAAAAAGCTTTACATACATATACATACACGTCCAACAAACAACCCAACCTACTAGATATATTAGGTACCAAACAACGTATATCCAAATTCGACCGCGCGTCGAACACAACCGCAGCAACGCGCGGTCGAATTTTTTCTAGTTAACAACAATGAAAACTTCAATAAATGATCGTTAAATGTTCAAAATCGAAGTTTCAAGTTCGTAAAACGCATTTCTTGACTCGGGAATCCAATTTACACATACGATACGCCGTTTTGAAGGTAATGAAACATACAATACAACTAATCACTAACTAATAACATTTCATGGCATTCAAAACATCAAAAGTTAGTTTTAGAGTTCATCAAACCCTAATCAAAATCATGAATTCAACCATTTTGTAAATGAAGCTTTTCTAAATCAACCTACACATCAAAATGAAGCTAATGATGCTAGTAACACATTTAATACATGAACTTTAACATTTAAACAACATTTAATCAACCAAAAGCAAGGATTAAGCACACCCATTTTAAATGTTCAAACTAGTTACTCAAAACAACAAATCGAGCAAACAAAACATGTATTCATATTATACTTGAGCCATAGACACTAACTAACAACTTTATAAGTTAAAAACATCAAGAACAAAGAATCTAGTAATTTTAGAAAGTTACCCAAATGAGATGAATTTGGTATCAAGTTGTAGAGGATGAAGAGAGGATTTCAATTATGCAATTTGTTTTGAAAGATACTTGCTAGAATGGATTTGGATGATGAATTTGTGTTTGAAGATTTTGAGAGCATAAAAGGAAAGTAAGAAGGGAGGAAGAAGATGATGAATGAGATGTGTGGTGCTGAGGAGGTTACCAGTTAACCCATTTTGCCTAAGTGGCAAGATTAGTCCCTCAAGTTTGTAATCGGGTGCGGGAATTAACCAAACGAATATTTTAAATACGCTAGAGCAACGAGGGATGTTATAAATTAAATAACACGAATATTAGAAATGCTAAATAATGGAAGGTACAAATCTAGATACGAATGCATTATTTAAAAATAAAAAGATGGACGTTAAAATAGTTTAACGGAAAAATGCGGGATGTTACACCTCTTACTTGGAGCACCATACGAAACAACCCTTCTTTCACTTGAAGGTTCACTCTTCTTGGATCGTGAATACGACTCGAAACCTCTAGCCAAGGCGAATAATTCCGCAAACGATTTCGCTTGACCCCGGCTAATTTTACTCTTCAAGTCATCATTCAAGGTCCGATAGAAATCTTGCATCAACAAATGATCATTCCCCAAATACTCCGGGCAAAAACGAGCCTTCGCCATAAAGGTCGTCTTGAGAGTATTCAAATCCATAGATCCTTGTCGCAAATTTCGTAACTCATTACACAGCTCCCACAAATCGACTGAAGTCCGGAACTCCTCGAAGAATTCCTCCTTAAATTCATCCCACGACAAAGCCATAAACGTTTCACCACCGACAAGGTCAATCTTACCATCCAACCAATCCTTCGCCCTACCCCGCAACAAACTAGTAGCGAGTCTCGTCTTTTTCTCGGGAGGGCATTCAATAGTACGAAAACACCCTTCGACATCCGAGATCCACGTTGTGCTTACCAAAGGATCCGGTTTCCCGTCATACATCGGGGGTCTAGTCCTCATGAAGCTCTTAAGACAACGCTCCATTTCACCCCTACTTTGAAATTCGAAATACTTCCTATCCATTTCTTCTCGAAACGCACTCATTTGCTCCGCAACGGTGGCCGCAACTCTAGAGTTAAACTCCTCGTCATTCATCTCGATCTCGTTTCGCGTCGTCATTCTAAAGAATGCAAAATGATTAGTCCACGAACGTATAAAACAACACGCATAACACCGCCCCATCTTGCTTAACACTCGTCGTACATCACTTGTTAGACACGATTTGCACCCGTAATAAGGTTTGCAAGTCCTTATTACGCACACACGTCGTCTCAACTCGTTAGTATAACGATCGCCTCGCTCGATGATATAACCAACACAACGACAATTCCACGCGATATAAACACACACAAGGGAATAGCATCACAACACAAGCCAAAAATCCTAGTTAGTCCACCTACAAACAAGGCACTAACTATAACCCGTTCACCTACAAGTCCCGCAACAAATAAGCACACACAAAAGTCTAAGTCTAGGCACCTATCTCAAGTCGCCTAAATCCCTTAGACCATGCTCTGATACCACTTGAAACATCCCAACCCGTATTAAAACCGACCCATAAATTTTTTTCCTTTTAATACGCGTTAAATAATACTTTAGGTCCCATTACACAATTTCTAAAACATATTTGTTACCAAAGTAAGTTCAACGAACTTAAAACATACATTAATAATTTAAACTCCCTAATACAATGGTTCATTAATTAAATCATAAACCGGTTATAATCATTATGACCCGACTAGTTACGTTTACACAAAACCGAGCATGATGATTTGGGACTACGCTACCCAAATCCTAATCGAGTCCAAAAGCAAGATCTTCTAAAGCAACCTAGCCAAGATCTCTAATTCCCAAGCTTACCCGAGCCGCCAAGCATGCGAACCTATAAAAATATCAACAACGTGAGGGTAAGCTAACGCTTAGTGAGTGAAAATATACTACATACATATATATGCATAAGATGTCCACGCCACAAAAATAATCAAATACCGCATACCGAAACGTCCAAGAGTAAAGGCAAGCTAAGCTAGGCATACCATACGATCACTAAGCAAAAAGTTAATAATATCAACAAATATAAGTTCACCCACGACAATGTGAACATCGCCAAGAAGCTACACCTGGAGGGTTAGCTACATCACGACAATACAACAATATATAAATATAACAATATATAAACGTCCAAGGTTAACCCCTTAACCCAATACCGAAACCCAATTTCCACAATGAAGATTGGCCAAACTACACGAGCCTTAGTAGATCCGCATACACACGAGACTACTATCTTCAACAACACAACATCGAGGTTGGCCGAACTACACGAGCCTTAGCAATCCGAAACCACACGAGATCACTACCTCAATAAGATGACCGAACTACACGCGTCATCGTGAATCTGAACTACACGAGATTCACTTTCACAATTCAATAAGATGACCGAAACTACACGCGTCATCGTGAATCCGAATACACACGCGACTCACTTCTCAACATCAAAACCCTTCGCCATTGGGGTTATATCATCCACATCACAACCACGTGTGATAATGTACACACAAAACGTGTACCTCACCAAAGGTGGTCAACCAAAACGCACAACCGTGCCAATTAGACCCATACACAAGTCCATCAAATCCACCTATATGTAAAGTGAGCTCTATAACCGAGAATCACTTCACCCGACCCGTACCCATCCTATACATACATATGCACATAGGATATTAACACTCACCTCGAAGTCTTGATGAATGCAACCGAATAATCCGTAACACGCCAATGGAAAGTACATATTCCATTTCACAAATACAACAACACAATTAGGGTGGATTTACAAATCAACCCAAATTGACAACTAGTGCAATTTCGACCCAAATTGCACTTCCAAGCTCAAAGCGCGCCAAAACTAACCAACAATCACTAACACAAGTGAAAATGGTCCTAATATGCCAATTAAACCCAAGCATAAGCGTTAAACACCAATCTTGCCCAATATGACACCTTAACCCTAATTTTGACCCATTTCAAAATTAGTTAACCAAAATACACCCAAAGTGGTTCCAACACTTCTATAATCACTAATACTAGTGATTACACACAACATACAAGTCCTAAACATGGTTAAATCATTAACCAACCCAAAACCTACCAACATCAACAATAACTAGTTACAATTACCCATTTCACCTCCTAAATGGGTTTTACAACTAACTAGCTCAAAACCCTAAACTTGAATATCAAATCACCAAGATGAAATTCGGAGTTAGAACTTACCAATACCACCAAAATGATGCCATTGATGAGTGGAACAACTTTAACACTTGAGGTTTAACCCGAAACAACCTCCTTCTTCTCCAAATGGAGTTCTCTCTCTCTAAAACTCTCCTCTCTCTCTAGGGTTTGAAGGTGAAAGTGTTTTTGAGTGAAAATGAGGATAATATGAGCCTTGAATCAGTCTTATGGCTCTAGAACCGGCCATAAGTGAATTTACCAAAACACCCTCAAAAGATTCCATTAAAATGGGTTAATAATGTCATTACAGCGACATTTGTCGCGTTTCGCGACACCTTGTCGCGTTTCGCGACACCAATACGCGACACACAACACTCAAACGCGACAAAGTGGACAGAAATCACCATCAAAAGTTGTCTCGTTTCAAGCATGTTTGTCACGGAACGCGACGCACCAGAACGCGACAAACTGCACTCAAACTCGACAGTTTACCTGATGTACTCCAACTTCACTTTTAAAACATCCCAAAGTCAATCGTGGTCAATGCATTACATCCAAACTATTAAATAATCATTCTTGGACTTCAAATGACGCCCCGAGCGTCATGTTTAGAAAAACAGGGTGTTACAATAGCATTGCCAATGTCTTGAGATTTTTTTTGCAAAGCCTGAGATAAAGTATCAGTCATCCCCATTATTTCATTTATCAAGTGTAGAATAAGCACACACTCAAACGATTTCATATACTCGTAAACTGCATCAGCATCACTACGTTTTGAAGAACATCCATCTTTGATTATACTCCGAAGAACTACAAAAGTAGCATCATACATATCAATCAAGCTACAAACCGATTTGAAATGAGAACCCCAACGTGTATCACTAGCTCGTCTTATAGTTCCAACTTGATTTTTACCTTTGCCAGATTTGATTTCACCGAGTTCTAACAAACATTTGATTTCATCCGCCTTAGCTTTTTGTAACTCGTCATGACGCTTACTTGAAGCACAAACAACATTAATAATGGATGTTAACTTTGTGAAAAATTGGTGGACAGGAATAACTTCTTTTGACGAAGAAACTAAGGCAAGTTGTAATCTATGTGCAAAACAATGAACATAGTACGTATAAGGACAATCGTTAGCAACAAGTGCTTGCAAACCATTCCATTCTCCTCTCATGTTACTAGCACCATCGTAACCCTGGCCATGAATTTTATTAGTATCAAACTGATAATGTAAGAGTTGATTCCACAAATTTTGTTTAAGGGTTAATGAACAAGTATCATAAACATGTACCAAATTTAAGAACCTTTCTCTTATCAACCCATCTTTATCAACAAATCTCAAAACTATAGCCATTTGTTGCTTTGACTCATCACGTGCCTCGTCAACCATGACACAAAAGTAAGAATCACAGACTTCATTTCGAAAATGATTTCGGACATTGTTTGCAATAATACCTAGAATTTCCTTTTGTATTAATCCCGAAGTATACTTTGAATTGTAAGGAGCATTCTCTAACACCAACGAACTATATCGATTGAAGCTTTCAATCGTATACGGTTCTTCAATTTGTTTTCAGCACTTTGTTTCTCCATAAGGTTTTCAATATGTCACGTTTGATTTAACAAACTTTCACTACGTGCCACTGCATTTCTATGTTGTGAACTTGCAATGTGTCTAAGAAAAGCACAATTTTTCCCATCATTTACTCTTTTCCAATTATCAAATCCCGTAACAATAAATGCATCATAACCATGGCGTACATTAGGTTTGTCATTAAACAAATAACAGAGAAAGCAATATGCGTAATCTTTAGATATGGAGTATTCTAACCAGTTGGGAAATAAGTTAAACCACACAAATCGGAATCTACGATTGTGTTTCCTATTAGCAGGGTACTTATTTAGATTCACTTGCAAAGGTCCTACATTAAAATACAGTAACCTTATTTGTTCCCTTAAATTAGATGAATACTTCCACATTTGTTTTCGCTTCCCCTGCTCATATCGTTGCCATCACTATTTCAGGATTCAACTGTTGGATAATCGGCTAATACCATAAAAATATATCGTCATGCTATTAAGTATTTTGATTAAGTTCTTTTCTTAGTCGATGATTAATTAATTGGCGAGCTCTCAGAATAGTCGTAGCCATAGCCAACTGAAAAAGATTATTAAATTGCTATTGTCAAATTTAAATGTCATAAAAAGAATTTAATTCTAATACATTTTACCTGAACGAAATCACGCAATTACAATTGTAATAGAAAGGATAATATAAATGCAAGAAACCAATATTTCTTTGAAGAGTTATGCATCTACTTAATTTATATATTTTAATGCACAAGTAACAAGTTTTTTTATGGTTCATTTGTATCTTGTTTTTTACCACTCGCGTTAACAGAGCAGTGGTACCCCGAGGTATCCCGATTTCATGGGATCAAGGGTTTAAATCCGGGGGGAGTCATCATAAATTGTAAATTTTGAGCATTTAATTTGGGGTTTTTCCCCTAGATTGTGCCTTCTAGGAAGTTAATATGGGGTTTCCTCCTAACACGTGGTCTGAAATTTACGGGTGGGTGGCTTTTGGCTTCCGTCAGTGACCCCTAACATGCTGTTAAAAAAATGTAGTTTTACCAATATTTGCGAGTTCCTTTATTTTCTTTCTTCCCCATATTGAAAATAGGGCAATCAGATGATATACAATCAATGACGAAAACAGGAAAAAATTTTCATCCGGGGCGAAAAATATTTTGAGAACGAAACTTTTTTGGGTAAAATATGGAGGTTTTTGGGCAAAATATGAAGGTTGTTTTTGGCAAAATTTGGATGTTTTTGGGCAAAGTTTGAAGGTTTTGAGGCAAAATATGAAAGCTTTGGGGCAAAAAACAAATTTCATTGTGGTAAAATAAAAAAAACTCAAATCTTTTACACTGAAAATTGCAAATTCACTGTGAGCGACTGCCCCCTGTCCCTTAGTGTTTCCGCTATGTATATATTTGTTAGAGCTCCTTATAACAAACTATGCATTATGTATATCATTTACAATGACGGCCCATAAGTTCAACTAGTCGAGGACTATAAATGAATCAACTTTTTTAATCACTAATCCAAAACTAAAAGTCGGAGGGCTCTTATCACCGAGCAAAACATATGTAATTGTCATCCAAGTTGTTTACTTTTTTTGTTTTTTTAAATTAACAAGTTTTTATTACTTTATAATTTTATATACAATATACAATGCATAGGTCATTATCGATCTAGCATTGGCCAATAATTAACGTTCCGGTTGCTTCTTAATTACATCTACTATAACCCTAATAAGGTTCTTCGCGTTGCATGGAATTATACTACATGCTCCACTGCTTGTGTTGCCGCGTCAATTCCTTTGAGAATGTTTACATATGTTCGATCCCCATGAGCTGCCCATTTTATGGGCCTCAAAGTTTATAGGCGTCTTGCGTTAGAGCTCCACTCGAGGGGCCTTACTACACGTGATGCCCGTATAGATTCGTTATAACGTTTTCTCCGGAGTGGCGGTACGACTGTAATGTTTGTCACAAGAAATGATCGGGTGAGTAGTTCCAACATCGCGTTTAGACCCCGTCGGTGATAACTAGCCGCCGTTAAAATAAAAAACTTACCTAAATTTACTTTTTTGCAAAATAAAAGAGAAAAAAATATCAATAGAAAGTCTTTAACAAGGTGATAACGAAAGTACTAGGTGCACTCAAGTGATAATAGGTATAGTGAATAATCTTTCATAGAAATTCAATCAATATTTTTTTCTTTTGAAAAGCAAGAAAATCAATCCATCTAAATGAAAACTTTGTGAATTTCATCTTATGATTGGTTAAAACATAAAAAATTAAAAACATGTATATGTATATATAATTTATAAAGTAATAATAGCACGACTTTTTATGATGTTTCAGGTTCAAATTTTATTAACCCACGTACATCGGAGTAATAAAATACTCCCTTTCCCCGAGTAGCATGAACAAAGTAAACCTTATAAATAACGCGTTTTCTTTATTCGTGGAGTTTCAATGAAAAATTTCATGACCCGTCCTAATCCATCAGGACGAATACAATACATTTGGTTACATCGCGAGGTATTGACCTCTATATGATACATTTTACAAACATTGCATTCGTTTTTGAAATACAAACTTTCGTTTCATCTAAAGTTGACAGGCATGCATACCATTTCATAATATATCCAACTATAATTGACTTTAATAATAATCTTGATGAACTCGACGACTCGAATGCAACGTCTTTTGAAATATGTCATGAATGACTCCAAGTAATATCTCTAATACGAACAAATGCACAGCGGAAGATTTCTTTCATACATGAGAATAAACATGCTTTCAAGTGTCAACCAAAAGGTTGGTGAGTTCATTAGTTTATCATAAGCATTCATTTTCATCATTTTAATAGACCACAAGATTTCATATTTTCATAAACATCATTCTCATATCAGGCATTTCGCAAACTGCACAGAGATAAAAATCATTCATATTGATTGAACACCTGATAACCGACGTTAACTTAATGCATAGAATATCCCCAAAACAGAACCTCTCGTCTGTATAATAATCTCGAAGTACTAAAGCATTCGTACCCCGAATGGGACTTGTCAAGGTCCATAGATCTATCTTTAGGATTCGCGTCAATCAGGGGCCATTTCCCTAAATTCTTAGGTTACCAGACTTGAAGGGCGATATTCGATTTAATAATCCAACCATATAATGTAGTTTTTGATCACTTGTGTCTATTTCGTAAAACATTTATAAAAGCAGCGCATGTATTCTCAGTCCCAAAAATATATATTGCAAAAGCATTTAAAAGGGGAGCAAATGAAACTCACTATACTGTATTTTGTAGTAAAAATACATATGACGACATTGAACAATGCAGGGTTGGCCTCGGATTCACGAACCTATATCATTTGTATATATATTAATATATATAATCGTAATCGAACAAAATTATATATTATATCCTAAATTATATATTATACTTATTTAGTTTGTGTATCTATCCAAAATGTTTAATATATATGTAATTATATTTATCTCATATTAGTATTATTTTGAAAATATCTAACTTGTCATTTATGAATATTTATATACAAATTGTTATACGATTAATACATATTTATAATCTTAATAATATCCTTAACTTTTATTTTCAATAAAATCTTAATGTTAATATATATTGATAATACTAAAAATAATAATACTTAAATGATATAATTTATAATAATCTTAATAATACTAATGTTAATAACATGTCTAATACTTATAAATTTAAATATGATATTATTACTAATAACTATAATACTAACAATATCAACAATAATAATAATTAATCATAATCTTAATAACGATACTTGAAATGATAAAATTAGTAGTAATAATTATATAAATCATACTTAAACTAATACTAATATTAATGATGATACTAATAATATTTAATGATAATCTAGTAATGATAATGATAATGATAATGATATTAATAATAATACTAATTATATTATTAATCTTAGCATGTATAATAACAATTGTAGTTATTAATAATAGCAATAACAATATAGTAATAATCATAATAACAATAACAATAATAATAATAATAATAATAATAATAATAATAATAATAATAATAATAATAATAATAATAATAATAATAATAATAATAATAATAATAATAATTTTTAAAAGAAAGACTACCTTTAAAAGCCTCTAATAAAAAGAATGCACCCGGTGAGGATCGAACCCGAGACCTCTTGTTAAACCGACAACACCTACGACCACTGCACTGCCTACTACTTTATGTTTTAAATCGTATTTTAAATATACATAACCCATTTATTGTTTTGGTTTCTTTTCTTCATCTTCTTCATCACCGAACTATAACAACCCGAAAATTTCCGATTAAATTTAAACTAAACTTCGATTGTTTCCGATGATTCACTTGAAATATAATACGACTTAATTGTTATAATTAAAAATGTAAAACTTTATACAAGATAATATTGTTGTTATATTATTACTTTTATTACCATATTTAACAATATTATCGTTATCATTTACAATTATCATTATCAGTATTGTCAAAAACAATACTATTAATAATATTGTTATTATTATCAAAATTATTATTATCATTAGTTATCATCTATTATGATGGTTAGTAATATCATTAACATTATTATTAGTATTATTGTTAATACTTAACATGAACATTAATATAATAAAATATCATTATCATTAATACCAATATTATTATCATTATAAAATAATACAATCTTTTATCATTATCATTAATAATACTATTATTATCATTTTATTATCATCATTATTATTATTAAAATCATTATTAATATAATAATAATTATTATTATTATTAATATAATTATTAATTATTAATCTTAATTAAATAATATGAAAAAGACTAATACCTAAATTAGGTATCAACTTTTAAATTTTATATTAAAAATCGTGATCTGCAATCTAATTTTTTTTTATCAGCCATCGTGATTCCATAACTGCATTACATATTTTTATCTGCTTTTATTTTTATATTTTCTTTTCTCTCTGTTTGATCAATATGAGTCGACATCCACAAAATTAATTATAAAAATCAATCAAATTCTGTAATATGGAGTTCCAGTCATGATCCAGTCGAATAGCATTATCATTATCATTTATATATATAGTAGTAGATTGCTGTGAATCGAAATCAAAAACAGAAAGAAAAACTAAAAAATATTGCAGTCGTATACCTCTGTTATTACTCAATTTATCAAAAACCCGATTTTGAATCATTTTACAAAATCTATAAGTACAGTTGTATTAGGAATCCTTCACTAAATCTTTCTGCCAAATTTGAAGATCCAATTCTTCCTAACGAATCCAAATTTTTGAGTCAAAGTTCTTGTTTTCAAAAGTCAAACCTGTGTTCTTGATCAAATTCGAATTCGTGTTTGTATTTTAAGTTAAATTAACAATTCTAATAGTTTCAAGGATTGATTTTAAATATATTTCGTGTTTTAATCTTTAACTAAAACCTTCTCAAAATCAAAAAGCAAGAATTTTTTTAAAAAAAAACCCACGACGGTAGCAGAAGCAGTAATTTCATTTTTATTTTTGTTTTGTTTTGTGTCTGATAAATTAAAATCACAAGTATAAGTGATTTATGTTTCAAGTTCAATGTTAAATCAAACAAAAACTGGTGTTTTGATCATTTGAGTTTTTTTTGGTCGATTTACATGAAGAACAAGAGGAAACTGTAATAATAAGGGATAAATATAACTAGATGGTAGTATTATTCAGAAAAAAAACAAACACGGATCATTGGTTAGGGTGCGTGTCGGGTGAGCTAGAGGTCTCGGGTTCAATCCCTGTCTGTGGCATATTTCTTTTTGGGGCTCCTAAGGTAGTTTTCTAAATTATTATTATTATTATTATTATTATTATTATTATTATTATTATTATTATTATTATTATTATTATTATTATTATTATTATTATTGTTATCACTAAAATATGTATGATTATTATTATTAACAAAATAAGTAAAATTATGTTTATGAGTAAGATTAATATAATTAAGTCATGATCAAATAAAATTATCATTTTTATAATTATTATTAGTGTTATTCAAGTTATCATTATCAAAATTTTCATTATTAATATTATTAAAAACTATCATTTTTATCATTCTCATTACTAATATTATCATTATTATTTTTATCATTATGATTATTATTATAATTGTCATGATTTTTATCATAATTAGTATTATTTTTATATAACAAATAAATATTATATATTTATATTAATACTACCTATAATTTATATATTAAACAGATTAACAATTTATTAATCATATACAAAATAAACATATACAAATATACAAAGTATATAAAATTTAGTACAATTTCTATATAAACTACACACTAAATATATAAATATTATAATTAATATATGTAATTATTTGATTACCATTATACGTGTTAATCTATATATAAATGATTTAGGTTCGTGAATCCAAGGACAACTCTACACTTGTTCAGTACCATCATACACAAATTTACTACAAACTATCGTATCAGTATCGTGAGTTTCATATGATCCCTTTTACTCTTTACATTTTTGGGCTGAAAATACATGCACAACTTTTATAACTGTTTTGCACGTATCAACTATTAAACTGTGATATGTTGGGCTATGACCAGCAAGTCCCCAACCGACAAGTATAAACGATAACTTGTTACGGGGCAAACTTGAAAGTCTAGTCTAAATACAAGTACCAACTATTAAACTGTGATATGTTGGGCTATGACCAGCAAGTCCCCAACCGACAAGTATAAACGATAACTTGTTACGGGGCAAACTTGAAAGTCTAGTCTAAATATCAGTACCAACTGTTAAAACTATGCTATACCCGGCTATGTCCGACTAAGTCCCTACAGTGATATTTTTAATTGCTGCGGCATTCTTAATTATTGGGGATAGGCCTATCGGGAGTAACGTCCCCGATACATTTGACTAAGTCTTTGTATTACTTGATAATGAAATTAAACGACAAGGACAGAACAACTTGTCACGGGGTAAACAACGTTTAGTCTAAATATCACTCACTGGCATAACTTTTTGATCCTGCGGGAGATCAACTTGACTGGATCTGAGTGATCTACTTATGAAAACAAATCTTGTGGTCTAACACTATTACTGAAATCATTATTTATGACAAACCTATGAACTCACTCAACCTCGTGTTGACTTTTTAAGCATATTTATTCTCAGGTACTTAAGTATTGCTTCCGCTGTATATCTGCTGCCTTGATGATGATTGCTTGCTATACTTGGAGTCTTCATTACATATCATATCAATTAAAGACATTTAATGTTCTAAACACAATGTAATCTATTTATCTTCCGCTGCAAAACTCAATAAAAAGTCTCATATAGAGTCGTTCTCGTTTATACAACTGTGATTTGATATAATTAGTCACAAATACCCCAGGCCCTATTTGGGGGTGTGACAGATTGGTATCAGAGCAGTGTTGTTGTAGAGAACCAGGATTGCATTTTATGTGTGCATTATATAATTAGGTACCTTAGCAATGTAGGACTACAACTTTCTTTGACCGTAGTGCCTTTAATTGTTGCCTTTAACTGTTAAATGCTACACTATACTTTAAAAACTTTACTTATCTTAGAATGCCGAGCCAATCTAAGAACTCTGCTCACTTTCCTAAGTACTATCCAATTCCACCACCACATTTAAATGCGACACGGTATACTGCCATTATTGTATAAATGGAGTATAGACAAATCATATCTTATCATATATATCCCAATAAATTTTATCTAACACTTTTCCTAAATTTCCTCCGTAAATTACGGAAATTTTTTTGCTATATATATACGTATTCAAGGAGACGAAAATATCATTCAATATTCAACACCCATTTCATATCAAACCCTATTCCAAACACATAATATGGATTTCTCATCTGATTCCTCGAGCTCCAATGGCAGCGTAACCGGAACGAACGAACCTATTAGCCATCATCTGTTCTGGATGAGATTGGGATGGGTTCGTAGTCGACAAAATCAATGGAGACAAGAAGAAGGCGATCCCTTCCACCAACTGAATTCACCTCTTGGTGAAGAACCTGAAGCGCTTACCGGCGAACCAGTCCGAAACACCATTTTCTCTCTTTTTTCCAGGGTATCCCGTCACGATTATATAATATCGAAGATTTTAGATCTTATTCATCCCCTTGTTCCAACCGCCAATCATCTCGGAATAGTAGAAGAAGTCAACGAGCTTCGCGCTCGAGTGGTGGCTCTGGAGAATATGGTGCGAATTCTACAAGCATCAGCAGCACCAGCAGCATAACCAGCACCACTGATGTGCAGCGGGGTGTATATAAAATAGTTATTAATTTTAGCAGAAAATACTATTAAATACGATACAATTTTACACAAGATATTTATTTATTTAGAGAACGGATATACTTAAACCTTGCTACAACACTTATAGGCAGTGTACCTAATCGTACAGTAGTGTAGTTTTTAGTAAGTCCGGTTCGTTCCACAGGGAATCTTTTTAAACAAAGCTTAACGCTATATTAGTTTACTTTTATAAAAATACAAATATATATATATATAAGTAATATTATTATTATAAAGGGGGGTTTTTACCGTTTAATGACCGGTTTGTCGATTTTAAAACTTTAGTCGCAGTTAAAACCTAATGTAAAATATTAAATAAATAAAAGACTTAATTTAAAGCGTAAAATAAATAACGATAATGAAATTGCAATAAAAGTGCGATAAAATAAAATTGCGATAATTAAAAAGTACGATAATTAAAAGTGCGATTAAATAACAATAAATAAAAGTGCGATAATTAGAAGTGCAATTAAATATAAAATAAAGGAAATTAAATATGAAATAAAAGAATTATGCTTATTTAAACTTCCGTAATCATGATGTTTGACGTGTTGATTTTAGTTTTATGCCCATGGGTTAATTGTCCTTTGTCCTGGATTATTTAATATGTCCATACGGATTTGTCCATAATAGTCCATCAGTCATAAATATAAAGAGCGAAAGCCTTCGTCAAATTATTCTTATTCCCGAAGTCAAATATTCCAACTAATTGGGGATTCGAATTGTAACAAGGTTTTAATACTTTGTTTAATGAATACACCAGGTTATCGACTGCGTGTAAACCAAGGTTTTACTACTTTGTTAACAATTACACCAATTACCCTTGAATGTAATTCACCCCTGTTTCAACAAGTTTATTAACTATTAATCCAGTTCCGTATCCGGTAAAATGAATAATTATTGGTATTTATAGATATCCCGCCCACCGTACCCAGTCAAGCGTATGTGGTTATATATAAATACGTCGAATTATAAGTTTGTATATTAAATTAACAAGGTATTGTTTAGTTAATATAAAACCCATTAATAGCTCATAGTCTAATTTCCACAAGTATCGTTCTTTTGTCCAAACCCCAATTATGGTACAAAGCCCAATTACCCAATTTTAGTAATTAGCCCAACATCATGATTACTTCGGATTAAATAAGCATAATAATAACTTAGCTACGAGACATTAATATAAAAAGGTTGAACATAACTTACAATGATTAAAAATAGCGTAGCGTTACACGGACAGAATTTCGACTAACACCCTTACAACATTTGCTAACATACCCTTATTATTAGAATTATAATTAAAATTAAAATATAAATTAAAAATATATATATATTTTACGTATGAATGAGGAGAAGAAGAAAAAGATGATGATTTGCGATCAGAATTCGGTTGCTTTTATAGGGATTTTCGACTTTAGGGGCTCCGCGACTCGCGGCATTTTTGCCTTCAAACTCCGCGAGTCGCGGAGATTGAAATTACAGCTCACAACTTTGGAGTCTTTCTCTGCCGACGGTTTTTATTTATAAATATAATATATATATAATTAATAAAATTAATTATATATTATATTATATTTATATACATAGTTAACTTGTAATTTTTAGTCCGTTGCGTCGAGCGTTGAGAGTTGACTCTGGTCCCGGTTCCGGATTTTCGAACGTCCTTGCGTACAATTTTATATTTTGTACTTTGCGTTTTGAATCTTGTACTCTTGTAATTTCGAGACGTTTCTTATCAATAATTGGAACCTCTTTGATTGTCTTTTGTACTTTTGAGCTTTTTGGTCGTTTGCGTCTTCAATTCGTCGAATCTGTCTTTTGTCTTCACCTTTTATTATTTAAACGAATATTACTTTTAAATAGAACAATTGCAACTAAAAGCTTGTCTTTCTTGAGGAATAATGCTATGAAATATATGTTCGTTTTTAGCATTATTAAATATTCCCACACTTGAGCGTTGCTTGTCCTCAAGCAATATCGTCTTGAAATACTAGAATCACTTCTTTATTCTTCACACTTTGTACATCAGTGATTTTCTATACGGCGGTATAAACAATGGTAGTAACGATATGGTTTACAGTCCCACATGACTATAAAAATTTAGATCCATTAAGGAAATTGGATCTTTATGAAAACATTTGATCTTTTGAAAATTAAATCTAGTTTTTACCCTAGATAAGTTTTCCGGGATAACCCTTTACCGGTGTTTGCAAAATATTTTTGTGGGTTTGGTGGGTTTCAGATTTGAAAATTTTAGCTCAAAACTTATGGTTTTGTGTCACCCACTTGCTAACTTTGTATTTGGAAAGCAACACGTCCAGTTTACTTGTCCCGTATATTACTTTTCGATAAACTACCGTCCGGTTGTAAAGGAAAGCGTTGAACAAGCAACTGTTAAGGCAATGTCCCCTGACATGCTTTTAATTATGGTCTATAACGTGTCGGACGCAATTACTATCCTTGGTAGGAGCAATAGTAAATCTCACCCTTATAATTTTTTCGGTATGGCACAAGGTCCTGTCTTTGACCATGCTATGCAACCACCGTTCTTACGGTTGACACCCGTTTTAGTTCAGGTGACCTAATGAATTCCAGGTGAATTCCTAGGATTTTACGTTCAATGGTAATGAACGCATTGAAAATAGGGTTTTCAGAAAACAAATCGGTTTGTAATTTTGATCAAAATATTTTCTCGTTTAAGCTCGAGTTTAGATATCATCGAATTCCATGAGTTTGTAATTCTCAATCTTTAAGGTTAATCTCTAGGATTGAGTAATATCAGTCTTAAAAGCTGATTTTTAATCTTTAAGGAGATTATCCTTTCTGGGGATCTGATTCATTAGTCTTATCCAGCTAATTTGCATGGTGCCCCCCCATTGTACGAGATAAATCCTTCTCATGGTTAGGATAAATCTGACCACTTGGCGACCCTGTTTAATGCTGAGGTCCGTGGATTTCCTGCTGATTTTAGTGATGACTTTTCTGGATTTTTCGTCAACCTACAGCTGGTCTGGACGACAACTTCATGACCTAAATCAAGAAGCGCGTTTCTTTTTCGGAAGACTTTACTTCCTTTTAATGATGGAATTGATTCATCGTGTAGTTCCATCTTTTCTTTTCTTTCATCGGGTAAAACAGTTTAGTTTAGTCCAAAGCTAAAGTATTTTCAGTTATTTGTTACAGATATATGTGACATATGTTTAAGATAACTTGGTAAATTTTCCCACACTTGGCTTTTATTTTCCTTTTTATCATCCTCTATTCCATTTTAAATGAATTTTAACATTTTAGTTTGTTTCTCAATTTATGTCCTTTCCGAGGTAACAATAATTTCGGTGTTAAAACCTAGTTTTATCGTTCATAAATATGTATAAACATGATTTTGAGTTCATTTAATTGAAAATTTTGAAAAATTTTACTAGAATTGGGTAGTCAGTATATAAGACTAGGGCTGTTCTTTATTATCAGAGAGCACTAGATTCTAATACAACTACTGCTTTACTAGTATTTTTAATGGTAACCAAGTGTATAAAGTAAAAAATTTTAAAATCCGAAAGAATTTAACCCCTTCCCACACTTAAGATCTTGCAATGCCCTCATTTGCAAGAAATCAGTAACAATTTAAATTATTGAGGGTGATTTGTGTGAAAATGATTAAATTTTTACCAAAGTTTCCAAATATATTGGCGTTTGTTTGCTGAATGATAAATGGTGCACATCATTTGTTCATTCCGTCTTGTTGTTATTTCACATATATTTTGCATCTTGTCGTCAAAATTAGTTGCTTTTGCTGAACTTAATGCCAGTCTTTGAAAATGCGTTGTTTTACCCTGTTGTGTACATAAGATAAACTGCAAACATATATACATATTTTTGAAGTTTGGTATATTACCCCACATTCAAAAATTATTAAAATATAAGAATAAAAGTTAGACAATTATAAAAATGATTACAATATTAACAAAAGTATTAAACGTATCAATAATTACAAATTACAAAAAAAAAAATAATAAGTAGACTAGGGATGATATTGATACCAATAGGGGTTCCAGGCATAACCATAGGTGCTATAGAATGCTTCGGCAGGGTTATACGTAGGATATGGTGGCTGCATCTCTATAGACCAGGGAGGGAAGATGGGTTTCAGTGTAGGAATATAGTTTCTACCTATATGTTGGCAATGAGCTATGATTTGGTTCTGATGAACTTGCCAATCTTCAAATGCTCTCTGTCTAGCATTTTCGTATTCCTGAGAAGCTATAAACCTTTGCATTTCTTGCATCTCATTCCCCCCTCCTACATTACCTTGCTGTTGGTTTCTCTCCACCTGTGGATGTCTACCATGGTATCGTACTGCGGCGTTATTTCGCCTCTTCAAAACTTTCGCACCATGGTATACATTTAAACCTATAGTATCGCGGGGTTCTGGTTCTTCTACTAATAATCCCCCCCGACTTATATCCACACCGAGATATTCACCAATCAAAGTAATAAAAATACCACCTCCTATTATGCTATGCTGTCGCATCCCCCGAACCATAGCTTATAAATAATAACCCACACAATATGGTATACTTACAGCGCTTTGTGGGTCTCGAATACACATATGGTAAAACAAATCCTGTTCATTTACTTTTTCCTTGTTCTTACCCCTTTGTGTAATCGAATTAGCTAAAAACCTATGTATCACTCTTAATTCGGCTCTATCTATATCCAAATAAGAGTAATTTCCCCCTTTGAAACGGTGATGGCTTGTCATTTGACTCCACACACCGTGTGTATCAAAATTTTCATCTATCTTTCTACCGTTTAGTATCAACCCTCTACAATCAGCAGATGCTAACTCCTCAGGCGTATATATACGTAAAGCCTGAGCCATGTCCAGTAAAGACATGTGGCGCATCGAACCTCCTAACAAAAATCTAATAAATGATCGGTCGGTTAAACTAGATACCCGATCATTTAATTCTATACTACATAACAACTCTTCACACCATACTTTATATACAGGTCTACGCATGGTGAATAAATGTACCCAGTCATTAAAAGTAGAATTACCATACCTATGTACAAGTAATTCCCTAATTGGCCCGGCCAATTCTACAGCTTCTAAGGGTCCCCATTCTATGACCCTTGGTACCTCAACAACCTTAGAATGAAGAGTATGCAAACCCCTTTGATATTTTGGATAATCTATCCAAAGTCTGTCAAATCTCAGGTTCGGGTGCAACTCTTCCAAGTGCATATCAGAAAAGGTCATGACTGGATGAGGTATATCCTGCTTGTAGTAGTTATCCACCTCCTGTTGTTCTGCATTCTCAGCAGGAGCATTACGGGCTTGGGATGAAGATTCACCCCTTTCAGTCTGCAAAACACATCAAACACAATTTTTGTGCATCCTAATATGCATTAGTGTCAGCAAAATCATCAATCAAAATAATTACAATGACATTATCAATTTATATTAAACTTAAGCTTATTTTCACATTTTTATCAAATCTACACTTTTTCAAATAAGCATATACGAAAATGTTCGCCAAGTTCATAAGCATTCAACTCAAATAACATGTCAAAATAATCATTACTAGCAATTAAACAAGTTTCAAATGGCATTATCTTTCAAAAATCAAGTTCATGAATTTTAGACTTGAAAAAGTCCACTTTAATTCTCAAAATCATGTTTAGGCTCAAAGTTTTGATCATTTAACTACCTAGACATGTTACACTACTTAATTTAGCAACAATTCATGACAAAAATCGGCCATAACCTGTTTATATCAAAAAGCCCCAAATTTGCTCAAGAACACAAACCCTAGATTACTCAAAATTTGAAGTTTAAGGCTTCTAATCATGTTAAACAGCATCAATCTAGGTTATACAAGCATAATACATAAACAATTTAAGCCTAATTACACTAAAAAGCATCAAAATCAAATTGGGGAAAAAATGGCTCAAGAACACTAATTTCGGATTAAATGGTGTTTAGGTGTAGAAATTTACCGTTTTTCTTGAGTAATTCCTAGATAGCATCCTTCTCAACATGATTTTAGTAAAAAATTTGGTGATTAACGGTTAAAAATTGTGATTTTAGGGGTGTTTTTGGGTGTTTTTTCGAGCAGTTTTTCGCAGTTTTTTTCTGTGGGTTTTGTGTGGAATGAGCTGGTTCAGCTCTTATTTTTTTTCTGTAATTCGACCCCTCCGCGACTCGCGGTGTTTGGATACTTCAAACTCCGCGACTCGCGGAGTTTGCTATTTTTTTTTTTTTATATAATCATTAAATTATGAAACAATTAAGTACTTAATTTTAAAATTTTGTTTCCCTTGTTATTTAGGACGAGGTCGTTTCGGATCGATGTCCTAGTCCGTCCCTCGACAAAATTTTAAAATTTGTCTTTTTGTAGCGATTGTTTTAAAAGCTAAGATTTTTGGGGTTTTTCAATGTTTTTGGCATACTTTAATTCAATAAGATTAAAAATAATGATAATAAAAGTTCTCGTCCCTCCCTCGGGTAAAGCAATTTCGGTTCAAAGACCTAGTCTTCAACTTACGACGAATTTTAAAAAATCATATTTTTAACTTAATGAGATAAAGTAAATTTTTGTTTTTAAATTCACACAACTTAAATATAAAATTCAAAATTTATATTAAAAATTCACACCAAACTTAAAATTTGAAATGCATAAAATTAAAAATTCATATTTTAAAAATTAAAAATTCACACCAAACTTAATTTAAAAAATTCATATTATAAATTCACACCAAATTTATTTTAATTTTTCCAATATTTACAATTTTAAAAATATTGTTTTTACAAAGTTTATAATATTAATTTAAGATTTATATATTAATTTTAAAAACATGGTAAAAATAAAATTAAAAATCTTTTTGGCTTTTTATCCCACTTTAATCAATCAAATATTATCAAAAATATGCGCCCCTCTTTTCGGTAAAGTAATTTCGGTTCCAAGACCTAATTTAACTCATGACGAATTTTTGAAATATTTTGGGTTGATTGATTAAAGATATTTATACCTTAAGAATAAACGTTAAATTTCGCAGTGATGTAATAAATTTTTGAATGATATCAATAATTTCGGTCGCCAAACCTAATTTTATTCAATACTAATTTAATACTTTTTAGCGAACAAATTAGCGTTTATTATCAAAAGGTTAAAAATAAAAAAAAAAATAAAAAACTGTACAGACATACCTGTGAAATAGATTTCTTAGTTATATGATCTATCCCATTCATAAGATAGTCGGTTTAATTGGTTTTCCATGGCTACATAGGCGTAACCTCGAGCATTCAGTGTCTTTTCTTCTAAACATATGAACGGTCCGTCTCTGCATAAAGTAACAAATTCGGTATTTGAATAGGTTTGATTATTTGAACATTTACCTCCATGTGACCATTTTCCGCATTTGTGACATCGTTCTAGGTGTCGTGCTCTTCTTTTCGCTGCGGATTTTGATTTTTCTTTACCAAATTGTAACTTATTATCTTCGCATCTGGATTCTTTTCTAACTCCGTCCATTCTTTCTCTGATTACTGATACTAATTCACTCGGTAGTATGTCATTATTACGTTTAGTGATCAAAGCGTGTAGCATTAGACCATGGTTTAGTTCACAGGCAGTCTTCATTTCGTAAAAACCTAAAAAAATAAAAATTCAGAATGGGGGGAGAAGACTAGTTCTTTAGGGTCTGCTAGGGAAAGACCATTCGGGTTCCATTTTCGAGAACTATATGAAAACAGACAATCTAACTCTAACATAAATACATATTATCCTTTAAAGACTTGATTCTCCCCACACTTAGTTAGCTGTGGTGTCGAAATTGTGATTAACTTCGTTGTCGACTTCCATCGGACCATGTATGTAATGTTTAACTCTGTGACCATTAACTTTAAATTCAATCCCATTTGAATTTATTAATTCTATCATTCCGTATGGGAAAACTCTTTTGACTATGAATGGTCCAGACCATCTTGATTTCAATTTTCCAGGAAATAGCTTGAATCGTGAATTGAAAAGAAGAACTCTGTCTCCTTCTTTAAATTCTTTTGAACTTCTGATTCTTTTATCATGCCATTTCTTCGTTCTTTCTTTATAGATTAACGAATTATCGTATGCTTCATGTCTTAATTCTTCTAATTCATTTAGTTGACTTAATCGTAGACGTCCAGCTTCATGTAAATCAAGATTACATGTCTTCAAAGCCCAAAATGCTTTGTGTTCAATTTATACTGGAAGATGACATGCTTTTCCATAAACAAGTCTAAAAGGTGTGGTTCCAATTGGAGTTTTGTAGGCTGTTCTAAAAGCCCAGAGTGCATCCTCCAATTTAATGGACCATTCCTTCGGATTTGATCCTACGGTTTTCTCTAGAATACGTTTTAAAGCTCGGTTGGTGTTTTCAACTTGTCCACTTGTTTGTGGATGATATGCGGTGGAGATTTTATGAGTTACTCCATATCTTTTAAGAACTTTCTCAAGTTGATTATTACAGAAATGAGTACCCCGATCACTTATTAAAGCTTTCGGTGTTCCAAACCTTGTAAAAAGACGTTTTAAAAAGTTGACTACAACTCGTGCATCGTTAGTTGGGAGAGCTTGTGCTTCCACCCATTTAGATACATAATCAATGGCTACGAGTATATATAGATTATTATGAGATTTTGGAAATGGACCCATAAAGTCAATACCCCAAATGTCAAATACTTCACATACTTGGATGACATTTTGTGGCATTTCATCACGTTGACTTATTTTTCCGGCTCTTTGACAAGCATCACAGGATTTGCAAAGAAGGTGTGCATCTTTGTAAATTGTAGGCCAATAGAATCCAGCTTCATAAACTTTTCTTGCTGTTAGTTGAGGCGCATAATGCCCTCCAGTTGGTCCTGTGTGACAATGGTTTAATATTTTACTAGCTTCATCTCCAAATACACATCGGCGTATTATTCCATCGGGACAACTTTTAAACAGATGTGGATCTTCCCAGAAATAGTGTTTTATATTACTAAAGAATTTCTTTCGTTTTTGGTACGATAATTCTTTTTCAAGGAATCCACAAACTAAGTAGTTTGCATAGTCTGCAAACCATGGAATTTCATTATAATCTATCTTCAATAGATATTCATCAGGAAAGTTATCGTGTATGGCCGATTCATTTAGAACTTCTAATTCGGGATTTTCAAGACGAGAAAGATGATCAGCGGCGAGATTTTCTGCTCCTCTTTTATCTCGGATTTCAATATCAAACTCTTGTAAGAGTAAGATCCAACGGATTAATCTTGGTTTAGCATCTTGTTTTGAAAATAGGTATCTAAGAGCAGAATGGTCGGTATAGACCACCGTTTTTGCTAGAACGAGATATGATCGAAATTTGTCAAAAGCAAAGACAATAGCAAGGAGTTCTTTTTCAGTAGTTGTATAGTTCGTTTGTGCTCCTTGTAACGTCTTACTAGCATAATATATAGGTTGAAATCGTTTTTCAATCCTTTGTCCTAAAACAGCTCCCATTGCAAAATCACTTGCATCGCACATTAGTTCAAATGGTAGATTCCAATTTGGTGTTATCATGATCGGCGCATTAGTGAGTTTTTCTTTAAGAATATTAAAAGATTTGATACACTCATCTGAAAAGATGAATGGAGCATCCTTTTCTAGGAGTTTATTCATAGGAGTGGCAATTTTAGAAAAATCTTTTATGAAACGTCGGTAAAAACCGGCATGCCCTAGAAAACTCCTAACTCCTCTAACATTGGTGGGATGTGGAAGTTTAGCAATTACATCTACTTTAGCTCTATCCACTTCAATTCCTTCTTTTGAAATTTTATGTCCAAGAACGATGCCTTCTTTAACCATGAAATGGCATTTCTCCCAATTAAGTACTAGATTTGATTGTTCGCATCTAATAAGCATTCGTTCCAGATTAACTAGACATGATTTAAATGTATCACTGAAGACTGAAAAGTCATCCATGAATACTTCCATGCATTCTTCTATCATGTCGTGAAAAATCGCCATCATACACCTTTGAAAGGTTGCAGGGGCGTTGCAAAGTCCAAATGGCATGCGTTTGTAAGCAAAAGTACCATAAGGGCACGTGAATGTGGTTTTCTCTTAATTCTCGGGTGCTATTGGAATTTGAAAATATCCGGAAAATCCATCTAGAAAACAATAATAACTATTTCCGGCTAATCTTTCCAACATTTGATCTATGAAAGGTAAGGGAAAGTGATCTTTTCTGGTGGCGTCATGTAACAACCCAAACCGTAACCGACCAAACACGACGAAATTTCAAACAAAAAAAAAATTTCTGGTGCAGGCCATCTGCGCGGCGCGCCAGGTGGCCGCGCGGCGCGCCAAACCACCTGGACAGCCCGCTGTCCCCGGAAGTCAATTTAATGAAAATGTTTGACTAGTTCCCGACACATTTAGCTAAAACGCTTTTAACCATGACTTCATGTATGAAAAACTAGCACGTTTAATTAATAAAATCAAATTTACGAAGCGGGTCCCACATCGACCCAAATTACCCCTTGAGTACCAAAATGCAATATTTGACCATAAGACTTTTAATACAAAACGAAGCCGAGCATGGCGATTGGGGATACGCTACCCAATCCTAAACAATCCAAAGCAAGTCTCTAAAGCAAACTATGCAAGTCTTCTAGTCCTCGCGCTTACCCGAGCCACCAATCCGCATGCAATCTATAAAAAGAGTCAACAACGAGAGGGTAAGCTAACGCTTAGTGAGTAGAATAAATATATACATGCATATACAACTTACCTACTCGCATCCACGACATCACATAAATACACATAAATCACTTACCTCATCGTACCAAACGCTAGTATCATCAAATCGTATAACTAGCAACCTCATAAGCAATCAATAGCTAGTAACGTCAAACCGTACAACTAGCAACATCATTAGCATAAATAAATATAAATAATAAATCAAATTAAATGCTAGCATCAACAATTACAATTCATGGTTAACCAATCTCTTCGCTAGGGGAACGACTTCGCGAATCAAGTCATCGATGTTCATAACATTCGTTAGCTTCCAAAAACGGCTATGGCATGCTAACCCCCCGAGGTGTTCCAAAAACGGCTATGGCATCACCCCTCAAGTGTTCCAAAAACGGCTATGGCATCACTTGCTCAATGTGAGTAGAACACGGCTATTACTCACGCTTTCGTACACCAACACGGCTATGTGTACGGGTAACTCAAATAACAACGTGGGAGTAAAACACGGCTATTACTTGCCACTAAATGCACAAACACGGCTATTACTTGCCACTAAATGCACAAACACGGCTATGTGCCTTAGTACAAAACATGGACTAATACGGCTAAGTCCCACAACCTTGGTCACAAAACGGCTATGTGACACCATCAACACGGTACATAAATCATATACATACATATATACATATTCCACTCACAATAATCATTATGGACAAGAACGGCTATGTCCCACCACTACGGTCACAAAAACGGCTATGTGACATCATTACTACGGGCAACTATCAATGTGGACAAAACGTCTATATCTCACAACTATGGTCACCAAACGGCTATATCCCACAACTATGGTCACCAAACGGCTATGTGACACCATTTCCACGGGCACATAAATCATATACATACATATATAGATATTCCACTCACCTTGAAGTCTTGAAGAATGCTTCCAAGTAATCCGCAACTCGCCAATGGAAAGTACCTATTCCATTACCACAATTACAATAATACACTTAGAGTGGATTTACAAATCAACCCAATTCGTCACTAAGTGCAATTTCGACCCAAATGCACTTCCAAGCACAAACCGTGCCCAAACTAACCATTAGTCACTAACACAAGTGAGAATGGTCCTAATATGCCAATTAAACCCGAACTCAAGTGTTAAACACGTGTCATACCCATTTTGACACTTAAACCCTAATTTTGACCCATAAAGGTCAAAATCTCATTCTTTGCAAGTTTTGACACCAAAACACATTTAACTCGGTTTTATACTTCAACTTAATCCATTTTAAGTTTATAAACTTCATTAAATCGCCAATTGGGTCATAATCACCACGAAACCCTAATTTGACCCAAAGTCAAAGTTAGTCAACCAAATAACCCTAAATGGGTTCCAATACTTCCATAATCACTAACTTAAGTGATTAAACTAAATTTCAAGTTCTAAACATGGCCAAATAGTTCACCAACCCGAAATCCACCAACAATTAACAACAAACCCGATTACTAGCTTCACTAAACCCATTTCATCACATAAAAGGGTTTTACAACTAATTAACTCAAAACCCTAACTTGAATATCAAATTAAATAATTGAAATTCGGAGTTTGAGCTTACCAATACTATCACCGTGTAGCCGAGAACGAAACGAACAACTTTAAAACCCGAGACTTTGAACGATTCGAGCTTCTTCCTCACCAAAACCTCCAATCTCTCTCTAAACTCTTACTCTCTCTCTCTTAAAATGGATGAAGATGATGAGTGGATGTGAAAGTGATCCACAACTGATCCAAACCAGCTCATATGCCTCACAAATCCGGCCTCAAGTGAAATTACCCATTTGCCCTTCATTTAAACCAAATAAAAACAAGGGATTCTGTCAGCAGCAAACGGCGCGGCGCGCCCCTACCCCGCGCGGCGCGCGACCTCTCTGAAACAGATTCTTTTTCATTTTAAACTTTATATAAATAATCCGCGAAACCCAATCTCGAACGTCTTAATACACGAACAAGCAAGATAAATATTCGGGTCTTACAACTCTCCCCCACTTAGAATCGATCACGTCCTCGTGATCCTCGTCACTTAACCAAACGGACCACACTCCACGGTCCTCAACATAAGTCCCAAACCGACTTTCCTAAGCAATTCTTCCCGACGAATCGCCTTCCACAACTAAATCGTCATCCACGATTTTTCTCAAATCCACAATCCGAGCACTAAAACCATACTCATTCCCTCGCATCGGGAAACTCATCCCATCTCTAACCGAGATATCACTCCTCTAGCGTACCATTACCAAGTACCGTGCTAAAGCAACCAAGTCTCAACCTAAGGTCAACAACCCGAAACGATGAAGACCGAACCAAACGAATCCTTACGGATAACACCAATCACTAAACATCCCTTGTAGCGCATAATACAACCAATACGCAACTACCGTAACATCGTAAGCGAACGAATAGAACCGCTAGCGTCCAATCGATTATAACAACTTAAAACCCTAGGCGTACAAAATCGACCATTGTCACGCCCGTAACGACATGTGAGCGAAATACGGCTATCGCATCAGTAATCACACAATACGGTCCTCACGATCCCACCATAGGAGTATAAAACAACTGATAGATCACTCAACACCAGATGAAGTCAGCGGACCCGAAAGTCATGCTTCACCGATATAACAATACCTCATGATGAAGTCAGCGGACCCCGAAAGTCATGCTTCACCACTATAACAATACCTCACACAACGAGTAGTGCAACATCGCGCTCCGCTACACTATAGTGAACCCTAACGGATACCGCTAACCGTCCACACTATCGAGCAAGAACCACCTATATCAAACATAGGCACAAAACAATATTTCTCTAGAAGAGAATCCGATACGCACATCCCTTAACCGAGGGATTTCACCTTGCTCGCCAAAACACGTCCATTATCTCTCGACGAGATTCACCAAACTTACCACCTCGGTGGTAATTTACAAATCCAATATCATAAGTACCAATGAGCCAAAAATTGTACTCTACCACCAATTGACCAAAACTAGGTCTCGACCAAATTTCCGGATCTAACAAAAGCATCATCCGAAATCTCACACTAAAACCTCCTCGTGCGGGAGTGCCACTCCCTCACTTGGAACTACGTTCCATATCCACAACTCGTACAACCGTACAATGCTACCAAAGGTAGACTTTACAAACAATTGGGTTCACACGACCCGTTACCATACCTTGCTCCAAACCTTGAGCACACGAAGGACTTGACCAATCCTTAAACACTTCGAACGAAAAGTGTACCACAAATACCCAAACTATACCCTCGCAATCATCCAATTTCATTAGTTTGTCAAATTCCACCTAGTCACTCATGCATCTAAGGGTTTTACTCCGGTACCCTAAGTACAATGCAACCACAACCATAACCTAGTCGGAGTCGAACACCACGCTAGTAGGTATAAAAGAGGCACCTAATGTCGCGTCATAATGACTCCATTACCAACATACATCGAGATTTCAAACACTCGATCTCAAGGGTTCCAATCACCCGGCGAACCTCATGGTTCATCACTTCAACATAAAAGCGAACACGCGCTTAACAATCGGACACCAAAACCATTTCCGTGGCTTGGTAGAAACATTTCCCAACCAATAAGGAATGCTTGGTTGCACCAAGTCTTACGCCCTTCACCAATCAATTAAAACGTCACCATAGGGTACTTCCATTAGGAACGTCACCCATAACAACAATATGCACAAACCAAGGCATTTAACAACTCACTTCCAAACGGCACTCGATAAACAATCAAAAGACATATTTATTAAAATGAAACGTGCCTTAACGTCTCCTCGCCGCACCCGTCCCCGCTAACTTGGGACGTTCCGACTTACGATGTCCTTCTTTTTGGCAATTAATGCACACCATACTACCACCCTTTGGTACCGAACATTCCCAATATTTGTGACCCCTCACGCCACAATTGTAACACCTAGGCGCACTAGAATCCGATATACCCGTCCGTGTACCACCCGTGCTCACGCTCGGACCCTTAGTCCTCTTACTCGGAGCACCATAAGAAACAACCCTTATCTCCCTTGAAGGTTCACCCTTCTTCGATCGTGTATGCGACTCGAAACCCCTAGCCAAGTCGAATAATTCCAAAAACGATTTCGCTTGACCACGACTAATTTTACTTTTCGAGTCGTCATTCAAAGTCCAATAGAAATCCCCCATTAACAAACGATCACTTCCCAAATACTCCGGACAAAAACGAGCCTTCGCCATAAAGGTCGTCTTGAGAGTACTCAAATCCATAGATCCTTGTCGCAAGTTTCGCAACTCATTACGCAATTCCCACAAATCGGCCGAAGTCCGGAACTCCTCGAAGAATTCCTCCTTAAACTCGTCCCACGATAAGACCATAAACGTTTCACCACCAACAAGATCAATCTTACCATCCAACCAATCCCTTGCCCTACCCCGCAACAAACTAGTTGCGAGCCTCGTCTTCTTCTCGGGAGGGCAATCAATCGTGCGAAAACGCCCTTCGACATCCGAAATCCAAGTTGTGCTTACCAATGGATCCGGTTTCCCGTCGTACATCGGTGGTTTAGTCCTCATGAAGCTCTTAAGATAACGCTTCATTTTGCCACTACTTTGAAGTTTGAAATACTTCCTATCCATTTCTTCTCGAAACGCTCTCATTTGCTCCGCAACGGCGGCCGCAACTCTAGCGTTAAACTCCACGTTATTCGCCTCGATCTCGTTTCGCGTCGTCAATCTCAAAATGCAAAACGATTAGATCACGAACGTATAAAATCGCACGCACAACTCCGTCCCATCTTGCTAAACACTCGTCGTACATCACTCGTTAGACGCGATTTGCACCCGTAATAAGGTTTGCAAGTTCTTATTACGCACGCACGCCGCATCGACTTGTTAGTACAACGACCGTCTCGCTCGATCACATAAACAAACACATCAAGATTCTACGCGATACAAACATACGCGAGAATTATTTTCACAACACAAATAACATATTAATAATAATATCCGCATTACTAATACAAACGTTAGTCAACCTATAACAAGGCACTAACTAAACCTATTCCTGACCCGTAATCCTACAAGTCCCGCAACAAAGTAAGCACACACAAAGTCTAAGTCTAGGCACCTATCTCAAGTCACCTAAATCCCTTAGACCATGCTCTGATACCACTTGTAACAACCCAAACCGTAACCGACCAAACACGACGAAATTTCAAACAAAAAAAAAATTTCTGGTGCAGGCCATCTGCGCGGCGCGCCAGGTGGCCGCGCGGCGCGCCAAACCACCTGGACAGCCCGCTGTCCCCGGAAGTCAATTTAATGAAAATGTTTGACTAGTTCCCGACACATTTAGCTAAAACGCTTTTAACCATGACTTCATGTATGAAAAACTAGCACGTTTAATTAATAAAATCAAATTTACGAAGCGGGTCCCACATCGACCCAAATTACCCCTTGAGTACCAAAATGCAATATTTGACCATAAGACTTTTAATACAAAACGAAGCCGAGCATGGCGATTGGGGATACGCTACCCAATCCTAAACAATCCAAAGCAAGTCTCTAAAGCAAACTATGCAAGTCTTCTAGTCCTCGCGCTTACCCGAGCCACCAATCCGCATGCAATCTATAAAAAGAGTCAACAACGAGAGGGTAAGCTAACGCTTAGTGAGTAGAATAAATATATACATGCATATACAACTTACCTACTCGCATCCACGACATCACATAAATACACATAAATCACTTACCTCATCGTACCAAACGCTAGTATCATCAAATCGTATAACTAGCAACCTCATAAGCAATCAATAGCTAGTAACGTCAAACCGTACAACTAGCAACATCATTAGCATAAATAAATATAAATAATAAATCAAATTAAATGCTAGCATCAACAATTACAATTCATGGTTAACCAATCTCTTCGCTAGGGGAACGACTTCGCGAATCAAGTCATCGATGTTCATAACATTCGTTAGCTTCCAAAAACGGCTATGGCATGCTAACCCCCCGAGGTGTTCCAAAAACGGCTATGGCATCACCCCTCAAGTGTTCCAAAAACGGCTATGGCATCACTTGCTCAATGTGAGTAGAACACGGCTATTACTCACGCTTTCGTACACCAACACGGCTATGTGTACGGGTAACTCAAATAACAACGTGGGAGTAAAACACGGCTATTACTTGCCACTAAATGCACAAACACGGCTATTACTTGCCACTAAATGCACAAACACGGCTATGTGCCTTAGTACAAAACATGGACTAATACGGCTAAGTCCCACAACCTTGGTCACAAAACGGCTATGTGACACCATCAACACGGTACATAAATCATATACATACATATATACATATTCCACTCACAATAATCATTATGGACAAGAACGGCTATGTCCCACCACTACGGTCACAAAAACGGCTATGTGACATCATTACTACGGGCAACTATCAATGTGGACAAAACGTCTATATCTCACAACTATGGTCACCAAACGGCTATATCCCACAACTATGGTCACCAAACGGCTATGTGACACCATTTCCACGGGCACATAAATCATATACATACATATATAGATATTCCACTCACCTTGAAGTCTTGAAGAATGCTTCCAAGTAATCCGCAACTCGCCAATGGAAAGTACCTATTCCATTACCACAATTACAATAATACACTTAGAGTGGATTTACAAATCAACCCAATTCGTCACTAAGTGCAATTTCGACCCAAATGCACTTCCAAGCACAAACCGTGCCCAAACTAACCATTAGTCACTAACACAAGTGAGAATGGTCCTAATATGCCAATTAAACCCGAACTCAAGTGTTAAACACGTGTCATACCCATTTTGACACTTAAACCCTAATTTTGACCCATAAAGGTCAAAATCTCATTCTTTGCAAGTTTTGACACCAAAACACATTTAACTCGGTTTTATACTTCAACTTAATCCATTTTAAGTTTATAAACTTCATTAAATCGCCAATTGGGTCATAATCACCACGAAACCCTAATTTGACCCAAAGTCAAAGTTAGTCAACCAAATAACCCTAAATGGGTTCCAATACTTCCATAATCACTAACTTAAGTGATTAAACTAAATTTCAAGTTCTAAACATGGCCAAATAGTTCACCAACCCGAAATCCACCAACAATTAACAACAAACCCGATTACTAGCTTCACTAAACCCATTTCATCACATAAAAGGGTTTTACAACTAATTAACTCAAAACCCTAACTTGAATATCAAATTAAATAATTGAAATTCGGAGTTTGAGCTTACCAATACTATCACCGTGTAGCCGAGAACGAAACGAACAACTTTAAAACCCGAGACTTTGAACGATTCGAGCTTCTTCCTCACCAAAACCTCCAATCTCTCTCTAAACTCTTACTCTCTCTCTCTTAAAATGGATGAAGATGATGAGTGGATGTGAAAGTGATCCACAACTGATCCAAACCAGCTCATATGCCTCACAAATCCGGCCTCAAGTGAAATTACCCATTTGCCCTTCATTTAAACCAAATAAAAACAAGGGATTCTGTCAGCAGCAAACGGCGCGGCGCGCCCCTACCCCGCGCGGCGCGCGACCTCTCTGAAACAGATTCTTTTTCATTTTAAACTTTATATAAATAATCCGCGAAACCCAATCTCGAACGTCTTAATACACGAACAAGCAAGATAAATATTCGGGTCTTACACGTCATTTAATTTTCTATAATCAATACACACACGCCATCCTGTTACAGTCCTAGTAGGAATAAGCTCATTTTTCTCATTTGTAATGACAGTCATGCCACCCTTCTTAGGCACGCATTGAACTGGGCTTACCCATGGACTATCAGAGATTGGATAAATTAGACCTGCGTCTAGCAGTTTAATAATCTCTTTCTTAACTACATCTTGCATATTAGGATTTAGTCTTCGTTGGCATTGCACATACGTTTTATGACCTTCTTCCATAAGGATTTTATGTGTGCAATACGAAGGACTTATTCCTTTAATATCATGAATCTTCCATGCAATGGCTGGTTTATGAGCTTTCAACACAGAAATGAGTTGTGATTTCTCATTTTCAGTAAGAGAAGACGATATTATTACAGGTAATTCAGATTCACCATGTAAATAAGCGTATTCCAAATGGTTTGGAAGTGGCTTTAACTCTAATTTCGGAGGTTCTTCTATCGATGATTTATATCGATATCTGTCTTCATCTTTTAGCATTTGAATTTCTTCTGTTGTTGGTTCATATCCATTAGCTATAAGTGTAGCTAACATTTCAGCTTCATCAATTGGTTCATTACCTTCTCCTAAAGAACATTCTCCTGTTCCTTGTAATTCTGGAAATTCTTCTAATAATTCTGCATGTGCATCTATAGTTTGAATATAATAACATGTATCATCTGCAGATTGTGGTTGTTGCATTGCTCTATTAACTGAAAAGGTAACACTCTCATCCTCTATACTTAGGGTCAATTTCTTACCGAACACGTCTATCATTGCTTTAGCCGTGTTTAAGAATGGTCTTTCTAATATGAGAGGAACTTGAGAATCTTCTTCCATGTCCAGAACAACAAAATCTACTGGAAATACTAAAGTACCAACTTTAACTAGCATGTTCTCCATTATCCCTCTAGGATATTTTATTGATCTATCGGCTAGTTGTATGCTTATTCTGGTTGGTTTCAATTCTCCAAGGTCTAGTTTAGTGTATAGTGAATACGGCATTAAATTTATACTAGCACCTAAGTCTGCCAATGCTTCTATTGAACTAAGACTACCCAGAAAACATGGAATTGTGAAACTTCCTGGATCAGATAGTTTTTCTGGTATCTTATTCAACAGCACTGCTGAACAATTAGCATTCATAGTAACAGCCGAGAGTTCTTCCATTTTCTTTCTATTTGAGATTAGATCTTTCAAGAATTTAGCATATCTAGGCATTCCTGAAATCACATCAATGAAAGGAAGATTTACATTTATCTGTTTAAACATATCCAAGAATTTGGATTGCTCGGCTTCAAGTTTCTCTTTCTTCATTTTACTCGGGTAAGGAAGTGGTGGTTGGTATGGTTTAACATAAGGTTTAGCCTTAACTGTGTTATTTTCATTAACCTTTTCAACTACCGGTTCTTTTTCCTTATCTTGATCAGGTTGTGGTTCTTGTGGAGTAGGAATAGTTTCATCAGAAGTTACAGGTATTTCAGGTGGTTTAAGTGTTGTACCACTTCTTGTGATAATAGCTTTAGCTGTTTCATTCTGGGGGTTAGCATTTGTATCACTAGGTAGACTTCCCGGTTTTCTTTCACCTATTAACCTTGCTAGGTTACTCACTTCTTGTTCCAGATTTTGAATAGAAGCTTGTTGATTTCTAAATGCTTGAGCATTTTGTTCATTAGTTTGTTTCTGAGATGTGAAAAACTGCGTTTGAGTTTCAACTAGCTTCGTCATCATATCTTCTAAATTCGGCTTTTTATCATCGGTTTGTTGTGGTGGCTTGTTTTGAAAATTCGTTCTTTGCTGATTGTAATTGTTATTAGATACTTGTTGATTGCTAGGACCTTGTTGGTTGTTGTATGGAATATTTCGGTTATAATTCTGGTTTTGATTGTAAATCGGTCTTGGCGGTTGATAATTATTCTGATAATTATTTCCAGGCCTTTGATTTATGTATGAAATATTCTCTCTTTGTTCCATTGTTAATTCAATACTGAGACAATCTTTTGTCAAATGTGGTCCTCCACACTGCTCACAACTAATTCGTATTGAGTGAATATCCTTAGTCATCTTTTCCATTCGTCTTTCCACAGCATCTATCTTTGCGGAAATGGAATCTAAGTCATGGCTAGAATCGGCTCTAGCTGCTTTAGATGATCTAACGATGTCTTTTTCTTGGTGCCACTCATGTGAGTGGGAAGCAGTGTTATCAATAATTTTGTAAGCATCTGTTTCGGTTTTCTTCATAATAGAACCACCAGCTGCTATATCTATGTCTTTTCTTGTAGTGATGTCGCATCCTTGGTAGAATATTTGTACTATTTGACATGTGTCTAAACCATGTTGCGGACATCCTCTTAACAACTTTCCATATCTTGTCCATGCCTCATATAGAGTTTCATTTGGTTTCTGTGTAAACGTAACAATTTCTGCTTGAAGTCTTACGGCTTTAGATGCAGGAAAGAATTGTTTAAGAAATTTGTCAACTAAAACATCCCATGTATCGATCGCCCCTTCAGGTAATGATTCCAACCAATCTTTGGCTTCTCCCTTTAAAGTCCAGGGAAATAACATGAGATATATCTGTTCATCCTCCACTTCTCGGATTTTAAATAGTGTGCAGATCCTATTAAAGGTACGTAGATGTTCATTTGGATCTTCCTTCGGCGCACCACTAAATTAGCATTGATTAGTCACCATGTGTAGAATTTGTCCTTTGATTTCATAATCTGGCGCATTAATGTCTGGATGAGTAATTGCGTGACCTTGGCCAGTGCGTTTAGCTCTCATTCGGTCTTCCATACTTAAAGGTTCCAGATTCTCCATAATTGAATTTGTTGAATCGGTATCACTAGATGATTCTGATTTAATGGTTCGTTCCTCAACAATCTCTGTTTGAATGATTGGTGGTTCCGAAGGAAAGTTTAATGGTTCAGGATCTACGAACCGTTCCTGAATATTCTCCGGATTCTCAATTGTAAGGTCGGGTTCAAAAAATGGATTATCGGAAATTTGAACTGAAGTACTTGGTCGACTGGATGACGATTCTAAAGAAAAATCAACGGCGGTTATATTTGCTAAATGTCTTGATCTAGTTACAGGTGGTGAACGTACAAAAGGTGGTGAACGTCTTGCTCGGTGCATTCACTGAATATCCTATTTGTTTTTAAAAGGAAAGAAAAATTATAATAAGTTATCCAATCAATAGACTTTTCTGATTTTGCCCACGTTTCGAATAGCCAAAAGATGCAGCAGAGGGGCATGATTCGTTTGGTCTCAATATAATTGAGGACTGTTTGGCTCCAATAACCCGGTCCACGTACAAATCCAACTATTACTACGAACCAGAAAATTTTGATGTCTATTAATTTAACCACTTAAAATAAATTTTCGTAATTTTAAGAAATTTAGATAAGAAGTAGAATAAAAATCTATGTCCTAAAACTAGAATAGCGAGAAATAAGAAAGAAAAAGAGTTTGTCGGAAAAGGTCGAAAAAGAAAAATAGTTGAAAAATAAAAGGTGACGGAAAAATTAAAGAAACTTATAAAACTTAAAAATACTTGACTAACCTAACCTTATTACTACAACTAACTTAAAATTATAATCGCAAATTGAAATTACTAATTGGAATGATAATTGGTACATAGTAAAAGGTGTCTAAAAATATTAAAGCTTACAGGAAAAACTAAATTCCAAATGGAAATAACTTAAAAAGAAACTAAAACTTAAAAAGGCGTCGCAAAATTCTAAAGCACCTAAATCTTAGTCTAAAGAAAAAGCACTTAAGGGATTTTACGGCAAAGCCTAAAAATCTAGGAGTAAAAATAATTATGGCAAAAACTATGAATTAAAACTAAATATGAGCTAAAAATACAAAAGTTACGCTAAAACGATTAAAAAGGGACAAAATATAAAAATATACAAAAAGTTGTAAAAAGTACAATTTTTATAAAAATATTATTTTTATATTATTTATTTATTAAAACTACTAATTTTACAAATTAATTAAACTAAATTAACTAAAATATAAAATAAATAAAAAGTAAAACTAAAAATAAAACTAATTATAATAATAATAATAATTAGGGTTAATAATAATTATAATTAATAATAATCCGTAATAAATGCAGTTTTAGGGTTTCTGTCGGTGTCAGAGAAACTCCGCGAGTCGCGGTTCTCGAAGCTGCAAACCCCGCGAGTCGCGGGGTTCGGAAATTCAGATGACAGCTTATTTAAATTCGACGCGTTTTTCTTTATTTATTTTTTTTATTTTCTGTTTTCTGTTTTTATATAAATAAAAGATATTTAAATAAAACTTATATTTTTATAAACTAAAATAAAAATAAAGAAACTTATAAAACTTAAATATTTAACAAAATCTTAAAAATACTTATATTTTTGTTTTTCTTTTTATATTTTCGAATATTTAAAACGTATTTTTATAAAAGCGACTTTTAATAGAAGTAAACTAAAAATCTTTTTTTTTTTTTTTTTTTTTTTAGCGTTGCGCTTCCGGCTCTTAAGAGGTTCCCCGGCAGCGGCACCAAAAATACTTGATGTGCAGCGGGGTGTATATAAAATAGTTATTAATTTTAGCAGAAAATACTATTAAATACGATACAATTTTACACAAGATATTTATTTATTTAGAGAACGGATATACTTAAACCTTGCTACAACACTTATAGGCAGTGTACCTAATCGTACAGTAGTGTAGTTTTTAGTAAGTCCGGTTCGTTCCACAGGGAATCTTTTTAAACAAAGCTTAACGCTATATTAGTTTACTTTTATAAAAATACAAATATATATATAAGTAATATTATTATTATAAAGGGGGGTTTTTACCGTTTAATGACCGGTTTGTCGATTTTAAAACTTTAGTCGCAGTTAAAACCTAATGTAAAATATTAAATAAATAAAAGACTTAATTTAAAGCGTAAAATAAATAACGATAATGAAATTGCAATAAAAGTGCGATAAAATAAAATTGCGATAATTAAAAAGTACGATAATTAAAAGTGCGATTAAATAACAATAAATAAAAGTGCGATAATTAGAAGTGCAATTAAATATAAAATAAAGGAAATTAAATATGAAATAAAAGAATTATGCTTATTTAAACTTCCGTAATCATGATGTTTGACGTGTTGATTTTAGTTTTATGCCCATGGGTTAATTGTCCTTTGTCCTGGATTATTTAATATGTCCATACGGATTTGTCCATAATAGTCCATCAGTCATAAATATAAAGAGCGAAAGCCTTCGTCAAATTATTCTTATTCCCGAAGTCAAATATTCTAACTAATTGGGGATTCGAATTGTAACAAGGTTTTAATACTTTGTTTAATGAATACACCAGGTTATCGACTGCGTGTAAACCAAGGTTTTACTACTTTGTTAACAATTACACCAATTACCCTTGAATGTAATTCACCCCTGTTTCAACAAGTTTATTAACTATTAATCCAGTTCCGTATCCGGTAAAATGAATAATTATTGGTATTTATAGATATCCCGCCCACCGTACCCAGTCAAGCGTATGTGATAATATATAAATACGTCGAATTATAAGTTTGAATATTAAATTAACAAGGTATTGTTTAGTTAATATAAAACCCATTAATAGCTCATAGTCTAATTTTCACAAGTGTCGTTCTTTTGTCCAAACCTCAATTATGGTACAAAGCCCAATTACCCAATTTTAGTAATTAGCCCAACATCATGATTACTTCGGATTAAATAAGCATAATAATAACTTAGCTACGAGACATTAATATAAAAAGGTTGAACATAACTTACAATGATTAAAAATAGCATAGCGTTACACGGACAGAATTTCGACTTACACCCTTACAACATTTGCAAACATACCCTTATTATTAGAATTATAATTAAAATTAAAATATAAATTAAAAATATATATATATTTTACGTATGAATGAGGAGAAGAAGAAAAAGATGATGATTTGCGATCAGAATTCGGTTGCTTTTATAGGGATTTTCGACTTTAGGGGCTCCGCGACTCGCGGCATTTTTGCCTTCAAACTCCGCGAGTCGCGGAGATTGAAATTACAGCTCACAACTTTGGAGTCTTTCTCTGCCGACGGTTTTTATTTATAAATATAATATATATATAATTAATATAATTAATTATATATTATATTATATTTATATACATAGTTAACTTGTAATTTTTAGTCCGTTGCGTCGAGCGTTGAGAGTTGACTCTGGTCCCGGTTCCGGATTTTATAACGTCCTTGCGTACAATTTTATATTTTGTACTTTGCGTTTTGAATCTTGTACTCTTGTAATTTCGAGACGTTTCTTATCAATAATTGGAACCTCTTTGATTGTCTTTTGTACTTTTGAGCTTTTTGGTCGTTTGCGTCTTCAATTCGTCGAATCTGTCTTTTGTCTTCACCTTTTATTATTTAAACGAATATTACTTTTTAATAGAACAATTGCAACTAAAAGCTTGTCTTTCTTGAGGAATAATGCTATGAAATATATGTTCGTTTTTAGCATTATCAACCACCAACATCACCAACACCACAAACATTGTAAGCACCAACAACATCACCACCAACAGCATCAACTTCATCAACAACAACATTCGCATCTCACTCATTACCTCAAACATCAACATCATACGCCTGATAGATATCAAGGAATATTAGTAATAATGAGTTAAAATGTATTGACTCATTCTTCCTGAAGAATTATATATGTATACTTTATATATATGTATAAATGATTTGGAAAAATAATAAATCTTTTCGTACTAAGCTATTACGTGTGATTCATAACTAGTATGTAACTACTTGGTTAATTCATATCACTAATATGCTATGATGTACATCCTTCGTTAATGACTTAACAATCATTAATCACTGCTTCAGCACAATAAACTCCATTTCATAATAAATCAAGTGTAACGATGAATGTATCGATTCATAACTTCATTAGCGAAATATTTCACGACAATTATGAAATCTCTAAAGGTTTTGGAGATTATTCATTCTCGTTTCAACCGTAAATTAAATGAGTTTAATATTATACTAACTCATTAAATTCATGATTACATCTGAAGGAAAATATGTATATTTTCATAAAAACTGTAATTAAAACTCTTGTGTACAAACTGTTAATTGTAAAAATATTTTAACGGGTAGGTAATACCCGAGAAATATTTATATCTCACATTAAAATGTTACATTGTACATTCTTCAATTCTGATTCTCAAGAATTGTATTCATTCACATTCTATGATGAATTATCATATCAAACCATCGAAATTATCATTCATTACTTTTAAAATCAATAACGCCTATTCGTTAACCATTAGATCCGTTGACGATGACAATCAGCGTTTAATCATCTAAAAATAAAATTTCTTGAAACCATCTCGGATTGATAACCAATGATTCAGATGTGGTAGCATTAAATGCAGAGGAAACAGAAGAATTTTCCTCATCATTGGATCTTAGAAATTCTAAGATATCACCATATCTTTCGTTATAAATATCCTCTATATTTCTGAAGATATCTTCATAGCGATTCTTGTCCGCAATTAATTATCTCTTTGCGATATCTTTATTACATCATAAAGGAAACTGTATTAGTTTCTATATTCTGAAAAATTCAAGTTTAAAATGTTTTGAAGAAGTGTTGAGAATTGAAGCATGAGTTAGTATAATATAATGACGTCAGGCCAACGTGATTATATTACATTGAGTCATGCTAAATTTTTAATGGAAGATAATGATTCATAGACTTTATAATCATCATTTGTCATGTTACACGACTCTTACATTCTACTTAAATCTCTAAACATATCAAGAACATATTTTCTTGATAGTTCTATCTTTTCCGGATATTCTGGTAATTTGACAAATCAAATCGTGATATTACCTTTCCTTCTGCTTTGTATATTATGATTATTCGAAACTTCATACCTACGAATTCTGGACCGTTACTTGCTTTACAAAAGCATGAAGCTTCGACATATAAGGGAAAATATAAAGCCTGATAACGACACAGAAATTACAAACCATGTATATCAATGCGTATAGCAATATAAAGACACGGGAGAACTAAAAACACAATAAATCCTAGAGCATAATAGAAGTAAACAGACTCCTCTGGTGGGAGTTGGAAAAGAAGGATGATTGTGGCGATAACCAATATAAGGTCAAGAACAAGAACTGGATTGAGCATATTAACAAAACTTTTAGAAATATGAATTGAGAAAGAAAGTATAGAAGTGGTGAAGATAATGAAACGGAAGAAGCTAATTTATAGCAAAAATTCCAGACACATCAATCGAGGCAATTCACCGCATTTAATTAAAGAAAATCCTAATTTCCGTAATTACTGGAGAATCAAATCTTATAAAGATTTCGAAGATTTCTTTAATTCCTTGAAATCCGGAAATCAATCGTAACTACGTCAAAAGTTAAGGCGAACATTTAATTTCCTCATTTCACTCTTTTGTGATAGCTTCGTTTATACTCTTTCTATAATCGAATTGTTTTATCCACATTATTCAAAGGTGATAAAACTCTATTTTTTTAACTCATATTCATCATTACAATATCCATGTTGTAAACAATGACGACCTCTATCAAATTTCATGATTATTATTTTCATGAACTCCTCTCTATTTTGTCTACCCTAATATTGTGGCATAAACGCTCAAGGTTTAAATAAGCTCACTATTATTCATAACACATTTCATGTATATTGAAATACTTGTATATAGCGTCATCATTCCTTCTGAGGAAACCTAATCAATGACATCTTGTTAAATCCTTTAGATAACCTCCGCATTAATAATAAAATGCACTTCGTAAAATTTATGGATCGTATGATTTTAACGCTAGAAACAAAACAATATTCTATCCGTTGGAATTCACGCAAGGCCCCGAGTATACCTGGGAACGTGAAAACCAAATAAAATGAAAATATCCTCACCTATTTATAAACAACGCCGACTGATGGCAATAACAAAAATTTCGAGACTAAATTTCTTTTAACGGGTAGTTACTATAACAACCCGAAAATTTCCGATTAAATTTAAACTAAACTTCGATTGTTTCCGATGATTCACTTGAAATATAATACGACTTAATTGTTATAATTAAAAATGTAAAACTTTATACAAGATAATATTGTTGTTATATTATTACTTTTATTACTGTATTTAACAATATTATCGTTATCATTTACAATTATCATTATCAGTATTGTCAAAAACAATACTATTAATAATATTATGATTATTATCAAAATTATTATTATCATTAGTTATCATCTATTATGATGGTTAGTAATATCATTAACATAATATATCATTAACATTATTATTAGTATTATTGTTAATACTTAACATGAACATTAATATAATAAAATATCATTATCATTAATACCAATATTATTATCATTATAAAATAATACAATCTTTATCATTATCATTACTAATACTATTATTATCATTTTATTATCATTATTATTATTATTAAAATCATTATTAATATAATAATTATTATTATTATTATTAAAATCATTATTAATATAATAATAATTATTATTATTAATAATAATATTATTAATTATTAATCTTAATTAAATAATATGAAAAAAACTAATACCTAAATTAGGTATCAACTTTTAAATTTTATATTAAAAATCGTGACCTGCAATCTAATTTTTTTTTATCAGCCATCGTGATTCCATAACTGCATTCCATATTTTTATCTGCTTTTATTTTTATATTTTTTTTTCTCTCTGTTTGATCAATATGAGTCGACATCCACAAAATTAATTATAAAAATCAATCAAATTCTGTAATATGGAGTTCCAGTCATGATCCAGTCGAATAGCATTATCATTATCATTTATATATATAGTAGTAGATTGCTGCGAATCGAAATCAAAAACAGAAAGAAAAACTGAAAAATATTGCAGTCGTATACCTCTGTTATTACTCAATTTATCAAAAACCCGATTTCGAATCATTTTACAAAATCTATAAGTGCAGTTGTATTAGGAATCCTTCACTAAATCTTTCTGCCAAATTTGAAGATCCAATTCTTCCTAACGAATCCAAATTTTTGAGTCAAAGTTCTTGTTTTCAAAAGTCAAACATGTGTTCTTGATCAAATTCGAATTCGTGTTTGTATTTTAAGTTAAAATAACAATTCCAATAGTTTCAAGGATTGATTTTAAATATATTTCGTGTTTTAATCTTTAACTAAAACCTTCTCAAAATCAAAAGGCAAGAATTTTTTTAAAAAAAAACCCACGACGGCAGCAGAAGCAGTAATTTCATTTTTATTTTTGTTTTGTTTTATGTCTGATAAATTAAAATCACAAGTATAAGTGATTTCTATTTCAAGTTCAATGTTAAATCAAACAAAAACTGGTGTTTTGATCATTTGATTTTTTTGGGTCGATTTACATGAAGAAGAAGAGGAAACTGTAATAATAAGGGATAAATATAATTAGATAGTAGTATTATTCAGAAAAAAAAACACGGATCATTGGTTAGGGTGCGTGTCGGGTGAGCTAGAGGTCTCGGGTTCAATCCCTGTCTGTGGCATATTTCTTTTTGGGGCTCCTAAGGTAGTTTTCTAAATTATTATTATTATTATTATTATTATTATTATTATTATTATATTATTATTATTATTATTATTATTATTATTATTATTATTATTATTATTATTATTATTATTATTATTATTATTGTTATCACTAAAATATGTATGATTATTATTATTAACAAAATAAGTAAAATTATGTTTATGAGTAAGATTAATATAATTAAGTCATGATCAAATAAAATTATCATTTTTATAATTATTATTAGTGTTATTCAAGTTATCATTATCAAAATTTTCATTATTAATATTATTAAAAACTATCATTTTTATCATTCTCATTACTAATATTATCATTATTATTTTTATCATTATGATTATTATTATAATTGTCATGATTTTTATCATAATTAGTATTATTTTTATATAACAAATAAATATTATATATTTATATTAATACTACCTATAATTTATATATTAAACAGATTAACAATTTATTAATCATATACAAAATAAACATATACAAATATACAAAGTATATAAAATTTAGTACAATTTCTATATAAACTACACACTAAATATATAAATATTATAATTAATATATGTAATTATTTGATTACCATTATACGTGTTAATCTATATATAAATGATTTAGGTTCGTGAATCCAAGGACAACTCAACACTTGTTCAGTACCATCATACACAAATTTACTACAAACTATCGTATCAGTATCGTGAGTTTCATATGATCCCTTTTACTCTTTACATTTTTGGGCTGAGAATACATGCGCAACTTTTATAACTGTTTTGCACGTATCAACTATTAAACTGTGATATGTTGGGCTATGACCAGCAAGTCCCCAACCGACAAGTATAAACGATAACTTGTTACGGGGCAAACTTGAAAGTCTAGTCTAAATACAAGTACCAACTATTAAACTGTGATATGTTGGGCTATGACCAACAAGTCCCCAACCGACAAGTATAAACGATAACTTGTTACGGGGCAAACTTGAAAGTCTAGTCTAAATATCAGTACCAACTGTTAAAACTATGCTATACCCGGCTATGTCCGACTAAGTCCCTACAGTGATATTTTTAATTGCTGCGGCATTCTTAATTATTGGGGATAGGCCTATCGGGAGTAACGTCCCCGATACATCTGACTAAGTCTTTGTATTACTTGATAATGAAATTAAACGACAAGGACAGAACAACTTGTCACGGGGCAAACAACGTTTAGTCTAAATATCACGCACTGGCATAACTTTTTGATCCTGCGGGAGATCAACTTGACTGGATCTGAGTGATCTACTTATGAAAACAAATCTTGTGGTCTAACACTATTACTGAAATCATTATTTATGACAAACCTATGAACTCACTCAACCTCGTGTTGACTTTTTAAGCATGTTTATTCTCAGGTACTTAAGTATTGCTTTCGCTGTATATCTGCTGCCTTGATGATGATTGCTTGCTATACTTGGAGTCTTCATTACATATCATATCAATTAAAGACATTTAATGTTCTAAACACAATGTAATCTATTTATCTTCCACTGCAAAACTCAATAAAACGTCTCATATAGAGTCGTTCTCGTTTATACAACTGTGATTTGATATAATTAGTCACAAATACCCCAGGCCCTATTTGGGGGTGTGACACGAACCGACCAGAGATCAAATAATTCAAGACAACGAATTTGTGATAACATTTAGGACTTGTAACCATTATAGAATCAGATAAGAGGGGTTATTAATTGAATAAAAACGAAAAAAAAACCAAGAACAACTGCTACTGCAGTCGTAACAAAAGAAAAAGAAAAAAAAAATTCAAACTCGATTTAACCTTCGTTTTAGACAAAGATTATAATAAAAATTGTGTTTCAAAAGGTTCATAGAAACTTTATAAATCATTAATTTCAACAAAAACATCCATATGATTTCGAATTTTGCTATGAACAAAATGTTTGACTTTTAAATCTTGAACTTTGACTCACGAATTCGTACTCGTTTCAAGGAATTAAAGGTTGGGATCTTACAGATAGTTTGAGTAATATAATCCTAACCTATCTACATTTACAGATTTTGAAATTAAATACAAATTTGAAGTTTTTATTTTATGAACTAGAACAGGGGACGAGTTGTAAAAAAATTAATAAAATAGATTGGCTTGATCAATAATTGGTTGTTGTATTTGATTTTGGTAATAACAATAAATCTGAAGTCTGAATCACAGCCATACTTCACAAATGTATCTATATATATTTTTAGTCGACAAGAGGTATTGCAGCAGAAAAAAAAATAAGAAAAACAACAAAAAAATAAAGTGAGTGTGATGGTACAAAATTTGGATCTGTTAGCGTTCATTGAAGTCAACATGAAATAATTTAAGAGACAGGAAACAAAAATTTTAAACAGATTTGATGGGTACGTACAACTGAATCCCGATTTTATATATAAAAGATTAATATTAATAATTATTATATATAATATATAATTATATTAATAATAATACTTTTAATATTATTAATAATACTAAAATAATAATAATAATAATATCAATATCAGGTTTAATAATAATATCAATAATGAATAATAATAATAATAATAAGTTTAATATTTAATAATAATGATAATTATAATATTAATGATTTTTAGTATTAATAGTAATAATAATAATATACAAATTATATGTAACAAATTTCATATCTATACATTGAAAATAATAATATTAGTAATACTAATAATATAGCAAATTAAATGTATTAAATCTTATATCTATATAATAACATTAATAGTACTAATATTGATATTAATAGTATTATAATAATATCATTATAACAATTATATTTTCAGTATTAATTATCTCATTTTTACTAATTATAAAATATATATTATATAATAACATATATTTAATATTTAATATTTATTCATTACAATAACAATAACAATTTGTTAAATAATATTAATAATATTACTACTAGTAATGATAATAATATTAATATAATGATTATATTAAACTTGTTAATTAAATTTACTATATTTCCATTTATTATATCATATCTACCAATTATATAATTTATTGAATCTTTAATATTTTATTAATTTTATATATATATATATATATATATATATATATATATATATATATATATATATATATATGTGTGTGTGTGTGTGCGTGTGTGTGTGTGTGTGTGTGTTATTATTTATGTAAAGAATTTAGTCATACATATATATATACATTTTTAATTCAAGTGATTAAAGTATATTTTATTAACTCAAAATATTATATATACACTTACCTTTATATATATATATATATATATATATATATATATATATATATATATATATATATATATATATATATATATATATATATACACACACACAATAGTTCGTGAATCGTCGAGCACGGTCAAAGGGTAATTGAACATATGAACGTCGTTCCAAATTTTTTTGAGACCCAACATTACAGACTTTGCTTATCGTATCGAAATTATATAAAGATTAAGTTTAAATTTAGTCGGAAATTCCCGGGTCATCACAAAGAAGGGGTGCTAGCGGCATAGGAGCTGACTCGAGATCAGCAGCTTTGTGTCGCACTAAAGTTTACCCCTAAACTAAAAGTAAATATCATCCATACGCAAAACAGTGTTTTCAGAAACTTACACTATCAAATGAAGCAGGGAACTTAAGCAAACCTTTCTGGTTCACAGCAAAAAGGCCAACAAATGTTCCTCAATCCCCAATTCATTCATTCAAATATCACAAAACAAAAGGGAAAAGTAACCAATACCAAAACAATTCATAATAGGCATCATAAAAAAGGTCTTAAATAAAAATGTTGATAACGATAATATTACTTAAGTAAACAAGACGAAGACTAAACAGAGTCATCACCCTTCGACATTTTCATTCAAGCTATCTTGAGGAAAGTACCACATTTCGGCAATATTGCACCCGCCTATTAAACTATTGTTTCTGTTAGGAAAGTATATGCACGTCTCATATCGATTTCCGCGACCCTCCCACGTCTCCGGATTAATACCCACACCACCCGCAAAATAGCTTAAAAATAACGCATATTGAGCTATTGTCTTTGTTGCCGGGACCCATTCCATACTATCAAAATCTAGTTCCAAGGCCTCGTACACATTCCCCGGCGTCCAAACGGGCACATAAAGATTATCATCCGAACTTAAAAACTGTGTACGTAAATAATAAATCTTGGAAACGTTCTTCATTTCAATTTGCGTAAAGGTAGGCTCGGGATTAAGACTCATTTCACTTAATTGATTTCTTTCATGTAAGGCGTAAACTTCCCCTTAAACACGCATAAATCTTTGATTATGTAATTTGAGTAGAGTGCTTTCCAACCCGTTTGTTGACCGGATATCGAGTAGCATATTATGTTAGAACACTTGGGTGTGAGTAAAAACATCCACGTAGACATGGAACGCGAATAGACCAGAATAGCGTTGACTGATTCTAAATTCGTCGCATTAGCGCGAATGGGAACATTGGGGAAATAAAGTTTGCGCCTTGTGATAGGATTCACAAGCCATAAGTCGTTGGTCTTCGAACTGTACATAATCAGGTAGCCGCAAGATACGCCACAACAGATTCTGTTTTTACAGTTTGGAAGCATGGTTTTGTACTTTTTTCGTTTAGAGTCCTCAAAATAGTACTTTATGTTAGCACGAGTCTTAACGAATGATATTAACATGGGTGGTTGGCATTTCATAAACTTGGCTCGGTTTGACAGTGCGCATGCCCTCCAAGACTTGCAGACCCAACTTAAGGAGAGAAAATCACCAACTCCAAGTTTCATTATGATTAAAATAAGGATATCATTTAACAGATTTGACCATGGTGGGGATCCACCATCGTCAAAAGTTTTCGACTTTTTCCCGCTAGAAGCATTGTGCCTCACCGTTTGAGTCATGCTTCTCGTGATAGCCATTCCAACACTAGCAAAAGAAAATTTGATTAATTATTTGAGCTCAATATGTATACAATAAACCACATATGATACAACAGTTGTAAACTGGTGACAAGCATAAACGTACACAAAAACAATATTTCTCAATTCTAAAATGTTGCTATAAAAAAGAATCTCCACACAAAATAAAGAACATACAGCATGTTACTATCATAAGTATATTCAGAAATCAGGAACATAGTAACTGTAAGGGTGAGTTTGTTTGCCTATTTATTAAATGATTGCATTAGCATTCTGTGCGTTTGTTTGTGGTGTCTGAATGACAAATGATGTTGAACCATTCAGTAATATGTGCTGAACCAGTAAGAGTTGAAGTACAATCTTAACCATTCAGCACCTCCATTTTTTGATTATCCTCCTTATATTATATCCAAAACACTTACAAACCAATTACATTATTTTATTATTCATTTATAAGGTTGATAGATTAATTTGACATAATTTGTAGAGTTCATTAGGAATGATTATCAAATAGGTTATTGTCATTCTTTTGAGCACTTAATCATTATGTTTTGTCATACGCAGCCTAAGTGACCTATTGAGGGCCCAATGAGAACACTACGTAGGGCATAGGATCTTAATTTATACAGTACAAAATAAAAACAACTGCTCCTTTTTACACCAAACTTGAACTCGTCTAAGCTTTTAAAAATTACAATACGATAGAGTAAACTCAAGTGATGTTAAACCGGTTTTAAATTGGCCTAAAAACTATGCAAGTTACAACCATCATCTATACAATTGTAAAAGCTACACAATAAAAGGAAGCATTTAATGTCAAATTAAATCAATTCCAGTTTCATATAGACGATGACAGAACATGTAAACCCTTAGGAAAAATCAATCTTCGTAGTTGAAGAAATATCATAAACTCATGATGAACATGACACAGTCAGAGTAAGCTGATTAGAACAAAGAAAAAAAAGAGCATATGGCTTTTTGTTGTACTTATATCAAAACAAAGAATCAAAGCAGTGAAACGAATCAAACTGTTATTGTTGTGAATTTTGAAATATTAAGTTACCTAAATTAATTTGTAAACTTATATTTCTACTGGGAAATATTCATTTGCATCCTTAATTTTGCTTGAAAACCAGGGGATAAATCTCAGCCCTTGGATCAATATAATCAATGGCTAGGATTAAAAACGCGGGACAATCACATGTGATTGGCTAGGATTAAAAACACGGGACAATCACATGTGATTGTAAGATCCAATCACATGTGATTGTAAGATCCAATCACATGTGATTGTAAGATCTCAAGCAAAATTAAGGATTCAAATGAATATTTCACTATTTCTACTTGGAAACTGAAAATCATCGTATTATTTATGGTCATCCAAGCATCAAATTCTTTTTAAACAAGAAAATTTTGGGACTTCAGTATCCTTAAAAGAATCCATTTAAGTGAACATTCAGTGTTGAATTCAGACAATCGGTAAAAAGCCAAGTTCGGAAAATAAAACGCCCATTTTACTGGTTGTTAGCCGCATATCCCCCAATGTGGAAACAATCATAGCTTTTTAATGAGAAAATCCCAAAACTTAAAAGCGTTAGCAATAATCGAGCAAACATAATCAATTAAAGAAAAGAGCAAAAGATATTAGACCATCGCAAAGCAGATTAATGCAAAATTAAGTACATTTAGGCAAAAGATCATTTTTTGTAGATTGAAATCTAACAAAGTGACATAAGAAAGGAAACAATTAAACAGAGAAGCCAATGGAGAAAAATATACTTACAATCGAAAACGTGCGGCGCTAAGACTGGAGTTGCAGGGAAAGAGATAGAAAATGAGGGCTTAGGGTTAGGTTTAGTGAGAAAATATACCCTTTTATAAAATGAAGTCGTAAATGCACGTGTGATCGGTGTGCCTAGACGAGTTGGTCAGGAGCTTGGAACGGCTAGTCGGTTAAGTCGGGGAGTAGTGTTGACAAATGTTGACTTTTAGTAATAAAATGTATTAAACATATATTAAACATAAATATAAAACATAAATATAAAACATAAATATTTTAATGATAATTTATCAAAATAAACATAGGGCACGAAATTTAATTTTTAGAAAAATATTAAAGTTTTTATACAAACCTTGACTTTGATCAACTCAAACCCAGCTTAGTCATACTGAGACCGACTTTAACTGACTTTGACCTGAGTTTTTAGCATTGACCGACTTTTGAGACGTTTTCGGACAAAACAGGACGGACTAGTCACCAAAACGTTTAGTCAGCCGACTTTTGCAACACTGACAACATTAACCGACAGACAACTCTCTATTATATAGTACTTCAGGTGATATATAGAGGGGCGAGTCTACAGCCAAGGCATTGGGGTCAAAGGACCCCACTATTTTTCAATTTTGTTTTACAAATTAGTACTAAAATTATATAGGACATCATTAAATTGAAAGATAGGACCTCATATATTTTTAAAAGCAATAGATTTTTTGGAGTAAACACTCATATTTTGGAAAAACATTTTATAAAGTACTACTCAAAGTATATAGGAACCCTTTGAATTTTGATCCTAGATTCGCCACTGGACTCATATATACTTGTACTAACAATATGTTTAGTTGATATAAACGAGAACGGATGAACATATCCCAACAGCACACATAATGTATTCTAACAAGTCAGTTAGTCTAGTCTGTTAACTTTCTTATTTTCCTATCAGGATTTCGTCCACTTTATTAATATGAGATATGCAATAAATGGTAAGATCTCCAAAACAAATATATACATCAGATAACATAACTGAACAATAAATAAAATCATGAATGAGAAAACTCAGTAATCACAATTAATAATGGCACGTACCCGATACATGGTGGGATGCACTACAGAAACTCTCCAACAAAGTACACAAACCATAAAATATCCAACTGAAACACAAAATGTGATTCAGAATTAATAATAAGTTAATAACCGATAGACGTGTAAAGTATAACAAAGACCTAACCTTATTTTAGATCCTTTTGATGTCTCCAACCAACCGGTGAAAACGGGCACTCTAATCCCGACCCGACCCACTTCTCCTCCTTCAATATCCATTTCCTTTTGTGTTGTTTGCTTCTATTTGTTAACTTGTTCCTTTTTTTAACAGCAAGTTTTTCAGCCTTACATCACATAAAGCATGAAAACAAGGCCAAACCTTGAACTTGTAAAATAAACAACAAATTAAGTAACGATTAAACCATCAATTAGCAAGATGAAAACTCTCAAAAACGTAAGTTCTAAAATTTCTCCCAACACGGACAACCAATTGTTAAAATTACCGACAAAAACATACAATTGATTACACAAATGTATTAAATTGAGAGAGTTAGGATGATGAAGAAAGAAATACCTTGTGCATAATTTGTAGGTTGTCGAAATCCATCAAACCAGAAAACAGGGGTTTTATGGAAAATGGAAAATGAAAATAAATAAAAAAAAAAAAAAAAGTTTAACGTGTTAGCGCGGACCGGACAGAACCGGTAGAGCCGCGTTTTCTATTTTCCCACTTCTTAGTAGGCAAGAAAAATTCAATTAGACCACAGATAACGTCCACATGTCACCAGAAACGTCCCGACAAACACCGGAAATGGGTGTTTGTGGCCCATAGTTTGTCGGCCGATCACGAGGGAGAGAGAGGGGTAGTTTGTGAGGTGACGCGCTGTGATTGGTTGATGAAATATGGCCGTTGGAGGACTAGCCGTTAGAGATTTTAATTTTTTTTTTCTTTTCTTTTTCTCCTATAAAAACATACACAATTTACCTTCATTTTCATTAATCATTTCACACATTTCTCATACTTTATACATATCAATCCAATTTATATAAACATAAACATTCTAGTTTTCATCAACAAAAAATGGAGTTTTTAGCTGCGAGTCTTGGAATAGCACCTCATCCGACGAAGAGGAAGAAAACCAACCTAGAAGAACTCGGGTGCAACGAAACCCACAACGTTTTATTAATAGAGATCGTGAACAAGCGGGTATTAATTTGTGGAACGACTATTTTTCTCAAACTCCGACGTATTCACATGACATTTTCAAGAGACGATTTCGGATGCGAATTCATTATTTCTCCGTATCAAAGACGGTATTCTCAATCACTCTTATACTAATAATGTTCATAAACACTTTGCATTTTTCCAACAACGTCCGGATGCACTCGAACGTCTTGGTTTTACAACGTTTCAAAAAATAACTTGCGTGTTACGCCAATTGGCGTATGGAACATCCGCTGATATTTTTGATGAATATATAAAAATGGCGGAGAAAACGGGATATGTTTGCTTAAATTATTTTTGCAAGTATATAATCGAATTAAAATGTTTACTCCGTGATTAGGGATGACAATGAATCGGATATGGATCGAGTGATGTATTCATATTCATATTTATTTAATTTCAGTTCATCCATATATATTTATATCTATATTCACTGGATTAAGTGAGTTAATGGATATCCATTAGATATTAAAAAAATATATTATAATACTAGATTTATGAGCCCGTGCGTTGCACGGGGACTAATCCGTAAACATTTTTGGTTTTTAAACTTATATATGAAATAACGATATTATAGGAAAAATGTCAAAAGTACTTTTGTGGTTCAGTTGGTAAAATATACATTTGTAAACAACACACATTAGTAAAACTTTGATACTAATAACAACTTCTGTACATTGATCGAACATATGTCCCCGTTGATACTTAGTCAGTCAGGCCAACCGACCCAACTTTAGCATCTTTTGTATTTTCAACTTACACTTTGTATTTTCAATCTCCATGCACTAAAAGAAACACCTCTATACATTTATTATAGGTAAAATTGAAGTGGTTCAAGCAAGTCAAACAAATTTTTAAATCACCCAACTCGTATATTCAAAATATATAAAACATCAAAAGTCAAGGTTTTTAATAACACCTCTCATAAGTCTTGTTATTTCATATTCAAACTCACTAATATAAATGAAGTCTTTTAATCACATCACATATCTTACACAACCAATAAAGTGGGTGTGGTCAAGACCCTCACCAACACATGGTGACAAGTAACAGAAGTTACTCATTACCCAACTTATTTGACATGCCATGTTTTTTAAGGAATAAAAATACTTCGACACACTTAAATAAACAAAAAAAATTACATATTTACATTAGGCAAACCTAATGGGGAGATTAATGGACATTCAAGTCCTTACAAATTAAAATACTTACTAAGTCCACTACAAGATATAAAATAATACATCCAAAATTCGAATGCAACTCATTACAAAAGAGAGAGTCAGAAAGATTGTTGTAGTTCATTCCTTTACCTTGGTCAATGTCTTTTAGGCCCAAATCAATTAATTTCATTCCTTTACCTTGGTCAATGTCTTTTGGAATTGTACACTGCAAATCAAAAACATATAAGGCTATTATATTCATCGACAGCAAGTATATATATACTTGTATAAAGAACACATGGAGGTATCAAATTTCAGATAATCAAGGTTTAAAAGTTTACAACAATGAACAGACAAACATGAAATCATGTCAGAGGTGGCAAGACTAATCCAAACTACAAAACAGAGATCGGAGGCCATATTGAACTGATGCCCATCAAATAATTTGGTAAACACTAAATCATGCTATTTGAGTATTAATCAATTCGGGACAAACACCAGACTTAGGCTTTTCTTATTTTGCCCATCTCTACTAAAACTTGCTACTTAATCTCACAAAACTAAAAAGCTAAAAATCATCTATTCATGTAGCTAAAAATAATAATAATAGTAATGTACTTAACTGGTATCCAAATCAAACATATCTAATTACAAATTAAGCAATGGCTATATTTAATTGAGTATTTTTATTCGACGTAGACACAAATGTCATGTTTTACTTATCATATATGTGTAAAAAAAAATGTTCAGCCTGTGCGTTTTACCGAGTAATTGCTAAGCGTGTTTCAAATAGGAAGACAAGAATTACAGCCGTAAATACAAAAAGAATGTATAATAAATCATTCAACACTTTTGAGTTTTCAAACAAAGATTCTTCTACTAAAGGTGGTAATTTTTACCCATTTACAAATGAACAGATATCTAGGTTGTATTTTATCTCTAATGAACAGATTGGACAAGCGAGTGTTATGGGATAATGTGTCCAAACCAAAAAGTACCCTTTATGACATGTTATTTAACTCAAATGACCCGCCCATTTTGCAACCTCTAAACTATGTGACGTTATGCGAGGGGTATACGGAATAGTATTAATTTTTACAAGGAAAATACTATTAAATACGATACAATTTTACACAAGTTATTTATTTATTTATAGAGTGGAAATACCTAAATCTTGCTACAACACTTATAGGCAGTGTACCTAATCGTACAGTAGTGTAGTTTTTAGTAAGTCCGGTTCGTCCACAGGGAACTCGCCAAGTTTAACGCTATATTTTTAAAACTATATTTGTATAAATATAAATATAAATATAAGTAGTATTATTATTATAAAAGGGGGTTTTTACCGTTTAATGACCGGTTTGTCGACTTTAAAACTTTAGTCGCAGTTAAAACCTAATGTAAAATATTAAAAATAAATATAACTTAATTTTAAGCGTAAAGTAAATAACGATAATGAAATTGCGATAAATAGAAATTGCAATAAAATGACGATAAATAAAATTGCGATAATTAAAAAGTACGATAATTAAAATGACAATAAATTAAAGTGCGATAATTAAAAGTGCAATTAAATATGAAATAAAGGAATTATGCTTATTTAAACTTCCGTAATCATGATGTTTGACGTGTTGATTTTAGTTTATTACCATGGGTTAATTGTCCTTTGTCCTGGATTATTCAATATGTCCATCTGGTTTTTGTCCATAACAGTCCATCAGTCATAAATATAAAGTGCGAGTGTCCTCGTCAAATTATCCTTATATCCGAAGTCAAATATTCCAACTAATTGGGGACTTAAACTATAATTACACCAATTTTCCTTGTATATAATTCACCCCTGTTTTAATAAGTCCATTGACTATTAATCCATTCCCGTGTCCGGTTAAATGAACGATTATTAGTACTTATAAATATCCCGTCCATCGTGTTCGATCGAGTGTATGTGGTTATTTATAGGTACGTCCAATTGTAAATCTTTATATTAAATTAACAAACTATCATTTAATTAAACAAATATAAAGCCCATTAATAGCCCATAGTCTAATTTTCACAGGTGTCGTTCTTTTGTCCAAACTCCAATTATGGTACAAAGCCCAATTACCCCGTCTTTAATATTTAGCCCAACATCATGATTACTTCGGCTTAAATAAGCATAATAATAACTTAGCTATGAGACATTAATTTAAAAAGGTTGAACATAACTTACAATGATTAATAATAGCGTAGCGTTACACGGACAGAATTTCGACTTACACCCTTACAACATTCGCTAACATACCCTTATTATTATTAAAATTAAAATTAAAATTAAAATTATATATATATATATATATATATATATATATATATATATATATATATATATATATATATATATAATACGTTGATAGATAGAGAAGAGAAAGATGTGTTTTTGCTCGAGCATCAAACTGCTTTTTATAGGAGTGTGGCCAGAAAAAGTGGCCCATGCGATCGCATGGAAATATAGCCTCCAGGCCATGCGATCGCATGAAGCAGGAATCCAGCTCACAATCGATTGTTTGCTTCTTGCCGACGGTTTTATTAAATAATATAATATATAAATGATTTTAAGAATTAATTATATATTATATTATATTCATGTGCATAGTTGACTTGTAATTTTTAGTCCGTTGCGTCGAGTGTTGAGAGTTGACTCTGGTCCCGGTTCCGGATTTTCGAACGTCCTTGCGTACAATTTAATATCTTGTACTTTGCGTTTTGCGTCTTGTACTCTTGTAATTTTGAGACGTTTCTCATCAATAATTTGAACCACTTTGATTGTACTTTGTACTTTTTAGCTTTTTGGTCGTTTGCGTCTTCAAATCGCCGAATCTGTCTTTTGTCTTCACCTTTTATTATTTAAACGAATATCACTTGTAAATAGAACAATTGCAACTAAAAGCTTGTATTTCTTGAGGGATAATGCTATGAAATATATGTTCGTTTTTAGTATTATCAAATATTCCTACACTTGAGCGTTGCTTCTCCTCAAGCAATATAGTCTTGAAATAAAACTTTACTAGAATCACTTCTTTATTCTTCACACTTTGTACATCAGTGATTTTAATACGGCGGTATGAACAATGGTAGTAACGATGTGGTTTACAGTCTCACATGACTATGAAAATTTAGATCTTTTAGGAAATTGGATCTTTATGAAAACATTTGATCTTTTGAAAATTCAATCTAGCTTTTACCCTAGATAAGTTTTCCGGAATAACCCTTCACCGGTGTTTGCAAATTGTTTTTGTGGGTTTTGTGGGTTTCAGATTTGAAAATTTTAGCTCAAAACTTGAGGTTTTGTGTCACCCACTTGCTAACCTTGTATTGGGAAAGCAACACGTCCAGTATACTTGCTCCGTATATTACCTTTCGGTAAACTACCGTCCAGTTGTAAAGGAAAGTGTTGAACAAACAACTGTTAAGGCAATGTCCCCTGACATGCTTTTAATTATGGTTTATATCATGTCGGATGCAATTACTATCCTTTGTAGGAGCAATAGTAAAGCTCACCCTATAGTTTTTTGGTCTGGCACAAGGTCCTGTCTTCGACCATGCTATGCAACCACCGTTCTTACGGTTGACACCATATTTGGTTCAGGTGACCTAATGAATTCCAGGTGAATTCCTAGGATTTTGCGTTCAATGGTAATGAACGTATTGAAAATGGGTTTTTAGAAAACAAATCGGTTTGTAATTTGATCAAAATATTTTCTCGTTCAAGCTCGAGTTTAGATATCATCGAATTCCATGAGTTTAAATTCTCAATCTTTAAAAGTCAATCTCAAGGATTGAATAATATCAGTCTTAAAAACTGATTTTTGATCTTTTAAGGAGATTATCCTTTCTGGGGATCTGATTCATTAGTCTTATCAAGCTAATTTGCACGGTGCTCTCCCCATTTTACGAGACAGATCCTCTCATGATTAGGATAAGTCTGACCACTTGGCGACCCTGTTTGATGCTGAGGTCCGTGGATTTCCAGCTGATTTTCGAGAAAACTTTTCAAGGTTTTTCGTAGACTCTACAACTGGTCTGGATGACAACTTCCTGTCCTAAATCAAGAAGCGCGTGTCTTTTTCAGAAGACTTTACTTCCTTTTAATGATGGAATTGATTCATCGTGTAGATCCATCTTTCTTTCAAATATATTACAATTTACCAGGTAAAATGGTTAATTTTGTCCAAAACAAAAGTATCTTCAATTATTTGTACAAAAATATGTGACATATGTTCTAAATAACTTGGTAAATTTTTCCCACACTTGGCTTTTATTTTCCTTTCTTTGCCTTTTTATTGTCCTCTATTCTATTTTAAATGAATTCTAACATTTTGGGTTGTTTCTCAATTTATGTCCTTTCTGAGGTAACAATAATTTCGGTGTTAACACCTAGTTTTATCGCTCATAAATATGTATAAAATGATTTTGAATTCATTTATTTGAAATTTTTGAAAAATTTTACTAGAATTGGGTAGTCAGTATATAAGACTAGGGCTGTTCTTTATTATTAGAGAGCACTAGATTCTAATACAACTACTGTGTTACTAGTATTTTTAATGGTAACCAAGTGTTTAAGTAAAAAAAAAATTTAAAATCCGAAAGAATTTAACCCCTTCCCACACTTAAGATCTTGCAATGCCCTCATTTGCAAGAAATCAGTAACAATTTAAATTATTGAGGGTGATTAGCGTAGAAAAATGATTAAATTTTACCAAAGTTTCCAAACATATTGGCGTTTGTTTGTTGAATGATAAATGGTGCACATCATTTGTTCATTCCGTCTTGTTGTTACATCACATTTGTTTTTCGTTTTGTCGTCAAAATTAGTAGCTTTTGCTGAACTTAATGCCAGTCTTTAAAAATGCGTTATTTTACCCTGTTGTGTACATGAAATAAAATGCATACAATACAAATATAAACATGCATGGTAATTTGAAGTGGAACTTAAAATCCCACTTTCAAATCAAATATGAAATATTAGTACAACATAATAAAAATGTTAAAACTTACATAAAAGTATCACACTATAATATGTTTAAACATAAATAAATAAAAATGATAAAAAGATAAAAATCATAGAAATAACCAACGGAACTATATCAATCTGGATATGGGTTCCAGTTCATGTCGTCGGGCGGGTTCCATGGTTGGTTATAGGTGTACTGATAGGCCTGGTTAGGGTCGTAGAGAGTAAATGGTGGTCGCATATCGGGCTAGTGTGGAGGATAGTAAGCAGGTCGGGTCGGTACGTAGTGATCCTGAGGTGATAGCTGGCTCATGATCTGATGCTGATGATAGTGCCATCTATCATGCTGTCGTTGCCTAGAATGCTCGTACACATCCTGGACGTGCCACTGCTCGTATCGACTATGTCTATCCTGGTTTGTCATTTCTACCTCATCTATATGCTGGTAGACGTCAGTCATAGCCTCCCTAATGACATCCCTAATGTCATCTGCTTCCTCCATTTCCTCATCTGAACCTCTCTCTACCTGAGGATGATTACCATCATATGGTAACGCCTGATTGCGTCTGCTCTTCAATACCTTAGCACCCTGATAGACCTTCAATCCTAAAGTATCATCCTGTTCCCTACATACCAAAAGTGGACCCCCTTGATCCCTATCTACACCCAAATACTCTCCAATGAGAGTAACAAAAATACATCCTCCTATTATTCCCCCGTCCTGTATTCCTGCTACCACTTTGGATAGATAAAAACCAACACAGTAGGGGATATTAACAAAGCTTCTAGTGTTTTGAATACACTTAAGGTAAAATAAGACGTGTAAGGTCATCTTCTCCTTGTTTTTACCTCTTTGTGTAATCGAATTAGCTAAAAATCTATGTATAATACGTAGCTCTGCTTTGTTAATATCTAAATAGGAGTGTCTTCCTCCCAGTGAAAAAACATTGTAATCTGACATACGCCTCCAGACGGCGTTCGCGTCAAAATTCCTATCTACCCGCTCCCCATGATAAATCAAATTTGTACAATCGGGTAGTAGTAATTCACCAGGAGTGTAAATCTGTAAAGCCCTGACCATGTCCAGCATGGACATCCTGTACATCCTACGGCCAAGTATAAATCTAAGAAAACTTCTATCATTTAACCTAACTACATCCGCATTAAGTGAAATAGTACTCATAAGCTCTACACACCATTCCTTATATACAGACCTACGAATGGTGAATAAACGTTCCCAATCGGGAAAAGAAGAGTTGCCATACCTTTGGATCAGATGCAGTCTAACTGAGTTAACTAGGTGGACCCTTTCCAAAGGCTCTCAATCGATTACCCTCGGTACTTCTACATTTTTCGTTACCAGTTTGAATTTGTTACTTTGATACGTCGGGTAATCTCTCCAACTTCGATCAAATCTCAAATTGGGATGCAACTGTTCTTCATGAATCGTCGGGTGTGCTACTATCGGATGAATCGGAAAAATTACATAGGCATTAATATATTCTTGTTGCGGATCATAATATGGTACGTGTTGATCAGGTTGTTGTTGTTGTTCCTGTTGTTGCTCCGGTTCATATTGCATTTCTGGTTCATGTTCTGGAGCAGGTTGCCTAGATGATGATGATGCACCATCAGTACCAGTATATCTCTGCAAAAAACATTAAACACAAAATTTGTGCATCCAAATATGCATTAGTGTTAGCAAAATAACAAATTAACACAATTACAATAACATGTTTAATCAAAATTAAACTTATACACATTTTCACAATTTTAACAATTCTACACTTTTTCAAATAAGCATTTATGAAAATGTTTACAAAGTTCATAAGCATTTAACTCAAATAACATGTTAAAATAACCATTACTAGCAATTAAACAAGTTTCAAATGGCATTTACATCAATTTAATCAAGTTCATGAATTTTAGACCTAAAAAGTCCACTTTAATTCTCAAAAATCATGTTTAGGATCAAAGTTTGGATCATTTAGCTACCTAAACATGTTACACTACTTAATTTAGCAATAATTCATGACAAAAATCGGCCATAACCTGTTTATATCAAAAAGCCCCAAATTGCTCAAGAACACAAACCCTAGATTCCTAAAAATTATGAAGTTTTTGACTTCAAATCATGTTAAATAGCATCAATCTAGGTTATACATGCATAATATACTAACAATTTAACTCTAATTATACTAGAAATTAACAAAATCAAATTAGTCAAATTATAGCTCAAGAGCACTAAAAATCAAATTTAAAGAGGTTTAGGGGTGTAATCTTTACCTTCTTTGAAAAGCTTCTGAACAATTTCATGATTAGAGCAAGAAATTTGATGAATTTTGGTGAAAAATGCGAATTTTTTGAGTGTGTTTGGGAGAATTTTCGAGTATGTGTGTGTGTTTTGTGTTGAAGACAGAACTCGTATGTCTATTTGTTTCTGGCCAAATTTCTCTCTCCATGCGATCGCATGGATTTGAAGGGGAAACCCCATGCGATCGCATGGGGTCTGCTATTTTTTTTTTAAAAACCTTTACTAATAAAACATATAATTAATTAAAAATTAAAATTTTGTTTCTTTTTAGGATGAGGGCGTTTCGGATCGTTGTCCTAGTCCGTCCCTCGACAAAATTTTAAAAATTTGCCACGTTTTAAGCGTTGTTTTAAAAGCAAAGATTTTTGAGTTTTTTAATGTTTTTGGCATACTTTAATTCAATAAGATTAAAAATAATGATAATAAAATTTCTCGTCCCGCCCTCGGGTAAAGCAATTTCGGTTCAACGACCTAGTTTTCAACTCACGACGAATTTTTAGAAATCACATTTTTTAACTTAGTGAAATAAAGTAAATTTTTGTTTTTAAATTCACACCAAACTTAAATTTAAAATGCATAAAATTAAAAATTCATATTATTAGAATTAAAAATTCACACCAAACTTATATTATATTTTTGTTTTTATACATACAAACTTATATTAAAAATATTAATTTTTCAAATATTTACAAACTTAAATATATTGATTTTAAAAAGTTTACAATATTAATTTAATATTTATATATTAATTTTAAAAACATGGTAAAAATTAAAATTAAAAATCTTTTTGGTCTTTTATTCCACTTTAATCAATTAAATATTATCAAAAATATACGCCCCTGTTTTCGGTAAAGTAATTTTAGTTCAACGACCTAGTTTTACTCCTGATGAATTTTTGAAATATTTTGGGTTGATTGATTAAAGATATTTATACCTTAAGAATAAACGGTAAATTTCGCAGTGATGTAATAAATTTTTGTATGATATCAATAATTTCGGTTACGCATACCTAATTTTATTGAATACCAATTTAATACTTTATAGCGAACGATTCAGCGCTTATTATCAAAAGGTTAAAAGTAATAAAAATAAAAAATAAAAACTGTACATACTTACCTGTGAGATAGAATTCTCAGAGACCTGCTTTAGCCGACTCATAGGAGAGTCGTGTGATTTGGTTCTCCATAGCTACATAAGCATAACCTCAATTCTTCGATATCTTTTCTTCTAAACATATGAACGGTCCTTCTCTGCATAGAGTAACAAATTCGGTATTTGAATATGTTTGATTATTTGAACATTTACCTTCGTGTGACCATTTTCCGCATTTATAACATCTTTCAAGGTGTCGTGCTCTTCTCTTTGTTGCGGATTTTGATTTTCCTTTTCCAAAATGTATCTTATGATGATCTTTTCTGAGTTCTTTTCTTACTATGTCCATTTTTTCTCTTATGAATGATACCAGTTCACTCGGAAGTGTGTCATTATTACGTTTAGTAATCATAGTGTGTGGTTCAGATCAAAGGAATTCTTCATTTTGTAAAACCTAAAAAAAATAAAAATTCAGAATGGGGGGAAAAGACTAGTTCTTTAGGGTCTGCTAGGGAAAGACCATACGGATTCCATTTTCGGAAACTACAAGAAAACAGAATATCTAACTCTAACAGAAATACATATTACCCTAAAAAGATTCGAACCTTCCCACACTTAGTTAGCTGTGGTGTCGAAATTGTGATTAACTTCATCTTCAACTTCCATTGGATTATCTATGTAATGTTTAACTCTGTGACCATTAACCTTAAATTCAATTCCATTTGAATTTATTAATTATACCGTTCCGTACGGGAAAACTCTTTTGACTATGAATGGTCCAGACCATCTTGATTTCAATTTTTCAGGAAATAGCTTGAATCGTGAATTGAATAGAAGAACTATGTCTCCTTCTTTAAATTCTTTTGAACTTCTGATTCTTTTATCATGCCATTTTTTTGTTCTTTCTTTATAGATTAACGAATTTTCATATGCTTCATGTCTTAATTCTTCTAATTCGTTTAGTTGACTTAAACGTAGACGTCCGACTTCATGTAAATCAAGATTACATGTCTTCAAAGCCCAAAATGCTTTGTGTTCAATTTCTACTGGAAGGTGACATGCTTTTCCGTAAACGAGTCTAAAAGGTGTGGTTCCAATTGGAGTTTTGTAGGCTGTTCTAAAAGCCCAGAGTGCATCCTCCAATTTCATGGACCATTACTTCGGATTTGATCCTACGGTTTTCTCTAGAATACATTTTAGTGCTCGGTTGGTATTTTCAACTTGTCCACTTGTTTGTGGATGATAAGCGGTTGAGATTTTATGAGTTACTCCATATCTTTTGAGAACTTTCTCAAGTTGATTGTTACAAAAATGAGTACCCCGATCACTTATTAAAGCTTTCGGTGTTCCAAACCTTGCAAAAAGATGTTTTAAAAAGTTGACTACAACTCGTGCATCGTTAGTCGGGAGAGCTTGTGCTTCCGCTCATTTAGATACATAATCAATGGCAACGAGAATGTAGAGATTATTATGAGATTTTGGAAATGGACCCATAAAGTCAATACCCCAAATGTCAAATACTTCACATACTTGAATGATATTTTGTGGTATTTCATCACGTTGACTTATTTTTCCGGCCCTTTGAGAAGCATCACAGGATTTGCAAAGAAGGTGTGCGTCTTTGAAAATTGTAGGCCAATAGAATCCAGCATCGTAAACTTTTCTTGCTGTAAGTTGAGGCCCATAATGCCCTCCTGTTGGTCCTGTGTGACAATGGTTTAAGATTTGACTAGCTTCATCTCCGAATACGCATCGGCGTATTATTTCATCGGGACAACTTTTAAACAAATGTGGATCTTCCCAGAAATAGTGTTTTATATCACTAAAGAATTTCTTTCGTTTTTGGTACGACAACCCTTTTTCAAGGAATCCACATACCAAGTAGTTTGCATAGTCTGCAAACCATGGAATTTCACTATAATCTATCTTCAATAGATATTCATCAGGAAAGTTATCTTGTATGGCCGATTCATTTAGAACTTCTAATTCAGGATTTTCAATACGATAAAGATGATCAGCTGCGAGATTTTCTGCTCCCTTTTTATCTCGGATTTCAATATCGAATTCTTGTAAGAGTAAGATCCAACGGATTAATCGTGGTTTGGCATCTTGTTTCGAAAATAGGTATCTAAGAGCAGAATGGTCGGTATAGACCACCGTTTTAGCTAGAACGAGATATGAACGAAATTTGTCAAAAGCAAAGACAATAGCAAAGAGTTCTTTTTCAGTAGTTGTGTAATTTGTTTGTGCTCCTTTTAATGTCTTACTAGCATAATAAATAGGTTGAAATCGTTTTTCAATCCTTTGTCCTAAAACGGCTCCCATTGCAAAATCACTTGCATCGCACATTAGTTCAAATGGTAGATTCCAATTTGGAGTTATCATGATCGGCGCATTAGTGAGTTTTTCTTTAAGAATATTAAAAGATTTGATGCATTCATCTGAAAAGATGAATGGAGCATCCTTTTCTAGGAGTTTATTCATAGGAGTAGCAATTTTAGAAAAATCTTTTATGAAACGTCGGTAAAAACCGGCATGCCCTAGAAAACTCCTAACTCCTCTAACATTGGTGGGATTTGGAAGTTTAGCAATTACATCTACTTTAGCTCTATTCACTTCAATTCCTTCCTTTAAAATTTTATGACCAAGAACGATGCCTTCTTTAACCATGAAATGGCATTTCTCCCAATTCAGTACTAGATTTGATTGTTCGCATCTAATAAGCATTCGTTCAAGATTGAATAGACATGATTCAAATGTATCACCGAAGACTGAAAAGTCATCCATGAAAACTTCCATGCATTCTTCTATCATGTCGTGAAAAATCGCCATCATGCACCTTTGAAAGGTTGCAGGGCGTTGCAAAGTCCAAATGGCATGCGTTTGTAAGCAAAAGTACCATAAGGGCACGTGAATGTGGTTTTCTCTTGGTCCCCGGGTGCTATTGGAATTTGAAAATATCCGAAAAAACCATCAAGAAAACAATAGTAACTATTTCCGGCTAATCTTTCCAACATTTTATCAATGAAAGGTAAGGGAAAGTGATCTTTTCTGGTGGCGTCATTTAATTTTCTATAATCAATACAAACACGCCATCCTGTTACAGTCCTAGTAGGAATAAGCTCATTTCTCTCATTTGTGATGACAGTCATGCCACCCTTCTTAGGTACACATTGAACTGGGCTTACCCATGGACTATCAGAGATTGGATAAATTAAACCTGCATCTAGCAGTTTAATAATTTCTTTCTTAACAACATCTTGCATATTAGGATTTAGTCTTCGTTGGCGTTGCACATACGTTTTATGACCTTCTTCCATAAGGATTTTATGTGTGCAATACGAAGGACTTATGCCTTTAATATCATGAATCTTCCCTGCAATAGCTGGTTTATGAGCTTTTAGCACAGAAATGAGTTGAGATTTTTCATTTTCAGTAAGAGTGGATGATATTATTACAGGTAATTCAGATTCACCATGTAAATAAGCATATTCTAAATGAGTTGGAAGTGGTTTTAACTCTAATGTCGGTGGTTCTTCTATCGATGATTTATATCGATATTTGTCTTCTTCTTTTAGCATTTGAATTTCTTCTGTTGTTGGTTCATATCCATTAACCATGAGTGTAGCTAACATTTCAGCTTCATCAATCGGTTCAGTTCCTTCTCCTAAAGAACATTCTCCTGTTCCTTGTAATTCTGGAAATTCTTCTAATAATTCTGCATGTGAATATATAGTTTGAATATAATAACATGTATCATCTGCAGATTGCGGTTGTTGCATAGCTCTATTCACAGAAAAGGTAACACTCTCGTCCTCTATACTTAGGGTCAATTTCTTACCAAACACGTCTATTATTGCTTTAGCCGTGTTTAAGAATGGTCTTCCTAATATGACAAGAATAACAAAATCTACTGGAAATACTAAAGTACCAACTTTAACTAGCATGTTTTCCATTATCCCTCTAGGATATTTTACTGATCGATCGGCTAGTTGTATGCTTATTCGTGTTGGTTTCAATTCTCTAAGGTCTAGTTTAGCGTACAGTGAATACGACATTAAATTTATACTAGCACCTAAGTCTGCCAATGCTTCTATTGAACTAAGACTACCCAGAAAACATGAAATTGTGAAACTTCCTGGATCTGATAATTTCTCTGGTATCTTATTCAATAGTACTGCAGAACAATTAGCATTCATAGTAACAGCCGAGAGTTCTTCCATATTCTTTCTATTTGTGATTAGATCTTTCAAGAATTTAGCATATCTTGGCATTCCTGAAATCACGTCAATGAAAGAAAGATTTACATTTATCTGTTTAAACATATCCAAGAATTTGGATTGCTCGGCTTCAAGTCTTTCTTTTCTCATTTTACTCGGGTAAGGAAGCGGTGGTTGGTATGGTTTAACATATGGTTTAGCTTTAACTATGTTATCTTCATTAACCTTTTCAACTACCGGTTATGTTTCCTTATCTTGATCAGGTTGTGGTTCTTGTGGAGTAGGAATAGAGTCATCAGAAATTACAGGCATTTCAGGTGGTTTAAGTGTAATACCACTTCTTGTGGTAATGGCTTTAGCTGTTTCATTCCGGGGGTTAGCATTTGTATCGCTAGGTAGACTTCCCGGTTTTCTTTCACCTATCAACCTTGCTAGGTTACTTACTTCTTGTTCCAAATTTTGAATAGAAGCTTGTTGATTTCTAAATGCTTGAGCATTTTGTTCATTGGTTTGTTTCTGGGATGTGAAAAACTGCGTTTGAGATTCAACTAGCTTCGACATCATATCTTCTAAATTTGACTTTTTATCATCGGTTTGTGGTGGTTTATTTTGAAAAATAGGTCTTTGCTGATTGTAAGTATTATTGGATACTTGTTGATTACTAGGACCTTGTTGGTTGTTGTATGGAACATTTCGGTTATAATTCTGGTTTTGATTGTAGATTTGTCTTGACGGTTGATAATTATTCTGATAATTATTTCCAGGCCTCTGGTTCATGTATGAAACATTCTCTTTTTGTTCCATTGTTTATTCAATACTGAGACATTCTTTTGTCAAATGTGGTCCTCTACACTGCTCACAACTAATTCTTATTGAGTGAATATCTTTAGTCATATTTTCCATTCGTCTCTCGACAACATCTATCTTTGCGAAAATGGAATCAAAGTCATGGCTAGAATCGGCTCTAGCCGCTTTAGATGATCTAACGATATCTTTTTCTTGATGCCACTCATGTGAGTGGGAAGCAGTGTTATCAATAATTTTGTAAGCGTCAGTTGCGGTTTTCTTCATAATGGAACCACCAGCTGCTATAACGATGTCTTTCCTTGTAGTGATGTCGCATCCTTGGTAGAATATTTGTTTAAACCATGTTGCGGACATCCTCTCAATAACTTTCCAAACCTTGTCCACGTTTCATATAGAGTTTCATTTGGCTTTTGTGTGAACGTAACAATTTCTCCTTGAAGTCTCACGGCTTTAGATGCCGGAAAAAATTGTTTAAGAAAATTTTCAACTAAAACATCTCATGTATCAATCGCCCCTTCAGGTAACGATTCTAACCAATCTTTGGCTTCTCCCTTTAAAGTCTAGGGAAATAACATGAGATATATCTGTTCATCCTCCACTTCTCGGATTTTAAATAAAGTACAGATCCTATTAAAGGTACGAAGATGTTCATTTGGATCTTCCTTCGGCGCACCACTAAATTGACATTGACTTGTTACCATGTGTAGTATTTGTCCTTTGATTTCATAATCTGGCGCATTAATGTCTGGTTGAGTAATTGCGTGACCTTGGCCAGTGCGTTTAGCTCTCATTCGGTCTTCCATAATTAGAGGTTCCAGATTTTCCATAATTAGAGGTTCCAGATTAGAGCTCTCATTCGGCCAGTAATTGATTTCACTAAGGGATTCTGATTTAATGGTTTGTTCCTCTACAATCTCTGTTTGAATGATTGGTGGTTCCGCAGGAAATATTAATGGTTCAGGATCTCTGAATTGTCCCTGAATATCCTCCGGATTCTCAATTATGAGGTCGGGTTCAAAAAATGGATTATCAGAAATTTGAATTGGAGTACTTGGTCGACTAGATGACGATTCTAAAGAAAAATCAACGGCGACAATATTGGCTAGATGTCTTGATCAAGTTACAGGTGGTGAACGTATAAAAGGTGGTGAACGTTTTGCTCGGTGCATTCACTGAATATCCTATTAGTTATAAAAAAATAAAAATTATATAAGTTATCAAATTAATAGACTTTTCTGATTTTGCCCACGTTTCGAATAGCCAATAGATGCAGCAGGTAGCCAGGACCCTTTAAATCGGAAGCCCACAACTCGCTACTAACAAATCCAACTATTACTACGAACCAGAAAATTTTGGATGTCTATCAATTTAACCGCTTAAAATAATTTTTCTTCGAAGTTTAAAGAAATTTTAGAGAAGAAATAGAAAATTCTATGTCCTAAAAACTAGAGCGTCGAGAAATAAGAAAGAAAAAGAGCGCGTCGAAAAACGTCGAAAAATAAAAGGTCGAAAAATAATAAAAAGAACGTAGCTCGTCGAAACTTAAAAGTCTAAAAACTAAAAATTAAAAGTTGCGTCTAAAAGTATTAAAGCTTAAAAGTAATACTATATTCAAAACGGCAATAACTTAAAAAGTACTAAACTTTATAAAACGGCGTCGCAAAATTCTAAAGCACCTAAATCTTAATCTAAAGAAAAAGCACTTAAGGGATTTTACGGCAAATCCTAAGAGTTTAGAAATAAAAATAACTACGGCAAATACTAAAACTTAAAACTAATTACGAATGAAAAATATAAATATTACGAATAAACGATTAAAAAGATACAAAATTTAAAAATAAAACTTAAATTTATAAAAATACAATTTTTATAAAAATATTATTTTTATATATTTTTTATTTTATAAAAGTATTAATTTAGTAATTATTAAAACTAATTAAAACTAAAAATACAAATTAAATAAATAAAACTAAATATTATAAAACTTAACCCTAATTAGAACTAATTAATAATAATAATTATTATTAATCAAAACCCTAATCGTATGTCTGAGGTACCCGGGCTGTCAAATCACTCCATGCGATCGCATGGAGTTTACTTGTTAATACCATGCGGTCGCATGGCTTCGGGTTTCAGACCAAATATTGGGATGCTACAGTAATCGGGCCGAATACTAATTCTTTTTTTATTCTGTTTTATAATTATATAAAGTATTTATAAAACTTATATTTTTACAAACTAAAAATAGAAATAGATATATTTTATAATTTTATATATTTTAAACAAACTCTTAAAAATATATATATATATTTATTTTTCTTTTTATATTTTTAATAATTAAAACATATTTTTACAAAAGCGAATTAAAAATCTTTTTTTTTATATAGCATTACGCTTCCGGCGTTTAAGCAGGTCCCCGGTAGCGGCGCCAAAAATACTTGATGTTATGCGAGGGGTATACGGAATAGTATTAATTTTTACAAGGAAAATACTATTAAATACGATACAATTTTACACAAGTTATTTATTTATTTATAGAGTGGAAATACCTAAACCTTGCTACAACACTTATAGGCAGTGTACCTAATCGTATAGTAGTGTAGTTTTTAGTAAGTCCGGTTCGTCCACAGGGAACTCGCCAAGTTTAACGCTATATTTTTAAAACTATATTTGTATAAATATAAATATAAATATAAATATAAATATAAATATAAGTAGTATTATTATTATAAAAGGGGGTTTTTACCGTTTAATGACCGGTTTGTCGATTTTAAAACTTTAGTCGCAGTTAAAACCTAATGTAAAATATTAAAAATAAATATAACTTAATTTTAAGCGTAAAGTAAATAACGATAATGAAATTGCGATAAATAGAAATTGCGATAAAATGACGATAAATAAAATTGTGATAATTAAAAAGTACGATAATTAAAATGACAATAAATTAAAGTACGATAATTAAAAGTGCAATTAAATATGAAATAAAGGAATTATGCTTATTTAAACTTCCGTTATCATGATGTTTGACGTGTTGATTTTAGTTTATTACCATGGGTTAATTGTCCTTTGTCCTGGATTATTCAATATGTCCATCTGGTTTTTGTCCATAACAGTCCATCAGTCATAAATATAAAGTGCCAGTGTCCTCGTCAAATTAACCTTATATCCGAAGTCAAATATTCCAACTAATTGGGGACTTAAACTATAATTACACCAATTTTCCTTGTATATAATTCACCCCTGTTTTAATAAGTCCATTGACTATTAATCCATTCCCGTGTCCGGTTAAATGAACGATTATTAGTACTTATAAATATCCCGCCCATCGTGTCCGATCGAGTGTATGTGGTTATTTATAGGTACGTCCAATTGTAAATCTTTATATTAAATTAACAAACTATCATTTAATTAAATAAATATAAAGCCCATTAATAGCCCATAGTCTAATTTCTACAAGTGTCATTCTTTTGTCCAAACTCCAATTATGGTACAAAGCCCAATTACCCCGTCTTTAATATTTAGCCCAACATCATGATTACTTCGGCTTAAATAAGCATAATAATAACTTAGCTATGAGACATTAATTTAAAAAGGTTGAACATAACTTACAATGATTAATAATAGCGTAGCGTTACACGGACAGAATTTCGACTTACACCCTTACAACATTCGCTAACATACCCTTATTATTATTAAAATTAAAATTAAAATTAAAATTAATATATGTATATATATATATATATATATATATATATATAATACGTTGATAGATAGAGAAGAGAAAGATGTGTTTTTGCTTGAGCATCAAACTGCTTTTTATAGGAGTGTGGCCAGAAAAAGTGGCCCATGCGATTGCATGGAAATATAGCCTCCTGGCCATGCGATCGCATGAAGCAGGAATCCAGCTCACAATCGATTGTTTGCTTCTTGCTGACGGTTTTATTAAATAATATAATATATAAATAATTTTAAGAATTAATTATATATTATATTATATTCATGTGCATAGTTGACTTGTAATTTTTAGTCCGTTGCATCGAGCGTTGAGAGTTGACTCTGGTCCCTGTTCCGAATTTTCGAACGTCCTTGCGTACAATTTAATATCTTGTACTTTGCGTTTTGCATCTTGTACTCTTGTAATTTTGAGACGTTTCTCATCAATAATTTGAACCACTTTTATTGTACTTTGTACTTTTTAGCTTTTTGGTCGTTTGCGTCTTCAAATCGTTGAATCTATCTTTTGTCTTCACATTTTATTATTTAAACGAATATCACTTGTAAATAGAACAATTGCAACTAAAAGCTTGTCTTTCTTGAGGGATAATGGTATGAAATATATGTTCGTTTTTAGCATTATCACTATGCGTTTTAATATCTGTTAGTAATTACTTACCAGATCACTTTGAAACTGAGGGAAGAATATCCAACGCAACCTCCTTAAGGGTTGGCATCTCATCTTGTTGATGCACACAAACATATCTACTCCTAATCTTCTAATTACCTTCCATGGACCTGGGTAACACCTAATTGGATTGTACAAATTAGGAGGGTTAGAATTAGATAACAAATCATCATTGTTAATATGCTATTAGTAAAATGATGGAAAAAATACAACATTTAGGAAAAATAGTCTATGAATTGTATGTGCACATGAAGTGCAAAAAGTAACATATATATTGATATGGGTCGATGGTTATATGTTTGATCCCACACTGGTCGAATAAAAAATATAGATAAGATTGTAATGGATCAAATTTGCTTGAAAGACGCCCCGCGCGCGCGCAAGTTCAATGTATTGATTCGTAGGCTGGGTGCTTTTCAAAATTTCAGAATGGAAGTTCATAATTATAAGAGATAAGGCTATACATATAACTTTTGATGTAGAAACGCTGCAAGATTCGAAATACTGATTGCTAATTCTCGGTAATTAGTATGGCAATTCTCGTTATAAGATGTGGATGAGTATGTGATAGGGTTTTGATGAACAAATATAATGGTTTCTCGAAGAGACTTAAGCCATTGAGTAATGAAGTTGCTGGTAAGTTTGCTGCTAAGGTGGTGGAATATAAACTATCTCCGGTAACGATGATGAATGGGTAATTGTTATAATAAGGCTTATTCGAATGAAAAATTGAAGTTGATTTGCTGAAGCTGTGACAAAATTGACTAATTTGAAAAGGAATTTGCAAATTATTTTCGGTAATAACAACGCCAAAGGAGTTAGCACAGACATATTTTAAACGTTTACTCAGGTTCCGAGTGTTTTTAGGTGCAGGACTATATGCATCAATCTTTTCTTTCGTAGATGAAGTGCGGTTTGTTCATCCTTTCGATTGAGGTGTTTTCAAGAATCATGAAAGGTTTGAACGCGGATTGTAATCGTCAAAATACAAATGAGATTTAAGATGAAATCAAGTGGCAAACTTAAAGAATTGTTTAGTTTCATATGTTATAATCAATATTTTAATTCATTTTAATTGTCCAATGTTATTAGTCCACAGTCGATAGTCTACAGTTAACAGTCTAATAATTCATATATAGTTTAATATATAATATTCGAATTAATTAATACGTATCGTGACCCGTGTACATGTCTCAGACTCGATCACAACTCAAAGTATATATATTATTTGGAATCACCATAGACACTCTATATGCAGTAATGATCGAGTTCTCTATACAGGGTTGAAATTCAAGTTTGAATTATGAATGATTTTGAAGTAGTGTTGGAAATTGATGCATGAGTTAGTATAATATAATGACACTTGATCAACGTGATTATATTACAGTAAGTCATGCTGAGTTTCTAATGGAACTTGATGATTCACAGACCATAACGTCATCAGGTGCCATGTCACATGACTCTTACATTCTACCTAATCTACAAACATATCAAGAACATATCTTCCTGATAGTTCTATATTTTCTTTTGAATTCTGGTAAGTTAACCAATCAAGATCGTGCTATTACAATTTCTCTCTTAGAACATTAGCCATGTTCATTCGAAAATCCATACCTACGAATTCTGGACCATTACTTGATGTGCTTAATGGATAGAAGAGAAAACAGAGCATAAAGCTTCGATGGGTAAATGGGATTATAAATCGCAGTAAATAGGTGGGAACATTAAATGTGGATGACAATGATTATAGGAGACAGAAGCAGGGACATCGAAATATAAGGGAAGATATAAAACCCAATGACAACACATAAATTACCAACCGTGTATGTCAATGTTTATAGCAACATAAAGACACGGGAAAATTAAAAATACTATAACCCCAAGGGCGAAGTAGAAGAAAACAGATTTCTTCGGTGGAAGTTGGAAAAGGAGAATGATTGTTGCGATAGTAAGGATAAGACAAGGATCAGAACAGGATTAAGCATTTTCACAACCTTTTGAATTTGGGAATTGGGTATAGGAGAGGTAAAAGTTATGGAACGGAAAAAGTTTAATTTATAATGGAAATATCAGATAGAGTAATCGAGGCAGATCACTGTATTTAATTATAGAGATCTTAATTTCCTTATTCGCCGAAGAATAAAATCTTTTAGATTTCGAAGATTTTCTTAAATCCCTTGAATTCCAGAATTCAACTAAGACAACGTCAAAAGTTAAGATGCACCTTATTTTCTAAAATCAACCGTGGCTACGTCACCAGTTAAGACAAACTTGCATTTACTCATTTCATTCTTTTGTGATAGCTTCACTCGTACTCTTCGAGTAATCGAATTATCTTATCCATATTACTCAACAGTAATAAAACTCTATTTATCAGCTCAAATTCGTCATGAAAACATTTTAATTGTTAACCATGACAACCACACTCAAATTTCAGGACGAAATTTCTTTAACGGGTAGGTACTGTGACGACCCGGAAATTTCCGACCAAATTTAAACTTAATCTTTATATGATTCCGACATGATAAGCAAAGTCTGTAAAGTTGAGTCTTAAAATTTTGGAACGATGTTCATATATTCAATTGACCTTCGACTGCTCTCGACGATTCACGAATAATTAATTGTAAATAGATATGTGTGTATGTATATATAAATAATAACTTGAAATATAATTTGAAGTATTATATGTTGTTGTTATTAAAAATTAATAAAATAAAAATAGGATATTATAATAATTATTATTTAAAATATATCTCTATATATAAATAAAGTATATTAAAAATAAATATTAAATAATTGTAATACTCATTTGATGTTTCGATTGATATTAAGCAAGTTAAATTCAAACCATTGTAATTTTAAAATAAACGGTGATACGAAAATGGGTTCTATAAAATTTAGGCTTATTAAAATTATATTTAGGACCTAGTTATTTAATTTTAACACTTTTTATATTTTACCCTTAAATGAGAGGGACAGTTGATGTAATTTTTATTTAATAAAAGTAATGATCGAATCTTATACCATAATGACCAAAATAAATAAATATAGTTAATTTAAAAATATAGAATTTTTATGGACATTTTTATCCGCCACTGATTTAGCAACGGAGTACGATTTAGCAGTTCGTAAAAACTGTCGGTAGATAATGTTAAATGTTTCCCGTACATTCTGTTAGATTTCAATTCATCATAGACTTTAAGTTTATTATTATATTAGTATTATTAGTCCGTGAATTAGGAATCCAACTTTAATTATATTGTGTCTCTCCTTGTGTTTTCCCCACTCAAGTTATATGTATTACATATCAAACCACCAACCTATCTTCTTCTTTTGTTGTACTTCACTGCAAACACACTCACTTCCCCATTTTCTTCTTTTGTGAGTTTACTTAAACTTTATATGCTTATTTATTCTTCAATACAAATGAAACGCATAACCCATTACTTGTTTATTTCCCGACTTTTATTTTTGCTTCGGATAACATCACAACAAACATAAAATCACCACCTTTAATCCCTCTAAAAACCGATCACCATCGAGTATGGTTAACCGAAATCACCACACTACACCCATCACCTATATCACCTAATTATCTATATATAAATACCCGCTTACATATATAATCATCACCATATAATTTTTTTTCTCAACTCTTGATTCTTGACTGAACACTCAACCAAGCTGCTGTATATATTTTTCTGTACATGGACCACAACCCACAACCCGGTACACTCGTAAATCCCTAATGCTAACTACTAGTGCTACCTTCGAACCCATTGCTACTATTTTCATTATTGTTTTCTTTCTGTTAAATCAGTGATACCCAATCCACACACAACAACCATCTTGGTTACCACCTTCAACATATGTTAAACCCTTGCGTATTTTCTGTTCTATTTTATCCGAGACCACCCTAAAACCACACCACGTTAGTTAATGCTTCTGCTCTTCCTTCAACACCAATTTTTTTTTCTTTTCGTTCACAATGATTACTACAGCAGCTGCTGCAAATTTTTTTTTTTTTTTTCAAAATATATTATTGATGATGATAAAAAGATGGAAGAGGTAAATATGGGTCGAGTAACTTAAGGTGACGAAATGGTTTGAAATGTGTTCACAATTTAAAGTTGTAGATGTGGGACAAGCCACATCTTCATGGCCGACCATAAAGGGTGATGCTTTGATATTATATTTTTTTTGAGGTTGATAATGATGATGATTCCTATAAACAAAGATAAAGGCAATTTGTGTTAGAAAATCACGATGATGATGTGTGATTAAATGATGATCTCAATCAAATGATAATGATGTTGATGATTTGTAATGCATAATATGGTGATGCAAATATAGAATTATTTGAATATGTAGAGCATATTGACCATAAATGGTTTCGAATATGATTTGTCAACGATTAAATGTATACCTTAAATTATTAGTTTTAAAATAAATAATCAATATATTTAGCTAAGTAACAAAACTTAATATTTAAAACAATATTATATAAAATAGTTGAATATATATATATGATTGCAATGCATAATTGATGATTATATGTTTATTATAATATATTAAAATGTATAAATATTAAATATTAACTATATGTTATTATATATATTATAATATTACATATTAATTTATTAAATGTAATTATAAGTTAAAATATAGTTATTATAATAATATTTTTAGTATTTTTTTAACATTAATAATATTAATATTAGTATTACTATTTTTAGTATTATTATTAGATATTAATGTTAAGAATTATTATTATAAACTATTATCATTATAATCACTATAGTTATTAGAAAATATTACAATTTATATCTATTATTAATATTATTGATATTACAACCATTATTATTTCTAATAGTATTATTATCATTAATATTTGTATGATTAATATTATTATGCTTCTATAAATATTTAATATACAAATATACATATATATATATTTGATATACAACTATACAAATACAGATATATATGTAAATTCATATACATATATAAAAATATAAATGATATATATATATATATATATATATACATATACATATATATGAATAATATATATATATATATATATATATATATATATATACATATACATATATATGAATAAATAGATATCTTATATATATTTTTGAATACAGAAGAACCCGTGAATTCAGTTTGCAATCATTTTCCAACTAAAGGTAATTCAATTTTCTGTCTGAAATCAGTACAAAAGGATACCAAGTTAAATCACAAGATAACAAAAGCTGTTATCAATCCTTGTCGTTTTTATTATTTTTATTTTTTTTATTTTGATGTATCTGGTTTAAAAATTCTGTCGACTTAAATTCTCTGTATAATTGATAAGTATCAGTATTAAACAAATTACTCAAACCCTTCCATAACCAATTATCAGTACAACATCAGTTAATCGACGAAATAAAAAAAAAAAACTGAAGAACACAGAACATACTCTGTATGTTCTATATTTTGGTCATTTTTTCGAATTTAAAAGAAATTTAAGAATCCTTAAATGCTGTTCTGTTCTAAATCATTCATTTAAACTTTATGGAAGATTTCAAGTTTTAATTTTTCAAATCGAGTTTCAATTTGCAAAGTCAAAGTTAAAAATGAAAAGTCAAACGAGTATTGATAATTAAAATTCGTAATCTGAGGAAACATTCTGGTAAAATTGATGATGCCTAAAGTTTCCTTGAAGGAATTAAGGTATAGTTCATGTTACAATTATAAGTTAAAAGTGACCAGGATTTAAATTCAATACTTGAGTTCAAAAATATATATATATATATATATATATATATATGTATATATATATACATAAATATATATATATATATATATATATATATATATATATATATATATATATATATATATATATATATATATATATATATATATATTTTCCTTTGTTGATATTGGTGCCTGCTATGTTATTTTTTGTTTTTCTGTTTCCTGTTAATCCAAACCACCCATAAACATTCGTACCTGTTTCAACTGAATGATTTAAACCCAAACCAGATGCTGTTGTTTTGGTTGTTAATTGCTCTGGACGATTGTTAATGAAGAAGAAGGAATAGAAGCAGGAAGAAACAGATATATATATATATATATATATATATATATATATATATATATATATATATATATATATATATATATATATATATATATATATATATATATATATACGGGGTAATAAAAATATCAGAAAAACATTGTATCGGATGGTTATAAGGGGTTTCGGGTTATCATGAAGTCTCGGGTTCGAGGCCCGGCGCTGACACATATTTTTTTTAAAGCCTGATTTGCTGAGGTAGAAAATCTATTATTGTTATTATTATTATTATTATTATTATTATTATTATTATTATTATTATTATTATTATTATTATTATTATTACTATAATTATTATTAATATTAGTACTAGTATTATTAATTTTATCATATTAATTATTGTTATCATTAATATTAATATTATGAATGTTATTATCAATATTACTAAAAGTATTATAATTAGAATTCAATACTTATTAGTATTATCATTACTAATATTATTATTGTTAATATTATTATTGTCATTATTATTAGTATTATGATTATTATCATTATTAGCTTTAGTAATAAAAGTGTTACTTTTAGAATTATTATTATTATCAATAATATTAGTATTAGAAACAATTAGGAATTATTATTAATAAAAGTATTATTATTATTAAAGATTACCATTAGAAATAAGATTGTTATAATTATTAATATCAAGTATTAAGTACTAATATCAAAAATTATTATTTTCACTACCATTATTAGTAAATTATACAGTTTATCAAAAACTACTGATATTAGCATTATGAGATTTATAATTAAAAACTATCATTAATATTATTATTAACAAAATTATTAACTTTAATATATTTTATTAGTAACATTAAGTATTATCATGATTATCATTTTTACCACTATTAATATTATTTTTGGTACTATTATAATTGCTATTATAATATGCAACTGATATATATATATATATATATATATATATATATATATATATATATATATATATATATATATATATATATATATATATATATATATATATATATATATATATATATTAAAAATATATTTAATACACATATAACAGAACGAAAATTAATATCTTTATATAACAAAATGAAATAAATGAAACATATATATATATATATATATATATATATATATATATATATATTATATTATTAATATAAAAAGACTAATAAATTTATATATATATTTGTTTGATTACAATTATGTATATTAATAAATATACAAATGATATAGGTTCGTGAATCCGAGGCCAACCCTGCATTGTTCAGTTTCGTCATATGTATTTTTACTACAAAATACGATATGGTGAATTTCATTTGCCTTTTTACCCTTTATATTTTTTGGCTGAGAATACATGCGCAATTTTTATAAATGTTTTACGAAATAGACACAAGTAATTGAAACTACATTATATGGGTGAATGATCGAAGCCGAATATGCGCCTTTTGCTTGGTAACCTAAGAATTAGTAAACCGATCTACTAATTGACGCGAATCCTAAAGATAGATCTATTGGGCCTAACGAACCCCATCCAAAGTACCGGATGCTTTAGTACTTCGATGTTGTTTTTATCATGTCCGAAGAATTTCTCGAAATGATAGGAGATATTCTTATATGCATCTTGACACACACACACACACACACACACATACACACACACACACACACACACATATATATATATATATATATATATATATATATATATATATATATATATATATATATATATATATATATATTATTTTTGTAACAATTTATTTTTGATAATCATATACTCTGTATAACTCACTGATTTTTAGTAGATGTTTTAAAGAATGGATTGAAGGTGTCTATTGGTCAATCTGACTTGACCCTTTGATAAAATTACCTGCATTAATCTCAATGCTTCTGACCTAATGCCCAAGCTGACCATTTTAATTTTCTTGATGTATATCTTTATAATAAAATATATGGATTTTTTTTCGTTTGATATATATGTTTCTTATTCTGGCAAATGAAGGTATTAATTGCTCACATTGTTGATGTATGGCAGTACATGTCTCCCTACGACCCAGATGAGGGCCCTTTAATTACTAGTTAAGGAGTTCAACGCTGGGAATCGTCTCTAGAGCCTGTTGATTGAAAACAAATACCTGATACTGACCATTGATTGAAAACAAAATCAGCAATTCGCGAAATCATTGTTAAATTAAATTTATAAAACTTACAAACTCATAATTATATTTCATTTATAAAACTAATATAGATATAGATTAACAAACATACATTGAATTTCGTATGTGGAAATCGATAATTAAAAAGGCCCTTTTTCAATGCGTTTACACTAAACTTTATAACCATATTTAACACACAAACTATTTTTAGAAAAATACTATCCCAAAGTACTTATATTTCTTCTAACACGACTAGGTTTTAGGGTCTACCAAAAGTTACCCGCTTTGAAACGCACAGCTTCAACTTGGCATGAAGATAATTTACATCATAAGTATAAGAATAAACTTCATAACAATCACTACGATTAGAAGATGTAGTTGACACTTTGACCTCAATTAAAATCATACTACCATATGAGAAGTAGACACACTTTATTAAAAAATCTATAGTGGGTCAAGATTAACCACCTATAATGTTTACCATGCCAAAGACAGCTTATGACAATCCAGCATGGAATTATAAGTTAAAACAACACCAAATAAGGGCATGTGTAAACTTTTATTTGATATAGTTCGATATGTTTATTAAACTCTTTAAGGAAAATTACCTGTGAAGAGCTTGTGAGCCCCACTGATCGCTGTGAGATTCAGAACTTTTAAGACTATATAACTCAAGATCAATTACAGGCCTAATTTCAAAAACATAAGCACTCCATTCATTTACACAAGAACTTTCAAGTGATGGAATTTAACTGCATTTTCAATAATGTGAAACAAATAGTATTTACATATACGTAGGGAATACGAAAATATTCAGGTTTAGGGAAAAATGGAAATTACCTTGAGGGAGGATTCTGAGAGTTGTCATCCAGCGTAGCACATAAGTGAGAAAGACTGACAATGTAGCTCCATCCCTAAATCATTTCCTGTTTGTTATAGAAAATTTTACACCCAATTTCCTAGTTCATCAACTGCCATTCGGCTCAAAAACCATTTTTTTCCCATATCACTTATATATGGTTGCTCCATTGTTAAAAGGATATCTGACTAAAAAGATAACTGGTTCACTGTACATTTGCATAAAATTTGTGTAATCAAGATAGAGGCTATATTCATTTAACATATTCAATTAAAGGTGGTAAACTAACATATACTCCACAAAACTAACTGCACTTCTAAAGCTAATTGAGTTTTTATGTCACATGTTTGTTCATTCCTTATGTCTAAGATCAGAGCTTGCAATTACGCTTGAAAATCTTTATTTTCAGTCGAAAAACAAAGTTGGTGTAAATCCATAAACAGTCGCAAGTGACACTTACTACAAAGTTGGTGTAAGTAAATTTCATTAAAAACAACAAAGTAATCCCCTAAACCAATTCTAGCTTCTGGTTATAGTGCATTTCAGTTACATACTGACTGAATACATTTAATACAAATCAGTTAGAATTTGCAGTTTTCACTTTCTTTTAGACCAAAGTATAGCGAGTATATACAGTTTTTTGAAAATGAAAAAATGCATTGCAGAAAAACAGTCAAAGGTGGTCATTACGACCCATCTTCTATCTATCTAAATCGGTAATATAAGTCCACGTGTCAGCACCAGAATCCTCCTCACAAATTCTAATTTTCCCAATTTTAAATTAAAAAATTCTCTAATTTTCTACATCCAACACGTGTCCCTCAATCATCCTTAATTAACTATTGAATTACATCATCGACGGTATTACGGAGCAGTTATCATCGATCTTCATCCATATCCTCGATTCATCTCCTCATTCATTCATTTCAAAATTAGGGTTCTAAGTTTTGCTACATTCACGTTTATCTCTAGAAGACTAAAATAATCTCCACCGCTCCTCCATTTGCCTAGGGTTGTTGGCGCTTTACCTATGGCAATTGTAGCGATCTCCATCTCCACTGCTCCATTTGCATAGGGTTTTAGCCATCTCCAGGCAACCATCCCCGTCACAACCACTATCGTTGTCTTCGCCGTCGTCTTATCTGCCGTGACCATCTCCGGGCAACCATCCCGTCACTGTTCTTATTATTCGTCTTCATCAGATTAAATGGTGTTCAAAATAATTGTGTTTATTTTGATTATAAACTGTTCAACCGATTTCAACCTCTAAACATTCATTAGTGGGATTTAATCGGTCAGAACCCTAATGGTGGTGATGACTTTTTACTGTTTGGTGGTGGATCTCAAGGTCGGAATGCAGGTGACTGAAGGTATATAAATTTTAGTATTTCAACTTTAGTATATTAATTTCATCAATTTTGTTACTAATTTCAGCATATCATTTTCATTAATTTTTATTTGCTAACTTTAGCATATCAATTTCTCATTCAAAGGAATAATCTGTCGAATATAATAACAAGTAAGATGGCGATTTCGGGGAACTTCTAGGACTAAAAGAGGATGAGATCATTTTTTTTATTTTTTATTTTTTTGATTCCTTGCTTATTCTTTGTGTAATTTTATTTATTTAAAATTTTGAACATATTAAAATTAGTGAAAGTATTGATTTGTAATTTGACCTGATCAAAATGTCTTTTATCACTGTAGCAGCTGCTACATTTTTCGGTATGACTTAGTGTACTGTAATTGATAGCCTTGACTTTATTTAGTGTATGCGAAATTTTAGTTATTGATCGGCTATATAATAACCATAGATTTTATAGAATATTTACATGTTGTAAGAACATGTAAGCACGAATCCTATTGATAGATCTATCGGGTTTGACAACCCCAACCGGGCTAGTCGCTCTAGTATCGCAAACGGTTGCATAGTACTTCATTTTTACTACACTTGGTACAGTGTAGGGAGATTTCATAATAAAGGGAATATGCTACATTAATGGTTAAGTATGGTTACCGAAGCGCTCAACAACTTATAGAATACTTTTATACACTTGCGAGTGTACATATATTTATAACTATGAAATCTTGTGGTCTATATTTATATCGATGCTAAACCTATATATCTCACCAACCTTTGTGTTGACTGTTTAAGCATGTTTATTCTCAGGTCATTAAGAAAGTCTTCCGCTGTTGCATTATTTGAGCAAGCTGTGCATGGAGTCTCATGCTTTTAATTACATAAAGTGTTGCATTCAATAAAACCTTTGTCATGTATTATATTTGACTGTTATGTCACGTGTGTAGTATTTAAAAATCGATGTATTATGGGGATTATTCCTTAAATAATCGCCCAATTATTTAAAACATGCATTATGTATAATAATAGTGTGTTTTTTATGAAACGAATGCAATATTTTCTAAAACGTATCATATGGAGGTCAAATACCTCGCTATGGGACCAATGAATAACGTACCACGTTTATAGTAATATGGACGAGTCGTTTCATCTTTTAAACAACAACTTTCTATGCAATGTATGTGAATAAGTGATAATAATGTTTAGTAATGTGTACAATGCCATAAAGCATATAACAACTGCAACTGCGCGCGATGGACCAACTACTTGTGGTATTAAAACAAGTAAAAGAAAGTGATGCTTCACAATCACAATTGAAAATAAAAAAGTATGAACGAAATTAAATTAAAGGGATCGGACACTATAGGGTCAAATGAGGGGAAACACGTGTGGATCGGCCCCCTATAATAGTAGATCTGTAGCAAATTATCAGTCAGAATACCCTGTAGCAAATTTGGAATACGCGTGCCAAAAATTCCCACAGATCAACAATGGCAGGGCAAGTTCACTCTCTCTCTTCTCTCCTTGCGATCGATGATTAATAAATTCAACATTTCCATTATATATATATATATATATATATATATATATATATATATATATATATATATATATATATATATATATATATATTCTATATATTTATATTCTACTGTATTAAACATGACTTTGTGATTCCGAAACCCTAAGTACAAACCTTAACTTATACTATGTATTTCAGAAGAAACTCGGAAAAAGTTACGCATAATGGAAGCATTAGGTATGAGTTTAATTATTGTAATTATCAAATTGTTATAGATTATTCATTATCGATTTAATTTAATTATTGATTGATATTATATTGTTAAATGAGCTGATCCGCATTTATTACTGTACTGTGTAATGTTAATCGATGCTGAATAATATATTATATATTCATATATTATACGTAATAATTAACGTGAGTTAACATGTACGTACAAACCATAACCTATTTTAAGAAAAAACAGTGTTGGAAGCAATGATCTTGAAAATGCTAAGGGTAATGGCACCGCTAGGTATAATTTCCATTATTGTAATCGTATTTCTATTTGTAAATGAGTTTATCCATATTTATTACTAGACTGTGTAGTGTTAATCAATGCTGAATAATATACTATACGTAATAATTAACGTGAGTTAACGTGTACGTACAAACCATAATTTATTTTTCGGAAGAAACAATGCTGGAAGCAATGATCTGGAAAATGCTAAGGGTAATGGCAACGCATATGATTTTCATTATTGTAATCGTATTTCTATTTATAAATGAGCTTATCCGTATTTATTATTACACTGTGTAGTGTTAATTGATGATGGATAATATATTATATATTCATATATTATACGTAATAATTAACGCGAGTTAACGTGTACGTACAAACCATAACTTATTTTTCAGAAGAAACAATGCTCGAAGCAATGATCTGGAAAATGCTAAGGGTAATGGCAACGCTAGGTATGATTTCATTATTGTAATCGTAAAATTGGTACTACTAATTAATATTACTCTAATATAGAACTTGATGCATATCCAATAGGTTATCTTGTTGGGATTGCAATTGTTGGGTTGAATAAATATTTTGGGTATCATAATTTTGGGCTTTGAAGGGATCATTATTTAGTTGTTGTTGTTTTTGGGCCAAGAACCCAATTTTGGGGTGGGATGAGGCCACTCAGGGATTGCAAAGATTGGCAAGCTAGTAATAATAAATTCAAATAATAATACGGAGTAGTTTGTTAGGATTAAGTTTATCTCTTTTTATTTATATATATCCGCTTAGTTCTATCCCATATATATATATATATAGGATGTATTGACTTTTGAAGCTCAGTTTTTGAGATATAATATTACGTTGAATAAAGATAAAAATAGCAGAAAGCTATTTTGTTTATCTTATTTTTTTTTGTTTATTCTGTTTGGATACGATTTCGTCATTATTTGGTATCAGAGCTCAGGTTTTAGCAAAAAAAATATTTTGTGGAGGTTATCGAGGATACTATTGCAGAATCGTCGATCGAGGCAGCGATAGGGATAATTGTAGACATGCCGAAAGAAGCAACGAAGACCCTCGAGACGCAAAAATTGAACAATTATGTAAGCGAATCGTCGAGATGGAACGGAACCAACAACGTTTCCCTGCGCAGTATGATTCAGAACGAATCGATTCAGAACCCTTATATGATACGGATGGTGAGGATGACGAAGCCGTCTATTATACTGATGGTGAGGATGGAGAATCCACCTACGATACGGAACCCGGACTCTGATACCACATAATGTGAAATTATGAGATCGATGGCTAAATAGAAAAGATAACAACAGTAAACTTTCTCGGTTTGAGCCTGGAACAAACCTTATTGATTTTTAACTCACTTAACAAAAACTTAATAATATTCAACTCTTTTTTCCGGAAACAAAATTACTTTAAATAATAAATAACATATAAGTTAAAAATCTATAAAATAGGAAATAAATAAAAGATAAACATCGATGACTTAGGCCCCAAGTTTCAGCTTGTTTCTGGCTATTATCCCATGTCCAGAAGCTGCTACCAGCTTCATTCCTTCGGCCCAATAGCCTTGTTCAGTCCAAATAACCTTTTAGCCCATTTAATCTGAAACCCAAATAAGTAGCCCACCTTATTAATAACGTAAGCCTACCTGGATCATATGGATATGCATCATAACTAATTGGTGATTCAAACTAGTGATAAAAAGTTGATTTAAGTCAGGTAGTATAGAGTTACTATGGAACTTGAGTTCTATTTAAACTTGTGACTAGCTCAATTTTCAACTACAGTTTACTTAGTAACAAAAGATAATTGACTGAAATTATTAAATTTTTAAATGAGGAACCTCTGCAAGTTAACCGTAGAATTAAAAATTAACATAAAAATAAAAATATGTGGTAGGTAGACTTGAGGTACCATATACAACAAAAGTAGTTGAAACAAGTTAGGAACGATTTGAAATGTAATGTGGGCCTGGCAAACAAAAGTAGTTTTAACTTGTGTCAAAGTAGAACTATACTATATATATATATATAAGTCATGTATATCAGTACAGTATAATAGTTTCTTTATTATATAGAATAGAATAGAATAGAATATATTTAAAACGGTAACTTTTAAAAATATAGAGCTTAGTTAATCAATTTGATCTAGAGCAAATATCAAACCTTTATAACAGCAATACGGTTGACCTCTTTCTTTCAACTCGTTAAAAATCATTACCGAAAAATTATAGGACAATCAAACTTGTACTCATATATATTATTATATTGGACATTCCTCATATCAGTATACAGAGTATATTATTCAAAAATTAAACCCTAGATATTCCCTCTTCTTTTTATATAGAATCCTCTATCAGTTCGGAATTTAGAGTTCATCAAATTTTTGTGTTCGTTACATCAAATTCACAATTTCATTAATGTATGTATTCTTCATCTATTTATTTGTGTTTATTCTATAAGTATATAAAACGAACTCTATTGTCATATGATTGCTTATTTTTTAAATTTATATATTAGACAATACATAAATCTAAAATGTAAAAACTACATTGATCTATAAACTCTAATGTATTTATATTTAAATATTAATACGCAATTTATACCCACTTGAGGAAGATTATCTCGCGGCCCCTCGTAACACGCCACAACATTCGTGGAGGGAAAGGTTAAACTCGCAAATGTATATCAAGAGAGATGCATGTTTGAATAATTTCCATATTTAAATTGCATAATGCACTGAAGCCCAGTTTTGATTATTTATTATTAGATTAGAAATACACGAATATCATATTTAGAATAGGAGTATATCTAGATTTGTATTAGGATTCAATTTCTCTATGTACCTTTACTTGTCAACCAAGATAAGAACTCTTGTATTTGTATTATAGATAGAGATTAATGGAATGGGAGAAGGGGCATCCAATCTCAAATACTTACATGGTATCAGACCTATCACAATCTCTTCTCTAAATCGTTGCCTTCTTTTTCTCTTCTCTTTTCTGCAGTTTACGAATTACTTCCAATGGCAGACAAGTCGAATTTTCACCCTTTTCAAACCATAACCAAGATCAAAAATTTTATACCTATTATCTTAGATACTAAAAAGAGCAAGTACTCCTCGTGGGCAGAACTTTTCAAAATTCATTATCGTGCTTATGAAGTTATCGACCACATCATTCCACCATCACCTTCGATTGGGGAATCATTGCCTTCTGATATCATCACGCCAATTAAAAGCACTAAAATATCAACCAAAACCGCAGCTTATCCTCGCCTTGATTCCATTGTTTTACAATAGATGTATGGCACAATCTCTCACGATCTTCTTGAAACCATTCTTGCCCCGGTTACTACCGTTCAAAATGCTTGGGAACATCTTCGAAACATCTTCTAAGACAATGAACACTCTCGAGCACTCTATCTTAATGCCCAATAAAAAAAGGTATGAACGAAAATAAACTAAAGGGAAAGGACACTATAGGGTCACGTGAGGGGAACATGTGTGGATTGGCCCCTTATAATAGTAGATATGCAGCATATTGTCAGTCAGAAACCCTGTAGTATATTTGAAATACGCGCGCCAAAAAGTCCCACAGATCAACAATGGCAGGGCAAGTTCACTCTCTCTCTTCTCTCTTTACGATCGATGATTAACATTTCTATTATATATTTATATTTATTTATTATATATATTCTATATATTTATATTTTACTGTATTAAACTTGACTTTATGATTCCGAAACCCTAAGTACAAACCCTAACTTATACTCCATATTTCAAAAGAAACTCGGAAAAAGTTACGCATAATGGAAGCGTTAGGTATGAGTTTAATTATTGTAATTATCAAATTGTTACAGATAATTCATTGTCGATTTAATTTAATTATTGATGATTGGTGGATATTATATTGTTAAATGAGATGATCCGCATTTATTACTGTACCGTGTAGTGTTAATCGATACTGAATAATATATTATATATTCATATATTATACGTAATAATTAACGTGATTTAACATGTACGTACAAACCATAACCTATTTTCAGAAGAAACAGTGTTGGAAGCAATGATATGGAAAATGCTAATGGGAATGGCACCGCTAGGTATGATTTTCATTATTGTAATCGTATTTCTATTTGTAAATGAGCTTATCCGTATTTATTACTGGATTGTGTAGTGTTAATCGATGCTGAATAATATATTATACGTAATAATTAACGTGAGTTAACGTGTACGTACGAACCATAACTTATTTTTCAGAAGAAACAATGCTTGAAGCAATGATCTGTAAAATGCTATGTGTAATGGCAACGATAGGTATGATTTTCATTTTTGTAATAGTATTTCTATTTGTAAATGAGCTTATATGTATTTAAGACTGTAATGTGTAGTGTTAATCGATGCTGGATAATATATTATATATTCATATATTATACGTAATAATTAACGTGAGTTAACGTGTACGTATAAACCATAACTTATTTTTCAGAAGCAACAATGCTGGAAGCAATGATCTCGAAAATGCTAAGGGTAATGGCAACGCAAAGTATGATTTTCATTATTGTAATCTTAAAATTGGTACTACTGATTAATGTTACTCTAATATAGAACTTGATTCATATCCAATAGAAAATCTTATTAGGATTGCAATTGTTGGGTTAAATAAATATTTTAGGTTTTATGAGTTTTGGCTTAGAAGGGATCTTTATTTAGTTGTTGTTGAATTTGGGCCAAGAACCCAATTGTTGGGGTGGGATGAAGTCACGCAGGGATTGCAAAGATTGACAAGCAAGTAATAATAAATTCAAATAATAATATGGAGTAGTTTGTTAAGATTAAGTTTATCTCTTTTTGTTTATGTATATCCGCTTACTTCTATCCCATATATTTATATATATGTGTTGTATTGACTTTTGAAGCTCAGTTTTTGAGATATATTATTACGTTAAATAAAGATAAAAATAGCATAAAGCTATTTTGTCTATCTTATTTATTTTTTGTTTATTCTGTTTGGCCACGATTTTGTCATTATTTGGTATCAGAGCTCAGGTTTTGGCAAAAAAATGCTTTGTGGAGGTTATCGAGGAGACTATTGCATAACCGCCGATCGAGGCAGAGATGGGGATAATCGTAGACATGCCGAAAAAAGCAACGAAGAACCTCGAGACGCAGAAATTGAACGATTATGTAAGCGAATCGCCGAGTTGGAACGGAACCAACAACGATTCCATGCGCAGTACGATTCAGAACGAATCGATTCAGACCCTTCTATGATACGGATGGTGAGGATGATGAAGCCGTCTATTATACCGATGATGAGGATGGAGAATCCATCTATGATATGTAACCCGGACTCTGATACCACATAATGCGGAATTAAGAGATCGACGGCTAAATAGAAAAGATAACAACAGTAAATTTTCTCGGTTTGAGCCTGGAACAAACCTTCTTGATTTTTAATTCACGTAACAAAAGCTTAATAATATTCAACTCTTTTTTCCAGGAACAAAATTTTTTTAAATAATAAATAACATATAAAGTAAAAATCTATAAAATAAGAAATAAATAAAAGATAAACATCAATGAATTAGGTCCCAAGTTGTAGCCTGTTTCATGCTATTTTCCCACGTCCAGGAGCTGCTGCCAGCTTCATTCCTTCGGCCCAATTCCCTTGTTCAGTCCAAATAACCTTTTAGCCCATTTAATTCGAAACACAAATTAGTAGCCCACCTTATTAATAAAGTAAGCCCACCTGGATCATATGGATATACATCAGAACTAACTGGTGATTCAAACTAGTGATAAAAAGTTGATTTAAGTCAGGTAGTATAGAGTTACTATGAAACTTGAGTTCTATTCAAACTTGTGACTGGCTCAATTTTTAACTACAGTTTACTTAGTAACAAAAGATAATTGACTGAATTTATTAAATTTTTAAATGAGGAACCTCTGCAAGTTAACCGTAGAATTAAAAATTAACATAAAAATAAAAATAGGTGGTAGGTAGACTTGAGGTACCAGATACAACAAAAGTAGTTGAAACAAGTTAGGAACGATTTGAAATGTAATGTGGGTCTGGGAAACAAAAGTAGTTTTAACTTGTGTCAAAGTAGAACTATACTATATATATGCAAGTCATGTATATCAGTACAGTATAATAGTTTCTTTATTATATAGAATAGAATAGAATATATTTAAAGTGTTAACTTTTAAAAATACAGAGCTTAGTTAATCAATTTGATCTTGAGCAAATATGAAACCTTTATAACAGCAACACGGTTGACCTCTTTCTGTCAACTCGTTAAAAATCATTACCGAAAAATTATAGGACAATCAAACTTGTACTCGTATATATTATTATATTGGACATTCCTCATATCAGTATACAAAGTATATTATTCAAAAATTAAACCCTTGAACTTCCCTCTTTTTTTATATAGAATGCACTATTAGTTCGGAATTTAGAGTTCATCAAATTTTTGTGTTCGTTACATCAAATTCACATTTTCATTAATGTATTTATTATTCATCTATTTATTTGTGTATATTATATAAGTATATAAAATGAACTCTATTGTCATATGATGGCTTATTTTTTAAAATTTATATATTAGACAATACATAAATCTAGAATGTAAAAACTACATTGATCTATAAACTCTTATGTATTTAAATTTAAATATTAATACGCAAATTATACCCACTTGAAGAAGATTATCTCGCGGCCCCTCGTAACAACCCACAACATTCGTGGGGGGAAAAGGTTAAACTCGCAAATGTATATCAAGAGAGATGCATGTTCGGCATATTTATCATATGCTTCAAAATAATTTAATTAAACACATTTGTAGGATCCGAATAATTTCCATTTTTGAATTGCATAATGCACTGAAGCCCAGTTTTGATTATTTATTTATTTATTTATTTAATATCAATATTATTAGATTATATATACACGCATATCATATTTAGAATATGAGTATATCTAGATTTGTATTAGGATTTAATTTCCTTATGTACCTTTACTTGTCAACAAAGATAAGGACTCTTGTATTTGTATTATAATAAAGATTAATGGAATACCTTCTCTAAATCGTTGCCTTCTTTTTCTCTTCTCTTTTCTGCAGTTTACGAATTACTTCCAATGACAGACAAGTCGAATTTTCACCCTGCTCAAACCATCACCAACATCAAAAATTTTATACCTATTGTCTTAGATACTGAAAAGAGCAAGTACTCCTCGTGGGCAGAACTTTTCAAAATTCATTGTCGTGCTTATGAAGTTATCGACCACATCATTCCACCATCACCTTCGATTGAGGAATCATCGCCTTCTGATATCATCACGCCAATCAAAAGCGTTAAAACATCAACCAAAACCGCAGCTTGGCGTCGCCTTGATTCCATTGTTTTACAATGGATCTATGGCATAATCTCTCACGATCTTCTTGAAACCATTCTTGCCCCGAATACTACCGCTCAATATGCTTGGGAACGTCTTCGAAACATCTTTCAAGACAATGAACACTCCCGAGCACTCTATCTTAATGCCCAATTCTCAAACATACGAATGGAAAATTTCCCTAATGTCTCAGCATATTGTCAACACCTTAAGCTTATTACGAATCAATTAGATAACGTTGGTGAACTGGTTAATAATAACCTATTGGTTTTACAGCTTATCGCAGGATTAACTGAAGGTTATGATACAGTTTCGTCTCAAATTGCTCACTCAAAGAAGTTGCCTGAGTTTTATGAGGCTTGGTCCATGGTGATTCTAGAAGAAACTCGCAAGCAACAACAAGCAGCATCCCATAGGGATTCTGCCCTAACAGCAACCATCATGGATTTTGTGCCAAAGTCGTCTGTTTTAAACCCCAACCCTTCCTCACATGTTACTTACTCGTCGCAGAACATGGGGCCTTCTAATTATCGTCGAGGTGGTGGTCGTAGCTTCGGTAATCGTGGTGGTAGGGGTGCTCGTGGTGGTCGTGGCCGTCAATAACAAAGTAACAGGTTCTCTGGTTTCAATCAACACGTGGAACTCATGTCCATCTCATTATCAACAATGGGACTATCAACCGTGGGCTACCCCTCCATGCCCTTATCCTACTCAAAATTGGGCCCGACCCACTATTCCTCCACCTAATAATCACGGCCCAGGTATTCTTGGTCCACGGCCAAGCAGCAGCTCACCTTCTCATGCATCTCATCAACCTTACTCGCCAACTGATATTGATGCTGCCTTTCACACTCTCTCACTTCATCCTCCCGGTGAAAATTGGTACATGGACACCAGCGCTACATCTCACATGGCATCCTCTTCATGTACACTCGCGCCTTATTATTCTTTAAGCACTAAAAATAATAACATTATTGTCGGTAATGGTCACGGGATTCTAATAAATAGGTATGGTAATGCATCTTTTCCCACCTTAACACGACCACTTCTTCTAAAACACGTCCTCCATTCTCCTAAATTAATTAAAAATTTAATTTATGTTAAACGTTTATCGAATGATAATCATGTTTCTCTTGAATTTGATCTGTTTGGTTAGACTGTGAAGGACTTCCCGAAAGGTACACCAATATGAGATGCAATAGCTCTGACGACCTCTATCCACTTTCTCCTTCAGTTTTGCAAAGTCTCGATTCTCCTTCCACCTTCCTTACTGCATCACAACAACTTTGGCATCAACCTTTAGGGCATCCGAGAAATACTCTTTTATCTTTTCTTAGCAATAATAAAGTTATTCAATATAATACGGATAAGAATAAAACATATATTTGTCAATCTTGTGTTTTTGGGAAGCAAATAAAGTTACCCTTAGAATCTACAATCTACATCTTCTAGTTTATTACCATTTGATATAATTCATAATGATATATGGACTTCCCCGGTCTTAAGTACCCCTGGACATCGTATTTATATTATTTTTCTTGATGACTATACCAACTTCTTATGGACTTTCCCACTATCCAATAAATCCCAAGTTTATTCTACTTTTCTTACACTCAATAACTATATCAAAACTCAATTTCATATGCCCATTAAAACGTTTCAATGTGACAACGGTAAAGAATATAATAATAATTCTTTTCACGCCTTTTGTACCAATAATGGAATGTCTTTTCGTTTTTCTTGTCCTTACACATCATCTCAAAACGGTAAAGCCGAACGTAAAATACGCGTCTTCAATAATATTATCTGAACCCTTCTCATTCCTCAATCCCTCTTACCTTTTGGCATCACACTCTTCAAATGGCAACGTACCTACTCAATATCCTCCCTAGCAAACTTTTACGTAATTTTACACCTACTCACCTTCTCTACAAACGCAAACCTTCCTATGATCATTTACGTGTTTTTGGGTGTCTTTGTTATCCACTTCTCCCTTCCGCTACTATTCACAAATTAAACGCTCGCTCCACTCCCTGTGTCTTTCTTGGTTACCCCACTCATCATCGTGGTTATAAATGCTACGATCTAACCGCCAACAAAATCATAATAGCCTGTCACGTTATCTACCATGAAACCAAGTTTCCCTTTGCAAAACTCAACCACCAGAGAATATACCTGCTTATAACGCTATTACTGATGAGCCAGATCCCTATCTATGGCCCTTTCCTACTCAGTCCAATAATTTGCCAACACCCCTGGCAGCCCAATCACCAACCACTGCTCCTACACGGCCCACTACCCCGATCCCCACTGCTTTGGTTATCAATGTAATGTTTTAAAGTATATCTTTCCTTTTTATGCAATCATGTTTGTGTTTTAGTAAAAGTTGTGTTTTAAAACATAATTATTTTCTTATAAGTTATAACTACTATAAACAAAAAAGTAATTGAATCCTTACGTGGGAGTTAAGAAATAAGAGTTTTAGACCACTCCTTATCTATAACTGTTTCGCAGGTGTTCGTTCGGGCGGTTTATGGTTTATTTGGTTTAAACGGTTTGGATATATCGGTTTTTTATAATATTTTTGAAAACCGATAACCAAACCAAATAAATCAAAACCAAAGCAATCCAACCGAATAAAGATCGGTTTATTTGGGTCGGTTCCCCATTTAAACCAATTAAAAAACTTAGGGACTAGTAACCGTTAAAAAAGGAATCTAAAACATGCTATAGTGTACAAAAATTTGGACTACTAATTGACAATCAACAACCATAGTAATCATACTCAAATACTTTCACTGTATGTTGTATGATTAGAGATAATAATCATTCAAAATTTAGAACTAAACCATAAATTAAAAGTCATAACCTACAAACAGCCTGAGTTGTAAACAAACAAACCAAACAAATAAAAACCCAAACAATAAACTAATTGATAATAGTCAATAGTGCATCCTTGACTTCAATTTTCATAAACAAACACTAAACTAATTGACAACGAAATCTATAAAAGATAATAATCACATACATTTGTTGTACACATTTGAAACCAACTACAAGTACATATATAACATACTAACAAAATACAATAAGACATATAACACATGCAGTTTGTAACTAACAGTATATAACTTGAAAGGAAAAAAACATATCAAGAACCCTAATCACAAACGATGAACATCAAATAATCAAACGAATCAGTGATAATAAAATTGTGGAATAAACATAACATGAATAGAAAACATACCATTGATGATGATTTGGTTGATTTGGTTTGATTGAAAGAACCAAGCAAGAATAGTCTGCTTTTGATTTTGGAGGTTGTGAATAACGAGTGTAAAAGCCATATTTTTATAGTTGAAATCAATGATAAAATTATGGCATTGATATTGATTATGATTCAATTGAAATAAGTTGAGAAACAATCCTTGATTTATGATTTTATGAGAACCGGAAAGGATCATTGATTTATGATCGGATGAGAACGACACTAATTAGTTGATATCTTTCCTATTTTATTTATTTGACCAAATTGTTTCCAAATTTCCATACATCTTATACGGAGTAACTTATTAAAGTTATAAAAATGAAAATTTTAAACTGATAACCAAATTAATCGGGTATTCCGTATTCGGGTTAAAACCATGGATTGAATTCTTTATCCATAACCAATTCATTAACCATTTTATAAATCAGGTACCACCAAAAATCCGAACCAAATCCGAATTAACCAAACCCATTTCACCCAAAAGCATTTGGATCGGGCGGTTTTTCGGGTATAACCATTTAATGAACACCCCTATCTACATTAGCACTCCATCAGCATAACCTTATTCGCTGTCTTTTTTCTAATTTTTAATTTAAGTCTCTCCCTATAATTCATTAAACAATACTCATGAATACACCCCCACAAATATTTAATTTATAAGTTACCAAACACGTTTTACTATATATAAAACCATTTGGGTCACACTTATAAAAATACTTAACAGATGAGAGTGAAAACCGTTGGTGCATGTGATTAGTTATGGCCTTATGGGTTGGTTATGTTGTTTTGGTGCTGATAAGGTTAACCGTTTAGAATCTAAATTCAAAGATCCAAGGTTCTTGCAAGCATCTAAATCACCTTGAAACCAGGGGCGGTTTTATGTAGTGGCTAAGGGGGGCGCCCGCCCCCAGTGGATTTGCAATTTTAATGTAAAAGTTTCGGATTTTTCGACTTTGCCCCAGTGGATTTTTTTTTTCCCAAAACTTACATATTTTGCCCCAAAAACCTTTAATTGTTGTCAAAAAACATCCAAATTTTGCCCAAAAACCTCCATATTTTGAACAAAAAAATTGCTACATTTTACAAAAAAAAAAAAAAAATTTCACCCATGCTGAAAAAAAATCCTGCTTCCTCCACTGCTTGAAACAATTTAATTAACCGCTTTCAACACAAGTTAAAAGCAAATGACACAGAAATGACATTAAATACCAGTTCTTTTTTATCAGCATTGTAGAAGTAATTTGTACATATTGAAAATTGTAGTCTACAACATAAATGTAACGCAGTAATTTTTTTTTTTTTTTTTTTTTTTTTTTTTTTTGAAAAGCGAAAATTATTATTACTATAAAAACAATACTGTACAACTATGAGGCCATTTGGGCCCAAAATAGAAGCAAGCTATACAATATTGACCCGAATAGCATCAGTATACAGACATAGACTGAGAATATGTACTATTAGAAACATGTGAATGGAGTTGACAACCATTGAAGCAACTCTAAATTTTTCCCCCACGAACGACTTGAGATCCATTCAAAACTCTTAATTTGTATTTCGTTGAGGATCATCGAACCACTACGCCATTTGTTGTTAAATACCTTTTGGTTACGATTTTCCTAAATGAGATAGCCGGTGATCCATTCGATTGCTTGCCACACCAACGAGCCCCAACCCGAATTAATGTTCCCATTACCTCCGCAAAACTGCTCATCGATGCTCCAGCTCCTTGCATTTTGAATTCCCCACCAATTGAAAACTTTGTCCCAAATGTCACGAGCGTGTTTACAAAAGATCAGAGCATGATCGATTGACTCGATGTCGTCGTCGCAAGTAGGACAGCGAATTGATCCTAGATCAATACCTCTATTATCTAGCTCAACTCGGACCGGTAACCTGCGTAGCTTAGCTCTCCAAACAAAAATTCCCAACTTGATAGGTACAAGGTTATTGCGCATTGTAACCATATTAGGGATTCCCGAACATAAAAGCAGACTATCTATAATTTTTGCAAGCGCCTTAGTAGAGAAAAAAGCTTGACTGCTTAGCGCCCATTTCCAACCATCACTGGAACTGGATGGAGCTTGATAAGGAGAAATCACACCATTTAATTCTGATAATTCTGTCAAAGTCCTCCCACGAATCGTCCTCGACCAGCACCACATCTTTTCCCAGCCCGAACCTGACCAACATATACGATCCTTAACCTTTGCGTCCTTGTTTAAGTCGAGTAGATATAGTCTTCTAAACCTGCGATTAAGAGGAACATCTCCAACCCAAATATCATCCCAAAATTTAGTGTTTCCCCCATCCCCGATTACCCTTTTGAAAGATGAATTGAAGTCTATTCCTATCTCACTGAGTTTTAGCCCAGTAACTACTATTTTCCACCACGTTGTTCCCGTAAGAGAGCTGCTAATTTGATTATCAATCCCAAGACCCCCGCAATTCCCGTATATACTTTTGATAATATTCACCCAAAAAGAATTATTTTCTACTTTGAATTGCCACCACCATTTTCCCAAAAGAGCCATGTTTTTTGCATTTAGAGACCCAATATTTAAGCCGCCCGAATCATACGAATTAAGAATTAAATCCCATTTTACCCAACACATTTTTGAATTGTCACCCGACCCGACCCGCCCCAAAAAAAATTACGTCTAATTTGTTCAAGGGATATGAGTACACCTGGAGGGGCCTCGAAAAGCGAGAAGTAATACAAACCAAGCCTTAATTACATATTACGCCAACTGTTTTGCCTTTTTGCCTCGAAGGAGGACCCGTCGTTAAGCATATCTTGTGCATCGGTTTCCATTCCAAGCTTCGAGAGAGCTAAAGCCTGCATGTAAAAAGACGTTGGCCAATCGGGAAATTATACTTGAGCTTGCATTGCATCCCTCAACGCGAGTTCTGGTTGTCCAATCATCAAGTAAGAGAGGGGCCGCCTCACAAAGATAGTACCCGAAGGGACAGACATCACTGAAACCAGCTGCACTACGAAACAAAAATTTTGGGGTGAACATAAAATCCAGACAAGTTACAACACTATTAAAGATTTAAAGCTACTTGTGGCAATTTAGATCCATTTACACAAGAGAAAGGTAGAGTTAAATTATGTTGATGGTCAAATAAATAGGACGATACTATAATTAGCATAAAAAGAGACGAGTCAAATGGTTGAACAGGTCGAAATTCATCAAAAGTGCATTGTTTTAATGCATACACCTCCTAGATCATTATTCAATAAGTTATTTTTGATTAGAAGACTATAGTTAGGGTTTAGGTTAGTTAGCCCAATCCCGATTGCGAGCTTAGGGTCCATTAGGGTTTCTAAGATTCCATGTAATCGTTATAAATAATGGAACAATAATAAATAATAACTTGTGGGGTTTTCATTATTCAACATGGTATCTGATCCCGAGACCTAGTCGGCCGTCATGAGCCGTTGTCATTATATCTCCCCGTCAAATTACCCTACCTTACCAACTAACCTAAACCCTATAGTCTACCTTTCAACAACATCACAACAACAACAACAAAACCCAATACCACATAAGTGGTGTATGGGGAGGTAAGATGTAGACAATCCTTCAAAGGGCAAGATACCTTTCAACAACATCATCATTAAAATTAAATTTAAAATTTAAATTTAAATTTAAATTTAAATTAAATTCAAAATTATAACAAAGGTAATAATATATCTCACACAGCTATATAGATAAAATATATAAAAATCACAAAAAACATATAAAAATCATTAAAAATTTGAACAAAAGGGTGGTCAACGTCGTCTTGTTTCGAACCATACCCAAAAAAAAAAAAAAACATAAGATCAGTTTTGACTCGTTACCTAATCCACTCAATTTATCACCTCTACTTATAAGTGATCACTTAATTTTCCTAGGAATGACACTAATCCGACTCATTTTCTGCATTTGAGATTCACTATACAAAAAAAAAGCCTATTAATAAAGAACATACCTTTGAATAATATTCAACTGCACCATTGAAGTATTTATCCCTAAACGCGATATCTCCAAACTTCTTCGTGTTTAGCATATCTTGCACTTGTTGGGTCCATTCTTGAAATGATAGCTTTATAAACATGCCAATACCCAACAAACATATATACGTATAATTATGGGCAACGCCATACCACAAACTGATACCACCAATATATAAATGCATACCTCATTTTCAGCCCCTTCTTCATCTTTATATCCCGTTTTTAGCAAAATCTCATGTACTGCAGTAAGATCCATTCGTGCACAAGCCTTGCCAAGAGGAGAAAGTAACGTTGGAACAACCACATGAGTTTTTGACAGACCCATTAACACGTACAATGCAACCTACGGACCCAAATCAGCTTCAGTTAGAGCCATACGCTAATATACATACATAACAAGATGGGTTGGTTCGGTAATGGTTCAAAAAGGAAACTACTTTTAAACCATTTAGCATGTTTAACCCATTTTCCTATTAGCCAAAAATTTATCAACCAATTCACGTTCACATTTTTTTTATTGTCAAAACTAGACTTGATATAAACACAGCAAAAATTATAAGAAATGGCTTTCTACAGAAATAAAAATAGAAATGATCTCACATCTTTCTGCTTTTGAAGGGGTGACACACTGACACTGCAGTAAGAAGAAATTTGACATCGGGACGATCACGACCCTCGTATTGAAGACACTTTGAAGCAAGTTCAACCATCACGGTTGCGTCTTCATCACAATATTGTCTTTCTAACGATGAATCCATCAGTAACAAAACATTTTTACCCCGTATTAAATCCAACGCCTGGAGACAATCAGCCAACAATAACGTTTCAGGCTTTCAGTTGCCGTCGACAATGTTATTCGTCATCAAATAGCAGAAATATCTGAATACAAACAATTAATAATAAGCCTAATTATTTAACTTGATTAAAAGATGGTTACTTACATGGCTCGGTGGAATATGTTTTCCGCTCAAGAGGTCGAGCAAGGCGGTTCCGTAACTGTAAATCACACTCTTGGGAATAACCCTGCCTGCAATATGTAGAAACAAATGCCATTATCCACATATAGTAATTATGGTGGAGGATTTACTGTTCATAAGTGTAAAACCGTCATTTTGCCATTTCCCCTTTTCCCCTTTTTCAAGAATATTCTAAATTTCAACATGATATATCTGTACGCAAAAACTCTGGAGGAGTGTACGCAAGATTTGTGCTATAGCTCTTCCCATCTCTACTGTTTTTCGTTAAACCGAAACTAGATAACCGTGAATCACCATCCTGATGCATTAAAACGACACAGTTTAACTTTAACTGTGTTCAAATAAGGTAAACAAACTTTCATAAAAAACATACTGTTTTGTTGAGTTAGCATCACGATAACATGCTACCTACTATTATCATTTCAACAGTACAACTTCAAGAAAATTTTACCAAAGATGTTATCGAAGTACCTCATCGAAGAGAACCCTATAAGCATTGAGATCATGATAAATTTTCCGATTCTGAGCATTGCAATGTTCAAGTGCTTGTGCAATATGGTATGCAACTCTAACACGCATTTCCCATGCTAAAGGCTGTTTATCCCCTATACCATCAGTCATAACTTACAAAAACAGCATATAACATAATACATGACTTATATCATCCGAAAATGTATAAAAAAAAAACATGAAAGATGATTGATTATGGATGAAACTAATTATAAGTATGAAGATATATCTTGTTGCCAAGGTTGCAGAACTCGGAACTGCTTGGCGAGTACTCAATTTTTGGGAAGCTCCCTGCCGAGTAATCAAAATTGGTCAAATTCGGTCAAATTTCGATCAAATCTCGAACAAAATCGGTTAAAAGTCGGGATTACTTAGAAAATCGGTCAAAACTCGGAATTACTGGGAAAATCGGTCAAAAGTCGGTCAAAATAAGCCAAAATAAAACTTGGTCAACATCCAAGTACTCCCCGAGTTGCCGAGTACAGCGTACTCCCTAAAAAGTTACCATGTACAGAGTACTCCCTAAAAGGTCTCGACCGAGTATTCCCCGAGTAGTGAGATTTGCAACCTTGCTAGTTGCGAACAATTTTCATCTAAATGCAGATACGCATGATATAGGCAGAATATAATAGTTTTTAGCGCTAAAAAACAAATGGATGAATCGAAATTCATAAAGTGAAAGAGATGCTTTGAGAGGGTATCGTTGGGCATGTACTCAGCCACTAAAAGACGCTCATCTCCTCCGGCACAACAGCCAATTAAATTTACCAATCTATCATGCCGAACCTTACCAACTCCAGCAGCTTCTTCCTGTACAAAATGTTAATTGAAAATAAATTAGAATTTATCATACAGTCACATATTACAGTAAAACAGAAGATGAAATCTAAATATATGTTACTAATTTAAACAAATAAGCAAATAGTAAACTTGACAGAAGGATTTGCAATGTCGATACATACGTTATATTCAAACACCAAAGTGAGTCATGCTTTTGCTTAAGAATTATACGAGATTTTTACTTCTTTCACCGATTGTAGTTGGTGAATTTGGACTCAAGTATATTTAAAGTTGCTACAAATTTGGTCTTTTTAGCATAACCTTCTACATTTTAATATTATTTTAATGATTTGGTCTAAATTTGGTCTTTTTAGCATAACCTTCTACAATTTGGTCTATATTTATAAGCAAAATGTCAACATCAGCAATAGAAATTGAACTACCATTACGTCCACAGTAAACAACGAAAGAGAAGGTTCTTTTCGTGAAACCAAACTTGTTAGATGCACAATAATTTTTGTGAGTTAAAGCTTCATAAACAAATGAATTCATTTTCTATTAAATTCTTTAATAATTTAATAACTACAAACAGTTAAAAATGGTAGTGTGGAACTAGCAAGCGCAAGATTAGTAATTTACCCAGGGGTAAAATGGGCAATTCCTCATAATGAAGAAACACATAAATGTACAAGATAGAAAAGCTCGAAAACCGATTCCTGATATATTTTTCTACAGGCCCACAGAATGGGTGAGAGGTGGCTTTCAATCAATATATCCCGAAATCTCAAGATATCTCGAAATAGCAACTAATCTGGTAAATTTTAAACCAGTTCACCTAAGTAAAGATCCTAAGCATCACAAGATTTTACTGAAAACGACAACTGTAACTTCAAGATCAACGTTTGTTAACCACTTAAACCAAAATTTCTTAGACCACTTCCAGTCACAAGCAAAACTACGTTTTCATGTATGCAGTGAGGCGTGCGTTTCAAAGCGGTCAATTTCAAAAACGTATCGAGGCGCGCCTTGAGGCGTACGCCTCAACCGTTTTTTTAAACCATGTTTTTAGGGAATAAAAATGTGACTATACATATAAAGCTTTCATTTGGATTACATTCAACTGTATTAAATTCAGTTGAAAAGTCTTGTCCCTACATAAAGCTACCAAATTTCTTGATTCGGCAACTTTCCAAGTAAACTTAACTTGATTTACAACGCTTTCTTCTGTTGATCAAAAAAGTAACATACAAAAAACTCATCATGCCAATGTCCTAAATTAGCTTTTTACATGATAAACTCATAAAACATGTACCCTACAATATCCAAATACACAAACAATCACAAATGCAGATATAATGAATGATAACTCATACATTAATAAAAGACAAAATTGCCAAATTCGTCCTCGTATTTGTTCATTTTAGCCCAAATAGTCCCTTCTAATTATTTACTGCAATAATAGTCCCTATTTTCATTTTGGAGTCTCAAAATAGTCCCTAACCCTAGCTGCGTAAAACGTCTGTTAAGTGTGAATAAATATTCAATTGAGCTTTAAACTTTGGAGCTGAGTGCGTAGAAATTTCCAACTATGTGGGTCAGTGGGTGATAAACTTAGCATCCTTAATATCAACGTATATGGCCTTCTAATCTTCTATAGCACATAAAAGATATGTTTTAGCAGTATTTATTTGGCATGATAGTTTATACGGCTGTAACGTCATTAAAAAAAAATCTTATAATAATTTAGGCATTAGCAGGTATTAGATGAAGAGTGGCGTGTTATATAAGAAATCCAAGATCTCGGTACTGACAATTACTGCACCGCCGTCGCAAAAATTGACCACATCATCTCCACCACTGTCACGTCACCGGACACCGCTCGTCGCCTGTTGTACCGTCGTCGTCGTTTATTCCCGACGTCTACGCTGCCACGTGTCTTACCGCACCCGACGCTGTCGGCGATTGTGAGATTATCTGGTGGAAATGTCGAACCGGCGCATCATCATTGTTATGGTCATGACGTCACGGTGATGAAAGGGAGAAAAATTGTGAGGAATTTGAGTGAAAAAGAGAGATATGAATCGGGTGTTGGTGATTTTTTGTATACACTTGTGGTGATGTTAATAAGGTAAGTATTATGAAGATACTGAGTTTTCTATAAGGTGGGATGGTGGTTGAGATATTGAGTTGGACTGATTCTGTTGGTGCCAATTCTTTAGACCGAATGTTTTGTTGATTTTATATTTTCACAAATGGAAACAGAGGGAAGGATATAAGTACGATTATACATGATTTGTGACTATTGGGTTGCATATACAAAGTAATTGCAACTCTGAATTAGAAAAGGATAAATAAATAAGCATGTGCTATACATGTGCCTATTCAAATAAGAGACGTTTAACGCAGTTAGATTCGGGGACTATTTTGGGACTTCAAAATACAAATAAGGACTGTTATAGCAGTAAATAATTGAGAGGGACTATTTAGGCTAAAATGAACGAATACAGGGACGAATTTGGCAATTTTGTCTAAAAGAAATCATACATACCACAAATTGCTGCGGGTCGGGCCAAGACAACTTTGAAAACCGCTTAATCGCAACAACTTTATTGCTTCTTAGTTTTCCTCTATAAACAACATTTGGAGCTTTCTCTCCACTTTCAGAAACTATAAGCTCACTACTAAACCCATTAGTAGCAGCTCGAAGCTCCGTTAACTCAAATTCTTTAAATGCAGGCACTGTTTGTTCTTGATCCTGTTGCCATACCCCTTTTTCTCCATACCCTAATATTTCAATTTTTCATCAATTCACTAAAAAGATTCTAGTAAAGATTCTAAATCAAAACAAAAAAAATCACACCCCACTTCATAATATATCAAATCAATCACAAAGTTAACATCTTTCTTTCAAGTACAATGATAATACTGCATAAAGTACTAAACTTTACAATATATATACACATATATTAATATAAATTCAAAAATAATAAACATATAGTAAAAGTATAGTAAAAGTATAGTGGGTCAAAAAGGATTAAGAAGTACCTGGATCTGGTTTGGATTCAGGGACTTGATCAGGGGATTGAACATTGGCAGTTTTGGACTGAAAACAGCCCATTTGTGAGGTTTATTTTACATAAAAATTGTGAAGAAAATAGTAGGTGATGGAAATGAAACCCTAATGTATAGATACAGGAGTTGTGTATGTATATGTGGGAAGTGAAAAGGAGATACAGGTGGAGAGAGATGGGTTATGATTGGGGAAAAAAGGAAGAAGAGGAAACAGAGAAGTCACATGATAAGTCGATGATTTGAGCACGCAGACACAGGGTGGTCAACTTTTTGTTGACTCATACTGCCCAGTGCCCACTTAATGTGTGTACAAAAACGTGCCGGGCCTAAGAATTTGAATGCTCGGTGCGAGATGGTCGATTATATGCTCCTATCAAAAATTTAAATAGCACAACACAATTCTTTTAATATTTGAAACCTAGTTAAGCTAGACGATCCATCTCTACGCTAATTTTTTTCAATAAACACAATGTAGTTTTCTTTCTTCAGAGGCTCACAGCCACATGCCCAACTCTATGCCTGTGTTAATGGCGCACAAAAAAAATAATGTAAATACAATTGTCTTTATTTGTTCTTTGATCTTGAGTTTTTTTATTGTGTATTTGTGTCTTAATTCTTGAAGAATGAACATGAGCAGATGATGGTGGTAAGGGTGTGCATGGTCCATACCCGGACTGAACCAGGTTATTCCGGATCATCAACCCGAGGACCAAATTTCAAGAGAAATGAGAACCGAGGACCGAACCAATTATATACGGTTCGGTTCTGGTCCTATTTTAGTTCGGTCCGAACGGTTCGGTTAAAAACCCGACCTGGATATCAAAATAAAATTTAGAGTAATAATGGCAGTTTTAATCAAAATCTATAACAACCCGGAAAATTTTCGATTAAATTTAAACTTAACTTCAACTGTTTCCCAACAATTCACGAACAAATAATTGAAAATAAATATGTATATATATACATATAATAATCTGAAATATAAATTAAGATACGATTTAATTATAATTAAATATGTAAAATATACAATAATTGTTATATTATTATTATTATTAATATTAATATTAATATTAATATTAATATTAATATTAGTATTAGTAATATTATTATTTTCAATATATATATATATATATATAATTTGTTAAACTTGATACACTCATATTATTGCCACTAGTGAATATTAATGTTAAATATTATTATTATTAATTATTATTATTATTATAAATATAATTATTATTACTATAAGTATTATTATTATTAATTATTATTATAAATATAATTATAAATATAATTATCATTATTAATATATAAATTAAACTAATAAGTAATCAAACAAATACCTAAAATATGTAGCTGTTTTCGAATTTTTTGTTATCTGGAATCCAGTCGACACTCAATTATCAGATACCTAATTTAGGTATAACCTGCTTTATATATATATTTTTTAATCGTGATCACCCAATATCAATAAACAATGATCCATAGTTTGCTTTACACATTTGAGTTACATCATCAAACTCGCTATAAATTGATAGTAAGCTGCTGCCCATCGAAGATCAAACAGAAAAAATTTTCTTTTTCATCGATACCTCTGTTTTTCAACTTCTAAGCCATATCCCGAAATCAAATCAAATTCAAAAATGTAATAATGCAATTTTGTTAGAAATCATTCACTCAAACAACCTGCAAAGTTTCAAATGCCAATTCTTTCTATCAAGTTGTAATTTTCGAAGTCAAAGTTAATTGTAAAAAGTCAAACGATTGTTCAATCAAGAAATTCGAGTTCGTTTTTAATGTTTCAGTTAAATTGATAATTTTAAAAGTTTCTATGAGTGAATTAAAACCTTTTTCATTTAGGAATCATGATCCAAAACGTTTGCTAAATCAAAATCAAGTATTTTTTTCCTTCTTGGTCTGCGTCGAACAACAAGCTATTATGATATCTATATATTATTTTTTCAATTAGCATAACATTTAAATTTAATATTAATTTGTTATTATTATGTTAAAACACTGAATTAAATAAAACACCCCTGGATCCCTGGTCGACTGTGAAACGGAAAAGAAGAAGGAGGAGAAGAACAGTTGTTGAACGGGTTATATGTTTATGTTGGTGTTATAAAACAGAAATAAAACGGATGGAGTGGTGGTCTTGGGTGTTTTATGTAACCGAGAGGTCTCGGGTTCGAGTCCCGTCTTGGGCATATTTTTTTAAGAAAAGCTTTTAAAGGTAGCTTTCTTTATCAAAATTTTTATTATTATTATTGTTATTATTATTAGAATTATAATTATGATCACTATTATTATTATGATTTTAATTATTATTATTATTAGTATCATAACTATTATAATTATTATTATTATTAATAAAAGTTACCATGTATTATTATTATTATTAACATAATTAAAATTAAAAATTTAAATTACTATTATTATTGTTACTACCAAAAAATATTATTATTACTAGTATCATTAGTAGTATTATTATGATTTTTACAAAAATTTCTTTTCTATCATTAAAACTATATTATTATTATTTTTACCACTAGTATCATTATTATTATTATTTCTATTATTTCTATTATGATTATTACATCAGTGTTGTAATCATTAATATTATCATTAAAATCAAATACAACTTTTATCTACCATTATTAACAGTATCTTACCAAATAAATATTATGTATATATTCATAAGTAATATTACATAAAAGTATGTAATAATCACATTAACAATTTTTATATAAACATCCAAATATAACAAGTTAGGTATTTTTAATATGATATTAACCAATATATATATATATATATATATATATATATATATATATATATATATATATATATATATATATATATATTAACATAACCATATAAATATTAATCATTTTTGTATATACAAATTAAATATATAAGATATATAATTTAAGATACAATATATATAAACTTATTCGATTACGATTATATGTATTAATACATATATACTTGATATAGGTTCGTTAATCCAAGGACAACCCTACACTTGTTCAGTGCCATCAAACGCATAATTACTACAAACTATCGTATTGTATCGTGAGTTCATCTGCTCCATTTTTATATATATTTTTGGGCTGAGAATACATGCGCAACTTTTATAACTGTTTTACGTTAGACACAAGTACTCAAACTTTTATGCTGAATACGTGCTTTGTCATGCTAAATCCCTGCCGTAATATCGTTAATTGCTTGGTGAACGCAAACTTAATTATTATGAATAGCGCTACTGAGAGTGACGTCTCTGTCCATTTGACCGTTGGTCTTTGGATACATAATAATGATTCAACGACACTGACAGTACAAGGTGTCACGGGGTAACTTTTGTTTAGTAGCGATATTACAAACAGCAACTCTTTCGATTGATATATTTGGTATCAATCAACTTTAAACTGAAATCTTGTGGTCTAATGCTATACTGAACTATTGATTTATGATAAACCTATGAACTCACGCAACCTCGTGTTGACTTTTTAAAGCATGTTTATTCTCAGGTACTTGAATATTGCTTCCGCTGTATATCTGCTGCTTTGATGATGATTGCTTGCTATGCTTGGAGTCTTCATTATATATCATATCAATTAAAGACAATTAATGTTCTAAATACAATGTAATCTATTTATCTTCCGCTGTAAAACTCAATAAAACGTCTCATATAGAGTCGTTCTCGTTTATACAACTATGATTTGATATAATTAGTTACAAATACCCCAGGCCCTATTTGGGGGTGTGACAGATTGGTATCTGAGCAGATTATTGTAGAGAACAAGGATTGCATTTTAAGTGTGCCTTATACAATTAGGTACCTTAGCAATGTAGGACTACAACTTTCCTTGACCATAGTGCCTTTAATTGTTGCCTTTAAATGTTAAATGCTACACTATACCTTAGAAACTATGCTTATTAAATTCTTTAATCTTCCTTAGAATGCCAAGCCAATCTAAGAACTCTGCTTACTTTCCTAAGTACTATCCAATTCTGCCACCACATTTAAATGCGACACCATGATTTCTGAAATTCTCGACACTCCTTTGTCATCTATCATGGTTTTGTGTATTACATATGTATTATATGAAATGTAAACCATGATTCTTGAAATCTCTACTATTCATATTCATTACTTTCAAAATCTTTGCTTTCTCGTTGTTATTTTTTATCATTGAATTTTCTTGACGAGTGGCGTCTACGAAACTCTAGAATGGAAGGGTTTGGATTACCGATTTAAAGGATCCTATAGCTCAAGCCCCTAGACCTGAATAGGCCATTACGAATTGGAAGTCTTTAATCAAAAGTTTGTCTGATTACATACTTATCAATTCTTATCTCGACACGTCATACTGCAATTATTGCATAAATGGAGTATAGACAAATCATATCTTATCATATCTATCCCAATGGACTTTGTCTAACACTTTTCATAAATTCTCTCCGTAAATTACGGAAATCTTTTGCTATATATACGTATTCAAGGAGACAAGTATATCATTCAGTATTCAACACCCATTTCATATAAAATCCTATTCCAAACACATAATATGGATTCCTCGAACTCCTCGAGCTCCAATGACAGCGTAACCGAAACAAATGAACCAATCAGCCATCATCTATTCTGGATGAATTGGGGATGGGTTCGTAGTCGACTCAATCAATGGAGGCAAGAAGAAGGTGATCCCTTCCACCAAGCGAATTCACCTCTTGGTGAAGAACCTGAAGCGCTTACCGGTGAACCAGTCCGAAACACCATTTCTCTCTTCTTTCCAGGGTATCCCATCACGATTATATAATATCGAAGATTCTAGATCTTATTCATCCCCTTGTTCCAACCACCAATCATCCCGGAATAGTAGAAGAAGTCAATGACCTTCATGCTCGAGTGGTGGCTCTGGAGAATATGGTGCGAATTCTACAAGCACCAGCAGCATAACCAGCACCACCAGTACCATCATCACCACCGACAACAACATCCGCATCCCACGCCTCAACATCACACTCGGTACCTCGGATATCAACATCATACGCCCCAAAGATACCAATGAATATTAGCAATAATAAGTTAAGATGTATTGACTCATTCTTCGTGAAGAATTATATATGTATACTTTATATATATATGATTTAGAACAATAATAAATCTTGTCGTACTAAGCAATTACGTGTGAATCTCAACTAATATGTACTACTTGGTTAATTCATATCACTAATATGCTATGATGTACACCCTTCGTTAATGACTTAACGATTGTTAATCACTGCTTCAACACAATAAACTCCATTTCATAATAAATCAAGTGTAACGACGAATGTATTGATTCATAACTTCATTAGCGAAATATTTCGCGACAATTATGAAATCTCTAAGGTTTTGGAGATTATTCATTCTCGTTTCAATCGTAAATTAAATGAGTTTAATATTATATTAACTCATTAAATCCATGATTACATCTGAAGGAAAATATATATGTACGTATATTTTCATAAAAACTGTAATTAAAACTCTTTTGTACAAACTGTTAATTGTGAAAATATTTTAACGGGTAGGTAATACCCGAGAAATATTTATATCTCACATTAATATGTTACATTGTACATTCTTCAAAATTCTTGAAAACACCTTAGAACTATATCCAACGATTCAGATTCGTTAACCCTAATAATGCTGATGAAGCAGCAAAGGCCGTAGATGGTCTTAATGACCAGAAGCTTAATAATAAAGAATTGTGTGTTGGAAAAGCTCAAAAGAAAATCTGGTATTGAAAGACGGATTGAGCAAAACATGAAGGAAGCTGTGGACAAATCCCAAAGACTAAACCTATAACCAAAGAATCTAGATGATTCGATTTCTGAAGGAAATCACCGAAGATCTCTTTACGCATTCTAAACTTCTACAGAAGAATTTTCCTCGATTATAAAATCATCGTATCTTTCGTTATAAATATCTTCTATATCTCTGAAGATATCTTCATAACGATTCTTGTCCACAATTTATTATCTCTTTGTGATATCTTTATTACGTCATAAAGGAAACTGTTTTAGTTTCTATATTCTGTAAAATTCAAGTTTAAATTATGAATGAATTCTGGAGAAGTGTTGGGAATTGAAGCATGAGTTAGTATAATATAATGACGTCAGGCCAACGTGATTATATTACAGTAAGTCATGTTGAGTTTCTAATGGAACGTGATAAAGGTTCACAGATCATACCCTCATCATGAACCATGTTACATAACTCTTACATTCTATTTAACCTCTAAACATATCAAGAAAATATTTTTCTTGATGATTCGATCTTTTTCGGATATTCTGATAATTTGACAAATCAAATCGTGCTATTACCTTTCCTTTCTACTTTATATATAACGACCCTGGATTTTTTAACGTTTATTTATTAATAATTGTTATTATTAATACGTGTGATTAAACGGATGTATGTTATTACATTTACATGTTGCCATGATTGTCCGTACTTGACTTTAAATGCCCGAAACGTCTTTGTGACACACGGAACTTTCACGAATAATATTTTTAGAATATTATTTACATTCATGATTGATATTATTAATCATTTTAATTAACTAAAGTCATTAGTTAATTACTTGGGCCTTTATTAGTGTTAATGGACTTTTACTTGGATTAATTTGTTAATTAATACATACTTGGGCTTTATGATCAAACATGAGCTTATAAAGCCCACCCTACTTCTTTCATGGACTCTTTAGCCCATCACCACATGTGTAAGTATTAATTATAGATGTAACTAGTTTGATTAAGGCTTTTAGAATCTAGTTGCACCTTGTTCCAACACCAACACCCCTTGTAACCATCTTTTTAAGGCTTTACATGCAATTAACTTGTGGACAATCCTCTCCCCCCATGCTTGGACAAACCGTCGACTTTCATGGGTTAGGAGGGAGTTTTTATTTCATTTGTTTTGTATTACTTCTACTTTCATCCTCATTTCTCAAAACACACACTTCTTACATTTCATTCTCTCTCACTTTTCTCTCTTTCTTGTAAGTATTTTGAACATCTTTTTCTCTCTTCTTTTCTTTGTAAAAACCGAATATATACACCCTTAATCATCATCATTTGTTGTTTGTTACTTGTACTTAGTTGTTGTTACTTTATTACTAGTTGTTGTTTGTTACTTACTAGTTTCAAGAATCAACTCTTTAGTTTGATTCTTCATAATATCTTGTATTTTCAAGAACAGAAGAACATAAACTTACTAGTTTATGATTCTACATTTATTGTTTCAAAAGATTTAAGGTTCATGTGTTGTAAATCATACTTGTAATTCATGTTAGTAAACTTTAAAGTTTACTTTCTTAAAGATCAAACTTTGGTTTGAATCTTTAAAGTATGAACAACCCATGAACTAGTTACTAGTTACTTGTTTACTTAGCTTATTTACTTCATTTACTTGCACTTTAATTTCATGTTTGTTGGTTGTTATTGGTCAAGTGTTACTAGTTAACCTTGATCTCATTAATCTTGAACTAAAAGTTAACTTTAAAAGTTCAAGAACATGTAAGTAAGCTTTCTTTAAATTATAACTTTGTGCACTTATGTTAGATCTAGACTTTTGAGTCTTGGATCTTCAAGATCAAACTAAGAACTATGTTCTACAACTCAAGATCTTGATTTCATAAGTTCACTTTCAAGTTTGTAACTTATTATTAGTTTTAAAGTTCATGTATGTGTTAGATCTAAGACTTTGATATAACTTTGGTTCATCAAAACACTTGCAACACTTAAGTGAGTTGTGCTTCGTGTCTTAGACTTACACTTGGGTTATGATGGTCAAACCTTAGTGAAAATGATTCAAACACATCAACGAGTTATACACTTGAAGCTATATGCATCAAGGATGAGAACCGTGATAAGCATCGAGCACCAAGACCACCGGAACCCACTATTTTTCTGTTTTCTGTCTTCTGCCTATTGTTTTCTGGGTTCTGTAACATACCCGTACACCTGGGCTACTGTAACCTTTATTTTCAGATAGATCTTTTTGAGTAGATAATTTTTCATATAGGACTCGTCTTAATCCGAGTTACGATTTAGGATTTATGGCCCTCCGATCGTCACTATGTCCTTTTAACGTTGTGCAGAAATTTCTGACCTACTCGCACTTAGACCGTCACCACGGTCAAACGAAGACGAGTTTGCTTCTGTAAATTTTACCACACTTAAAGGACTCATATACGGAGCCATGGCCACTGATCTCACCTTAATTCAGTAAGGTTAGAGGCCGTGATGACTGATCGAAATCAGCCTTTGTTTTAAACTACTTTCATGAACGAAATTTACTTTACGCCTTTTGTTTGATGATGAATGATGATGACCCTTAAGACCTTATTTACATACTTTTAAACCTAATCGGACGATTTACTGACTTAGTACAATTTGACTTAGGTTGAGGACCCGTTTGGACAACCTTCATTACTTGCTTACTTTCCGAGTCATACTTTACCGCTACTTTTTCATTGTGAGTTATAGCATTCCCTTTTTACTTTAACTTATTTTGGGAACTGAGAATACATGCGGATTTTATGTTTTACATACTAGGCACGAGTACTTAAACTTATATATGTGTGGGTTATACAACGGCAGAAACATTCCCTTTAGCTCGGTAACGTTTAGTCATTGGTTTTTGAACCGGTGAACGCGAATCTTAGATATGGATCCATAGGGTTTGACATCCCCACTTGGGCTAGTAGCGCTAGCATTTAACGAGTGTTTAATACTTCGTAAACATACGCACTTGCCAAGTGTACTTTCAGGGGGTATAAACGTTAAGTTAGTTACCAAGTGCCCACGGTTAACATATACTTTATCTTACTGTTTTGAAACGCTCTTTGTAGCACTGAAATCTCGTGGCCTACCTTACATACTGTTATACTTAAACTATAGCTCACCAACCTTTGTGTTGACATTTTTAAGCATGTTTTTCTCAGGTGCTTAAGGTTATTTGCTTCCGCTGTCGTGCTAGTCTTGCCGTAGACACCCGCTGCTCTAGTGTTATCACCGCATGAACTGTTTATCTTGCATTCAGACTTTAATACTTTTGAACTAAGTTTTGTAACGACCTAAGGGTCACATACATTTATTCATGCTTGCTATTCGTAGAAGCATACTGTTGGTGTAAAACAATTGACGTCGGTTATGACGTCATCTTTTTATCGTGAATGCAACTTCTTTTATTACAGCATGTAGTACTTAACCTTGTAATGATCCTGTTGTTGATGATTCATACACGATGGTTTTGTACGGGGCATCACATTTGGTATCAGAGCATTGGTTGTAGGGAATTAGGTTGCATTAGTGAGTCAAAGACCGAGCCGAGTAGGATTCACTAATAGGACTAATCTACAACTTGCTAGTTTGCTTATTTCCGCTGACTTACTGCATGCTGCTGCTTACTTTTACTGCTATATGCTGTATGCTATTACATGATTTCACTACTGCATGATATTACTTGCTTTCGATTGCATGCTACTTCTATACGATTCGTTATTATTGCCATGCTACTTATTGTTATACATGATTTAAACTGTTGGCCTAATACGTGCTTGCTTTATGACTTACTGACATGGAAAAATTTATTTTTCCTTGTTCAGATGTCGGATACTCCACCTGCTATCGTTTTGGGCAGTCCAGACTCAACAGCCACCCCACCTGCTACTGCTGCCGACACACCGATCCCGATACACACCAGTGACCCCGGCGCTTCGTCTTCCGGAGCTAGTAGTAGTGCGCCGGCACCAGTGGCTACTATTGACGGACATGTGGACCCTACGAAGATTCCAGCTCCGTCTGCTCCTGGACCCTCGGAGCCACAGCCCCGCATCGGTGGTGTTGTGATTCCCACGGAGTTCGGTGAAGGGCCATTCCGTAACCATATGCGCATGCCGTGCCGATGCGCTCCTAATGGACGTTTAGTGCCGATTCCGCCAGGCAGATACAGACAGATGATGGCCGCCCACGGACGGCCAGTTCAGCCACCCGTACAGCCACCACATGATTCGGATGACTCATCATCCGCCAATTCTTCATCAGATGACTCTTCCTCAGATGACTCCAGTGATGATGAGGACCCTGCTGATGTACCTATACAGGCGCCCTCCACCCCGCCGAAGAAGCGATACCGTTTTGATCGCACCGTCATTCCAGGAGTGAATGGAGGTCGTGCTTTCACTGACGCATTTGGTCGGCGTTGTAGGGTTACTGCTCGTAAGCGGCTTGTGCCGTACCCTACCGACCCACAAGTGCGTAAGACACCCCGTTACGTACTGACTATTTCTGGAGCCGGAACGTCTGCACCCCGTTTCGTGCGGTCTGCACCACCCACACCACCGGCACTGTCACGACCCGAAAAATTCCGACTAATTTTAAACCAAACTCTCGATACAATTTAATATTCTTGACACGATAAGAGAAATCTGTTAGGTTGAGTCTCAAAAATTTTGAACTGTTTTCATATATGCAATTACCTTATGACCATTCCCGACGATTCACGAACAACTATTTGTAGATAGATGCATATATATTTAAATGTGTATATATATATATATATATATATATATATATATATATATGTATGTATGTATGTATGTATGTATATATAATGATTTGAAATATAGTCTGAAATAAAATACTATTTGAGTATTAGAAATACATATGTAAAATAAAATAAAATAAGATATAATAAAGTTGTATTTTAAAATGAATCCATATATATATGTATATATAATATATATTAAAAATAAATATAGTTAATTTAAAATATGAGATTTTTCTGAAAGACTTTTATCCGCCACTAATTATTAACGGGATGTGAGGTAATAGTCAAAACTGTCGGTAGACATTTCTAGCACATTTATATATGTATATTATATAATTCTTTTCACTTTTTGTTAAACTTCTATCCGTGATTTGTGGACATAAAGATTCAATATCATAGTGCTACTTGAATTATATTTAATTGTCATATTCTATCTATATATACATATACTTAGAAGAGTTATTAGATACAACCATCACCCTCATTTAAACTTTGATGAACCATCGAGCTCCAACAACCGTGAGCCACCACCACTCAACACCCTCAACCATCACCACCCAACCACCACAAGATCACCACTACACCCTATGGCTTACACCACCATCATCTATCTCTTTTCCCTTCTCTCTCTATTTCCTTCTTGTTTTTCTTATTTTCTGTTAGAGTCGTGATCAAACACCAAACAATTCCCACCCTTGGTTCATAACCAACACGACTCCCTTGTTTTTGCTGCTATAACCTTGTCTAGTTCGAAAGGAAAACAGTTACAATGTTTTTGTTTCAGTTGAAAAGAAAACCAACCCACCATTAAAAAACCCATAACAAAAGTTATCGTCACATCTGCTCGGTTAGTCCCAAACAACTAGCGGGGTGTATTGCTTGGACCTTTTTATTCTGTGATCAATGAAAACATCTTCGAACAACCCCTTCACCATCTTTATTTTTTTAGGCTTCTCTCTTTCGTTTCTGTCTTTTGGTCACAACCCACCTGCTGTTTCGGTTTTCTAGTTCGAACCACAATCTCCACCCCTACCAACGAACCACCACCTTGAGCTCCTTCCGGTTATGATCACTAACCCACCTTGACACTCTCAAACCGCCACCCTACATCACCTTTAATCATCACGTTCACTACTATCTCTGGCCACCATGATAACAATCGCCACCACCATCATCAAGTGAAGCACCACGAGAACCGTCATCAATCACCATTCATTAATTCCGTCTATGATCCAACCGTCTACCACCTTCTTTCTCATGATAACCATCGACCATCATCAACTCCATAAATCAAACCCACTACAAACCCTCACTGCTATTTGTTTGTTTTTGTTTCTAATTCATTCGAAAACCACCAACATAAAGGAGTATGACTACGGTATCAACAAATACTTATATATCCCTGTTATTTTCTTTCCCTGTTCCAACAACTCCTCCCATCAATAGTTTTTATTTGTATTTTTCTGTTTGAACTTGATATTGGCCTACAAAGTGAACATGGGGGACTTTATCTGTTTTGGAAAGCGAATAAAAAAAAACAGAAGGAAACCGAATCCCATTATTTTCTTTTGATTTTGGATCGGTTATTTTTGGTTGGGCCGTATTTGTCCTTGGGCCGAATCCTATTTCTATTTCCTGTTGGGCTCGATGTAAATCAGGCCACGCATTCTATTTTCTAAAACCATTCGATAATACGTTCTTGGTTATGTTTCTATAAAAACTGTTAAATAATATCAAATGATGGGTGATCTTAATGATTAAGTGAAGATGATAAACATTCATGATAAAGATAATATTATGATGAAGAAGATGACGATATAATTATGAAAATGATAATAATTGATAAAGATGAACGATGATAATTATAAACGACGAGTATGATGATGGGATTTAAATATATGCAAGTGGATTAAGTTTAGAGTTAGGTCTGATATTTTGGATCCCCCACTTGCAAAACTTTCTGTGATGATGGTAATACAAATGGGAGAATCCTATGTTTACTCGTATTTTTTTATCAACTGGGCTATGAATATTTGAGGTAGTTATTGGGCCAAAATTGTCTAGACTCTGATGGGCCTAAATCTTTATTGTTGGGCTGAAATAGTTGTGGTCGAATCTGGGTTATATAGTGTAAGGTTACGTATCATTCCAGAAAGAAAAAAAATAAGATAGCGTGAATGGTTATGGGCTTGTGTGTTGAATGAGAGGTCGCGGGTTCGAGCCCCGTCGTGGGCAATTCTTTTTAGGAGACTTATTAAAAGGTATAACCATATTTTTATTTATCTATTATTATTATTATTATTATTATTATTATTATTATTATTATTATTATTATTATTATTATTATTATTATTATTATTGTTATGATTATTATTATCATTTTTATTATTATTATTATTATTATTATTATTATTAAAATTATCATTTATTATTAGAGATAGTACTCTTAATAAAATTTTCATTGTTGTTAAAAATTTCATTGGTATTAAAACTATCACATTATTTATCATTATTAGTATTATTATTATTTTTATCATTAACATGATTTTATTATATTTATTATTATTAATATTATTTTTAAATACTTGAAAACATAATTGATACATAATTATATTAGTATAACTTAAAATATTGAATAAACATATTAACATTAAATATATAAATATTACGCATAACAAATTATTAATTTCTTATATCCATATATTAATATAATTACATAAATAATAACCATTTTGAATATAAACACAAATTAAATATATAATATATAAATTAGATATATATATTTATTCGATTACGTTTATGTGTGTTAATATATAAATAAATGATATAGGTTCGTGAATCCGAGGCCAACCCTATAAATGACGTCATATGTATTTTTACTACAAAATACAGTATGGTGAGTTTCATTACTCCCCTTTTTATATATTTTTGGGCTGAGAATACATGCGCTGTTTTATAAATGTTTTACGAAATAGGCACAAGTACTAAAACTAATTCTATGTGGGTTTAAACCAGAAATATACCCTTAGCTTGGTAACATTAAACTACTTGTCTATGTACGGTAGGCGCGAATCCTAAAGATAGATCTATTGGGCCTGACAAACCCCATCCTGACTATGGGATGCTTTAGTACTTCGAGGTTATTTTAAACACACCTGATCTGGTGTACATCAGAGGGTAAAACATGAACGTTAAGGCTTGTTACCGGGTGTCTACAGCTTATAGAATACTTTTATACACTTGCGAGTGTACATATATTTATGAACGGAAATCTTGTGGTCTATTAAGATATTGAAATGATTGTTATGATAAATCTATGAACTCACCAACCTTTTGGTTGACACTTTTAAGCATGTTTATTCTCAGGTACGAATTAAGTCTTCCGCTGTGCATTTGCTCAATTTAAGGACATTACTTGGAGTCGATCATCGCAATGGGACCAAATGTTGATGACTTCGTCCAGGAGGATAAGGACGGGTCATCACAGGTGGTATCAGAGCGTTGGTCATAGCGAACCAGGTCTTGCATTAGTGTGTTTAACTGATAGTTGTTAGGATATATTAGCAAGTCTGGACTTCGACCTTAGCTGCATATTATAAGTATTGTTTATCATTCCTAGTGGAAAATTACTTGCTTATTATTCCTAAGTCTAGAAACGACTTCCTGCACTTATAGTATAGATAGTGTATAGATAAATTCATATCCTAGCGTATCAGTTACTATAAACTTTATCCGACAGCTTCCGAAGATTCCTCCGTGACTTATGGGATTTTGGTATTGTATATACATAAGTAAATTATATATTGAAGCATACCAAACTAAATCCTATAATCTTTTTCTTATCGAAAATACTTTATCTAACCGTACCAAATGAAACTCACCACTAGTTCAAATCCCTCAGATTCTCTACGCTTCGAAAGCAGTGTCACCAGAATGAATCAATCAATCAGCCATCCCCAATTCATCTGATGGTTTCGTAGTCTACTTAATTATTGGAGACAAGAAGAAGGTGATCCCTTCCATCCACCACATTGCCCTCTTGGCGAAAAACCTGAAGCACTTACCGGTGAACCTATTCGAAACACCATTTTCATCCTTATTTTCTGAATATCTCGTCACGATTATCTTCTATCTATAATTCTAAACCTTATTTATCCGCTCGTTCCGACCGACAATCATCCCGGAGTAATAGAAGAAGTCAATGAGCTTCGCGCTTGAGTAGTGACTTTGGAGAATATGGTGCAAAACTTACCAGCTTCAGCAGTATCACCGGCACTAACAGTACCATCAGTAACAATACGAGTACCACCAACAACCCAAGTTTCAATATCACATGCCTCAACATTTCATTCTGTACCTCGAGCATAATCATCGTTCTATGTATCGTTCTATCTACTTTATCTTCGTTCTACATATCGTTCTACATTGATTAGCTTCGCTCGACATGGCAATTATATAATTTCTAAAGTTTTAGAGATTATGTAATCTAGTATTAACGATAAATCAAATGAGTTTAATATATTATTGACTCATTAAATCCATGATTACATCTGAAGAAAATATATATGCAAGTATATTTTCATAAAGATTGTAATTAAAAATCTTTTGTACAAACTGTTAATGGTGAAAATATTTTAACGGGTAGGTAATACCCGAGGAATATTTAGATTTCACATTAATCAGTTACACGGTACATTCTTCGACTCTGATTCAACAGTCAGTCACTATCCTACTTGTATCCATAGATATACGTATCCGTTCACCACAGAATAACCATTTTCGTTCAATTTCATATTTGGATTTTGACCTATCAAAATCTAACAAGTGGCATAATGAAGAAAACATCAGACAAAGTAAAATTTGTTAGAAACAAACGAACTAACTAATTGAAATATTGTTAAGAATCCACGCTAACTGTTCCTAGCTAACTGTTCCTAGCTAACTGGTTACATTTTATTTATCGCAATTTAATTATCGCAATTTACATTCTCGCAATTTTATTTATCGTCATTTAATTTCTGTATTTATTTTACGCACTTTAAATAACGGGACACGTATACAAGGTTTCGACATATCATATTGACCCATCTATATATTTATCTTGGAACAACCATAGACACTCTATATGCAAATGACGGAGTTAGCTATACAGGGTTGAGGTTGATTCCAAAATATATATATAGTTTGAGTTGTGATCAATACTGAGACCGGTACACGGGTCACGATACGTATTAATTAATTCGAATGTTATATATTAAACTATATATGAACTATTGGACTGTTAAATGTGGACTACCGACTATAGATGAATAATATTGGACAATTAAAATGAATTAAAATACTGATTATAACATATAAAACTAAATAATTCTTCAAGTTTGCCACTTGATTTCATCTTAAACCTCATCTGAATCTTGACGATTCCAATCCATGTTCAAATCTTTCATGATTCTTGAAAACACCTCGATTGAGAGAATGAACCAACCGCACTTCATCTGCAGAAGAAAAGATTGATGCACATAGTTATGCACCTGAAAAACCCTCGGAAACTGAGTAAACGTTTAACATGTTGCTGTGCTAATTCCTTTAGTGTTATTATTACCCAAAATAATTTGGTAATCCCTTTCAAAGTAGCAAATTTTGTCACAGCTCCAACAACTCTACTTCGACTTTCAATCGAGTAAGCCTTGTTATAACCTGGATATATAAGTTTACCTTTCGTCATCGTTACCGGAGAACCTTTTATATTCCACCATATTACCATCAGCGTTTAATCATCTAAAAACAAAATTCTTCTGAAAACACCTCGGTTTGATAACCGATGACCCAGATCCGTTAACTTTGAAAATACTGACGAAGCAGCATATTGTAGATGGTCATAATGGCCAAAAGTTGATGATAAAGAAGGAAGTGTTAGGAACGCTCGATAGAAAATTTGGTACTGAAAATCGAATTGAGCTAACCATGAAGGGGACCAAGGACAAATACAAGTTCCAAACCCTAATTTCAAAAGAATCCAGGAAATTTTGGATCCACCGAAATCTTTAGAGAATATCTTGCTCCGGATTCATGTTAAAATCTTGCGGAAACATCTTTCTTCATCAACCTTCGAACTTAGAAATTCCAAAATATCATCATAAAATATCTTTGATATTTTTGAGGATATTTACATAAATATTCTTGTCCGAAATTATCTACCTCTTCGTGTTTTCTGTATTCCATTATATTGAAAATTTCTGTAAAATCTAAGTATGAATTATGAATGGTTTCTGGAGAAGTGTAGGGAATTGAAGCATGAGTTAGTATAATATAATGACGCTTGGCCAACGTAATTATATTACAGTAAGTCATGCTAAGTTTCTAATGAAACGTGATGATTCTCAGTACCATCATCATGTGTCATGTTACACAACTCTTTCATTCTATTCAACCTCTAAACATATCCAGAAAATATTTTCTTGATATTTCTGTTCTTCCGTAATTCCAACAGTTTGCTAATAAATCGTGCTATTACATTTTCTTCTGATTAGAAGATTTCTTTAAATTCCTTGAATTCCGGAAATCCACCATGACTACGTCAAAAGTTAAGACGAAACTTTTCACTCTTTTGTGACAGCTTCACTCGTACGCTTCACATAATCGAATCCTTTTATCTATATTTCCCAATAATGATAAAACTCCATTATCACCTCATATTCGTCATGAAAACATTCTTATTGTTATCCATGACGACCTCTATCAAATTTCGGGGACGAAATTTCTTTAACGGGTAGGTATTGTCACGACCCGGAAAATTCCGACTAATTTTAAACCAAACTGTCGATACAATTTAATATTCTTGACACGATAAGAGAAATCTGTTAGGTTGAGTCTCAAAAATTTTGAACTGTTTTCATATATGCAATTACCTTATGACCATTCCCGACGATTCACGAACAACTATTTGTAGATAGATGTATATATATTTAAATGTATATATATATATATATATATATATATATATATATATATATATATATATATATAATGATTTGAAATATAGTCTGAAATAAAATACTATTTGAGTATTAGAAATACATATGTAAAATAAAATAAAATAAGATATAATAAAGTTGTATTTTAAAATGAATCCATATATATATGTATATATAATATATATTAAAAATAAATATAGTTAATTTAAAATATGATATTTTTCTGAAAGACTTTTATCCGCCACTAATTATTAAAGGGATGTGAGGTAATAGTCAAAACTGTCGGTAGACATTTCTAGCACATTTATATATGTATATTATATAATTCTTTTCACTTTTTGTTAAACTTCTATCCGTGATTTGTGGACATAAAGATTCAATATCATAGTGCTACTTGAATTATATTTAATTGTCATATTCTATCTATATATACATATACTTAGAAGAGTTATTAGATACAACCATCACCCTCATTTAAACTTTGATGAACCATCGAGCTCCAACAACCGTGAGCCACCACCACTCAACACCCTCAACCATCGCCACCCAACCACCACAAGATCACCACTACACCCTACGGCTCACACCACCATCATCTATCTCTTTTCCCTTCTCTCTCTATTTCCTTCTTGTTTTTCTTATTTTCTGTTGGAGTCATGATCAAACACCAAACAATTCCCACCCTCGGTTCATAACCAACAAGACTCCCTTGTTTTTGCTGCTATAACCTTGTCTAGTTCGAAAGGAAAACAGTTACAATGTTTTTGTTTCAGTTGAAAAGAAAACCAACCCACCATTAACAAACCCATAACAAAAGTTATCGTCACATCTGCTCGGTTAGTCCCAAACAACTAGCGGGCTGTATTGCTTGGACCTTTTCATTCCGTGATTAATGAAAACATCTTCGAACAACCCCTTCACCATCTTTATTTTTTTTTAGGCTTCTCTCTATCGTTTCTATCTTTTGGTCACAACCCACCTGCTGTTTCGGTTTTCTAGTTCGAACCACAAACTCCACCCCTACCAACGAACCACCACCTTGAGCTCCTTCCGGTTATGATCACGAACCCACCTTGACACTCTCAAACCGCCACCCTACATCACCTTTAATCATCACGTTCACCACTATCTCTGGCCACCATGATAATAATCGCCACCACCATCATCAAGTGAAGCACCACGAGAACCGTCATCAATCACCATTCATTAATTCCGTCTACGATCCAACCGTCTACCACCTTATTTCTCATGATAACCATCGACCATCATCAACTCCACAAATCAAACCCACTATAAACCCTCACTGCTATTTATTTGTTTTTGTTTCTAATTCATTCGAAAACCACCAACATAAAGGAGTATGACTGCGGTATCAACAAATACTTATATATCCCTGTTCTAACAACTCCTCCCATCAATAGTTTTTATTTGTAATTTTCTGTTTGAACTTGATATTGGCCGACAAAGTGAACATGGGGGACTTTATCTGTTTTGGAAAGCGAATAAAAAAAAATGGAAGGAAACCGAATCCCATTATTTTCTTTTGATTTTGGATCGGTTATTTTTGGTTGGGCCGTATTTGTCCTTGGGCCAAATCCTATTTCTATTTCCTGTTAAGCTCGATGTAACATGAGTCACAAATCAGGCCACGCATTCTGTTTTCTAAAACCATTCAATAATACGTTCTTGGTTATGTTTCTATAAAAACTGTTAAATAATATCAAATGATGGGTGATTATTGTTATTATTATTATTATTATTATTATTATTATTATTATTATTATTATTACTATTATTATTATTATTATTATTATTGTTGTTGTTGTTATGATTATTATTATCATTTTTATTATTATGATTATTATTATTATTATTATTATTATTATTAAAATTATCATTTATTATTAGAGATAGTACTCTTAATAAAATTTTCATTGTTGTTAAAAATTTCATTGGTATTAAAACTATCACATTATTTATCATTATTAGTATTATTATTATTTTTATCATTAACATGATTTTATTATATTTATTATTATTAATATTATTTTTAAATACTTGAAAACATATTTGATACATAATTATATTAGTATAACTTAAAATATTGAATAAACATATTAACATTAAATATATAAATATTACGCATAACAAATTATTAATTTCTTATATCCATATATTAATATAATTACATAAATAATAATCATTTTGAATATAAACACAAATTAAATATATAATATATAAATTAGATATATATATTTATTCGATTACGTTTATGTGTGTTAATATATAAATAAATGATATAGGTTCGTGAATCCGAGGCCAACCCTATAAATGACGTCATATGTATTTTTACTACAAAATACAGTATGGTGAGTTTCATTACTCCCCTTTTTATATATTTTTGGGCTGAGAATACATGCGCTGTTTTATAAATGTTTTACGAAATAGGCACAAGTACTAAAACTAATTCTATGTGGGTTTAAACCAGAAATATACCCTTAGCTTGGTAACATTAAACTACTTGTCTATGTACGGTAGGCGCGAATCCTAAAGATAGATCTATTGGGCCTGACAAACCCCATCCTGACTATGGGGTGCTTTAGTACTTCGGGGTTATTTTAAACACACCTGATCTGGTGTACATCAGAGGGTAAAACATGAACGTTAAGGCTTGTTACCGGGTGTCTACAGCTTATAGAATACTTTTATACACTTGCGAGTGTACATATATTTATGAACAGAAATCTTGTGGTCTATTAAGATATTGAAATGATTGTTATGATAAACCTATGAACTCACCAACCTTTTGGTTGACACTTTTAAGCATGTTTATTCTCAGGTACGAATTAAGTCTTCTGCTGTGCATTTGCTCAATTTAAGGACATTACTTGGAGTCGATCATCGCAATGGGACCAAATGTTGATGACTTCTTCCAGGAGGATAAGGACGGGTCATCACAGGCACCACCCGCACCACCTGCACCGCCTGCCCCACCATCTCCCTCTAACGAGGAACTAAGGAGGGAGGTGGGAATCCTCCGAGCTCAGGTTACTGAGCTCGAGGAGCAGTTGGCTCAGGTTTTAGACATCCTACATCCACCTTCACCGTAGGACCTTTTGTATTAGATTTCATGATGTAATCTAGTTGTAGTTTCATATTTCACTTATGTATTGTACGAATCTATCATGATGTATGAAACTTATTATTAATGAATGGAAACTTTGTGATGTTACTTTTTGCACAAGTGTTCTATTTACGTTACTGTATGGTGTTTTGCGGTACTTGTATCAACTTGCGTTACTTAATTAACATGTGTTGTGCTGTTTACATGTTGGTTGTTATATACTATATTATTATATATTGAATGCTGGATTTTGACTTGAGTCAAAATGTTTGTTTAGAACACCATGGCTAACGGTCGATCCACACCTACTGCTGCTCAAATTGAAGAGATGATCCAAGAACGTGTAGCCGCAGCCATTGCGGAAATGCAACCCAATGCTCCACCACCACCGCCACCACCACCAGTTATTCAACCCATTCGAAATGGGTGTACTTACAAGGAATTCCAGGGCTGTAAACCACATAACTTCAGCGGCACTGAGGGACCGGTTGGTCTCACCAGATGGTTCGAGAAACTTGAATCAGTATTCCGAGTTAGCAACTGTTCGGAGGACAACAAAACCAAATTTGCTTCTTGCACGCTATCTGACGGCGCGCTCACGTGGTGGAACACAATGGCACAGGCACAAGGCATTGATGAGGCGTATGCTACGCCATGGGAAGAATTTAAGTATGCCATGATTGAGGAGTATTGTCCGAGAACCGAGATACAAAAGATGGAAATGGAGTTCATGCAGTTAAAGGCCGTTGGGAACGACCTTGATGGTTACAACAGGAGATTTTTGGAGTTAGCCCTGATGTGTCCGACAATGGTCACCCCAGAATTCAAGCGTATGGAGAGATACTTCTGGGGACTCCCTAAATCCATCAAGGGAAACGTTACCTAGTCCAAGCCACCGAATATTCCAGAAGCGATGCGCATGGCGCATACTTTAATGAATCAGATAACCATCGATGAACCGGAGAAAACTAAGTCTGAAGCAGGTACTAGTGAGAAGCTCAAATGGGATAACCACAACAACAACAACAACAACAACAACAACAACAACAACAACAACAACAACAGAGGAAGAAACTATGAACAGAACCCGGCGAAACGACATGAGGGTTTCAGAGGAAACAACAACGGTGGAAACCCCAACCCCAACAACAACACCAACTCCAACCCGAACTACAAGGGAACCCTACCTCAATGCAAGAGGTGCTACAAGCACTATACTGGATATTGTAATGTTGTTTGTGAGAAGTGCCAACGGACTGGGCATGTTGGAAAAGACTGCAAGGTCACCACTTTGAATGGGAAGCCGAACCCCACAGGGCCAAAAAAGTGCTACGAATGCGAACAGACGGGCCATTTCAGAAATGCGTGTCCAAATAAGCGAAAAGATGGCGGACCACCGCGCACTAGAGCTTTCAATGTTAATGCAAGGGACGCACGCAAAAACCCCGACTTGGTGACATGTATATTCAAAATCAACAATCTTTTAGCTTCTGTCTTGTTTGATACTGGTGCGGATAGAAGTTATGTATGTAGACATTTTTGCGATAAGATTAATTGGTCGTTAGTCCCGTTAAAAGAGAGTATGCTTGTCGAGGTCGCCAATGGAAAACTTGAAAAGGTTGACCATATTAGTCGTGGAGCTATTATCAACATAGCTGGTGCAGATTTCGAAATTGACTTGATACCTATCAAACTGGGAAGTTTTGACGTGATCGTCGGTATGGATTGGTTGAGTAAGATAAGGGCCGATATTATCTGTGGAGATAAAGCACTTCGTATACCACAAGGAGATGGTGAGCCACTGGTTATCTATGGAGAGAGATGTACCTCGAAGTTGAACCTCATTAGTTGCGTGAAAGCGCAAAAGATTATGAAGAAGGGACGTCTTGCTGTCCTAGCGCATGTGAAAACAGTAGAAACTGAGGTGAAAAGCGTGAACGACGTTCGAATTGTGAACGAATTTTCCGATGTCTTCCCTGAGGAATTGCCGGGATTGCTGTCGCAGAGAGCAGTAGAGTTTCAAATTGACTTAGTGCCAGGAGCTGCACCTGTAGCTCGCGCACCTTATAGACTCGCACCTTCCGAGATGCAAGAATTACAGAGCCAACTACAAGAACTACTTGACCGAGGGTTTATCCAACCAAGTTTCTCGCCTTGGGGCGCACCTGTTCTGTTTGTGAAGAAGAAGGATGGATCCTTCTGTATGTGTATCGACTACCGTGAACTCAACAAATTGACAATCAAGAATCGGTATCCCCTGCCCCGAATTGACGATCTTTTTGATCAACTACAAGGATCGAGTGTCTACTCAAAGATCGATTTGCGATCCGGTTATCACCAGTTGAGGGTGAAGGAAAGTGACGTGATGAAAACTGCATTCAGGACCCGTTATGGTCATTATGAGTTTCTCGTGATGCCATTCGGTTTGACAAATGCACCTGCCGTGTTCATGAATCTCATGAATCGTGTCTGCAAGCCGTACTTGGATAAGTTTGTTATCGTCTTCATAGATGATATCCTCATCTACTCTAAGAGCGAAGAAGAGCATGAGCAACACCTCCGACTAGTACTTGAACTCCTGAGATAAGAGCAACTTTACGCCAAATTCTCCAAGTGTGAATTTTGGTTGAAGGAAGTCCAGTTTCTGGGTCATGTTGTGAGCGACCAGGGTATCAAAGTTGACCCCGCCAAGATTGAAGCTATCAGCAAGTGGGAGACCCCCACTACTCCGACGCATATCCGCCAATTCCTAGGTCTCGCCGGTTACTACCGAAGGTTTATCGAAGGTTTCTCTCTGAATGCGCGCCCTTTAACCGCGCTGACTCACAAGGGCAAGAAGTTCATTTGGGAACCCACACATGAATCAGCATTTCAGACTTTGAAGAAGAAGTTAACCACCGTACCTATCCTATCGCTTCCTGAAGACAGTGACAATTTCGTCGTTTATTGTGATGCATCGAAAAGTGGTTTTGGTTGTGTACTGATGCAACGATCAAAAGTTATTGCCTATGCCTCCCGCCAATTGAAGATTCACGAGCGGAACTACACTACCCATGATCTCGAACTTGGAGCCGTTGTCTTTGCACTCAAATTGTGGAGACATTATCTTTATGGAACTAAGAGTACTATCTTCACCGATCACAAGAGTCTCCAACATATATTTGATCAGAAGCCATTGAATATGAGACAGCGTCGATGGATCAAGATGCTCAATGACTACGATTGTGAACTTCGTTATCATCCTGGCAAGTCCAATGTTGTAGCTGACGCTTTAAGCCGAAAGGAGAGGACAGCACCTCTTCGTGTTAGGGCTCTGAACATCACCATCCATTCGAACCTCAACAACCAGATCAGAGTAGCCCAAGTTGAGGCTCTCAAGAAGGAGAATATAACTCATGAACATTTGAACATACTTGTCTCTCAATTCGAGGTTAGGAAGTCTGGACTCCGATGTTATGCCGGAAGAATTTGGGTACCTTATTATGGAGATCTACGGAACCTTATACTTGATGAAGCCCACAAGTCGAGATATTCGATTCATCCCGGAGCGGGCAAGATGTACCACGATCTTAAAGAACAGTATTGGTAGCCGAATCTTAAAAAGGACGTTGCGACTTATGTTGGTAAGTGTTTGACTTGCTCGAAGGTTAAAGCCAAGCATCAGAGACCTTCTGGATTACTTCAACAACCAGAAATCCCACAATGGAAGTGGGAATGGATAACAATGGATTTCATCACCAAGCTACCCAAGATGGTGGGCGGATACGATACTATTTGGGTTATCGTTGACCGCCTTACTAAATATGCACACTTCCTAGCGATGAAGGAAACAGATACGATGGAAAGACTTGCTCAACTATACATCAAGGAGGTTGTATCTCGTCACGGTGTACCTTTATCGATCATCTCGGATCGCGATCCCCGTTTTGCTTCTAGATTTTGGCGTTCTTTGCAAGAAGCCATGGGAACTCATCTTGACATGAGTACTTCTTATCACCCTCAGACTGACGGGCAAAGTGAGCGAACGATTCAGACCTTGGAGGACATGTTACGTGCATGTGTCATTGACTTTGGAAAAGCCTGGGAAAGTCATTTGCCACTAGCTGAATTCTCGTACAACAACAGTTATCACTCGAGCATTAATGCCGCACCTTTTGAAGCAGTGTATGGCCGCAAGTGCCGATCTCCTATTTGTTGGGCCGAAGTAGGCGAAAAGCAAATCACCAGACCCGAGGTAGTCCATGAAACGACGGAGAAGATTGCTCAGATTCAAGCTAGACTTAAGACTGCCCGTGATCGCCAAAAGAGTTATGCCGATCTTAAACGTAAAGACTTTGAATTCAACGTTGGCGACCGTGTAATGTTAAAGGTTGCACCTTGGAAGGGTGTGATTCGCTTTGGAAAACGCGGAAAGTTAAACCCACGATACATTGGTCCTTTTGAAATCTTGGAACGTGTTGGACCCGTTGCTTACCGTTTGGATCTACCAGCACAATTGAGCTCAGTTCATCCTACCTTCCACGTATCAAACTTGAAGAAGTGTCTTGCTGCACCTGAACTTATCATACCACTCGAGGAACTTACAATTGACGACAAACTCCACTTCGTGGAAGAGCCTGTTGAGATTATGGATCGTGAGATCAAAACTTTGAAACGCAATAAGATTCCGGTCATCCGAGTACGATGGAATGCCAAACGAGGACCTGAGTTACCTGGGAGCGAGAGGATCAAATGATGCGGAAGTATCCTCACCTTTTCCCAACTCCTCCATCTACTTCAGCTTAAATTTCTGGACGAAATTTTCTTTAACAGGTGGGTAATGTAACGACCCTAGATTTTCCAACGTTTATTTATTAATAATTGTTATTATTAATACGTGTGATTAAACGAATGTATGTTATTACATTTACATGTTGCCATGATTATCCGTACTTGACTTTAAATGCCCGAAACGTCTTTGTGACACACGGAACTTTCACGAATAATATTTTTAGAATATTATTTACATTCATGATTGATATTATTAATCATTTTAATTAACTAAAGTCATTAGTTAATTACTTGGGCCTTTATTAGTGTTAATGGACTTTTACTTGGATTAATTTGTTAATTAATACATACTTGGGCTTTATGATCAAACATGGGCTTATAAAGCCCACCCTACTTCTTTCATGGACTCTTTAGCCCATCACCACATTTGTAAGTATTAATTATAGATGTAACTAGTTTGATTAAAGCTTTTAGAATCTAGTTGCACCTTGTTCCAACACCAACACCCCTTGTAACCATCTTTTTAAGGCTTTACATGCAATTAACTTGTGGACAATCCTCTCCCCCCATGCTTGGCCAAACCGTCGACTTTCATGGGTTAGGAGGGAGTTTTTATTTCATTTGTTTTGTATTACTTCTACTTGCATCCTCATTTCTCAAAACACACACTTCTTACATTTCATTCTCTCTCACTTTTCTCTCTTTCTTGTAAGTATTTTGAACATCTTTTTCTCTCTTCTTTTCTTTGTAAAAACCGAATATATACACCCTTAATCATCATCATTTGTTGTTTGTTACTTGTACTTAGTTGTTGTTACTTTGTTACTAGTTGTTGTTTGTTACTTACTAGTTTCAAGAATCAACTCTTTAGTTTGATTCTTCATAATATCTTGTATTTTCAAGAACACAAGAATATAAACTTACTAGTTTATGATTCTACATTTATTGTTTCAAAAGATTTAAGGTTCATGTGTTGTAAATCATACTTGTAATTCATGTTAGTAAACTTTAAAGTTTACTTTCTTAAAGATCAAACTTTGGTTTGAATCTTTAAAGTATGAACAACCCATGAACTAGTTACTAGTTACTTGTTTACTTAGCTTATTTACTTCATTTATTTGCACTTTAATTTCATGTTTGTTGGTTGTTATTGGTCAAGTGTTACTAGTTAACCTTGATCTCATTAATCTTGAACTAAAAGTTAACTTTAAAAGTTCAAGAACATGTAAGTAAGCTTTCTTTAAATTATAACTTTGTGCACTTATGTTAGATCTAGACTTTTGAGTCTTGGATCTTCAAGATCAAACTAAGAACTATGTTCTACAACTCAAGATCTTGATTTCATAAGTTCACTTTCAACTTTGTAACTTATTATTAGTTTTAAAGTTCATGTATGTGTTAGATCTAAGACTTTGATGTAACTTTGGTTCATCAAAACACTTGCAACACTTAAGTGAGTTGTGCTTCGTGTCTTAGACTTACACTTGGGTTATGATGGTCAAACCTTAGTGAAAATGATGCAAACACATCAACGAGTTGTACACTTGAAGCTATATGCATCAAGGATGAGAACCGTGATAAGCATCGAGCACCAAGACCACCGGAACCCACTATTTTTCTGTTTTCTGTCTTCTGCCTACTGTTTTCTCGGTTCTGTAACAGACCATTATACCTGGGCTACTGTAACCTTAATTTTCAGATATATCTTTTCTAGTATATAATTTTTCATATAGGACTCGTCTTAATCCGAGTTACGGTTTAGGATTTATGGCCCTCCGATCGTCACTATGTCCTTTTAACGTTGTGCAGAAATTTCTGACCTACTCGCACTTAGACCGTCGCCACGGTCAAACGAAGACGAGTTTGCTTCTGTAAATTTTACCACACTTAAAGGACTCATATACGGAGCCATGGCCACTGGTCTCACCTTAATTCAGTAAGGGTAGAGGCCGTGGTGACTGATCGAAATCAGCCTTTGTTATAAACTACTTTCATGAACGAAATTTACTTTACGCCTTTTGTTTGATGATGGATGATGATGACCCTTAAGACCTTATTTACATACTTTTAAACCTAATCGAACGATTTACTAACTTAGTACTATTTGACTTAGGTTGAGGACCCGTTTGGACAACCTTCATTACTTGCTTACTTTCCGAGTCATACTTTACCGCTACTTTATCATTGTGAGTTATAGCATTCCCTTTTTACTTTAACTTATTTTGGGAACTGAGAATACATGCGGATTTTATGTTTTACATACTAGGTACGAGTACTTAAACTTATATATGTGTGGGTTATACAACGGCAGAAACATTCCCTTTAGCTCGGTAACGTTTAGTCATTGGTTTTTGAACCGGTGAACGCGGATCTTAGATATGGATCCATAGGGTTTGACATCCCCACTTGGGCTAGTAGCGCTAGCATTTAACAAGTGTTTAATACTTCGTAAACATACGCACTTGCCAAGTGTACTTTTAGGGGGTATAAACGTTAAGTTAGTTACCAAGTGCCCACGGTTAACATATACTTTATCTTACTGTTTTGAAACGCTCTTTGTAGCACTGAAATCTCGTGGCCTACCTTACATACTGTTATACTTAAACTATAGCTCACCAACCTTTGTGTTGACGTTTTTAAGCATGTTTTTCTCAGGTGCTTAAGGTTATTTGCTTCCGCTGTCGTGTTAGTCTTGCCGTAGACACCCGCTGCTCTAGTGTTATCACCGCATGAACTGTTTATCTTGCATTCAGACTTTAATACTTTTGAACTATGTTTTGTAACGACCTAAGGGTCACATACATTTATTCATGCTTGCTATTCGTAGAAGCATACTGTTGGTGTAAAACAATTGACGTCGGTTATGACGTCATCTTTTTTATCGTGAATGCAACTTCTTTTATTACAGCATGTAGTACTTAACCTTGTAATGATCCTGTTGTTGATGATTCGTACACGATAGTTTTGTACGGGGCATCACATTATATATTATGATCATTCAAAACTTCATACCTACGAATTCTGGACCATTACTTGCTTTATGAAAGCATGAAGCTTCGACATATAAGGGAAAATATAAAGCCCGATAACAACACTGAAATTACAAACCGTGTATATCAATGCGTATAGCAATATAAAGACACGGGAGAACTTAAAACACAATAAATCCTAGAGCATAATAGAAGTAAACAGACTCCTCTGCTGGGAGTTGGAAAAGAAGGAAGATTGTGGCGATAACCAATATAAGGTCAAGAACAAGAACTTGATTGAGCATATTAACAAATCTTTTGGAAGTATGAATTGAGGAAGAAAGTATAGAAGTGGTGAAGATAATGAAACGGAAGAATCTAATTTATAGCTAAATTTCAGACACAGCAATCGAGGCAATTCACAGCATTTAATTAAAGAAAATCCTAATTTCCTTAATTACCGGAGAATCGAATCTTATAAAGATTACGAAGATTTCTTTAATTCCTTGAATTCCGAAAATCAACTTTAACTATATCAAAAGTTAAGGCGAACATTTAATTTCCTCATTTCAATCTTTTACAATAGCTTCATTTATACTCTTCCTATAATCAAATCGTTTTATCCGAATTATTCAAAGGTGATAAAACTCAATTTTTAAACTCATATTCATCATTAAAATATTCTTGTTGTCAACAATGACGATCTCTATCAAATTTCATGACCGTGATTTTCATGAACTCCATTCTATTTTGTTTACCCTAATATTGTAGCATAAACGCTCAAGATTTAAATAAGCTCAATATTATTCATAACACATTTCATATGTACTAAAATGCTTGTATAGCGTCATCATCTCTTTCTGAGAAAACCTAATAAATGACACTCTTGTTAAATCCTTTAGATTACCTCCGCATTAATAATAAAATGAACTTCGTAAAATTTATGGATCGTAAGATTTAAACACTCGAAACAAAACATTATTCTATCCGTTGGAATTCACGCAAGGCCCCGAGTATACCTGGGAACGTGAAGACCAAATAAAACGAAAATATCCTCACCTGTTTACAAACAACGCCGACTGATGGCAACAACTAAATTTTGGGACGAAATTTCTTTTAACGGGTAGGTACTATAACAACCCGGAAAATTTCCGATTAAATTTAAACTTAACTTCAACTGTTTCCCAACAATTCACGAACAAATAATTGAAAATAAATATGTATATATATATATATATACATATAATAATCTGAAATATAAATTAAGATACGATTTAATTATAATTAAATATGTAAAATATACAATAATTGTTATATTATTATTAATATTAATATTAATATTAATATTAATATTAATATTAGTATTAGTAATATTATTATTTTCAATATATATATATATATATATATATATATATATATATATATATATATATATATATATATATATATTTTGTTAAACTTGATACACTCATATTATTGCCACTAGTGAATATTAATGTTAAATATTATTATTATTAATTATTATTAATATAATTATTATTATTATAAGTATTATTATTATTAATATATAAATTAAATTAATAAGTAATCAAACAAATACCTAAAATATGTAGCTGTTTTCGAATTTTTTGTTATCTGGAATCCAGTCGACACTCAATTATCAGATACCTAATTTAGGTATAACCTGCTTTATATATATATTTTTTTTATAATCGTGATCACCCAATATCAATAAACAATGATCCATAGTTTGCTTTACACATTTGATTTACATCATCAAACTCGTTATAAATTGATAGTAATTTGCTGCCAATCGAAGATCAAATAGAAAATATTTTCTTTTTCATCGATACCTCTGTTTTTCAACTTCTAAGCCATATCCTAAAATCAAATCAAATTCAAAAATGTAATAATGCAATTTTGTTAGAAATCATTCACTCAAACAACCTGCAAAGTTTCAAATGCCAATTCTTTCTATCAAGTTGTAATTTTCGAAGTCAAAGTTAATTGTAAAATGTCAAACGATTGTTCAATCAAGAAATTCGAGTTCGTTTTTAATGTTTCAATTAAATTGATAATTTTAAAAGTTTCTATGAGTGAATTAAAACCTTTTTCATTTAGGAATCATGATCCAAAACGTTTGCTAAATCAAAATCAAGTATTTTTTTTCCTTCTTGGTCTGCATCAAACAGCAAGCTGTTATGGTATCTATATATTTTTTTTTCAATTAACATAACATTTAAATTTAATATTAATTTGTTATTATTATGTTAAAACACTGAATTAAATAAAACACCCCTCGATCCCTGGTCGATTATGAAACAGAAAAGAAGAAGGAGGAGAAGAATAGTTGTTGAACGGGTTATATGTTTATGTTGGTGTTATAAAACAGAAATAAAACGGATGGAGTAGTGGTCTTGGGTGTTTTGTGTAACCGAGAGGTCTCGGGTTCGAGTCCCGTCTTGGGCATATTTGTAGTGACCCGAACTTTTCCATGTTTATATATATATTAAATGAAATTGTTATTTACATGATTAAGTGTTTCCAACATATTAAGCAATCAAACTTGTTAAGACTTAATTAATTGAAATAGGTTTCATATAGACAATTGACCACCCAAGTTGACCGGTGATTCACGAACGTTAAAACTTGTAAAAACTATATGATGACATATATATGGTTATATATATAGTTAACATGATATTATGATAAGTAAACATATCATTAAGTATATTAATAATGAACTACATATGTAAAAACAAGACTACTAACTTAATGATTTTGAAACGAGACATATATGTAACGATTATAGTTGTAACGACATTTAATGTATATATATCATATTAAGAGATATTCGTACATCATAATATCATGATAATATAATAATTTAAAATCTCATTTGATATTATAAACATTGGGTTAACAACATTTAACAAGATCGTTAACCTAAAGGTTTCAAAACAACACTTACATGTAACGACTAACGATGACTTAACGACTCAGTTAAAATGTATATACATGTAGTGTTTTAATATGTATTCATACACTTTTGAAAGACTTCAAGATACTTATCAAAATACTTCTACTTAACAAAAATGCTTACAATTACATCCTCGTTCAGTTTCATCAACAATTCTACTCGTATGCACCCGTATTCGTACTCGTACAATACACAGCTTTTAGATGTATATACTATTGGTATATACACTCCAATGATCAGCTCTTAGCAGCCCATGTGAGTCACCTAACACATGTGAGAACCATCATTTGGCAACTAGCATGAAATATCTCATAAAATTACAAAAATATGAGTAATCATTCATGACTTATTTACATGAAATCAAAATTACATATCCTTTATATCTAATCCATACACCAACGACCAAAAACACCTACAAACACTTTCATTCTTCAATTTTCTTCATCTAATTGATCTCTCTTAAGTTCTATCTTCAAGTTCTAAGTGTTCTTCATAAATTCTACAAGTTCTAGTTTCATAAAATCAAGAATACTTCCAAGTTTGCTAGCTTACTTCCAATCTTGTAGAGTGATCATCCAACCTCAAGAAATCTTTCTTATTTACAGTAAGATATCTTTCTAATACAAGGTAATACTCATATTCAAACTTTGATTCAATTTCTATAACTATAACAATCTTATTTTGAGTGAAAATATTACTTGAACTGTTTTCGTGTCATGATTCTGCTTCAAGAACTTTCAAGCCATCCAAGGATCCTTTGAAGCTAGATCCATTTTTCTAATTTCCAGTAGCTTTATCCAGAAAACTTGAGGTAGTAATGATGTTCATAACATCATTCGATTCATACATATAAAGCTATCTTATTCGAAGGTTTAAACTTGTAATCACTAGAACATAGTTTAGTTAATTCTAAACTTGTTCGCAAACAAAAGTTAATCCTTCTAATTTGACTTTTAAAATCAACTAAACACATTTTCTATATCTATATGATATGCTAACTTAATGATTTAAAACCTGGAAACACGAAAAACACCGTAAAATCGGATTTATGCCGTCGTAGTAACACCGCGGGCTGTTTTGGGTTAGTTAATTAAAAACTATGATAAACTTTGATTTAAAAGTTGTTCTTCTAGGAAAATGATTTTTTTTATGAACATGAAACTATATCCAAAAATCATGGTTAAACTCAAAGTGGAAGTATGTTTTCTAAAATGGTCATCTAGACGTCGTTCTTTCGACTGAAATGACTACCTTTACAAAAATAACTTGTAACTTATATTTACGACTATAAACCTATACTTTTTCTATTTAGATTCATAAAATAGAGTTCAATATGAAACCATAGCAATTTGATTCACTCAAAACGGATTTAAAATGAAGAAGTTATGGGTAAAACAAGATTGGATAATTTTTCTTGTTGTAGCAACGTGAAAATTGGTAACAAATCTATATTAATCATATCCTAGCTAACTTATATTGTATTATATATGTATTCTAATATATTATGTAATCTTGGGATACCATAGACACGTATGCAAATGTTTTGACATATCATATCGACCCATGTGTATATATTATTTGGAACAACCATAGACACTCTATATGCAGTAATGTGGGAGTTAGCTATACAGGGTTGAGGTTGATTCCAAAAATATATATACTTTGAGTTGTGATCTATCCTGAGACGTGTATACACTGGGTCGTGGATTGATTCAAGATAATATATATCAATTTTTTTCTGTACATCTAACGTTGGACAACTAGTTGTAGGTTACTAACGAGGACAGCTGACTTAATAAACTTAAAACATCAAAATGTATTAAAAGTGTTGTAAATATATTTTGAATATACTTTGATATATATATGTACATATTTGTTATAGGTTCGTGAATCTACCAGTGGCCAAGTCTTACTTCCCGACGAAGTAAAAATCTGTGAAAGTGAGTTATAGTCCTACTTTTAAAATCTAATATTTTTGGGATGAGAATACATGCATGTTTTATAAATGATTTACAAAATAGACACAAGTACGTGAAACTACATTCTATGGTTGAATTATCGAAATCGAATATGCCCCTTTTTATTAAGTCTGGTAATCTAAGAATTAGGGAACAGACACCCTAATTGACGCGAATCCTAAAGATAGATCTATTGGGCCTAACAAACTCCATCCAAAGTACCAGATGCTTTAGTACTTCGAAATTTATATCATATCCGAAGGGTGTCCCGGAATGATGGGGATATTCTTATATATGCATCTTGTTAATGTCGGTTACTAGGTGTTCACCATATGAATGATTTTTATCTCTATGTATGGGATGTATATTGAAATATGAAATCTTGTGGTCTATTGTTACGATTTGATATATATAGGTTAAACCTATAACTCACTAACATTTTTGTTGACGTTTAAAGCATGTTTATTCTCAGGTGAATATTAAGAGCTTCCGCTGTTGCATAATAAAATAAGGACAAGATTTGGAGTCCATGTTTGTACGATATTATGTAAAAACTGTATTCAAGAAACATATGTCGATGTAATATATTTCTATTGTAAACCATTATGTAATTGTCGTGTGTAAATAGTATATTTTAGATTATCATTATTTGATAATCTACGTAATGCTTTTGAAACCTTTATTGATAAAATAAAGGTTATGGTTGTTTTAAAAATGAATGCAGTCTTTGAAAAACGTCTCATATAGAGGTCAAAACCTCGCAACGAAATCAATTAATATGGAACGTTTATAATCAATATGAACGGGACATTTCAGTTGGTATCCGAGCGTTGGTCTTAGAGAACCAGAATTTTGCATTAGTGTGTCTTATTGAGTTTGTTAGGATGCATTAGTGTTTCTGGACTTCGACCATGTTTACTTGAAAAATGATTGCTTAACAAATTTTGTTGGAAACTATATATTTTTAACATGTGAATATTATGTGATATATTAATCTCTTAACGCGTTTGATATTATGTGATAGATGTCTACCTCTAGAACAAGTCCCATTGACTCACCTAATAATAATGAAGAGTCAAATGTAAATTGGAATGATTCGTGGACTGATTCACAAGTTCCCGAAGAGGAACCGGAAGAAGAGTCGGAACCGGAAGAAGAATCGGAACCGGAAGAAGAATCGGAACCGGAAGAAGAAATAGAACCAGTGGGGGAAATAATAAAACGGTTAAGTAGAAGAAAATCCTCAACCAACCGACAAAGTTAACTATGGTCAATGGTGTTTCCGCCAAGGAAGCAAAGTATTGGGAGGATTACCAATTCTCCGATGAATCGGATCCCGACAAGGATTCCGATGATGTTATAGAAATTACCCCAACACAATTTAATAAGGCAAAAGAGAACAATAAGGAAAAGGGTATAAAAATAGAGAAATTTGATTCCAAACCCGATGAACTTTATATGTATCGTCAACACCCGTATTTCTTAAGTTGTGACAATAACCCGGGAACCTCTAAACCACCAGGTTTTTCTAAACCAATGTGGAAAACGACGGCTCGTATTAGGGGAACATCTTATATCCCTAGAAACTTGGCAAAACGAACCAAAACCGAAGAAGAAGAAACGAGCGAGTCGGAATAAGATAGTTGTATTCGTGTGGTGTAATATATGTAATATAGTGTGCTTATGCTTTATGATATATGTAAAAATTGCTTGTATTAATAAGTATTTTTTTATGAATCTAACTCTTGTCTATTTTACAGTATAAAAAAACAAAATGGATAGACAACCCAATATTTTAAGAGACCTACCCAGAGACATGATTGATGAAATCTTGTCTAGAGTCGGTCAGAATTCCTCGGCACAACTATTTAAGGCGAGATCAGTTTGTAAGACATTCGAAGAACGTTCCAAGAATGCCTTGATTTATAAAAGGCTTTCGTTCGAAAGATGAGGGATATCACATTGGGAAATCCATAAGTTACGATGTGTTTACTTTGACGCATATATTGCGGGGAACCCAAATGCTATTTTACGCAACGGGTTAAGAAATTATTTTGACTCAATATATCCGAATATAGGACTTCGTGATTTAGATAAAGCGGCTAACATGCACCATAAAGAAGCATGTTATGCTTACGGGTTAGTAATGTTAGCTTCTCACCAAAGTGAGAACAAGAACATCGGGCTACAACTATTAAACAAAACGTTCTCACAAGTGACGGAGTCGGTAATTGGGGTAAGAAATGAGGTTTTTAGGTTATTACGAGACTGTTGGTCATTACGTAACCTTCATCCTTTTGACGACGTTACAACACATTGTCTTACTATCGGTCACAACGGTTATGTTCCACAAAACCAAGGATGGGAAGTGGTATTAGTAAAACCAGAATGCATGACTTGTTTCTGGACGTATGAATTACGTGTCTTTATTGCCTTTGCTGAACGCCTTATTTATTAACTAGAATTATCTTCGCAACTACTTTGTATCAAAGTTTTATGTGCTATATTTCATGCTATATGTAAAAAAAAAGCGGTATTGTAAGTTTGCAAGTTATTGTATAAAGGTTTGAATATGATATTTTTTTTTTGTGATTAGTTTTTCATATAGAATTGTAGTAGTTGAAATGGTATGTTAGCTACTAAGTATGAACTTAACGGGTAGGTACTACCCGAATTAAAGAGTATAAAACGCTAATATGAAGAAAGAGCTTTTATAAATAAGTTCATATTATGCTACGAAATACTATTGACTACTCTTGATATTCTATATGATTAACTCGTTTCATTTGACTATTTTGAAGGAAATGGCACCGACTACTCGACACACCTTGAATATGAGCGAAGAGGAATTTCGTGCCTTTCTTGCTTCAAACATAGCCGCAGTACAGGCTGCGCTACATACCAACAATAACCTTGGATCTAGCAGTACAGGAAATCGTGTAGGATGCACCTACAAAGAATTCACTGCCTGCAATCCTTTGGAATTTGATGGAACTGAAGGACCGATCGGATTGAAACGGTGGACCGAGAAGGTCGAATCGGTGTTTGCCATAAGTAAGTGTACTGAAGAGGACAAAGTGAAGTACTGTAGCGACCCGACCAAATCGTCATTGACGGCGCCGACTACTTAGGTCCCGTTACGTGGTTGTAGTCCCTATATGAGACTCGTTTGACCAAAATTATGTCGCGTTCATTTGAAACGTATCATGCTTGCAAGGTTTAGTTTACAAAACCGTTCGACGACAAGTTTAATTTTACAAGAGTATAAAGTATAAATGAAATAACTTGCGACATAATTAGTTGAAAAATCACGGTTTGCTATAAATAGCGAAAGTATGTAGACAAAAGTTTGAATCCAAAGGTGCTATCACTAGCGTATGTATGTATGTATGCTTGACTCCAAGCAAGTAATCAAAGTGTGCGAAAGCATGTATCAAGTAGCCAAGTATGAACCTGAGAAACATATAGAAAACTGTCAACGAAAAACGTTGGTGAAATCATAGGTGTTTTAGTAAGCGTTGTATTTGAACCACAAGATTTAATATAAGATGATTATCAAAATCATTTGCATTCCAAAGTTGTTGTTTGTATCCCGGGCACCCAATTATCAAACTTAACTGTTTTGCACCCTTTGCGTAGTGTTAGAACATACACTAGACCCGAAAATATATTTCATCCGCTAACGGTAGCGAACCGTCCGAATGAGGCTCGTCAAGCCCATGTGATCACATAATATAAGTTCACGTTTACACCCTGCAAGTGTAACTAATGATAATTGAATTGAGGCTTTTTGTTCAAACCCGTACGTGGAATGTTCGTTTTCGTACTTGTGTTCAAAGTGTAAAAGTATAATACGTATATGTTTCTCATCCCATAGTTTAAAGCATAAAAGTTGTTTGAAAGATGGGACTATGATCTCACCTCGAGTGCACGAGTATAAAAGTACTTCACAAAGTAAACGTGTGCATGATAGTTGCTTAGCCTTGACCTAAACAAGTAAGTTGTATCAATTAACCGGTTACGACACAAGGTCGGGCGAAATGTGTTCAATTAGTCCTATGGCTCATTACGACTCGATTATATAGCATGTGAATCACGTTGTCAAGTTTCATGCAAGAATCAAGTATAAAATAAGATTAGAACGATTGTATAAGTGTTTGGTTAAGTTTGACAAAAAGTCAAACTTTGGTCGGTCAAGGTCAACAAAAAGTCAACACGTTCGGGTCGGGTCCCGAACTATTTTTCTGAGATTTTTATTCATATATAAGCATGTTAGGACAAGTTACATGTGAATCGGAGGTCCATAGCGTGCCAAACATTTTTCATATTTTGACCATGTAGGTCAGAACCTGGACACGCCTTAGGTCGCGCCGCGACCCAAGACTGCCGCGCCGTGGCATTTAACGTGTGCTGGTACCTGGTCAGTCTCAAATGTCCAAGTCTCAAATCAAAACTCTTTCAAGCATAAATCACAAACCGCTAACACTTAGAACTCGTATCTTATATCGTTGGAAAGCTCTTTTGACAAGGAATACAACTAACTACTTTTCACCAAGCAAAAACATCAATTACAATAACCGAAATCTCGTCAAGTGATCAATAAAGGTTTATTTTCAAAGTTTCAAGTCCATCAAATGCATTTTAAGTTTCGGGAATCCAATTCACACATATGATATGCCGTTTTGAAGGTAATGAAACATACATTACAACTAAACACTTATTAATAACATTTCATGGCATTCGAAACATCAAAAGCTCGTTTTAAGTTTATCAAACCATAACCAAAATCCACAAAAATCAATATTCATGTTTTTGAAGTTTTCTTAATCAACCTACGCATTAAAACGAAGCTAGTGATACTAGTAACACAATTAAAACATGAACTTTAACAATTTAACATCATTAACTCATCCAAAATCAAAGATTAAGCAAACTCATTTCAAATGTTCAAACTAGTTACCCAAAACAACAAATCAAGCAAACAAATCATATATTCATGTTATACACGAGCCATAGACACTAACTAACACCATTTCAAGTTAAAAACACGAATTTAGAGAAATCTAGAGTTTTTAGAAAGTTACCCAAACGAGATGAAATCGGTACCAAAATGTAGAGGATGAAGAGAGGATCACGAATATGTAATTTGTTTTGATGTTTGCCTCTTGATCCGGATTTAAATGATGATTTTGTGAGTTGGTTGTTTAAGTTCCAAAAATGGTAGTATGAAGAGAGAAAGAGGAGAAAGAGATGAGAAGGTGGGTGGAAATGAATGGGTGGATGAGGTGGGTTGACTAGTTGGCCTAGTCAACTAGTTTGCCCACTTGGCAACCTCGGTCCCTCAAGTTTCAAAGCGGGTGCGTGAATTCGCCAAACGAATATTTTAAAAACACTCGAGTAAACGAGTGATGTTATAATTAAATGACGGAATTATTATGAACGTTAGTCAACGGAAACTACGAATTTAAATAACGAAAGGTATTATTTAAAAAAAGACGGTGTTAAAAAGAAATTTAACGGAAAAAGGCGGGATGTTACATTACCTACACCTTAAAAGAAATTTCGTCCTGAAATTTAGTTGAAAGTAGTAGTCGTTGTTTCTTCCTCGAGATCTTGTGTTGCCAATTCTACGAATAAGTGAAGGTACTTCCTTGGGCATTTCAACGAACTTTGACAGTCGGGATTTTACGTTGGTTTAAAGTTTGGCTTCACGATTTATAGTTTCAACCGGTCCTCTTAGGAAGTGAAGTTTATCATTGATAGTAAGTTCATCGAAGAGGATAACAAGTTCTTGTTTCGCGAGACACGCCCTTAAGTTTGATACGCAGAATGTAGGATGAACGGAATTTGTTTGAGTCGGAAGTTTGAAGCGGTAAGCAACGGGCACAACACGCCCCAAGATTTAAAAAAAAAAAGGACTAAAAATATCGCGGGTTTAGCTTTCTATGTTTCCGAACGGACTACACCTTTTCAAGGTGCGACTTTTAACGTTACGCGGTTTCCCACATGGAATTCGAAAGGTTTACGTCTAACATTGGCATAGCTCCTTTGGCGACTACGAGCCGTCTCGAGCCTTTCTCGGATTGGAACGATTTTATCGGTTACTCCATGAATGAGTCTAGGTTCGGTGACTTGATTATCATTTACTTGGTTCTACAAATGGAGAATGACGTTTCCGGTCATATAAGATTTCAAAAGGTGTGACGTTAAGACTTGAATGATAACCATCGTTGTAAGAGAATTTGGTTAAAGGCAAAATCTTTTCTCAAGTAAATTTGAAGTTGATAACACAACTCGTATTATGGTTTCCAAGGTTTGAATCATGTGTTTGCTTGGTCCGTCGGTTTGTGGATGATACGCGGTACTCATGTTTAAACGTGGTCCCGAGGCTTTTTGTAAGGCACTCCGAAATCTAGAAGTGAAATGAGAATCTCGATCCGAAACGAGGTACATTTCTTTAAGGTATATTTGAAAGAGTTTGTTAGGACGTGAAAACGTTTGTTGGAATAAGTTTCTGTTTCTCAAGAATTTCGCGCCGCGGAAGATTTATCGGTTTCCGAAAATGTTCGATAGGACTATTCACCCTCGAGGCGAATACTAGTATAGTGTGAAGAGTCTCTATCTCCATTGAGAATTTAGATAAAATATTTCCTTAAACGGAAGTACGAGTGTAAGGCGAGAGAAGTTTTCGCCTCGATGTGAGCATACCAAGCATTTTGTAGTTCGTCTATAAAAACTATAAGAAAACGAGATAGTACACACGTGTAACATATGTTTGAAGTCGAAAGAATTTGTCATTCATTCGGAAGCATCAATATGGTTCGACAATAATCGATGATGTGTCCCGGGTATGGTTGTTATCAATATTCTCGGAGTTTTCGGATACCTAACAAGAAAGATGAAGTCATGTACATGGCACATGGTGGTGATTAGGTTGATCGAGTCCAACCACCATCACGTGTCATTAGAACTTTGGTATGACTTACCATAATATAACCACATTGATCGAGTGTCGTTATATTACGCTAACTCATACCTCCATCCCCACATCACTCCATAGATTCAGGTTCGTGTAATCGTGAAGTTTTAAAATGAACAAAGCATAGCGACATCACCAACGTGACTCGTATTTAATCGCAAGAATTTGTGCAACTCTGAAGAAGCGTTCCCCGAGGGAAGTGTATAAATGATGGTTCACGTCAATGCGGTTTAAGTCAAACGATAATGTATTTCAGTGCGAGAAGTGTAACGAATCATGATAACGAATAGTACACAACCGTAGTGTTAATTATTAATGACGATACTCACCTGGAGTAGTGATGGTAGTAACACGATATGGTAGATAGTAAGGAACACCGGTGTGACACCGATAGTAAGTTGAAACGGTGGCGAATAACAATCTGGGAGACAGAGTTCCCGAACAAGTGTGACTAATGAAGTCGTCGTCATTCTTACGTGTATGAATCTTGAATTTACATGTGTTACTAGAAAGTGGCAGAGTACGGATTCGTATGATGAAAACTTGGTACCATTAAGAGGTTCACCTAAGAATGATTCAAATATAATGCACAAGTAGTCAAGTAAGTGCTATCTATAGCAAATGCAAGTCAGAATGCAATGATTAACTATCCGGTTGTAGTCTAGATTCACTAATGCGTCCTAACGACTCTGTCAGACACACTAATGCATATCCTAGTTCCCTACAACCAACGCTCTGATACCATCTGTAGCGACCCGACCAAATCGTCATTGACGGCGCCGACTACTTAGGTCCCGTTACGTGGTTGTAGTCCCTATATGAGACTCGTTTGACCAAAATTATGTCGCGTTCATTTGAAACGTATCATGCTTGCAAGGTTTAGTTTACAAAACCGTTCGACGACAAGTTTAAGTTTACAAGAGTATAAAGTATAAATGAAATAACTTGCGACATAATTAGTTGAAAAATCACGGTTTGCTATAAATAGCGAAAGTATGTAGACAAAAGTTTGAATCCAAAGGTGCTATCACTAGCGTATGTATGTATGTATGCTTGACTCCAAGCAAGTAATCAAAGTGTGCGGAAGCATGTATCAAGTAGCCAAGTATGAACCTGAGAAACATATAGAAAACTGTCAACAAAAAACGTTGGTGAAATCATAGGTGTTTTAGTAAGCGTTGTATTTGAACCACAAGATTTAATATAAGATGATTATCAAAATCATTTGCATTCCAAAGTTGTTGTTTGTATCCCGGGCACCCAATTATCAAACTTAACTGTTTTGCACCCTTTGCGTAGTGTTAGAACATACACTAGACCCGAAAATATATTTCATCCGCTAACGGTAGCGAACCGTCCGAATGAGGCTCGTCAAGCCCATGTGATCACATAATATAAGTTCACGTTTACACCCTGCAAGTGTAACTAATGATAATTGAATTGAGGCTTTTTGTTCAAACCCGTACGTGGAATGTTCGTTTTCGTACTTGTGTTCAAAGTGTAAAAGCATAATACGTATATGTTTCTCATCCCATAGTTTAAAGCATAAAAGTTGTTTGAAAGATGGGACTATGATCTCACCTCGAGTGCACGAGTATAAAAGTACTTCACAAAGTAAACGTGTGCATGATAGTTGCTTAGCCTTGACCTAAACAAGTAAGTTATATCAATTAACCGGTTACGACACAAGGTCAGGCGAAATGTGTTCAATTAGTCCTATGGCTCATTACGACTCGATTATATAGCATGTGAATCACGTTGTCAAGTTTCATGCAAGAATCAAGTATAAAATAAGATTAGAACGATTGTATAAGTGTTTGGTTAAGTTTGACAAAAAGTCAAACTTTGGTCGGTCAAGGTCAACAAAAAGTCAACACGTTCGGGTCGGGTCCCGAACTATTTTTCTGAGATTTTTATTCATATATAAGCATGTTAGGACAAGTTACATGTGAATCGGAGGTCCGTAGCGTGCCAAACATTTTTCATATTTTGACCATGTAGGTCAGAACCTGGACACGCCTTAGGTCGCGCCGCGACCCAAGACTGCCGCGCCGCGGCATTTAACGTGTGCTGGTACCTGGTCAGTCTCAAATGTCCAAGTCTCAAATCAAAACTCTTTCAAGCATAAATCACTGATATTGCTCAAAATGAACATATATTTAGTCGCAATATCGGTCCAAAATAATAAGTTTGTATTTGTATTTGTATCACTTTTCGGTTGTAATTGTACAAATAAATAAAAGTGAATGACGAAGAGCGAAGAATGAAGAATATGTCAAAACACGAGAATGTACAAGCAACAGAACATGAGGTACAAGCCCACGAAGCATAGGTATTTTGTCGACCTACCAAAGATGAATTGCATATGACTCAAACCCATGATGAATAAAAAAATAATAATACATTAGGTTTGTGTTGTTGCTTTATGTATTAAATTAAATCTAAGAGAATAAGAGAATTATGAAAGATGAGCTTTACATCAAAAAGGAGGAGCAGTTGAGTTCTTTGTTTAATCATCCATCTATCTATAATGCGGAGTACTTGAACAAAAGAAAATGGGACGGTTGCCTTTTGAATTTAATATTACAACTTCAGTGCTTTTCAGCTGTACAGAATTAAAAGAGGTGTATACTCAAGTACACCTACTACTCTTCTAATAAAATATGGGATATATTGTGAAGGATGGAGGATATATAAAGAGGTACACATATTTTGAAGATAGAAACATAATTTAGAAAGTAGTCAGAGAGCCAGTAGTCAACAAAAAGAGAGAGAGAGTTCCAAGAGTTGGTGCAAAAATCCATACAACATACACACATACATTTTAGAGTACGTAGAGGAAAAAGGAGAGATACCACACAACTATTATTATCTTTTTATTTTTACCAAGTACTTCGTATTAATTTCAGTTTCAAGGTTCAATTTTTAGGATAGTTTCAGTTTTAAGGGGTGTATTGTTCGTGATTAAGGGTATTATTGTACGCGTGAAAGGGTGTTGTTATTGTAATTTTCTACCATTTGAAGTTAATGAAAGTGAAGAATTTTTAGTAAGTATATTCCGTTAAAATTATCGTTATCAATTTTTATCGTTATTATTATGTTTGTATATTTTTATTTTTATGTTTACCCTAGCATAATGAGTAGCTAAATTTTCCTAGTGTTTGCTTAGATGTAGAGCCCCTAGTGAAATGGATTGTTATCATTTGCAAAATAAAAATGTAACTTAAGTGTTTTTAATATTGAGCCTAATTAAATGAACCATTATTATGTAATTGGATATTTAACCCCTGTCACTTAATTTATGAGATAAAAATAACGAAAGTTATTTTTATTTATATAAATTAAGCTTCAATATTAAAAGTGATTTAGACGAGCTTATGAATAATTTACTAACACTAAATTAAAAATAAAGTTCGGTGGTTTGGGTAATATCACTAGTCATATAATAGTGAAATTGTAAAAAGGGAAACCGTTATGATTTGGGTTTTGGCGAAGGTCAAAACTGGGTTGGGTCTCAATTTAAATACTTAGGGACTAGTAACTAACTAAATAAAATCCGGTGAAAATTAGATTTAATTTAGTTTGTCAAAACTTTATATTTATTCGAAAGAAAAATATAAGTTTATTACTAAACATTTTTATACGAGCTTAACTTAAAACAATCCATGGACCTAGGGGTGACACATTTAAGTAAACACTCCTTTTTTTTTATATATATTTTAACCTAAAATCATTATTATCATTATTATTTACGTATTATTATTATTCACTAAAAAAAAATATCACTCCGTATAATTAAACATATCACTCCGAATAATTAACATATCATGTAATTTAGGGTTTCATATAGTTTAGGTTAAAATTTAGGGTTTCATATATTTTAGGTTAAAATTTAGGGTTTCATATAATTTAGGTCAAAATTAGGGTTTTGAATAGAATATTATTATAATTAGGTTATTAATTTATATTAGGTTATAATTAGGTTATAATTAGGTTAGAATGTTTTAATCTTATAATTAGTATTAATATAATTTAAAATTAGTAATTAGCTTATAATTAGTTAATTATTATAATTCCTATTAGTTTATATTAATTTTAATTAAAACATGTCATTTAGTTAATTTAAATAAATTTATATTATAATTGCTCAAAACAAAATTCTAATCATATAGTTTTATTAAAAGTTATTGTTTTAATTAATTATCATTTAGTAATAAAATTGTTGAATCATAATTAGTATAATTTCATTTAGTTCCTTTTTAAGTTAAATCTTGTAATCTTGTAATTTTATTTATGAAGTAAATTAGTTTCCATTATTGTTATATTATAAATTCCTAATACAAAACCCCCTTTAAATTAGTTTAACATCAAAGACTATTAAAAACCATTAAACACTCCATCTCCCTGTGGAACGAATCGGATTTACCTATAAAACTAAACTACGCGGATAGGACCAGTTGCCTATATATGTGTGAAATCAACCCGAATTCATTAAAACACCATATATACAAGAAATCAATTCGTGTAACAAAATAACTCAAATCCGTTCAAAATAAAGGTTACGTTTCAACGCATCAACTTTTTGGCGCCGCTGCCGGGGAGTTGGCAGTTAAATAAATAGATAATTTTTCTGATTCGTAGTAGTAGTTGGATTTGTACGTGGACCGGGTTGTTGGATCACCAATTTTATTGGTCTTTGAAGGATCCTGCCCCTCTGCTGCATCTTTTGGCTATTCGAAACGTGGGCAAAATCAGAAGGAAAATCTGTTTGTTTAAGGGTTTTTATCATTGTTTTTATGTTATTCGATCCTCTCGAGGAAATTCATTTCCAAGAAAGTTCAAAGTTTTTGAATAAATCCTTTAGTTCTTTGTACAATTTCCCAAAGAAACAAGTAGGTAACCTTAGGTAAACCTTTAGTGTTGTGATTTCATAAAATAAATTAATGTATGAACTTACGTTCCTCCAACGCTGAATTAACACCTTCACATCCTGAACCCGAAAGAAAACTTCACGAACGCTTAAGAGCTCAAGACGTAGAAACTCTTGCTAAGAATTTAGAATCACTTTCCTTAGAATCCGATTCTAAACCAATAATTCAACCAATCATAGAGCCAATTATTAAAGAAGAAGAAGAAATGGCTGACACAAATTTAACGATGGAAGCATTAATGAAGGCCACAAGAAAAGGTCAAGGCCACGCAATCATCCAACCCGAGATGACTGATGGCTTTGAAATAAAAGGTCAATTTTTACACATGGTAACTAACACATGCCAATTCGGTGGAGCTCCAAACGAGGATGCTAACGAGCATCTTCGTAAGTTTGTAAGCATTTGCAAACTATTCAAAATTAAGGATGTCACCGATGATGTCGCATGTTTAAAAATCTTTCCATGGTCATTAAAGGATGAAGCTAGAGATTGGCTAGACTCATTACCTGAAGGCTATATTGAAGACTGGAATGATATGATGGACAAATTTTTGTCAGAATTCTTTCCTGCTTCAAAAGCAGCAAAATTACAAAGTGATACAAATCATTTTAAACAAAAACCTAATGAAACTCTTTATGAAGCTTGGACTAGATTCAACAAAATGCTTCGAATATGTCCTCAACACGGGTTGAGTACATTTCAAAAAGTTTGTATATTTTATAAAGGAGTCAATGTAGCAACTAGAAAAGATATAGATGTTGCAGCCGGAGGATCGGTTATGAAGAAAACACCTGAAGACGCTCATACAATCATTGCTGATTTAGCGTCCCATTCTCATAATTGGCATCAAGAGATAGAATTCTCTAGATCATCAACCGTTGCTAATATCGAAAGCAATGATGAAATTGCTTCTTTAAAAGTTCAAATGGCAAATCAAGCCAGACAAATTGAGAAAGTAACCAAGGAAATGCATGCTATCAGAGTAGGATGTGAACTATGCCAAGGTCCCCATCTTACTAAAGATTGTAATCAAGCAACGATGGAAGAGCAAGCAAATTTCTTAGGTTACTTGCGAAAAGGTGAAATGAATTTTAGCGATTTTCCAGCAATAGAAGCAAATAACCGAAGATATCCTCCTATCAACAGCTATCAAATAGGAGGACCTTCAGGTTCAAATAATAATAACTATCAAGGAGGAAATCCAGGTTACCAAAATAACCGAAATTACCCAAATCAAAATCAAAATCAAATTCAAAGAAATCCACCACCAGGTTATAATAACCTAAACAACCGTAATCAACCTCAACGAATTTATCAAAATAATTTCCAACACAATCAACCACAACCACAACAATTAGCACTTACACAACCACAACCCGAGAAGAAATCCGGTTTAGAAGATCTCTTGAGAGATTTTATGGTTAGGAACGAGCAAACCGCGGAACTTCAAAATCAGCAAATTCGAAATCAACAAGCTACGATTCAGAATTTAGAAAGAGATGTTGGAAGGATTTCACAGTTACTAGCAGAGAGACCGCCTGGTACTCTCCCCTCAAATACTCAAGTGAATCCCAACAACAGTCAAACAAGGAATGAGCAAGTAAATTCCATAACTACGAAAAGTGGGTTAACCATTAACCCCGATATTCCAAAACCTCCTGCTCGTGTTTCTATTCCTAACGAAAAAAAGTCTTCCGTGGAAGAGGATAAAGTGCCAACCACAAGTGCACCTAAAACTCAACCGCCATTAAAAGAATACAAACATCCAATTCCATACCCACAACGTTTGAAGAAAGATAAATTACAAGCACAGTACAACAAGTTTTCCGAAATGATTAAGCAAATTTGTATCAATGTACCACTTGTAGATGTTCTTGCGGGTATGCCAAATTATGGAAGGTTTATCAAGGATCTCATAGCCGATAAAGGTAAATATGAAGAAGTTTCAACCACATTCCTCAATGAGGAATGCTCAGCAATTTTGCAAAAGCAAAAGATGCCACCGAAACTTGGAGATCCTGGTAGTTTCATTATTCCGTGTCTGATGGGAGATTCAGTAATGTACGATGCATTAGCTGACTTAGGGGCAAGTATTAATCTTATGCCACACTCCCTATACTTAAAACTAAACCTAGGTGATCTAAAACCAACTAGGATGTGTATACGCCTAGCCGATAGAACTTTTAACTATCCTATTGGTATTGCCGAAAACCTACCGGTTAAAGTTAATCATTTAATTTTTCCTGCCGATTTCGTTGTCCTTGAAATGGAAGAAGATAGCAAGGTGCCCTTAATTCTAGGGCGACCTTTTCTAAATACCGCTGACGCGATTGTGCGTGTTAAAGATAAAAAACTTAGTCTAGGTGTAGGGGAAGATAGAGTTACCTTAAACATTGATAAAGCTATGAAACAACCTATCTCCTCCGATGACGAAGTTTATAAGGTAGACATTGTGGATTGTTGTGTTGAAAAAGAATTGCAAGAATTACTAAATGTAGACACCTCGGATTTAACCTCGACGGGTGAAAGTGAAGAATTTGATGTCGAGGTAGAACTTGAAGAATTGTTGAAGGTAGTCATCGATGAAGATGACATTGAGGAAGAAATTCTCAAGGAAGATGAACCCTTTGAAGAAATTACCGATGGTAATAGGTTCCGAATAAAATCTTCCTTGGAAGAACCACCAACCTTAGAACTTAAAGAATTACCGGAACATTTGGAGTATGTTTATCTCCAAGGTACGTCACAATTACCCGTTATAATTTCATCAAAACTCTCCGATGACGAAAAGGGTAGGTTAATGTCCGTTCTAAAAGCTCACAAAAGGGCAATTGCTTGGAAAACAACCGATATTCCTGGGATTAACCCAGCTTATTGTACTCATAAGATTCTAATGGAAGAAGATTTTAAACCCGTGGTACAAAGGCAACGAAGGTTAAACCCTAACATGAAAGAAGTTGTCAAGAAGGAGGTTATCAAGTTACTTGATGCCGGGTTAATATACCCTATATCCGATAGCCCGTGGGTTAGTCCTGTTCAAGTAGTACCCAAGAAAGGGGGTACAACTGTCGTCCTTAATGATAAAGATGAACTCGTTCCTACGAGGACAGTCACTGGTTGGAGAGTCTGTATAGACTACCGTCGTTTAAATGACGCCACAAGGAAAGATCATTTCCCACTTCCTTATATTGACCAAATGCTAGAACGTTTAGCGGGAAAAGAGTACTATTGTTTCCTTGATGGATTCTCCGGTTATTTTCAAATTCCCATTGATCCAAAAGACCAAGACAAGACAACTTTTACTTGTCCATTTGGTACCTTCGCATACCGACGAATGCCGTTCGGATTATGCAATGCGCCAGGCACCTTCCAAAGGTGTATGATGGCAATATTTCATGACATGATAGAAGGAAGTATGGAAGTCTTCATGGACGATTTCTCTGTTTTTGGAGACTCCTTCGATTCATGCCTTTCAAACCTCGAGCGAATGTTAATTCGTTGCGAGGAATCAAATCTTGTTTTAAATTGGGAAAAATGCCACTTCATGGTGAAGGAAGGCATTGTTTTAGGACACAAGATTTCTCGAGATGGAATGGAAGTAGACAAAGCTAAGATTGATGTAATCTCAAAGCTTCCTCCTCCAACTAACGTTAAAGGAATTCGTAGTTTCTTAGGTCATGCGGGATTCTATCGACGATTCATAAAGGACTTTTCCAAAATCGCTCGACCCATGACTAAACTTCTTGAGAAAGATAGTACATTCGATTTCAATGACGAATGCTTACAAGCTTTCTCCATTCTAAAAGATAAACTTACGAATGCACCTATCATAGTATCTCCCGATTGGTCCAAACCATTCGAACTAATGTGTGATGCTAGTGATTTCGCACTAGGAGCCGTTTTAGGACAACGCCAAGATAAGAAATTTCAACCAATATATTATGCAAGTAAAACACTAACAGGAGCACAAATTAACTATACAACTACCGAAAAAGAACTCCTTGCAATTGTATTTTCTTTCGATAAATTTAGATCGTATCTTGTGTTATCCAAAACGATTGTTTTTACCGATCATTCAGCCCTAAAGTACTTGTTAAAGAAACAAGATGCAAAGCCTAGATTAATACGTTGGATTCTTCTCTTACAAGAATTTGATATAGAAATCAAGGATAAAAAGGGTGCTGAAAATCTCGCTGCTGATCACTTGTCTCGTCTTGAGAATCCCGACCTAGAAAAACTAGACGAGTCAGTTATTCATGACACTTTTCCCGATGAGTTTCTAATGAAAATAGAAACCGAATTTGAAGTTCCATGGTTTGCTGATTTTGCAAACTATCTTGCTGCAGGAGTATTAATTAAAAATCAAACGTACCAGCAAAAGAAGAAATTCTTTGCTGACTTAAAGTTTTACTTCTGGGAAAACCCTAATCTTTTTCGAATAGGAGCGGATCAAGTTATCCGCCGATGCGTATATGGTAAAGAAGCTCAACAAATATTGGAGCACTGTCATCAAGGCCCAGCTGGTGGTCATTTTGGACCTAGCTATACAGCTAAAAAGGTCTTTGACTCAGGCTTTTATTGGCCAACTATTTTCAAAGATGCACACCACATGGTTAAAACATGTGATTCTTGTCAAAGATCTGGAAATATCTCCAAGAGAGACGAAATGCCACAACAAAGCATCCTAGTATGCGAAGTATTTGACATTTGGGGTATTGACTTCATGGGTCCATTCCCCGCTTCTAACAAATGTAAATACATTCTCGTAGCAGTCGATTATGTTTCTAAATGGGCTGAAGCAAAAGCCCTACCCACTAACGATGCTCGAGTTGTTGTCAGCTTTCTTAAAAATCTTTTCTCACGTTTTGGGATTCCAAAGGCATTAATCAGTGATCGTGGAACTCATTTTACAAATCAATTACTCGAGAAAGTGCTTAAAAAGTACGGAGTTAATCATCGTTTTTCAACTTCTTACCACCCTCAAACGAGTGGCCAAGTTGAAAACACGAATCGAGGTCTTAAACGAATTTTAGAAAGAACGGTTAAAAATAATCCGAAAATCTGGCATCGAAAGCTAGATGATGCGCTTTGGGCATTTAGAACCGCATTTAAAACGCCCATTGGTACTACACCTTTCCGATTAATTTATGGTAAGGCATGTCATCTACCTGTCGAAGTCGAACACAAGGCATATTGGGCTTTAAGAGAATGTAACACCGACCTTGTGCAAGCCGGAGAAAACCGATTCTTACAACTTAATGAATTAGATGAATTAAGACTACAAGCATATGAAAACTCTAAAACATATAAAGAGAAAACTAAAAGATGGCACGATGCACGATTAAAAGAAAAGAAAGAATTTGAACAGGGAGATAAAGTATTAGTCTTCCAATCACGTTTTAAGTTTTCACCCGGGAAACTAAGATCCCGATGGACTGGGCCATATATAATAAAACAGGTTTTTCCATCTGGATATGCAGAATTATACGGTAAAGACGGTGGAACTTTCAAGGTGAACGGTCATCGACTAAAACTATACTTTGAAGGGATCAACACTACGGAAAGAGACGAAGTCACATTCTACCCTAAGGACAAATAAATTCAGGGTAACTCTAAGGTTTTAAACTCCATTCTCGATTTGTATTATTTTTATCTTTAAGAGTGGGGTTAGATTGGTCTTTCCCTAGCAGACCCTAAAGAACTAGTCTTCTCCCTCCATTCTACCTTTTTAATTTCTTTTGGTTTGTATTTATTTTTTTATTTTCAAGATGCGGAGTCAATATATCTACAACCATTTCATTTTAATGTGCGATAAGATTTTACCAAGGGATGTGGTGTTAGATATTAAGAAAAGATGCGATGCGACGAGAAAAGAAGAGAGACAAGATTATAATGAGAAAAATTATGGAAAAGGCAAATCAAAATGCGCTAAGAGACGTCGAGCACGTCAATTGGGTAAATGTGAAAAATGTGGAAAACCGGCTCACTCCGGAGATTGCACAAAGAACCAAACGGACTCTAATTTCGAGTACGTAACTTTATGCCGAGAAGGGCCTTTCAAATGTTTAGAAGAAAACCTCTTAAACCCACGAGGTTACGCCTACGAGGCAATGGGAAGCGAAATTTCACGACTCGACTACGAGGCGAGTCAACGTGGGTTCACTATCTAATTCTCTTTCTCGTCGATTGTATGTATGTGCATATTTTATTTTTATTTTTTATTTTGTGTGTATTTTGGTTTATATTTGTTTGCAGTGAGTTTTATAAAAAGATCTACTATTTAAAATTGATTAAACTTGAATTTAACCTGTTTTCATTGAAAACGATAATGTTAAAGTGTTAAAACTGAATTATTGTTGTTCAAATTGCACGAAATTAATTGTTAAATTTTTAAGATATCATTTAAATAGTAAACCACGAAAACAAAATAAAAATCAGAAAAATTCTTTCTACTAAATTGAGGTGAAACGCCTTGAGTTTAACTTGTTCTTTGAAAATAAAAATGTTAGGTGTCACAACTGAATTTTTATTTTTCAAAAATTGTACAGAATATTTGTTAAATTCTAAAAGTCTATAGTAGATTGCAAAAATTATACTCTTTTATCAATAACCGTAAAAATATATAACTTGTAAATCTTTGTCGTGGATAATGATAGGTTTGACAACCGAAATTAATCTCTACCTAGACGATAGGAAACAAAGTTTTAAGTTTGAAAATTAGTTGATTTAAGGGTATATAACAAAAATAGAGTGAATTTTTATTTATTTTAATTTTTATTTTTCATGTACTTGTTTTTATTTTATTTATTTTCGATAAAACTATAAAAACTTTAAACTTTTAATTTATTGAATTTTATAAATTGACTTTAAAAATTTATAAACGGATTAAGATCAGGTGTAAAAACCGAATTTCCGTTACAAATATAAATTTTTAAAAGATATTTTAAGATTCAATTGATTTTAAGTTATAAAAAAAATATAGAGTGTATTTTAATTTGTTTAAACTTTTATTTTTCATGTACTTGTTCAAAAATTAAAAATGTTAATATCTTTAACACAAAAATAGAGTGTTTTTATTTTATTTTTGAATTTGTCTTCAGAAAAAACATTAAAAACTTTAACTATTAATGAATTGAATTTTATAAATTTATTTTTAAGATTTATAAACGGATAAAGAACAGGTGCAAAAACCGAATTTCCGTTACAAATATAAATCTATAAAAGATATTTTAAATTTAATTGATTATAAGTTATAAAAAAATATATATATATATATATATAAAAAGAAAAAAAATTAGTTTGTAATAACAGAATTTTTTTGGTGTGTATTGAAACTTATAATGTTTTTATTTTTTTTATATATTAGCAAGAAAATATAGTGTGGGGTAAAAAAATGTGTTGTACGATTGAATTAAAACCCCATATATTGTGTGTTTTTAACATGGTTTTGACAGGTACAGACGAAAATGCAATTAGACGAAACGAAACATCAAATTACATTGTGATACAAACATTGGATATGATCATAGGTAAAACAATTTGAAAATCCAAATCGGTTAACAAAGGAAGTTCCAAATACTCTACACTTTTTGTCCTCTCAAATTTATACATTATTATCTGATTTTATGTAATGAGGGCATTACATAATCTTAAGTGTGGGGTGGGAATATATAAATTCTCGAGAACTAATAAGTTATTGGTTTTTATGAAAATTTGAAAATTTTTAAACAAATGTATCTAATCAATTTTTAAGGTAACTACGAGCAATTAAAGATCAGGTGTAAAAACCGAATTTGTTGTCTCCATACATTAAAAATGCATAAGTTTATTTGTTTAAAACTTATAAAAGAAAACCATTTATAACAAGAATTTATAAATCCTTATATTGAGAACCATTTATCACATGTTTCTTTGAAGTTTATTGCAGATATCATTGCTACAGAATGTATAAACCTGAATATTCCATTATCACGAGTAATAGAGGATGAATCAAATCCATCCCGTAAGGAAGTAAAGTCTTCCGAATTGACACACTTGCTAACTTATGTTAGAAGATGTAGTCCAGAACAGCTGTAGGTTGACGAAAAATCTTGAAAAGTCATCCCTAAAATCGGCTGGAAATCCACCTAACCTCAGCATCAAACAGGGTTTTTGGTGGTCAGACTTATCCTAACCATGAGATGGATCTGTCTCGTACAATGGGGGGGCACAATGCAAATTAGCTTTTAAGACTAATGAATCTAATCCCCAGATGGATGATCTCCGTAAAGATTAACTGCATCTATGTTTGACCGCGGTCAACATACATATGCCATAACAAATTGAGGTGTGCAAACTCATGGTTCACCGATGATATTTGGACACGATATAATTTTGTTCTAAAACTTATGCTATTTTATGAATTATATTTGTGTAAAACTATTTTTGGACATTTGGCTTCAAGTTCCATGATACTACAATCATGGGGGCGAATAGCTTGCTAATCGCCGACTGAGACTTCGGTTTTCAGTTACCCTCAACCGGAATTTGAGGTTAAAACCGGAAAACGTGTCTAGTATAAAAACTAGCATGACATTTTATAAAATCATAAAACGTTTTCACAAGGTCCAATTTTCCCTAAGGATCCAAATTTTTAAACCCTAATCACGAGTTTCAACTTTGTTTCTGTTGCCAGGATTTTCATTTCGTGTGGTGTGTGTGTGTGATCCAATAAAATTGTGGCGTTTCCAATTCATTTCATAAAGCGTGTGTTTTCATTTCGTGTGGTGTGCGTGTGATTCAATAAAAATTATGTAGTGTTTCCAACTTATTCCATATAGCGTGTGTTTCATTTCGTGTAGCGTGTGTTGTGTGATTTAATGTTCGATAAGGAAAAATATGTAATGTTCCAATTCTGTTTAAAAGATGTAATTGCTTGAGGACAAGCAATGTTTAAGTGTAGGGTATTTTGATATTGCTCAAAATGAACATATATTTAGTCGCAATATCGGTCCAAAATAATAAGTTTGTATTTGTATTTGTATCACTTTTCGGTTGTAATTGTACAAATAAATAAAAGTGAATGACGAAGAGCGAAGAATGAAGAATATGTCAAAACACGAGAATGTACAAGCAACAGAACATGAGGTACAAGCCCACGAAGCATAGGTATTTTGTCGACCTACCAAAGATGAATTGCATATGACTCAAACCCATGATGAATAAAAAAATAATAATACATTAGGTTTGTGTTGTTGCTTTATGTATTAAATTAAATCTAAGAGAATAAGAGAATTATGAAAGATGAGCTTTACATCAAAAAGGAGGAGCAGTTGAGTTCTTTGTTTAATCATCCATCTATCTATAATGCGGAGTACTTGAACAAAAGAAAATGGGACGGTTGCCTTTTGAATTTAATATTACAACTTCAGTGCTTTTCAGCTGTACAGAATTAAAAGAGGTGTATACTCAAGTACACCTACTACTCTTCTAATAAAATATGGGATATATTGTGAAGGATGGAGGATATATAAAGAGGTACACATATTTTGAAGATAGAAACATAATTTAGAAAGTAGTCAGAGAGCCAGTAGTCAACAAAAAGAGAGAGAGAGTTCCAAGAGTTGGTGCAAAAATCCATACAACATACACACATACATTTTAGAGTACGTAGAGGAAAAAGGAGAGATACCACACAACTATTATTATCTTTTTATTTTTACCAAGTACTTCGTATTAATTTCAGTTTCAAGGTTCAATTTTTAGGATAGTTTCAGTTTTAAGGGGTGTATTGTTCGTGATTAAGGGTATTATTGTACGCGTGAAAGGGTGTTGTTATTGTAATTTTCTACCATTTGAAGTTAATGAAAGTGAAGAATTTTTAGTAAGTATATTCCGTTAAAATTATCGTTATCAATTTTTATCGTTATTATTATGTTTGTATATTTTTATTTTTATGTTTACCCTAGCATAATGAGTAGCTAAATTTTCCTAGTGTTTGCTTAGATGTAGAGCCCCTAGTGAAATGGATTGTTATCATTTGCAAAATAAAAATGTAACTTAAGTGTTTTTAATATTGAGCCTAATTAAATGAACCATTATTATGTAATTGGATATTTAACCCCTGTCACTTAATTTATGAGATAAAAATAACGAAAGTTATTTTTATTTATATAAATTAAGCTTCAACATTAAAAGTGATTTAGACGAGCTTATGAATAATTTACTAACACTAAATTAAAAATAAAGTTCGGTGGTTTGGGTAATATCACTAGTCATATAATAGTGAAATTGTAAAAAGGGAAACCGTTATGATTTGGGTTTTGGCGAAGGTCAAAACTGGGTTGGGTCTCAATTTAAATACTTAGGGACTAGTAACTAACTAAATAAAATCCGGTGAAAATTAGATTTAATTTAGTTTGTCAAAACTTTATATTTATTCGAAAGAAAAATATAAGTTTATTACTAAACATTTTTATACGAGCTTAACTTAAAACAATCCATGGACCTAGGGGTGACACATTTAAGTAAACACTCCTTTTTTTTATATATATTTTAACCTAAAATCATTATTATCATTATTATTTACGTATTATTATTATTCACTAAAAAAAAAATATCACTCCGTATAATTAAACATATCACTCCGAATAATTAACATATCATGTAATTTAGGGTTTCATATAGTTTAGGTTAAAATTTAGGGTTTCATATATTTTAGGTTAAAATTTAGGGTTTCATATAATTTAGGTCAAAATTAGGGTTTTGAATAGAATATTATTATAATTAGGTTATTAATTTATATTAGGTTATAATTAGGTTATAATTAGGTTAGAATGTTTTAATCTTATAATTAGTATTAATATAATTTAAAATTAGTAATTAGCTTATAATTAGTTAATTATTATAATTCCTATTAGTTTATATTAATTTTAATTAAAACATGTCATTTAGTTAATTTAAATAAATTTATATTATAATTGCTCAAAACAAAATTCTAATCATATAGTTTTATTAAAAGTTATTGTTTTAATTAATTATCATTTAGTAATAAAATTGTTGAATCATAATTAGTATAATTTCATTTAGTTCCTTTTTAAGTTAAATCTTGTAATCTTGTAATTTTATTTATGAAGTAAATTAGTTTCCATTATTGTTATATTATAAATTCCTAATACAAAACCCCCTTTAAATTAGTTTAACATCAAAGACTATTAAAAACCATTAAACACTCCATCTCCCTGTGGAACGAATCGGATTTACCTATAAAACTAAACTACGCGGATAGGACCAGTTGCCTATATATGTGTGAAATCAACCCGAATTCATTAAAACACCATATATACAAGAAATCAATTCGTGTAACAAAATAACTCAAATCCGTTCAAAATAAAGGTTACGTTTCAACGCATCAATCACAAACCGCTAACACTTAGAACTCGTATCTTATATCGTTGGAAAGCTCTTTTGACAAGGAATACAACTAACTACTTTTCACCTAGCAAAAACATCAATTACAATAACCGAAATCTTGTCAAGTGATCAATAAAGGTTTATTTTCAAAGTTTCAAGTCCATCAAATGCATTTTAAGTTTCGGGAATCCAATTCACACATATGATATGCCGTTTTGAAGGTAATGAAACATACATTACAACTAAACACTTATTAATAACATTTCATGGCATTCGAAACATCAAAAGCTCGTTTTAAGTTTATCAAACCATAACCAAAATCCACAAAAATCAATATTCATGTTTTTGAAGTTTTCTTAATCAACCTACGCATCAAAACGAAGCTAGTGATACTAGTAACACAATTAAAACATGAACTTTAACAATTTAACAACATTAACTCATCCAAAATCAAAGATTAAGCAAACTCATTTCAAATGTTCAAACTAGTTACCCAAAACAACAAATCAAGCAAACAAATCATATATTCATGTTATACACGAGCCATAGACACTAACTAACACCATTTCAAGTTAAAAACACGAATTTAGAGAAATCTAGAGTTTTTAGAAAGTTACCCAAACGAGATGAAATCGGTACCAAAATGTAGAGGATGAAGAGAGGATCACGAATATGTAATTTGTTTTGATGTTTGCCTCTTGATCCGGATTTAAATGATGATATTGTGAGTTGGTTGTTTAAGTTCCAAAAATGGAAGTATGAAGAGAGAAAGAGGAGAAAGAGATGAAAAGGTGGGTGGAGATGAATGGGTGGATGAGGTGGGTTGACTAGTTGGCCTAGTCAACTAGTTTGCCCACTTGGCAACCTCGGTCCCTCAAGTTTTAAAGCGGGTGCGTGAATTCGCCAAACGAATATTTTAAAAACGCTCGAGTAAACGAGTGATGTTATAATTAAATGACGGAATTATTATGAACGTTAGTCAACGAAAACTACGAATTTAAATAACGAAAGGTATTATTTAAAAAAGACGGTGTTAAAAATAAATTTAACGGAAAAAGGCGGGATGTTACAAGTACGCTACGCATACCTTCACAGGTTCTGCGTTAACATGGTGGAATACCTATCTAGAGCAAGTGGGACAAGATGATGCTTACGCACTACCGTGGTCAGCATTCAAGCACTTGATGAACGAGAAGTACCGTCCGAGAACCGAGGTCAATAAACTCAAGACAGAACTTAGAGGATTACGAACCCAAGGATTTGATATTACCACGTACGAAAGACGATTCACAGAATTATGCCTATTGTGTCCGGGAGCGTTCGAAGATGAGGAAGAGAAGATCGACGCGTTTGTGAAAGGATTACCGGAAAGAATCCAAGAAGATATAAGTTCACACGAGCCCGCCTCCATACAACAGGCATGTAGAATGGCTCACAAACTAGTGAACCAGATTGAAGAAAGAATTAAAGAACAGACTGCTGAAGAGGCCAATGTGAAGCAAGTCAAAAGAAAGTGGGAGGAAAACGGTGATAAGAATCACCAATACAACAACAACAGCAATTACAACAATAATCGCAACAACTATCCCAACAGACGCAACATCAATCGCAACTACAACAAACGGCCCAACAATAACAACAACAACAACAACAACAACAACAACAATAACAACAACAGCAATTACAACAATCATCCCAACAACAATAATAATCGCAACAACAACAACAATCAGAAGCAGCTATGCCAAAGGTGTGAAAAGTATCACTCGGGGTTCTGCACCAAATTTTGCAACAAGTGTAAAAGAAATAGTCATAGCGCAGCGAAGTGTGAGGTCTACGGACCAGGGGTTAACAGAACGAAAGGAACAAATGGTGTCGGAACGAGTAATGGCGGAGCAAGTAGTGTCGGAGCAAGTTATGCCAATGTAGTTTGTTATAAATGTGGAAAACCGGGCCACATTATTAAAAATTGCCCGAACCAGGAGAACACGAATGGACAAGGCCGCGAAAGAGTTTTCAATATTAATGCGGCAGAGGCACAGGAAGACCCGGAGCTTGTTACGGGTACGTTTCTTATTGACAATAAATCTGCTTACGTTTTATTTGATTCGGGTGCGGATAGAAGCTATATGAGTAGAGATTTTTGTGCTAAATTAAGTTGTCCATTGACGCCTTTGGATAGTAAATTTTTACTCGAATTAGCAAATGGTAAATTAATTTCAGTAGATAATATATGTCGGAATCGAGAAATTAAACTGGTTAGCGAAACATTTAAGATTGACTTGATACCAGTAGAGTTAGGGAGTTTTGATGTGATAATCGGTATGGACTGGTTGAAAGAAGTGAAAACAGAGATCGTTTGTTACAAAAATGCAATTCGCATTATACGAGAAAAAGGAAAACCCTTAATGGTGTACGGAGAAAAGGGCAACACGAAGCTACATCTTATTAGTAATTTGAAGGCACAAAAACTAATAAGAAAAGGTTGCTATGCTGTTCTAGCACACGTCGAGAAAGTACAAACTGAAGAAAAGAGCATCAATGATGTTCCCGCCTCAAAAGAATTTCCCGATGTATTTTCGAAAGAATTACCGGGATTACCCCCACATCGATCCGTTGAATTTCAAATAGATCTTGTACCAGGAGCTGCACCAATAGCTCGTGCTCCTTATAGACTCGCACCCAGCGAGATGAAAGAACTGCAAAGCCAATTACAAGAACTTTTAGAGCGTGGTTTCATTCGACCAAGCACATCACCGTGGGGAGCTCCTGTTTTGTTTGTCAAGAAGAAAGATGGTACATTCAGGTTGTGTATCGACTACCGAGAGTTGAACAAACTTACCATCATGAACCGCTACCCACTATCAAGAATCGACGACTTATTTGATCAACTACAAGGCTCGTCTGTTTATTCAAAGATTGACTTACGTTCCGGGTATCATCAAATGCGGGTGAAAGAAGATGATATTCCAAAGACTGCTTTCAGAACACGTTACGGTCATTACGAGTTTATGGTCATCTCGTTTGGTTTAACTAATGCACCAGCTGTGTTCATGGACCTTATGAACTAAGTGTGTGGACCATACCTTGACAAGTTTGTCATTGTTTTCATTGATGACATACTTATTTACTTAAAGAATGACCAAGAACACTGTGAACATTTGAGAAAGGTGTTAGAAGTATTGAGGAAGGAAGAATTGTACGCTAAGTTTTCAAAGTGTGCATTTTGGTTGGAAGAAGTTCAATTCCTCGGTCACATAGTGAACAAAGAAGGTACTAAGGTGGATCCGGCAAAGATAGAAACTGTTAAAAAGTGGGAAACCCCGAAAACTCTGAAACACATACACCAGTTTTTAGGACTAGCTGGTTACTACAGAAGGGTCATCCAAGACTTTCCAGAATAGCAAAACCCTTGACTGCATTAACGCATAAAGGGAAGAAATTTGAATGGAAGGATGAACAAGAGAAAGCGTTTCAGTTATTGAAGAAAAAGTTATCTACGGCACCTATATTGTCATTGCCTGAAGGGAATGATGATTTTGTGATTTATTGTGACGCATCAAAGCAAGGTCTCGGTTGTGTATTAATGCAACGAACGAAGGTGATTGCTTATGCGTCTAGACAATTGAAGATTCACGAACAAAATTATACGACGCATGATTTGGAATTAGGCGTGGTTATTTTTGCATTAAAGACTTGGAGGCACTACTTATATGGGGTCAAAAGTATTATATATACCGATCACAAAAGTCTTCAACACATATTTAATCAGAAACAACTGAATATGAGGCAGCGTAGGTGGATTGAATTGTTGAATGATTACGACTTTGAGATTCGTTACCACCCGGGGAAGGCAAATGTGGTAGCCGACGCCTTGAGCAGGAAGGACAGAGAACCCATTTCTAGTAAAATCTATGAATAGAATTATTCACAATAACCTTACTACTCAAATAAAGGAGGCGCAACAAGGAGTTTTAAAAGAGGAAAATTTAAAGGATGAAATACCCAAAGGATCGGAGAAGCATCTTAATATTCGGGAAGACGGAACCCGGTATAGAGCTGAAAGGCTTTGGGTACCAAAATTTGGAGATATGAGAGAAATGGTACTTAGAGAAGCTCATAAAACCAGATACTCAATACATCCTGGAACGGGGAAGATGTACAAGGATCTCAAGAAACATTTTTGGTGGCCGGGTATGAAAGCCGATGTTGCTAAATACGTAGAATAATGTTTGACGTGTTCTAAGGTCAAAGCTGAGCATCAGAAACCATCAGGTCTACTTCAACAACCCGAAATTCCGGAATGAAAATGGGAAAACATTACCATGGATTTCATCACTAAATTTCCAAGGACTGCAAGTGGTTTTGATACTATTTGGGTAATAGTTGATCGTCTCACCAAATCAGCACACTTCCTGCCAATAAGAGAAGATGACAAGATGGAGAAGTTAGCACGACTGTATTTGAAGGAAGTCGTCTCCAGACATGGAATACCAATCTCTATTATCTCTGATAGGGATGGCAGATTTATTTCAAGATTCTGGCAGACATTACAGCAAGCATTAGGAACTCGTCTAGACATGAGTACTGCCTATCATCCAAAAACTGATGGGCAGAGCGAAAGGACGATACAAACGCTTGAAGACATGCTACGAGCATGTGTTATTGATTTCGGAAACAGTTGGGATCGACATCTACCGTTAGCAGAATTTTCTACAACAACAGCTACCATTCAAGCATTGAGATGGCGCCGTTTGAAGCACTTTATGGTAGAAAGTGCAGGTCTCTGATTTGTTGGAGTGAAGTGGGGGATAGACAGATTACGGGTCCGGAGATAATACAAGAAACTACCGAGAAGATCATCCAAATTCAACAACGGTTGAAAACCGCCCAAAGTCGACAAAAGAGCTACGCTGACATTAAAAGAAAAGATATAGAATTTGAAATTGGAGAGATGGTCATGCTTAAAGTTGCACCTAGGAAAGGTGTTGTTCGATTTGGTAAACGAGGGAAATTAAATCCAAGGTATATCGGACCATTCAAGATTATTGATCGTGTCGGACCAGTAGCTTACCGACTTGAGTTACCTCAACAACTCACGGCTGTACATAACACTTTCCACGTCTCGAATTTGAAAAAATGTTTTGCTAAAGAAGATCTCACTATTCCGTTAGATGAAATCCAAATCAACGAAAAACTTCAATTCATCGAAGAACCCGTCGAAATAATGGATCGTGAGGTTAAAAGACTTAAGCAAAACAAGATACCAATTGTTAAGGTTCGATGGAATGCTCGTAGAGGACCCGAGTTCACCTGAGAACGAGAAGATCAGATGAAGAAGAAATACCCGCATTTATTTCCAGAAGATACGTCAACACCTCCAACTGCTTAAAATTTCGGGACGAAATTTATTTAACTGGTAGGTACTGTAGTGACCCGAACTTTTCTATGTTTATATTTATATTAAATGAAATTCTTATTTACATGATTACGTGTTTCCAACATATTAAGCAATCAAACTTGTTAAGACTTAATTAATTGAAATAGGTTTCATATAGACAATTGACCACCCAAGTTGACTGGTGATTCACGAACGTTAAAACTTGTAAAAACTATATGATGACATATATATGGTTATATATATAGTTAACATGATATTATGATAAGTAAACATATCATTAAGGATATTAATAATGAACTACATATGTAAAAACAAGACTACTAACTTAATGATTTTGAAACGAGACATATATGTAACGATTATCGTTGTAACGACATTTAATGTATATATATCATATTAAGAGATATTCGTACATCATAATATCATGATAATATAATAATTTAAAATCTCATTTGATATTATAAATATTGGGTTAACAACATTTAACAAGATCGTTAACCTAAAGGTTTCAAAACAACACTTACATGTAACGACTAACGATGACTTAACGACTCAGTTAAAATGTATATACATGTAGTGTTTTAATATGTATTCATACACTTTTGAAAGACTTCAAGATACTTATCAAAATACTTCTACTTAACAAAAATGCTTACAATTACATCCTCGTTCAGTTTCATCAACAATTCTACTCGTATGCACCCGTATTCGTACTCGTACAATACACAGCTTTTAGATGTATGTACTATTGGTATATACACTCCAATGATTAGCTCTTAGCAGCCCATGTGAGTCACCTAACACATGTGGGAACCATCATTTGGCAACTAGCATGAAATATCTCATAAAATTACAAAAATATGAGTAATCATTCATGACTTATTTACATGAAAATAAAATTACATATCCTTTATATCTAATCCATACACCAATGACCAAAAACACCTACAAACACTTTCATTCTTCAATTTTCTTCATCTAATTGATCTCTCTCAAGTTCTATCTTCAAGTTCTAAGTGTTCTTCATAAATTCTACAAGTTCTAGTTTCATAAAATCAAGAATACTTCCAAGTTTGCTAGCTTACTTCCAATCTTGTAGAGTGATCATCCAACCTCAAGAAATCTTTCTTATTTATAGTAAGATATCTTTCTAATACAAGGTAATACTCATATTGAAACTTTGATTCAATTTCTATAACTATAACAATCTTATTTCGAGTGAAAATCTTACTTGAACTGTTTTCGTGTCATGATTCTGCTTCAAGAACTTCAAGCCATCTAAGGATCCTTTGAAGCTAGATCCATTTTTTTCATTTCCAGTAGCTTTATCCAGAAAACTTGAGGTAGTAATGATGTTCATAACATCATTCGATTCATACATATAAAGCTATCTTATTCGAAAGGTTTAAACTTGTAATCACTAGAACATAGTTTAGTTAATTCTAAACTTGTTCGCAAACAAAAGTTAATCCTTCTAACTTGACTTTTAAAATCAACTAAACACATGTTCTATATCTATATGATATGCTAACTTAATGATTTAAAACCTGGAAACACGAAAAACACCGTAAAACCGGATTTACGCCGTCGTAGTAACACCGCGGGCTGTTTTGGGTTAGTTAATTAAAAACTATGATAAACTTTGATTTAAAAGTTGTTCTTCTAAGAAAATGATTTTTCTTATGAACATGAAACTATATCCAAAAATCATGGTAAACTCAAAGTGGAAGTATGTTTTCTAAAATGGTCATCTAGACGTCGTTCTTTCGACTGAAATGACTACCTTTACAAAAACAACTTGTAACTTATATTTCCGACTATAAACATCTACTTTTTCTGTTTAGATTCATAAAATAGAGTTCAATATGAAACCATAGCAATTTGATTCACTCAAAACGGATTTAAAATGAAGAAGTTATGGGTAAAACAAGATTGGATAATTTTTCTTGTTGTAGCAACGTGAAAATTGGTAACAAATCTATATTAATCATATCCTAGCTAACTTATATTGTATTATATATGTATTCTAATATATTATGTAATCTTGGGATACCATAGACACGTATGCAAATGTTTTGACATATCATATCGACCCATGTGTATATATTATTTGGAACAACCATAGACACTCTATATGCAGTAATGTGGGAGTTAGCTATACAGGGTTGAGGTTGATTCCAAAAATATATATACTTTGAGTTGTGATCTAGCCTGAGATGTGTATACACTGGGTCGTGGATTGATTCAAGATAATATATATCAATTTTTTTCTGTACATCTAACGTTGGACAACTAGTTGTATGTTACTAACGAGGACAGCTGACTTAATAAACTTAAAACATCAAAATGTATTAAAAGTGTTGTAAATATATTTTGAATATACTTTGATATATATGTACATATTTGTTATAGGTTCGTGAATCGACCAGTGGCCAAGTCTTACTTCCCGACGAAGTAAAAATCTGTGAAAGTGAGTTATAGTCCCACTTTTAAAATCTAATATTTTTGAGATGAGAATACATGCAGGTTTTATAAATAATTTACAAAATAGACACAAGTACGTGAAACTACATTCTATGGTTGAATTATCGAAATCGAATATGCCCCTTTTTATTAAGTCCGGTAATCTAAGAATTAGGGAACAGACACCCTAATTGACGCGAATCCTAAAGACAGATCTATTGGGCCTAACAAACCCCATCCAAAGTACCGGATGCTTTAGTACTTCGAAATTTATATCATATCCGAAGGGTGTCCCGGAATGATGGGGATATTCTTATATATGCATCTTGTTAATGTCGGTTACCAGGTGTTCACCATATGAATGATTTTTATCTCTATGTATGGGATGTATATTGAAATATGAAATCTTGTGGTCTATTGTTACGATTTGATATATATAGGTTCAACCTATAACTCACCAACATTTTTGTTGACGTTTAAAGCATGTTTATTCTCAGGTGAATATTAAGAGCTTCCGCTGTTGCATACTAAAATAAGGACAAGATTTGGAGTCCATGTTTGTATGATATTATGTAAAAACTGCATTCAAGAAACATATGTCGATGTAATATATTTCTATTGTAAACCATTATGTAATGGTCGTGTGTAAACAGTATATTTTAGATTATCATTATTTGATAATCTACGTAATGCTTTTGAAACCTTTATTGATAAAATAAAGGTTATGGTTGTTTTAAAAATGAATGCAGGTCTTTGAAAAACGTCTCATATAGAGGTCAAAACCTCGCAACGAAATCAATTAATATGGAACGTTTATAATCAATATGAACGGGACATTTCAATATTTTTTTTTAGAAAAGATTTTAAAGGTAGCTTTCTTTATCAAAATTTTTATTATTATTATTGTTATTATTATTAGAATTATAATTATGATCACTATTATTATTATGATTTTAATTATTAATATTATTATTAGTATCATAACTATTATAATTATTATTATTACTGATAGAAGTTACCATGTATTATTATTATTATTATTAACATAATTAAAATTAAAAATTTAAATTACTATTATTATTGTTACTACCAAAAAATATTATTATTACTAGTATCATTAGTAGTATTATTATCATTTTTACAAAAATTTCTTTTCTATCATTAAAACTATATTATTATTATTATTATTATTATTATTATTATTATTATTATTATTATTATTATTACCACTAGTATCATTATTATTATTATTTCTATTATGACTATTACATCAGTGTTTTAATCATTAATATTATCATTAAAATCAAATACAACTTTTATCTACCATTATTAACAGTATCTTACTAAATAAATATTATGTATATATTCATAAGTAATATTACATAAAAGTATGTAATAATTACATTAACAATTTTTATATAAACATTCAAATATAACAAGTTAGGTATTTTTAATATGATACTAATCAAATATATATGTATATATATATATATATATATATATATATATATATATATTAACATAACCATATAAATATTAATCATTTTTGTATATACAAATTAAATATATAAGATATATAATTTAAGATATAATATATATATATAAACTTATTCGATTACGATTATATGTATTAATACATATATACTTGATATAGGTTCGTTAATCCTAGGACAACCATACACTTGTTCAGTGCCATCAAACGCATAATTACTACAAACTATCGTATTGTGAGTTCATCTGCTCCCTTTTTATATATATTTTTGGGCTGAGAATACATGCGCAACTTTTATAACTGTTTTACGTTAGACACAAGTACTCAAACTTTTATGCTGAATACGTGCTTTGTCATGCTAAATCCCTGCCATAATATCGTTAATTGCTTGGTGAAGGCAAACTTAGTTATTATGAATAGCGCTACTGAGAGTGACGTATCTGTCCATTTGACCGTTGGTCTTTGGATACATAATAATGATTCAACGACACTGACAGTACAAGGTGTCACGGGGTAACTTTTGTTTAGTCGCGATATTACAAACAGCAACTCTTTCGATTGATATATTTGGTATCAATCAACTTTAAACTGAAATCTTGTGGTCTAATGCTATACTGAACTATTGATTTATGATAAACCTATGAACTCACTCAATCTCGTGTTGACTTTTTAAAGCATGTTTATTCTCAGGTACTTAAATATTGCTTCCGCTGTATATCTGCTGCTTTGATGATGATTGCTTGCTATGCTTGGAGTCTTCATTACATATCATATCAATTAATGTAATGACCCGCACTTTTTCGATCGTTCTATACTTATAAGATTAATATTTACATAAATTAAACCTTACCAACATGATAAGCAATCCAAATTGTTGAGATTTATGTTTTTGAAAAGAGTTTTACACAACGTTTGACCGTCTAGTTTGACCGATGATATCACGAACTATATAACATATGATAATTATACGTTTGTGTATATATATGTATATATACATATTTAACATGATCTAAGAATGTTTTAATACCTCATTTTGTATTAATAACAATAAGTTATAAGTATATTTTGAAACTACTAACTTAAGTTTTCAAAACGATAACCATACGTAACGTCATTTGACATAAATACTTATGACCTATAATGTTTATACATATATCGTATATATAATGTATTTAATCACTTTTTAAGGACTTAAATACATAAAACCATATAAGTATATTCACAAAAGATAGCTATATTTGAATCCTCATTCCGTTTTCACAAGATTTCTATACGTATATCTGGAGTATATGTACCCGTATCATACCTAGCTTCTATACGTATTTACTATTGGTATATACACATCAAATCACCACCAACCAGCCCTTGTTCATGCCTTAGGTATAAGGTAATTGGAATTTGGAAGCTTATTGACTAATTACATAAGATAACAAACTAAAATCTTGTCATGAACACCTTAGTTCCACGTTTTTTATAAGCTTCATGGGCACTTCATTTTGATTCAAATTTCTACATCATTTCTTAGTTAAACACACACTCTTCCATAACCCTTAAACACCTTCAACAATTCAGCAAGTTACCATGAAGATCTAGCTCAAAAACAACCCTTAATCATCATAAGAAAAACCTTCCAAGAACACTTCAATAATCCTTTCAAGAATACAAGTTTATTTCCAACCTTTTGATCCAACTCCATTACTCTTTTGGTTCTAGGTTTTTACTCCTCTTTTACAGAAATCTTGTCCAAGTAACTTGAGGTAGTAACTTTGTTCATAACCTTATTCGATTCATATATATATAGCTATCTTATTTTATGGTATAAAATTTTAACAACAAGAACATAGTTTGAATGTTTTCAAACTTGTTTGCAAACTAAATAGATCCTTCTAACTTAACTTTTAAAATACTTCAAGACCTGTAATATGTCATAAATATATTCTAATTTAACAAGGTATAACTTGGTTTTTCAAAGAACACCTTAAAAACTATTTTTACGACGTCGGAGTGCAATCGGGGGCTGTTTTGGGTTGGATAATTAAAAACTATCTTGAACCTTGAATTGGAGGTTTATTTTCTGGAAAAATGATATTTACTATGAATATGATAACACATAAAAATTTCATGATTTAACTCAAAGTATAAGTATTTTTAGAAAAATAATCATTTAAGGTTGTTTACATGATGGAAAATGATTAACTTCATAAGTTTCACCAAAGTTTGACCTGTGACCTGTGATTTCGAATACAAACTAAGGTATTTACAGTTCATATTCTTAAAGAAGGACTCGATCCAAGGAAGTGGCAAGTTGAACCAACGAAAACGGAGTTGTAACGAAGAAACTATGACCAAAACAAAATCGGATATCCAAGACTAGTTTAGCCACGAAAATAATTGGAGAAAAATTAAATAAATCACATCTTTTTAAAATAACATTATATTTTATATATATGTACTCATAATTTAATTTTATATATTTCAGGATCACCCGTAAACAATACGAGAAGATTAATCATAAGATCCCATGATTGTACGCAACACGTCATTTGACAACACCGGTACTTTATGTACGCAACACGTCATTTGACAACACCGGTACCGTGGGTCAAGATTAATCCCGACCAATACGAATACAATGGGGTTTTATTTCGATGGGGGTTTTATTTATTTATTAAACACCTAAATATGAACCATTAAAATTGAATTGCTAACTACGGACTAAGAAGACATTAAAAGTATTATAAGTATATATATGTGACGATTGTTTAAAATGAAAATATATTGATATATTATATATGGATAGGTTCGTGATATCAACCGGAGACCAAGTCAAAATATATATATCTTCAAGGCAAAAGTGAGTATATAGTCCCACTTTTAAACTCTAAATATTTCGGGATGAGAATACATGTATTTTATGTTTTACGATATGGACACAAGTAACTGAAAAATATATTCTACGTTGAGTTGTACCACTGGCATACTTCCCTGTAGCTTGGTAACTATTATTTACAGCGGTATTGTAAACGCGAATCCTGTTGATAGATCTATCGGGCCTGACAACCCCAACCGGACTGGACGACTAGTATTCAACGGTTGCACAGTACTTCGTTTCGTGACTACACTTGGTACGGTGTAGTAAGATTTCATAATAAAGGGAATATGCGACGTGATTAAATGTTAAGTATGGTTATCAAGTGCTCAACCACTTAGAATATTTTTATTAAAATGTTTATATATGAAATCTTGTGGTCTATATATTTATATCGCTGCCGGCATTAAACCTATATCTCACCAACTTTATGTTGACGTTTTAAACATGTCTATTCTCAGGTGATAACTAAAAGCTTCCGCTGCAACATGTTGAATTTAAACAAGATCTTGAGTATGCATATTTGTGTCAAAAATAAAACTGCATATCGGAGGATTTGTAATGTAAAATATGCTAGAAATCGTATTGTTATCATCACATGTAAAGTTTGTAAGTCTAAGATTATCGCTAAACGATAATCATCTTTTTATTGTCTAAAGCTTGTATTAAAATAAGAGTTATGGTTTGTAATGTAAAATAAATGCAGTTGTTCTTTTAAAAATGTCGCATATAGAGGTCAATACCTCGCAATGAAATCATACGTTATCTAACTCGTTCTTATGGTTAAGGACGGGTTATGACATGTGGTATCAGAGCGGTGGTCTTAGCGAACCAGGTTTGCATTAGTGTGTCTAACTGATAAGTCGTTAGGATACATTAGTAAGTCTGGACTTTGACCGGGTCTGATTTAAAAACCATTGCTTATCATTGTTGGTTAAAATTTATATGTAAATATTATGTAGTACTAATGGGTTAGTTGTTGTGTGATAGATGTCGGGCTCAAAACTTGTTATCACATTCAGCGACTCCGAATCAGAATCTTCAGATGGTGTTCCAGTCATTAACCTATCCGATGACGAAAATGATATCTTTGGGGAAGACTCACAAATTCCGGATGAACCAACTATAAAGAACTCGGAAAGTGAACCCGAGGAGGAAAGTGAACCCGAGGAGGAAAGTGAACCCGAGGAAGAAATACAGGAAATTACAAAAGACAAGTTCGAACTAGGAAAGAAACGAAAGGCTAATGAATTAGAAAATTCAAATCCCGAGTTTAGTGAGAATGATGTGGCACCAACTCCACTAGACACTACCACCCCTATTCCCGCTATCCCTATTCGTTCTATCCCGGCATCTAGTTCTTCAGCCCCACCGCCAAAATATAGGCAGACAGCTAGGATAAGCGTTAGGCCATTCCTTGAACCTAAATGTCCTAGAAAATAGACCAAATGATGCACTGCCGTATTAAACCATGGGATCATATAATGTTTTGTATAATATTACTAGTGTGGTTTGCTTAATATTCGATGTAAGATAAGCATATGTAAAATAGTGAAGTATGAAATAAAATAATTTTCCATGGTTAAGTATTATTTAGATGGTAGTAATTGGTTCTGTACTAAGCTATTAAGTATGGACATTAACGGGTAGGTACTACCCTAGATATAATTATAAAATGCTAATAAGAAGAAAAGGCTTTTATAATAATACCTGGTTCATATTATTAACAAGCTATAATGTACTATAAATACACACTACATCTATAATAATCCATGTGAATAATTATTTTCTTTCATTAGGAAATGGCGCGATTGAATCGAATGACGGAATAAGAAGTCGAGGAATTCATCAACCAACGAGTGAACGACATAATGTTATGGGTCGAGGCTGCAAGAGCTGCTGCAGTTAACCCAAATCCTCGTGTAGGATGCACCTACAAAACTTTTTAAGCTTGCAAGCCCTCATCATTCAGTGGAACAGAAGGACCGATCGGTTTAACCCGGTGGATAGAAAAGATGGAGACTGTGTTTAAAATCAGTGGTTGTGTTGAAAAGGACATGACCAAGTATGCATCGTGCACTTTACAAGATAGTGCACTCACGTGGTGGAAAAATTTTGTGAAGGCTGTAGGAGGAGATGTAGCTTATGATACTCCATGGGAAGAATTCAAAACAATGTTAATCAACGAGTATTGTCCAAGGAACGAGGTTAGGAAGTTGGAAGATGAATTACGAAGCCTGAAGGTTGTTGGTACTGAAATCACCAACTACAATCAGCGATTCATGGAATTAGTTTTGCTATGTCCTGAATTGGTTCCAACCGAAGAACGGAAGATTGAAATGTACAAAGATGGTTTGCCCAAAAAGGTCAAGGCAAATGTTACATCATCGAAACCTAAGACAATTCATGAAGCTATAACCATGGAAAATGAGCTAATGGATCAGGTCATCATGGATAAGAAAGTATCCAATACTGATATGAAGGAATCAGGTAACAAAAGAAAGTGGAATGGAAATTATGGTCGAGGTAACCAACAACAATCTTTTAAGAAACAAGAAACCACGCAAGGTGCGGGTAGTGGTTCAAGCTTTGGTTACAAAGGACAAAATTCTTTATGCAACCGATGCCACAAACATCACTCTGGCTACTGTAATGTGGTATGCAACAAATGTAATCGAAAGGGTCATCTTGCTGAAGATTGTAGGGCTCTCATTACAAATACAAATGGTATCAAGACTCCTGCCACCAATGCAAATAGAACTGCTTTGGCTACCATTACTTGTTATGGGTGTGGAAAACAGGGTCATTATAAGAGCCAGTGTCCGAATCCAGAGAAGAATAATGGATCTGCACGAGGAAGAGCATTTGTTATTAATGCTAGAGAGGCGTGTGAAGACCCGGAGCTTGTTACGGGTACGTTTACCATTAATAACTTATCCGCATCTATTATATTTGATACTGGTGCTGATAGAAGTTACGTGTGTAGAGACTTTCACACTAAATTGAATTGTTCATCATTACCTCTAGATGCTAAGTACATGATTGAGTTAGCTAATGGTAAACTAATTAAAGCCGATAAAATTTGTCGTGATTGTAAAATAAATTTAGCCGGTGAAACGTTTAAAATTGACTTGATACCCGTAGAATTAGGAAGTTTTGATGTAATAGTCGGCATGGACTGGATGTCCAAAGTAGGAGCTGAAGTTGTGTGTGCCAAGAAGGCAATTCGCATTCCTTGTAAGGATAAAATGCCGGTGATGATTTATGGAGAGAAGGGTAACTCAAAGCTAAAACTCATTAGCTGTTTGAAAGCCAAGAAGTGTTTAGAAAAGGGATGTTATGCTATTCTAGCACATGTTAATAAAGTCGAAAAGAAAGAAAAAGAGAAGTGCATCAACGACGTGCCTGTGGCAAGAGATTTTCCTGAAGTTTTTCCGGAAGAGTTGCCGGGATTACCTCCATTTAGATCTGTAGAATTTCAAATAGATTTAGTACCAGGAGCTGCACCAGTTGCCCGTGCTCCATATAGACTTGCACCGTCCGAGTTAAAAGAACTTCAGAGTCAGTTAAAAGAATTACTGGATCGTGGATTCATACGACCAAGTACTTCACCGTGGGGAGCTCCGATTTTATTTGTTAAAAAGAAAGATGGATCTTTTAGGATGTGTATAGATTATCGTGAATTAAATAAGTTAACTATCAAAAATCGGTATCCACTACCGAGAATTGACGACTTATTTGATCAACTCCAAGGATCATGTGTGTACTCAAAAATTGACCTAAGGTCGGGCTATCATCAATTACGTGTCAAAGAAGAGGACATTCCGAAAACTGCTTTTCGGACACGTTATGGTCATTACGAATTTTTGGTCATGCCGTTTGGATTGACGAATGCGCCAGCTGTATTCATGGACCTCATGAATCGAGTTTGTAGTCCATATTTAGATAAGTTTGTTATCGTTTTCATTGATGATATTCTTATCTATTCCAAGAGTGAGCAAGAGCATGAGCAGCATTTAAGGTTGATATTAGAGTTGTTGAAAAAAGAACAGCTATATGCTAAATTTTCTAAGTGTGCTTTCTGGTTGAAAGAAGTGCAATTTCTTGGTCACGTTGTTAGTAGCAAAGGAATTCAGGTTGATCCAGCTAAAATTGAGGCTATTGAAAAATGGGAGACTCCTAAAACACCAATGCAGATACGCCAATTTTTGGGTTTAGCCGGTTATTATAGAAGGTTTATTCAAGATTTTTCCCGAATAGCTAAGCCGTTGACAGCATTAACGCAAAAAGGGAAGAAATACGAATGGACCTCGGAGCAGGAGAACGCATTTCAATTACTGAAGAAGAATTTAACTACGGCGCCTATTTTATCGTTACCAGAAGGGAACGATGATTTTGAAATATATTGTGACGCTTCGCGACAAGGTTTTGGTTGCGTTCTTATGCAACGGAAGAAAGTTATTGCATACGCATCCCGACAATTGAAGATTCACGAGCGGAATTATACGACGCATGATCTAGAACTGGGAGCAGTCGTGTTTGCATTGAAGATATGGAGACACTACTTGTATGGGGTTAAATGCACTGTGTTTACTGATCATAAAAGCCTTCAACATATTTTTGATCAGAAACAGCTGAACATGAGGCAACGTAGGTGGGTCGAGTTAATAAACGACTATGATTGTGAAATTCGTTATCATCCCGGGAAAGCGAATGTGGTGGCTGACGCACTAAGCAGAAAGGAACGAGAACCAATTCGAGTACGAGCGATGAACATAAAAATTCGCATGAATCTCAACTCACAAATCAAAGAAGTTCAACGAGAAGCACTTACTAAAGAAAATATAGGAAATGAAATAATGAAGAAGTATGAGAAGCAACTCGTTATACGGGAAGATGGAATTCGATATTTTGCAAATCGTATTTGGGTACCGAAGTTGGGTGGATTAAGGAAGTTGATATTGAACGAGGCACATAAGACAAGATACTCGATACATCCTGGATTTGGAAAGATGTACCAAGATCTTAAGACACATTATTGGTGGCCTAATTTAAAGACAGACGTTGCAACATATGTTGGGGAGTGTTTAACTTGTTCCAAAGTCAAAGCAGAACACTAAAAGCCGTCAGGGTTACTTCAACAACCAGAAATCACAGAATGGAAATGGGATGGTATTACCATGGATTTCATCACGAAGTTACCAAAGACTGCCTGGGGATACAACACCATTTGGGTGATTGTTGATCGTCTTACCAAATCTGCACATTTCTTGCCTATAAAGGAAACGGATAGAATGGAGAAATTATTACGATTGTATATAAAGGAAATTGTTTCAAGGCATGGAATACCTATTTCCATTATATCCGATCGTGATAGTAGATTTACCTCAAAGTTCTGGCAATCACTACAGGAGGCACTAGGAACTCGTTTGGATATGAGTACCGCATATCATCCGCAAACTGACGGGCAGAGTGAAAGAACAATTCAGACTCTTGAAGACATGCTCAGGGCATGTGTGATCGATTTTGGAAACGGATGGGATAAGTATTTACCGTTAGCAGAATTCTCGTATAATAATAGTTATCATGCGAGCATTAAAGCTGCACCATTCGAAGCACTGTATGGAAGGAAGTGTAGATCTCCTATTTGTTGGAATGAAGTAGGAGATCGACAATTAACTGGTCCCGAGATCATACACGAAACGACTGAGAAGATAGTACAAATTAAGGAGAGATTGAAAACAGCCCGTAGTCGCCAAAAGAGCTACGCCGATGTCCGAAGGAAACCATTAGAGTTTCAGATCGGTGACATGGTTATGTTAAAGGTGTCACCATGGAAAGGTGTAATACGCTTCGGAAAAAGGGGTAAATTGAACCCAAGATATGTAGGCCCGTTCAAGATCATCGAACGCATTGGACCGGTAGCTTATCGACTCGAGTTACCGCAACAACTCGTCGGAGTACATAATACATTTCACGTCTCGAACCTTAAGAAGTGTCTTGCAAAGGAAGATCTCACCATTCCTCTTGAAGAAATCCATGTCGATGAGAAACTACAATTCATCGAAGAACCAATCGAAATCATGGACCGTGAAGTTAAACAGCTCAAGCAGAGCAACATACCGATCGTTAAGGTTCGTTGGAATGCTCGAAGAGGTCCTGAGTTTACTTGGGAACGAGAGGATCAGATGAAACAAAAGTATCCACACTTGTTTCTCGATGACGCAAAATAGGTACAATTTTAAAATTTCGGGACGAAATTTATTTAACGGGTAGGTACTGTAATGACCCGCACTTTTTCGATCGTTCTATACTTATAAGATTAATATTTACATAAATTAAACCTTACCAACATGATAAGCAATCCAAATTGTTGAGATTTATGTTTTTGAAAAGAGTTTTACACAACGTTTGACCGTCTAGTTTGACCGATGATATCACGAACTATATAACATATGATAATTATACGTTTGTGTATATATATGTATATATACATATTTAATATGATCTAAGAATGTTTTAATACCTCATTTTGTATTAATAACAATAAGTTATAAGTATATTTTGAAACTACTAACTTAAGTTTTCAAAACGATAACCATACGTAACGTTATTTGACATAAATACTTATGACCTATAATGTTTATACATATATCGTATATATAATGTATTTAATCACTTTTTAAGGACTTAAATACATAAAACCATATAAGTATATTCACAAAAGATAGCTATATTTGAATCCTCATTCCGTTTTCACAAGATTTCTATACGTATATCTGGAGTATATGTACCCGTATCATACCTAGCTTCTATACGTATTTACTATTGGTATATACACATCAAATCACCACCAACCAGCCCTTGTTCATGCCCTAGGTATAAGGTAATTGGAATTTGGAATCTTATTGACTAATTACATAAGATAACAAACTAAAATCTTGTCATGAACACCTTAGTTCCACGTTTTTTATAAGCTTCATGGGCACTTCATTTTGATTCAAATTTCTACATCATTTCTTAGTTAAACACACACTCTTCCATAACCCTTAAACACCTTCAACAATTCAGTAAGTTACCATGAAGATCTAGCTCAAAAACAACCCTTAATCATCATAAGAAAAACCTTCCAAGAACACTTCAATAATCCTTTCAACAATACAAGTTTATTTCCAACCTTTTGATCCAACTCCATTACTCTTTTGGTTCTAGGTTTTTACTCCTCTTTTACAGCAATCTTGTCCAAGTAACTTGAGGTAGTAACTTTGTTCATAACCTTATTCGATTCATATATATATAGCTATCTTATTTTATGGTATAAAATTTTAACAACAAGAACATAGTTTGAATGTTTTCAAACTTGTTTGCAAACTAAATAGATCCTTCTAACTTAACTTTTAAAATACTTCAAGACCTGTAATATGTCATAAATATATTCTAATTTAACAAGGTATAACTTGGTTTTTCAAAGAACACCTTAAAAACTGTTTTTACGACGTCGGAGTGCAACCGGGGGCTGTTTTGGGTTGGATAATTAAAAACTATCTTGAACCTTGAATTGGAGGTTTATTTTCTGGAAAAATGATATTTACTATGAATATGATAACACATAAAAATTTCATGATTTAACTCAAAGTATAAGTATTTTTAGAAAAATAATCATTTAAGGTTGTTTACATGATGGAAAATGATTAACTTCATAAGTTTCACCAAAGTTTGACCTATGACCTGTGATTTCGAATACAAACTAAGGTATTTACAGTTCATATTCTTAAAGAAGGACTCGATCCAAGGAAGTGGCAAGTTGAACCAACGAAAACGGAGTTGTAACGAAGAAACTATGACAAAAACAAAATCGGATATCCAAGACTAGTTTAGCCACGAAAATAATTGGAGAAAAATTAAATAAATCACATCTTTTTAAAATAACATTATATTTTATATATATGTACTCATAATTTAATTTTATATATTTCAGGATCACCCGTAAACAATACGAGAAGATTAATCATAAGATCCCATGATTGTACGCAACACGTCATTTGACAACACCGGTACTTTATGTACGCAACACGTCATTTGACAACACCGGTACCGTGGGTCAAGATTAATCCCGACCAATACGAATACAATGGGGTTTTATTTCGATGGGGGTTTTATTTATTTATTAAACACCTAAATATGAACCATTAAAATTGAATTGCTAACTACGGACTAAGAAGACATTAAAAGTATTATAAGTATATATATGTGACGATTGTTTAAAATGAAAATATATTGATATATTATATATGGATAGGTTCGTGATATCAACCGGAGACCAAGTCAAAATATATATATCTTCAAGGCAAAAGTGAGTATATAGTCCCACTTTTAAACTCTAAATATTTCGGGATGAGAATACATGTATTTTATGTTTTACGATATGGACACAAGTAACTGAAAAATATATTCTACGTTGAGTTGTACCACTGGCATACTTCCCTGTAGCTTGGTAACTATTATTTACAGCGGTATTGTAAACGCGAATCCTGTTGATAGATCTATCGGGCCTGACAACCCCAACCGGACTGGACGACCAGTATTCAACGGTTGCACAGTACTTCGTTTCGTGACTACACTTGGTACGGTGTAGTAAGATTTCATAATAAAGGGAATATGCGACGTGATTAAATGTTAAGTATGGTTATCAAGTGCTCAACCACTTAGAATATTTTTATTAAAATGTTTATATATGAAATCTTGTGGTCTATATATTTATATCGATGCCGGCATTAAACCTATATCTCACCAACTTTATGTTGACGTTTTAAACATGTCTATTATCAGGTGATAACTAAAAGCTTCCGCTGCAACATGTTGAATTTAAACAAGATCTTGAGTATGCATATTTGTGTCAAAAATAAAACTGCATATCGGAGGATTTGTAATGTAAAATATGCTAGAAATCGTATTGTTATCATCACATGTAAAGTTTGTAAGTCTAAGATTATCGCTAAACGATAATCATCTTTTTATTGTCTAAAGCTTGTATTAAAATAAGAGTTATGGTTTGTAATGTAAAATAAATGCAGTTGTTCTTTTAAAAATGTCGCATATAGAGGTCAATACCTCGCAATGAAATCATACGTTATCTAACTCGTTCTTATGGTTAAGGACGGGTTATGACAATTAAAGACAAATAATGTTCTAAATACAATGTAATCTATTTATCTTCCGCTGCAAAACTCAATAAAACGTCTCATATAGAGTCGCTCTCATTTATACAACTATGATTTGATATAATTAGTCACAAATACACCAGGTCCTATTTGGGGGTGTGACAAAATCATAGTAATAATATTAGTTCTAAATCAAAAGCACTTATAAGAGACAACTATAGAAGAAAAAGCTTGATAATATATGAACAAATATGAACGAAAAGCTTGCACCGATTGCAATTGATGAAGATGAGTGAATTTCGTGGATAACTTCAAAAGTTTATACTTTGGATATGGATACTCTATAGTATATTAGGAGGTCATATATATAAAATGTATTAGTGTGTACATATTAAATTTTAAGGTTTGAGGGTTATGTTTATAATGAATAAGTATAAGTAAATATATTAAGTAAATGAAGTTATATCACGTAAATATTAAAATTTACACATATAATTTTTAAAATTTAATATTTAAATGTATAAGGTACAATCCGATTAATCTCCGATTAATCCTTTAATTATCGATTACTCCTTTCAAAATTCTGACCGATTAATTCCAAAAAACGAATTTTGCAACCTTGCCTGGTTCTAATGCTTGCCTAATTGATACGGAGTAACAGTGACGACTTCAGGATGCAAACTCAATGAGATTCTGAAATTTTTTTCAGTACTATTTATATTTGAATTATATTTTAATAGTTGTTTAATTATGAAAAACTACAAGTTCGAAAAATATATTGAGTCCGAGTAGTTAAATAAAACTATAAATTTGAAAAATAATTACGGTCTTTCAGTTAAATTTAGTGGTGTCAAATACAATTTACAAAATGTTTTTTATTAATAATTTTTAAACTAGCCATCCGTGACTCCACGGGTCAATATGTAGACGGCTGAGTAATATATAATAATTAATAATTATTAATTAAATTTAAATAGTTAAGTATAAAGTGTATAATATTATTACACCTCACTTTAAAGTCTTATCCAAGAATTTAAAAAGTCGCACTATTTACCCAACACTTTGACGGATTCCAAATAAAGTAACATCAAAGCAGCCCAGACCGACTACCAAAAATAATACACCAAAAACGAAAAACCAAATTCTACACAAAGGTACCCTTCCAACTTTCCTTTTAATTGGAGTATTTCTTTTCTTTTCTTTTCTTTTATACGATTATTATTATATTATTATATGATGATCTTTATCTATTCTAGCTACTAGTCTTTCTGTGTTTATATTCTACCGTTTTGTTATGCAATTTTTTGTTTTGTTTTTGACTTTTGTGTGACTTTAGGTTGAATTTTAATTTAATTACGATTTTTATCTTTATCGGTTTTGATGCCAATGAATTGATGATTACCTGTGGTTTTAGATTAGACTAATTTAAGTTAATCGATTCGAATTTTGGTAGTTGTTATTAGAATATCATATCATATATCATATATTTCATATAATAATAATAATAATAATGATAATGATGATATAATGTGATATTATTTGATTTGAATATAGGTTTGTTATAGGTTATTAGTAGTAACTCATGCTATTGATTGTTCAGCTGTTTGTAGAGGGCGTTTTTCAGTTGCGATACTAGGATTATAACTCAATGGGGTCCCCAAAAAATTTTCAGTACCAATTATATTAGATTGTTATTTTAGTGATAATTTACCTTAAAAAAATTATAAATTCGAAAAATACATGGTGTCCGAATAGTATAATTTAGTGGTGTTTTATACAATTTAAAAGAAATACTATAGATTTAAAAAATATATGGGGTCATACATTTAAATTTAGTGGTGTCCTATACAATTTACAGATTACTTTCTACTAAAAATTTTCAAACTAGCGGTGTCACGTGACCCCACGGGTCTCTTATTAGAATCACCACTGGCGTTTTTCTATTGCGTCATGGAAAGGTTTGTGAAATCCAAATAATTAAATAATCATATAATTGAGATAATATATGGAAACCATTTTACTACGATGAATAAACTGGTTAAGTGGATAAAGTTTTTCTGTTCAATCTACATGAGGAATGGGAGTATCTTCGACTCTGATTTACGCGGCCTATCGGCACGTTTTTGACCTTTTCCAGTGACGTTTGAATAGAACACAGGTCCCAACTACTAGGCTATCTTTTTGATGGTTTGAAAACGATGAATATACGTGTTAAATGTGTTTTTTCCCCCTATAAACTATGAGTGTGTTGAAAGCTCAATTAAGAACACCCGTTTGAAAGTTATGATATGTTTTAGTAGAGGTAAACTATGCAGTGTTGAGTTTCAGAAGTTTGTTTTCCTACAGTTGATCATTGTGCAAACAAATATAAATGGTATGCGATATTATTTACGAGCCTGAGACGAGTTAATGTGTTGCTGTTGAGATGCACGGGATCAAGTCAATCATGACGGACAGGAGGACAAGTTGACTGGTTTACGATCGATGCTGCTGTTCAGGCTTGAAGTAAGCAGAAGAAGATTATTGTTGTCATTGTCTACGTAGCATTTTTATTTTAAATGCTCTTATATATGTGAAATTGTTGGTAGTAATTTTTGTGATAATTGTATTTTGGTAGAAGTGAAGCACACTATATATTAGCTTTCCTTTTGGTATCGAATCGAGTTCTAACATGGTCGTAGAATAAGGTGTAATTAGTTGCTTTTACGTCTTTACATCTATCGTCTGTATCGTAGAACTTATAAACCACACATGGGAAAATATATATATATAAATAAGATATGTCGGATTAGGGAATATGAGGAAACGTATAATGTTGAAAGGTGGTTAGCAGTACTACAACAGGCAAACGGATAAGGTTTTCACTATTCAGAATACCTGGGGAGGGGATTTTTTTTTTTCTTTTTTACTTAGATGTACGCGGTTTATCAGGTATCCTGTCACCGTTTCCAACCCCTTATCCCGGTTACCCAAAGATATGTTGTTAATGAGGTTTGAACCTGAGACCTCATAGAATGAACTTTCATCAATTAATTACTATTGTCATTAACTGTGGAATCTAAAATGGATATATGATCTCTTCAATGTAAGTCTTGACAGTATAACGTATGTGACTGGATTTGAAATGTGCGCGCCTACTTTAAACTTTTTCGTAATTAGATTATACGAGAAAGTATTGGAAACTAGGTTTGATTTTGGGTGAGCCCTTTGTGATATATGTATATGTAATGCAGGGTTTATTATTATATGGCTAAAAGCGAAGTTGGAAGTGAAGTTTTGGAGGACTTAACAAGAGAGTCACTAATTGCTCTATCTTATTCGTTACCAGAAGCCGACACTGGTATTATATCTTCAACAACAGACTTCCCTAAAAGCAGTGTGAAAAACATCGAGGAAGCTAAAAGTGCCGATGAAAAAGAAAAGGTCAGGTCTGAACTGATTTCAATTTCGTATGCAGAGTCACCCGACACCAAAGATTCACCTGCGAAGACAAAGGGTTAGATCGTTTAGTCATTTTTTTTTTTTTTTCTGCCATTGTGGTGTTTTACTTGTTTAGTGTTCATGTTTATTGTGTGAACCGATGAAAATTTTCGGGTTGCAGTCCCCATTACAGCAACATAATCAGATGTTTTGCAACTGTCAATGTTTCCCTATGACTATTGCAACTTCATTCTCTCTTTGAATATAAATTTGTTGTAGATTCATTTGTGTTCTATATATATATATATATATATATATATATATATATATATATATATATTTATATATATATTTCCGGAGCTTGTGATGGTAACATTTTCCGAGTTTATATAACCATGATAACCAGTGGTTGTTGGGGTCCTGATATTCTAACAAGAGGTCCTAAGTTCCCAACTTCAAACCTCACTAACAGTATATCTTGGTTGGCCAGGAAAAAATGTCGGAAATGGTCAGAGAATAATCCGGTTAGACCGCATACATATGTGTAAAAATACACCCCTTCCTCAGGTAGCCTCAGTTGAAAAAACTTATCCGAAATTTTTCCGAGCTTATAATTAGCAATTTTCGAGCTTGTGAGTAGTTGTTAAAGAACATTTTTGCATACGAATCTAGGACTTGCTTGTTTCTAATTTCACTGGCATTATTCTTGATTTTGAAATTGGGGTTACACTTTAGATTGGACCGACTTATGGAAGTAATTTATTTATATAGTTAGACCCTTCTGAACGGTGCTGCCCAACTCACCGCCCTGCAGGGTGCCGATAGCAGCAACCCCGCCGTGGCGTGCCCGGCTCCGTCTCGCCATGCTCTTCGTGTTATTCTAGCAGAAATCGGGACGAAGCATATGTTTGTTTTTCATTTTTTTTAATTATGATTACTGGTTTGACACCTGTGAATTCTCGGAAATAATAAATGTTAGTAATTAATATGTTGGTCCGGTGGGAGTGGTCTGGTGGGGGTGGTCCGGTGGTTGTTCGATTGTTCAGTAGTGGTCCGGTGGTGTTATGGTTGTACGATAGTGGTGCGGTGATAGTCAGGTGGCCTGATGGTCTTGTGGTAGTCTTTGGTCCAGTGCTCCGGTATTCAGTTTGTGGTCCGTTGATCCGATGGTGGTCTGGTGGTAGACCTATGTATATTTTTAGCTAGTCCCTTTGGATATTCAATGATTTGGTCGCCTAGCTGGATGGTCATTTGATTGGGTTTAAGGTTTCCTATTCCAAGCCTTTGGATAGACCTATGGTCCGACAGTGTTCCGGTGGTCCGGTGGTCTTGTGTTGGTCTGATGGTTTGGTGGTATGGTGGTGTTTCGGTTGTCCGGTGGTCTTATCGGGGTCCGGTGATTTGGTGGTGGTTCAGGGGTGGTGGTGGTGGTGGTGGGTGGTCAAGGGTGGTGGTTGAAAAGTAATTGAGTTCGTTATTACTAAGTAATGGTTAAGATTTAATTAAACATATTAAATATTAATTATTAATATGAGGAAAGAGGCAATTATAACATTTTATCAAATCCATTTTTTTTTTTTTTTTTTTTAATATGAGGAAAGAGGCCATTATAACATTTTTATCAAATCCATGGTTCCTAATTATAGTTAATTATAGTTGTGAGCTATTTTAATGGTTAAGATTAAATTTTTTGATAAATTATGTCATAATTGTTGGTGATTTTAGCATGATCCAACGTCATTTTAGTTGATTGGATTGCTAAGTTGAAAGTGCTCGAACCATTGAAACACTACACGGATTTGGGAGTGTGGAGTGCACGTTCGTAAAGTGTAAAATGGTTTGAGGTTATGATAATGAGCTTGAAAATAACATTTGGAACTTAAGAAATGCGAAACGCGACTTGAAAGAATGCGAAACGCAAATTGAAAGGCTAAACACACTTGAAAATAAGCTTAAACTTGATTTTGGTGTGCAGTAGCTTTAAGCCGCGGCGCGGCTCATGGGCCCGATGCGCGGCTTAAAGGGTGATTTTGAGTTCGAGAGTTTTGGCATTTTTGGAAGTGTTGTGCTTTGTTAGCCCACGGCGCGACTCCTGGACCCTCGGCGCGGCTTAACACTGAACTCGCTGAAAAATGTGTCTTTTCAACCCAAAAAGGCACATTTGAACCCCAAACGTTATGGGGTTGTTCCAGGACATTTAAGAGCGGTTTTTACATGTATTTGGACTTGTTTAAGCACAAATACATGGGTATAAACTTCCAAGCTATGTATGGGTATCATGAAAGGTTGTGACTTTTGGTAAACACCTTTTGACCCATTATAAATATAAGGAAATACAACTAAAGGCTTTTGAATGGATAACTAATAGAAGTAAAAAAGTTCAACTCGAATGGGATCAATGGATACATAATCCTCGTTTTTATGATATGGATGATTTCTACCGCTCGGGAATTGGTTGATGTTTTTCATGATTCATGGCCAAAACTGTCTCGAATTTGGCTATGGTGTCTTCACCTATAGAGCGAAATGGGTGCTGGTTGTGTTGCTTTGTCGCTGCATTTGTCAGTACTGTAGCATTTTCACCGCCCTGCTTGATTATTCAAGTCTGCTCTATTCGTGGTTATACTATGGCCATTTTTTACACAGGTATTTTGGTTATAAATCTTCGTTTTCTATCTTCTTCTTTGTTATGTAATTTTAATTTTAGCTTAGTGTTCGGTTTGCTCAGGTTGTTCGATTTTTTCATGTATACACGAGCTATAGCTCCTTCATGTACTTTTTTGGTTTATATTAATAAAATACTTTATTTGCCGTTTAAAAAAATATATATATATGGATTCATTTCCATATGAAAGGTTAGACTTTTTACACAATGTTCCAGATTTTGAACATGTCTAACACACTTTCAACACAAAACTTCCAGATTTATGCAATCTACAATTGCAAGAAACAATTATCTTTTGGTCAAGACGATTGTTCATACTAGTCTTATCCTAATAGTGATTTCGTGTAACCCGTGATCAAGTGGGTCGAAATACTCTATTAAGAAAGTGTTCACATGATTCTAGTATCAATCCGGTTACTGATTCTTTACCTACTAATCCAAAGTATTTCTCCAACAATAATTATCACTTTATTTTGTATATATGGAGAGAATGGAGAGATTATCATTATCTTCTTTGTTGTTTTTAAGTATAAAATTGAGGATCGAAGTTATAAAAAAACGGCATGTTAATGAAAGAGGAATAAGAGTGCTCCCAATGGAGACACGTCTCCAGCTTAGTCCTCAGCGCCACATCAGCGCCACATCAGCACTTTTTTCTCACTTCCTTCTCAGGACTAAACCCATGACTAAACACTCCCAACCATGACACTCCTTCCTCACAATAATTGGGACCCACATTTAATTATTTTAATTAAATTAAAAATACTTTTATTATTAATAATATTTAAAATTTAATTAATTATTATTGATTATTATTAATTATTCCGTATTAAATTACATTTAATTAAAAATTTAGGAATTAATCAAATATCACAAATATAAAATAAAATAAAAATTAAAGAGAATATTTTTGGCCACAACAAAAATGGAACCCACAATAATAATAAATTAAAAATATCTCTATCTTCATCTTCTCATCTATCTCCATCTATACATATACAGTCACATATATAGATACACTATTTTTATGGCTTTAAGCTAAAAGAAAAAAAGAAAAAAAAAGGCTTGATACTCCGTCCGACTGTTCACAAATCTGACCAAATAACACGAAACGGGGGATGATCGCTTGGACTTGGACCTGGACCTGGACGGCCCCCTAGGCTGCCCGCTGCCATCGGCGCCCAGGTGGGCGGCGGCCTGGGCGGCGGCCTGGGCGGTGGTGTGGACGGCATGGATGGGAGCACCGTAAGTAAAGAAAAAAGAATAAGATGGGTCCGAGATTTAAATGTGTGTTTATTTTAGTGGAGGGGTCAGTCACATTTTAAATGTGTTTTGTAATTGTGTGGCTGGAAATCGAGTAGATATGTGATGTCACAATATAGCAAAGAATCGCTCACCAATAATCAGATTACGACCTTACTTAAACAAGATTTGTTCAATAAGCTCGTAACTCATTATTTTTGATTTGTTCTATAAACTCATACGTCTGTTTTTTTTTTTTATTCTTAAAAAGATATCAGATGAAATTGGTAGAGGAAGAAAGGAGTGCACGTGAAAAAATGTTTTTTTTTTTAATAATAAAAGGCCAAATAAGTTGGACAATAGCTTTTGGATTAAGTAGTCTTTTCGCCGTCTTTATTTATTTTATTTTTTTGGTTTTTGACCAATCATATTTATGGATTGTCAATGAATTTACGAACGACCCCTTTTACTCGACAAAAAAGCTACCCGGACTACAATTTTTTTTTAGATTCCTTTTCATCCTTGCAACGCCGGATTGAATGCTGTCATGTTTCAGGTTCGAATTTTCAACTCGCTTTGCGTACTGACTAATCTCGAAACGACAACCTACTTTATAAACTACCCGGACTACATTTTGTTTTGAAGAACCAGACACACATTTTTGATTTGACATTTTATTTTTAATCCGCGATGAACACGTGAGGTTTGAATTTGTCTTACTTTTTTATTTTTTGGTTTTATAGTGTTTAATTTTTTTTATTTTAATTTTTTAAACAATGTTATGTTTTATTTAATTTGTAATTTTAAATTTTTTACTTTTATAATTAGATATTTTTTGATTTTTCAAACGATAACCCTCTTATAACTATATACTAAACGCAAAACATGAATTTGCAATATGATTGTTATATGTTTTAACGTACATAAATGAGTTGTACATAGGGATTATCATTGGAAACCTCCCAGTCCCTTTTGAATTCTCGCCGGAAACATCTGTTACCATCTCAACTCCTTTTTTTCTCCTTTAATTAATCCACAAAAATTTCACCATCCCAACTTCTTTTTACCTTTAATTCTCATATATTACAGCAACTTGTTAGAAAACCCTTAGATCTATTCTTGTATTTTTTTTCTTCTTCTTCAACTCTTGTAGCAAACACTTTGTAGATTTAAACCACAACCAGTGTCCTTCGATCTCTTCTTCACGTTTGACGTTGTTTTGCATTTCCGGTGTTGAGGTGAGTTCTAGCCACCGGCATCTCGCCGGTGGCTCGGCTTTTTCTTCTCTTTTCTCCCGTTTTTCTTCACGTAGGTGGTTCCGGCCGATGCCGTCCATTTTGGCTGCCGTTTTCGCGGTTGGGTGGGGGGTCTTTGTTGGTTTCTTCCTGCCTTTTTTCTCCGGCAGGCGTCGTCCCGTTCTGGTGGCTGTTGATGGATTTCGGTGACTATAGTCACCTTCTACCACCGTTCTCGTGGTAGTTGTGGCTATGGTTGCTAGGTCCTTGATATTGCATATTTTATACACATTTTCCTTAGCGATATCGATCACATTTTAGTCCGTTCAGATACGATTTGGCGGTTATTTTGATAATATTGAGAATGTCCGAGTTTGAAGAGCTAAATATAGAAGAGTTGTATTCTTTGGAGTTTTTGAGGTACTTTGTTAAGCGGTTATTATTATCAGTGTGCCGATGTTGGAAGTGTGAAGAACATATTGGTTAATGAGGTATTGAGTTAGTTTAAGTGAGGAAAAAAAGGAAAAACTTACAAGGTGCCAGAACACGTTTAAGGCCGCGGCGCGACAATCTCAGCCGCGGCGCGGTAATCAAAAGGATTCGATATCAGTTTAGGGGTTAAAGGTGGGCTCAGAACCAGTTGTATGTCGCGGCGCGACGATGGGGGCCGCGGCGCGGCGTTTGCTTATTTTCAAGATCAGGAAAGGTTTTAAAGATGTCCCAGTTCACGGTAAATGTCGCGGCGCGACAATTTAGGGCCGCGGCGCGGCAGTAGGTCGGCCCAGAGGATTTCAAGGGGGTATTTAAGCCCGAAAAATACCCTAATTATGCATTATTCCATCCAGACGAATTCCAGCAGCTTTTGGGCGAATTTTGGCGAATTTTGGGGAACCCCAATATCATTCGATCAACTCAATCATTCCGGAAACGCGTCTCGATCCGTTCATCATTCAAGAACACAATTTTTATTAGGTTTAATTCTTATCAAAATAATGAATACTCTTAATTGTTTATTTGTGATTTTGGTTTTAGCCATGATTGTTGGCTAAGCACTTTAATGTTTGTCTAGATTGAATATTCGTACGTGTTTGGATGATACTTTAATGTTTAACTTGATTAATACATGATAATTATGAGTTTTGATTAAGAACCATTCTTATGAGATTTGATTATTGTTACTAGGCTTGATTAGTTATCTTGTTTGAACAAAGGGAACCTTGTTTCAATTTAGTGAACTAATTTTCAATTGATTTGTCTTAACCAATTGTGTGCTTACTGGACCAAGGGGGTAAACCGGGTAACATAGATTGAACAAAATAGGGGTGAATTGTGTGGAGCGAACACGTAACCAATTGAATCTTAATCTTATAATTAGTTAATTACTAAGTCACAAACGAAAGAGGTCTTTGGTGAAAGGGAACCCTAAGCCAATAAATCCTAGTTTGACGTGTTTGTTAAAAGAGAACTCTGGGTAAACCGACTCTGTAGTTGCTTGTATTGATAAATAGAACTAGTACTTAATAACAAATCATCCAACACTGCGAATAGGAGATCTAGGCGAACATTCTTTTATCTATTGAATTCAATTATCTTTATTTTTCGTTGAGTCTGCATTTATTTTCTATAAACTTAAAAACACAAAAATATTGTCTTTTACTTTTGATCTATCCTTGATTTGGCTAATCGTTAAATAGCCACAAAACCAATTATCTCGTACTTTCAATTTTCACAGATTAACTTAGTTTATTTTAATTAGCTACAATCTTAATTCTCACGTTTAAACTGTCCTTGGAATGATTTCGAAATTACCAACTTTATACTATTGCACGATCGGGTACACTGCCCGTTAGTTTGTAGTAATCTTTAAACCGGCATTTTCCAGAGATAAATTATATACTAGATTTCACACATCAGTCCTTTTCGCCTCCTTTTTCTGCTCTTCGCCGGCGATGGTGCTCTGGTCGTTTTCCTCTCCGGTGGCGGTTGACCGGCTACCACCCTGTTGGTGGTGGCTGACGACCGCTTTAGGTGCGGTGTTGTTTGTTCCCTTGCGAGTATCTTCCTTGGTGCCCTCGTTGGATAGTGGATCTAGTGGTGTTCGGTGATGCTCGGCTGTTGTGATGACCCGTCCAAATCCATTTTGAACGAATACATTATTCATCGATTTCATAGTGAGGTTTTGACCTCTATATGATACGTTTTGTAAACATTGCATTCTTTTGAAAAGGCACACCATAAATGAATATCTAATTCCAAGGTCTTTAATATCTGATGATTTCTAGATATAGACAATCACTGTAAATAATAGTTTACAATACTACATCCGTTGACAATGCAGTCAAAATAATATACATGGTGATGATTTTGTGAATGCAAAGTTTTCTTGAATAAAGCATGCATGACTCCATGCACATAGCTTGTATAACGTATAAGCTGTGAAGACCCGTCCTAATCCATCCGGACGAAGTCCACATCGATTATAAACGTTTCACAACAGTTGATTACATCGCGAGGTACTTGACCTCTATATGATACATTTTACAAACATTGCATTCATTTTTAAATGACAACTTTCATTTCATCGTAAGTTGACAGACATGCATACCATTTCATAATATATCTAAACTATAAATGACTTGATAATATTCTTGATGAACTCAATGACTCGAATGCAACGTCTTTTGAAATATGTCATGAATGACTCCAAGTAATATCTCTAAAATGAGCAAATGCACAGCGGAAGATTTCTTTCGTACCTGAGAATAAACATGCTTTAAAGTGTCAACCAAAAGGTTGGTGAGTTCATTAGTTTATCATAAATAATCATTTCATAATTTTAATAGACCACAAGATTTCATATTTCACCTAAACATACGTCCCATACATAGAGACAAAAATCATTCATATGGATTGAACACCTGGTAATCGACATTCATAATATGCATATAAGAATATCCCCATCATTCCGGGATCCTCCTTCGGACATGATATAAATTTCGAAGTACTAAAGCATCCGGTACTTTGGATGGGGCTTGTTGGGCCCGATAGATCTATCTTTAGAGTTCGCGTCAATTAGGGTGTCTGTTCCCTAATTCTTAGATTACCAGACTTAATAAAAAGGGGCATATTCAGTTTCGATCATTCAACCATAGAACGTAATTTCGATTACTTGTGTCTATTTCGTAAAACAGTTATAAAAGTTTCGCATGTATTCTCAGCCAAAAATATAAAGGGTAAAAAAGGTAAATGAAACTCACCTAATGTATTTTGTAGTAAAAATACATATGACGACATTAAACAATTGAACAATGCAGGGTTGGCCTCGAATTCACGAACCCTTTTAAAATTCGCCCCAAAAAGATTTGCCCAAGACCGGGCTCGAACCCCCGACCTCCTGTATAACCGCATCATTCCCTAACCATTCAGGCCACTGCCTGTTTTCTGTTTTATGACCCACCCTTATTTATTTAAACCATATCTATTTTCTGTTCCATTTTCATCTTCTTCCCTAAACAGCAAATCGATCAGAGCTTCTAACCAAGTTAACAATTACTTTGATTTTTTTGTTTTTGATCTTTCAAGAATATATAATGAACCTATTTCATTCCATGATTTGATTGAAAACGAAAAGCAAATAATAAAACAAAAAAAAAAATAAGAAAGCTGCTGTCGCAGCTTGTTCAAAAAAAAAAATATATGATTTCATAATTTAGAACATTTTAGCTTAAGATTCCTACACGAAATATGTTTTAAAACTTTCCTATAATCTTTCTCAAACCTCAATTTCACTTAATTCATAACACTGAATTCGAATTTCAATGAAGAACAATGTTTGACTTTTTGAAAACTAAACTTTGACTCGATGATTCAAACTCGATATGAAGAATTAGCACTTGCAAATTTGCAGAGAGTTTAAGTAAAAGATTTCTAACAACTTGGCATTATTACATTTTGGAATTTAATAAGAAATCGACTTTTGACAGTTTGAGTTTCATAACAGAGAATATCGGCTTTCTTTAAAAAAAAACGCTTGATTTTAATCGCACACTGGTTGAATTGGTTTTTAATTGAGAATGTTGAGGGAAGGACCGAATGAATCCCATAATATCAGATGTTGAATGGCTGTTTAATAGGAGATTGATATTCACAGAATTATTATATCGTACAGCAAAAAAAAAAAATAATAAAAAGAATAAAAAGTATGAACTGACCTCTAACTGAATTTGTCTGTTGTTCCTTGGATTGAATATTAATTGTACTAGTTTAGGGACACAAAACAAAAAAAGACAGCATGAAAGCACACTAAACTGATTCCAAATTCCTTACATACGATTTCTTTTAGATATTTAATATTAATAATTAATTAATTGGATTAATATTAATAATAATAATAATTTTATAAATAATAATAATAATCTTAATAATAACAAAAATAAAAAAAAATCACCTCCAATTACAATAATAATGGTATTACTAATAATAACAATAACATTAGTAATTAAATATATCCAATTTCATATATACATATATATATATATTATATGTACTTATAATAATAATATTGATATTAAGATTACTATTACTAATAATAATGAAAGTAATAACATAAATACTATTATAACTTAAATGTATCAAATTTTTATATCTATATATAATAATATTCATAATACTGATATTAATGAAAGTAATTATAACAACTATACTTTAACTTATAATTAAACTTACTATATTAGTTATTAATATTACATATTATTACTTATGTAATATATATAATAACATATTTTAGATATGTACCATTCAAACATTACAATATATATAGAAGTCATATATCTATTCATTTCAATAACAAGTTAATTATATTATATTACATTTTAATTCAGATGATTAAAGTGTACTTTATTAATTTAATATATTATATATATATGCTTGTATTTATTTAAATATATATATATATATATATATATATATATATATATATATATATATATATATATATATATATATATATACACAATTGTTCGTGAATCCGTCGAGAATGGTCAAAGGTTAAATGTATTCATGTATTCTGTTCCAAAGTTTTCGAGACTCAACAATACAGATTTTGCTTATCGTATCGGAAACATATAAAGTTTAAGTTTAAATTTGGCCGGAAATTCCCGGGTCATCACAGTACCTACCCGTTAAAGAAATTTCGTCCCGAAATTTGAGTGAGGTGGTCATGGCTAACAATAAAAATGTTTTCATGATGAATATGAGTTGATAAATAGAGTTTTATTACCATAGAGTAATATGGATAAAATAATTCGATTACTCGAAGAGTAAGAGTGAAGCTATCACAAAAGAGTGAAATGAATAAATGTAGATTTGTTATATCTTTTGACATAGTCACGGTTGGTTTCCGAAATTCAAGGGATTCGGAGAAAATCTTCGAAATCTAAAAGATTTGATTCTTCGGTGAATAAGGAAATTAAGATCTCTATAATTAAATACGGTGATCTACCTCGATTACTCTTTCTGATATCTCCATTATAAATTAAGCTCCTCCGTTCCATTATTCTCACCATTCCTATACTTTCTTTCTTAGTTCATACATCTAAAAGATTGTGAAAATGCTTAATCCAGTTCTGATCCTTGTCCTCATCCTTACTATAGCAACAATCATTCTCATTTTCCAACTTCTACCAGAGGAATCTGCTTTCTTTTACTTCGCCCTTGGGATTATAATGTTTTTAATTCTCCCGAGTCTTTATGTTGCGATAAACATTATATACACGATTTGTAATTTATGTGTTGTTATCGGGCTTTATATTCTCCCTTATATTTCAAAGCTCTATGCTTTTGTTTTCTCTTCCCGACTTTAAGTCAAGCAAATAATGGTCCAGAATTTGTAAATATAGAGTTTCGAATGATTATAATGTTCTAAGCAGGAAGGAACGTGATTGCACGATTTGATTTTCAAATTTATCAATATCACGGAAGATAGAACCATCAAGAATACATTTTCTTGATTTGTTCAGGAGTTAAGTAGAATGAGAGAGTTATGTAACATGGCACATGATGACGTTAGAGTCTGTGAATCATCACGTTTCATTAGAACTCAGCATGACTTACTGTAATATAATCACGTTGATCAAGTGTCATTATATTATACTAACTTGTGCATCAGTTCCCAATATTACTTCAATAACATTCATATTTTAAGCTCGAAAGTTTACAGAATATAGAAACTAACAGATTCTATATGATGTAATACTGATAGCATGAAGAGATTAATGATTTCAGATAAGAATAGTTATAAAAATATCTCCAGAAATATGGAGGATATTTATAATGAAAGATAAGATAATATCACGGAATATCTAAGATCAGAGGATGATAGAAACTATTATCTGCAAGGGTTTAGAGTAAGGAGCAAGATATTCACTAAAGACTTTAGCAGACATTGAATCATTTGGATTCTTTGAAGTCAAACTTATTCTTTGTGATTTGTCCACGGCTTTCTTCCTAGTTTCGCATAATCTGCTTTTCGGTACTAAATTTTCTATTGAATGTTTCCAATATAATGATACACAGGAAGCACGAGGAGGTATATAATTTCAGACGAGAATATTTATGAAAATATCCTCAGAAATATCGAAGATATTGATAATGATATTTTGGAATTTCTAAGTTCGATGGTTGATGGAGAAAGATTTTACGCAAGATTTGAACATGACTTCGGAGTAAGATATTCTCTAAAGATTTCAACGGATCCAGAATTACCTGAATCCTTTGAATATAGGGTTTGGTCCTTGTATTTGTCCTTGGTCTCCTTCATGGGTAGCTCAATCTGTTTTTCAATACCCAATTTTCTATCGAGCGTTCCTAACACTCCTTTCTTTATCATCAAACTTTTGGTCGTTTAGACCATCTACCATTTTTCTGTTTCCTTTGCATTTAATGCTATGATATCTGAATCATCGGTTATTAATCCGAGGTGGTTTCAGGAAAATTGTGTTTTTAGATGATTAAACGCTGATGGTAATATGGTGGAATATGAAAGGTTCCCTGGTAACAATAAAAGAGCACGCGTATATATCAACGTTATAATAAGGTTGTTTCGTACGAAAAGTCGAAGTTGTCTTGTTGGAGCTGTGACAAAATTGGCTATCTCGAACAGCAGATGCAAAGTTATTTTCGGAAATAATAATGCTAAAAAAGCTAGCACAAATACGTGTTAAACGTTTACTCAGGTTTCGAGTATTTTCAGGTGCATGACTATATGCATCAATCTTTTCTTCCGTAGATGAAATGCGGTTGGTTCATCCTCTCGATTGAGGTGTTTTCAAGATTCATGAAAGGTTTGATCGCAGATTGTAATCGTCAAGATACAAATGAGATTTAGATGAAATCAAGTGGCAAACTTGAAGAATTGTTTAGTTTCATATATTATAATAAATATTTTAATTCATTTTAATTGTCCAATGTTATTAGTTCACAGTCGATAGTCCACAGTTAACAGTCTAATAATTTATATATAGTTTAATATATAATATTCAAATTAATTAATAAATATCGTAACCCGTGTACATGTCTCAGACTCGATCACAACTCAAAGTATATATATTATTTGAGAATCAACCTCAACCCTGTATAGAGAACTCGATCATTACTGCATATAGAGTGTCTATGGTGATTCCAAATAATATATATAGATGCGTCGATATGATATGTCAAAACCTTGTATACGTGTCCCGATATTTAAAGTGCGTAAAATAAATAACAGAAATTAAATAACGATAAATAAAGTGCGTAAAGTAAATAACAGAAATTAAATGACGATAAATAAAATTGCGAGAATGTAAATTGCGATAATTAAATTGCGATAAATAAAATGTAATCAGTTAGCTAGGAACAATTAGCTAGGAACAGTTAGCGTGGATTCTTAACAAAATTTCCCATAGTTAATTTGTTTGTTTCTAACAAATTTTATTTTGTCAAATGTTTTCTTCATTATGCCACTTGTTGGATTCTGATAAATCAAAATCCCGATATGAAATTGTATGAATATGGTTATTCTGTGGTGAACGGATTTGTATATCGGTGGATGTAAGTAGGATAGTAAGTGACTGTTGAATCGGATTCAAGGAATGTACAGTGTATCTTATTAATGTGTAATTTAAATATTTCTCGGGTATTACTTACCCGTTAAAATATTTTCACCATTAATTGTTTGTACAAAAGAATTTTTAGTTACTATCTTTATGAAAATATACTTACATATATATTCTCTTCAGATGTAATCATGGATTTAATGGGTTTATATGATATCAATCTCATTTGCTTTTCGGTTTGAGCTAGAATAAATAATCTCTAAGACTTTAGAGATTACATAACTGTCATGAAGAACGAAAATAATTGATGTAGAACGATACGTAGATTGATGATTATAATCGATGTACAGAATGAGATGTTGAGGCATGGATTGTTGATGGTTTATGTTGCTGTTGGTGGTACTGTTGATGTTGTTGATGTTGCTGAAGCTGGTACGTTTTGCACCATATTCTTCAAATTTATTTTTCGAGCGCGAAGTTTGTTGACTTCTTCTATTTTTCCGGGATGATTGTCGGTTGGAATGAGAGAATGAATAAGGTTTAGAATTGTGGATAGAATATTGATAATGCTAAAAACGAACATATATTTCATAGCATTATTCCTCAAGAAAGACAAGCTTTTAGTTGCAATTGTTCTATTTACAAGTGATATTCGTTTAAATAATAAAAGGTGAAGACAAAAGACAGATTCGACGAATTGAAGACGCAAACGACCAAAAAGCTCAAAAGTACAAAAGACAATCAAAAAGGTTCCAATTATTGATAAGAAACGTCTCGAAATTACAAGAGTACAAGATTCAAAACGCAAAGTACAAAATATAAAATTGTACGCGAGGACGTTCGAAAATCCGGAACCGGGACCAGAGTCAACTCTTAACGCTCGACGCAACGGACTAAAAATTACAAGTTAACTATGTATATAAATATAATATAATATATAATTAATTATATTAATTATATATATATTATATATATATTATAAAACCATCGGCAGAGAAAGACTCCAAGGGTGTGAGCTGTAAATTCATTCTCCGCGACTCGCGGAGTTTGAAGAGGATTTCACCGCGAGTCGCGGAGCCCCAAATTTCGAAAATCCCTATAAAGGCAACCGAATTCTGATCAAAATGAATAATCTATTTCTCTCTTCTCTCATATATACGATATATATATATATATATATATATATATATATATATATATAATTTATATTTTAATTTTAATTATAATTATAATTCTAATAATAAGGGTATGTTAGCGAATATTGTAAGGGTGTAAGTCGAAATTCTGTCCGTGTAACGCTACGCTATTTTTAATCATTGTAAGTTATGTTCAACCTTTTTACATTAATGTCTCGTAGCTAAGTTATTATTATGCTTATTTAAAACGAAGTAATCATGATGTTGGGCTAATTACTAAAATTGGGTAATTGGGCTTTGTACCATAATTGGGGTTTGGACAAAAGAACGACACTTGTGGAAATTAGACTATGGGCTATTAATGGGCTTTATATTTGTTTAACTAAATGATAGTTTGTTAATGTTAATATAAAGATTTACAATTGGGCGTCCCTATAAATTACCATATACACTCAATCGGACACGATGGGCGGGGTATTTATATGTACGAATAATCGTTCATTTAACCGGACACGGGAATGGATTAATAGCCACTAGAATGATTAAAACAGGGGTGAAATTACATTCAAGGGTAATTGGTGTAATTGTTAACAAAGTAGTAAAACCTTGGATTACACGCAGTCGATAACCTGGTGTATTCATTAAACAAAGTATTAAAACCTTGTTACAATTCGAATCCCCAATTAGTTGGAATATTTAACTTCGGGTATAAGAATAATTTGATGAGGACACTCGCACTTTATATTTATGACTGATGGACTGTTATGGACAAAAACCAGACGGACATATTAAATAATCCAGGACAAAGGACAATTAACCCATGGGCATAAAACTAAAATCAACACGTCAAACATCATGATTACGGAAGTTTAAATAAGCATAATTCTTTTATTTCATATTTAATTTCCTTTATTTTATATTTAATTGCACTTCTAATTATCGCACTTTTATTTATTGTTATTTAATTGCACTTTTAATTATCGTACTTTTTAATTATCGCAAGTTTATTTTATCGCACTTTTATTATTCGCAATTTCATTATCGTTATTTACTTTACGCTTTAATTTAAGTCTTGTATTTATTTTATATTTTACATTAGGTTTTAACTGCGACTAAAGTCTTAAAATCGACAAACTGGTCATTAAACGGTAAAAAACCCCCCTTTATAATAATAATATTACTTATATATATATTTGTATTTTTATAAAAGTAAACTAATATAGCATTGAGCTTTGTTTAAAGATTTCCCTGTGGAACGAACCGGACTTACTAAAAACTACACTACTGTACGATTAGGTACACTGCCTATAAGTGTTGTAGCAAGGTTTAAGTATATCCATTCTATAAATAAATAAATATCTTGTGTAAAATTGTATCGTATTTAATAGTGTTTTCTGCTAAAATTAATAACTATTTTATATACACCCCCTACGACATCAAGTATTTTTGGCGCCGCTGCCGGGAAAACGCCGAAGCGAAACGCCACACACATAAAAAAAAAGATTTTTATTTTACTTTTATTAAAAGTCGCTTTTGTAAAAATACGTTTTAAAAATTCGAAAATATAAAAAGAAAAACAAAAATTTATATATTTTTAAGAGTTTGTTAAAAGTTTTATAAGTTTCTTTATTTTTATTTTAATTTATAAAAATATAAGTTTTATTAAATATCTTTTATTTATAGAAAAAAACAGAAAACAGAAAAAAAAAAAAATAAAAAAAAACGCGTAAAATTTCAAACTGCTCCAGATCTGAAATTCTGAACCCCGCGACTCGCGGGGTTTTCTTTATTAAATACCGCAACTCGCGGAGACTTTCTGACAGGCGACAAAAAACCCTAAACCAGCATTAATTACGGGTATTAATTAATTATTATTATTATTTAACCCTAATAATTATTATTATTATTATTAGTTTTATTTTAACTTTTACTTTTTAATTAATTTGTATTTTTAGTTTAATTAATTTATTTAAATTGTAAAATTAGTAGTTTTATTAAATAAATAATATAAAAATAATATTTTTATAAAAATTGTACTTTTTACAACTTTTTGTATATTTTTATATTTTGTCCCTTTTTAATCGTTGTAGCATAATATTTGTATTTTTTTCTCATATTTAATTTTAAACTTAGTTTTTGCTATAGTTATTTTTACTCCTAGATTTTTAGGCTTTGCCGTAGAATTCCTTAAGTGCTTTTTCTTTAGACTAAGATTTAGGTACTTTAGAATTTTGCGACGCCTTTTTAAGTTTTAGTTTCTTTTTAAGTTATTTCCATTTGGAATTTAGTTTTTCCTGTAAGCTTTAATATTTTTAGACCTTTTACTATGTATCAATTATCATTCCAATTAGTAATTTCAATTTGCGATTATAATTTTAAGTTAGTTGTAGTAATAAGGTTAGGTTAGTCAAGTATTTTTAAGTTTTTATAAGTTTCTTTTATTTTTCCGTCACCTTTTATTTTTCAACCATTTTTTCTTTTTCGACCTTTTTCGACGAACTCTTTTTCTCTCTTATTTCTCGCTATTCTAGTTTTAGGACATAGATTTTTATTCTACTTCTTATCTAAATTTCTTAAAATTACGAAAATTTATTTTGAGTGGTTAAATTGATAGACATCAAAATTTTCTGGTTCGTAGTAATAGTTGGATTTGTACGTAGACCGGGTTATTGGAGCCAAACAGTCCTCAAATATATTGAGACCAAACGAATCCTGCCCCTCTGCTGCATCTTTTGGCTATTCGAAACGTGGGCAAAATCAGAAAAGTCTATTGATTGGATAACTTATTATAATTTTTCTTTCCTTTTTAAAACTAATAGGATATTCAGTGAATGCACCGAGCAAGACGATCATCACCTTTTGTACGTTCACCACCTGTAACTAGATCAAGACATTTAGCAAATATAACCGCCGTTGATTTTTCTTTAGAATCGTCATCCAGTAGACCAAGTACTTCAGTTCAAATTTCCGATAATCCATTTTTTGAACCCGACCTCACAATTGAGAATCCGGAAAATATTCAGGAACGGTTCATAGATCCTGAACCATTAAACTTTCCTCCGGAGCCACCAATCTTTCAAACAGAGATTGTTGAGGAACGAACCATTAAATCAGAATCATCTAGTGATACCGATTCAACAAATTCAATTATGGAGAATCTGGAACCTTTAAGTATGGAAGACCGAATGAGAGCTAAACGCACTGGCCAAGGTCACGCAATTACTCATCCAGACATTAATGCGCCAGATTATGAAATCAAAGGACAAATTCTACACATGGTGACTAATCAATGCCAATTTAGTGGTGCGCCGAAGGAAGATCCAAATGAACATCTACGTACCTTTAATAGGATCTGCACACTATTTAAAATCCGAGAAGTGGAGGATGAACAGATATATCTCATGTTATTTCCCTGGACTTTAAAGGGAGAAGCCAAAGATTGGTTGGAATCGTTACCTGAAGGGGCGATCGATACATGGGATGTTTTAGTTGACAAATTTCTTAAACAATTCTTTCCTGCATCTATAGCCGTAAGACTTCAAGCAGAAATTGTTACGTTCACACAGAAGCCAAATGAAACTCTATATGAGGCGTGGACAAGATATGGAAAGTTGTTAAGAGGATGTCCGCAACATGGTTTAGACACCTGTCAAATAGTACAAATATTCTACCAAGGATGCGACATCACTACAAGAAAAGACATAGATATAGCAGCTGGTGGTTCTATTATGAAGAAAACTGAAACTGATGCTTACAAAATTATTGATAACACTGCTTCCCACTCACATGAGTGGCACCAAGAAAAAGATATCGTTAGATCATCTAAAGCAGCTAGAGCCGATTCTAGCCATGACTTAGATTCCATTTCCGCAAAGATAGATGCTGTGGAGAGACGAATGGAAAAGATGACTAAGAATATTCACTCAATACGAATTAGTTGTGAGCAGTGTGGAGGACCACATTTGACAAAAGATTGTCTCAGTATTGAATTAACAATGGAACAAAGAGAGAATATTTCATACATAAACCAAAGGCCTGGAAATAATTATCAGAATAATTATCAACCGCCATGACCGATTTACAATCAAAACCAGAATTATAACCGAAATATTCCATACAACAACCAACAAGGTCCTAGCAATCAACAAGTATCCAATAATACTTATAATCAGCAAAGACCTAATTTTCAAAACAAACCACCACAACAAACCGATGATAAAAAGTCGAATTTAGACGATATGATGACGAAGCTAGTTGAAACTCAAACGCAGTTTTTCACATCTCAGAAACAAACAAATGAACAAAATGCTCAAGCATTTAGAAATCAACAAGCTTCTATTCAAAATCAGGAACAAGAAGTAAGTAACCTAGCAAGATTAATAGGTGAAAGAAAACCGGGAAGTCTACCTAGTGATACAAATGCTAACCCCCGGAATGAAACAGCTAAAGCCATTACCACGAGAAGTGGCACAACACTTAAACCACCTGAAATACCTGTAACTTCTAATGAAGCCATTCCTACTCCACAAGAACCACAACCTGATCAAGATAAGGAAAAAGAACCGGTAGTTGAAAAGGTTAATGAAAATAACACAGTTAAGGATAAACCTTATGTTAAACCATACCAACCACCACTTCCTTACCCGAGTAAAATGAAGAAAGAAAAACTTGAAGCCGAGCAATCCAAATTCTTGGATATGTTTAAACAGATAAATGTAAATCTTCCTTTCATTGATGTGATTTCAGGAATGCCAAGATATGCTAAATTCTTGAAAGATCTAATCTCAAATAGAAAGAAAATGGAAGAACTCTCGGCTGTTACTATGAATGCTAATTGTTCAGCAGTGCTGTTGAATAAGATACCAGAAAAACTATCTGATCCAGGAAGTTTCACAATTCCATGTTTTCTGGGTAGTCTTAGTTCAATAGAAGCATTGACAGACTTAGGTGCTAGTATAAATCTAATGCCGTATTCACTATACGCTAAACTAGACCTTGGAGAATTGAAACCAACCAGAATAAGCATACAACTAGCCGATAGATCAATAAAATATCCTAGAGGGATAATGGAGAACATGCTAGTTAAAGTTGGTACTTTAGTATTTCCAGTAGATTTTGTTGTTTTGGACATGGAAGAAGATTCTCAAGTTCCTCTCATATTAGGAAGACCATTCTTAAACACGGCTAAAGCAATGATAGACGTGTTCGGTAAGAAATTGACCCTAAGTATAGAGGATGAGAGTGTTACCTTTTCAGTTGATAGAGCAATGCAACAACCACAATCTGCAGATGATACATGTTATTATATTCAAACTATAGATGCACATGCAGAATTATTAGAAGAATTTCCAGAATTACAAGGAACAGGAGAATGTTCTTTAGGAGAAGGTAATGAACCAATTGATGAAGCTGAAATGTTAGCTACACTTATAGCTAATGGATATGAACCAACAACAGAAGAAATTCAAATTCTAAAAGAAGAAGACAGATATCGATATAAATCATCGATAGAAGAACCTCCGAAATTAGAGTTAAAGCCACTTCCAAACCATTTGGAATACGCTTATTTACATGGTGAATCTGAATTACCTGTAATAATATCGTCTTCTCTTACTGAAAATGAGAAATCACAACTCATTTCTGTGTTAAAAGCTCATAAACCAGCCATTGCATGGAAGATTCGTGATATTAAAGGAATAAGTCCTTCGTATTGCACACATAAAATCCTTATGGAAGAAGGTCATAAAACGTATGTGCAACGCCAACGAAGACTAAATCCTAATATGCAAGATGTAGTTAAGAAAGAGATTATTAAACTGCTAGATGCAGGTTTGATATATCCAATTTCTGATAGTCCATGGGTAAGCCCAGTTCAATGCGTACCTAAGAAGGGTGGCATGACTGTCATTACAAATGAGAAAAATGAGCTTATTCCTACTAGGACTGTAACAGGATGGCGTGTATGTATTGATTATAGAAAATTAAATGATGCCACCAGAAAAGATCACTTTCCCTTACCTTTCATAGATCAAATGTTGGAAAGATTAGCCGGAAATAGTTACTATTGTTTTCTTGATGGTTTTTTCAGATATTTTCAAATTCCAATAGCACCCGAAGATCAAGAGAAAACCACATTCACGTGCCCTTATGGTACTTTTGCTTACAAACGCATGCCATTTGGACTTTGTAACGCCCCTGCAACCTTTCAAAGGTGTATGATGGCGATTTTTCATGACATGATAGAAGAATGCATGGAAGTTTTCATGGATGACTTTTCGGTCTTCGGTGATACATTTGAAACATGTCTAGCTAATCTTGAACGAATGCTTATTAGATGCGAACAATCAAATCTAGTACTTAATTGGGAGAAATGCCATTTTATGGTTAAAGAAGGCACCGTTCTTGGACATAAAATTTCAAAAGAAGGAATTGAAGTGGATAGAGCTAAAGTAGATGTAATTGCTAAACTTCCACATCCCACCAATGTTAGAGGAGTTAGGAGTTTTCTAGGGCATGCCGGTTTTTACCGACGTTTTATAAAAGATTTTTCTAAAATTGCCACTCCTATGAATAAACTCCTAGAAAAGGATGCTCCATTCATCTTTTCAGATGAGTGTATCAAATCTTTTAATATTCTTAAAGAGAAACTCACTAATGCGCCGATCATGATAACACCAAATTGGAATCTACCATTTGAACTAATGTGCGATGCAAGTGATTTTGCAATGGGAGCCGTTTTAGGACAAAGGATTGAAAAACGATTTCAACCTATATATTATGCTAGTAAGACGTTACAAGGAGCACAAACGAACTATACAACTACTGAAAAAGAACTCCTTGCTATTGTCTTTGCTTTTGACAAATTTCGATCATATCTCGTTCCAGCAAAAACGGTGGTCTATACCGACCATTCTGCTCTTAGATACCTATTTTCAAAACAAGATGCTAAACCAAGATTAATCCGTTGGATCTTACTCTTACAAGAGTTTGATATTGAAATCCGAGATAAAAGAGGAGCAGAAAATCTCGCCGCTGATCATCTTTCTCGTCTTGAAAATCCCGAATTAGAAGTTCTAAATGAATCGGCCATACAAGACAACTTCCCTGATGAATATCTATTGAAGATAGATTATAAAGAAATCCCATGGTTTGCAGACTATGCAAACTACTTAGTTTGTGGATTCCTTGAAAAAGGATTATCGTACCAAAAACGAAAGAAATTCTTCAGTGATATAAAACACTATTTCTGGGAAGATCCACATTTGTTTAAAAGTTGTCCCGATGGAATAATACGCCGATGTGTATTTGGAGATGAAGCTAGTAAAATATTAAACCATTGTCACACAGGACCAACAGGAGGGCATTATGGGCCTCAACTAACAGCAAGAAAAGTTTATGAAGCTGGATTCTATTGGCCTACAATTTACAAAGACGCACACCTTCTTTGCAAATCCTGTGATGCATGTCAAAGGGCCGGAAAAATAAGTCAACGTGATGAAATGCCACAAAAGGTCATCCAAGTATGTGAAGTATTTGACATTTGGGGTATTGACTTTATGGGTCCATTTCCAAAATCTCATAATAATCTATATATACTCGTAGCCATTGATTATGTATCTAAATGGGCGGAAGCACAAGCTCTCCCAACTAACGATGCACGAGTTGTAGTCAACTTTTTAAAACGTCTTTTTGCAAGGTTTGGAACACCGAAAGCTTTAATAAGTGATCGGGGTACTCATTTCTGTAATAATCAACTTGAGAAAGTTCTTAAAAGATATGGAGTAACTCATAAAATCTCCACCGCATATCATCCACAAACAAGTGGACAAGTTGAAAATACCAACCGAGCTTTAAAACGTATTCTAGAGAAAACCGTAGCATCAAATCCGAAGGAATGGTCCATTAAATTGGAGGATGCACTCTGGGCTTTTAGAACAGCCTACAAAACTCCAATTGGAACCACACCTTTTAGACTTATTTATGGAAAAGCATGTCATCTTCCAGTAGAAATTGAACACAAAGCATTTTGGGCTTTGAAGACATGTAATCTTGATTTACATGAAGCCGGACGTCTACGATTAAGTCAACTAAATGAATTAGAAGAATTAAGACATGAAGCATATGAAAATTCGTTAATCTATAAAGAAAGAACGAAGAAATGGCATGATAAAAGAATCAGAAGTTCAAAAGAATTTAAAGAAGGAGACAGAGTTCTTCTTTTCAATTCACGATTCAAGCTATTTCCTGGAAAATTGAAATCAAGATGGTCTGGACCATTCATAGTCAAAAGAGTTTTCCCATACGGAACGATAGAATTAATAAATTCAAATGGGATTGAATTTAAAGTTAATGGTCACAGAGTTAAACATTACATACATGGTCCGATGGAAGTCGACAACGAAGTTAATCACAATTTCGACACCACAGCTAACTAAGTGTGGGGAGAATCAAGTCTTTAAAGGATAATATGTATTTCTGTTAGAGTTAGATTGTCTGTTTTCTTATAGTTCTCGAAAATGGAACCCGAATGGTCTTTCCCTAGCAGACCCTAAAGAACTAGTCTTCTCCCCCCATTCTGAATTTTTATTTTTTTTAGGTTTTTACAAAATGAAGACTGCCTGTGAACTAAACCATGGTCTAATGCTACACGCTTTGATCACTAAACGTAATAATGACATACTCCCGAGTGAAATAGTATCAGTAATCAGAGAAAGAATGGACGGAGTTAGAAAAGAATCCAGATGCGAAGATAATAAGTTACAATTTGGTAAAGGAAAATCAAAATCCGCAGCAAAAAGAAGAGCACGACACCTAGAAAGATGTCACAAATGCGGAAAATGGTCACATGGAGGTAAATGTTCAAATAATCAAACCTATTCAAATACCGAATTTGTTACTTTATGCAGAGACGGACCGTTCATATGTTTAGAAGAAAAGACACTGAATGCTCGAGGTTACGCCTATGTAGCCATGGAAAATCAATTAAACCGACTATCTTATGAATGGGATAGATCATATAACTAAGAAATCTATTCCACAGGTATGTCTGTACAGTTTTTATTTTTATTTTTATTTTTATTTTTAACCTTTTGATAATAAACGCTAATTTGTTCGCTAAAAAGTATTAAATTGGTATTGAATAAAATTAGGTTTGGCGACCGAAATTATTGATATCATTCAAAAAAATTTATTACATCACTGCGAAATTTAACGTTTATTCTTAAGGTATAAATATCTTTAAACAATCAACCCAAAATATTTCAAAAATTCGTCATGAGTTAAATTAGGTCTTGGAACCGAAATTACTTTACCGAAAAGAGGGGCGCATATTTTTGATAATATTTGATTGATTAAAGTGGGATAAAAAGACAAAAAGATTTTTAATTTTATTTTTACCATGTTTTTAAAATTAATATTTAAATCTTAAATTAATATTGTAAACTTTATAAAAACAATATATTTAAAATTGTAAATATTTGAAAAATTAATATAAGTTTAGTATGAATTTATAAATTTTTAAATTAAGTTTGGTGTGAATTTTTAATTTTTAAAATATACATTTTTAATTTTATGCATTTCAAATTTTAAGTTTGGTGTGAATTTTTAATATTAATTTTGAATTTTATATTTAAGTTGTGTGAATTTAAAAACAAAAATTTACTTTATCTCATTAAGTTAAGAATATGATTTTTAAAATTCGTCGTAAGTTGAAGACTAGGTCTTTGAACCGAAATTGCTTTACCCGAGGGAGGGACGAGAACTTTTAATATCATTATTTTTAATCTTATTGAATTAGAGTATGCCAAAAACATTGAAAAAACCCAAAAATCTTAGCTTTTAAAACAATCGCTACAAAAAGACAAATTTTAAAATTTTGTCGAAGGACGGACTAGGACATCGATCCGAAACGACCTCGTCCTAAATAACAAGGGAAACAAAATTTTAAAATTAATTACTTAATTGTTTTAATAAGTTAATGATTATAAAAAAAAAAAAAAAAAAAAAAAACCAAACTCCGCGAGTCGCGGAGTTTGGAGGGTAAATCCCCGCGACTCGCGGAGGGACCAATTCCCAGAAAAAAATAAAACGTAAAAAAACAAAGCAGTTCACTCCCCCACCCAAAAACACTGCGAAGAACAGCGAACAAAAACCCCAAAAACCCGAAAAATACACCCCAAAATCCCAATTTTTAACCGTTAATCACCAAATTTTTTGCTAAAATCATGTTGAGAAGGATGCTATCTAAGAATTACTCAAGAAAAACGGTAAATTTCTACACCTAAACACCATTTAATTCGAAATTTGATATTCTTGAGCAATTTTGTCCCCAATTTGATTTTGATGCTTTTTAGTGTAATTAGGCTTAAATTGTTTATGTATTATGCTTGTATAACCTAGATTGATGCTGTTTAACATGATTAGAAGCCTTAAACTTCAAATTTTGAATAATCTAGGGTTTGTGTTCTTGAGCAATTTGGGGCTTTTTGATATAAACAGGTTATGGCCGATTTTTGTCATGAATTGTTGCTAAATTGAGTAGTGTAACATGTCTAGGTAGTTAAATGATCCAAACTTTGAGCCTAAACATGATTTTGAGAATTAAAGTGGACTTTTTCAAGTCTAAAATTCATGAACTTGATTTTTGAAAGATAATGCCATTTGAGACTTGTTTGATTGCTAGTAATGATTATTTTGACATGTTATTTGAGTTGAATGCTTATGAACTTGGCGAAAATTTTTGTATATGCTTATTTGAAAAAATGTAGATTTGATAAAAATGTGAAAATAAGCTTAAGTTTGATATAAATTGATAATGTCATTGTAATTATTTTGATTGATGATTTTGCTGACACTAATGCATATTTGGATGCACAAAAATTGTGTTTGATATGTTTTGCAGAATGAAAGGGGTGAATCTTCATCCCAAGCCCGCAATGCTCCTGCTGAGAATTTGGAACAACAGGAGGTGGATAACTACTACAAGCAGGATATACCTCATCCAGTCATGACCTTTTCCGATATGCATTTGGAAGAGTTGCACCCGAACCTGAGATTTGACAGACTTTGGATAGATTATCCAAAATATCAAAGGGGTTTGTATACTCTTCATTCCAAGGTTGTTGAGGTACCGAGGGTCATAGAATGGGGACCCTTAGAAGCTGTAGAATTGGCCGGGCCAATTAGGGAATTACTTGTACAGAGGTATGGTAATTCTTCTTTTAATGACTGGATATGTTTATTCACCATACGTAGACCTGTATATAAAGTATGGTGTGAAGAATTGTTATGTAGTATAGAGTTGAATGATCGGGTAGCTAGTTTAACCGATCGTTCTTTTATTAGATTTTTGTTAGGCGGTTCGATGCGCCACATGTCTTTACTGGACATGGCTCAGGCTTTACGTATATATACGCCTGAGGAGTTAGCGTCTACCGATTGTAGAGGATTGATACTAAACGGTAGAAAGATAGATGAGAATTTTGATACACACGGTGTGTGGAGTCAAATGACAAGCCATCACCGTTTCAAAGGGGGAAATTACTCTTATTTGGATATAGATAGAGCCGAATTAAGAGTGATACATAGGTTTTTAGCTAATTCGATTACACAAAGGGGTAAGAACAAAGAAAAAGTAAATGAACAGGATTTGTTTTACCATATGTGTATTCGAGACCCACAAAGCGCTGTAAGTATACCATATTGTGTGGGTTATTATTTATCAGCTATGGTTCGGGGGATGCGACCACATAGCATAATAGGAGGTGGTATTTTTATTACTTTGATTGGTGAATATCTCGGTGTGGATATAAGTCGGGGGGGATTATTAGTAGAAGAACCAGAACCCCGCGATACTATATGTTTAAATGTATACCATGGTGCGAAAGTTTTGAAGAGGCGAAATAACGCCGCAGTACGATACCATGGTAGACATCCACAGGTGGAGAGAAACCAGCAGCAAGGTAATGTAGGAGGGGGGAATGAGATGCAAGAAATGCATAGGTTTATAGCTTCTCAGGAATACGAAAATGCTAGACAGAGAGCATTTGAAGATTGGCAAGTTCATCAGAACCAAATCATAGCTCATTGCCAACATATAGGTAGAAACTATATTCCTACACCGAAACCCATCTTCCCTCCTTGGTCTATAGAGATGCAGCCACCGTATCCTACGTATGACCCTGCCGAAGCATTCTATAGCACCTATGGGTATGCCTGGAACCCCTATTGGTACCAATATCATCCTTAGTATACTTATTATTTTTTTTATTTTTTTTTATTTTGTAATTTGTAATTATTGATACGTTTAATACTTTTATTAATATTGTAATCATTTTTATAATTATCTAACTTTTATTCTTAGATTTTAATAATTTTTTGAATGTGGGGTAATATACCAAACTTCAAAAATATGTATATATGTTTGCAGTTTATCTTATGTACACAACAGGGTAAAACAACGCATTTTCAAAGACTGGCATTAAGTTCAGCAAAAGCAACTAATTTTGACGACAAGATGCAAAATATATGTGAAATAACAACAAGACGGAATGAACAAATGATGTGCACCATTTATCATTCAGCAAACAAACGCCAATATATTTGGAAACTTTGGTAAAAATTTAATCATTTTCACACTAATCACCCTCAATAATTTAAATTGTTACTGATTTCTTGCAAATGAGGGCATTGCAAGATCTTAAGTGTGGGAAGGGGTTAAATTCTTTCGGATTTTAAAAATTTTTTACTTTATACACTTGGTTACCATTAAAAATGCTAGTAAAGCAGTAGTTGTATTAGAATCTAGTGCTCTCTGATAAAAAAGAACAGCCCTAGTCTTATATACTGATTACCCAATTCTAGTAAAATTTTTCAAAATTTTCAATTAAATGAATTCAAAATCATGTTTATACATATTTATGAACGATAAAACTAGGTTTTAACACCGAAATTATTGTTACCTCGGAAAGGACATAAATTAAGAAACAAACTAAAATGTCAAAATTCATTTAAAATGGAATAGAGGACGATAAAAAGAAAAATAAAAAGCCAAGTGTGGGAAAATTTACCAAGTTATTTTAAACATATGTCACATATATCTGTAACAAATAACTGAAAATACTTTTGCTTTGGACTAAACTAAACTGTTTTACCCGATGAAAGAAAAGAAGAGATGGATCTACACGATGAATCAATTCCATCATTAAAAGGAAGTAAAGTCTTCTGAAAAAGACACGTGCTTCTTGATTTAGGTCATGAAGTTGTCGTCCAGACCAGCTGTAGGTTGACGAAAAATCTAGAAAAGTCATCACTAAAATCGGTTGGAAATCCACGGACCTCAGCATTAAACAGGGTCGCCATGTGGTCAGATTTATCCTAACCATGAGAAGGATTTATCTCGTACAATGGGGGGGCACCATGCAAATTAGCTGGATAAGACTAATGAATCAGATCCCCAGAAAGGATAATCTCCTTAAAGATTAAAAATCAGCTTTTAAGACTGATATTACTCAATCCTAGAGATTGACCTTAAAGATTGAGAATTACAAACTCATGGAATTCGATGATATCTAAACTCGAGCTTAAACGAGAAAATATTTTGATCAAAATTACAAACCGATTTGTTTTCTGAAAACCCTATTTTCAATGCGTTCATTACCATTGAACGTAAAATCCTAGGAATTCACCTGGAATTCATTAGGTCACCTGAACTAAATCGGGTGTCAACCGTAAGAACGGTGGTTGCATAGTGGTCAAAGACAGGACCTTGTGCCATACCGAAAAATTATAAGGGTGAGCTTTACTATTGCTCCTACCAAGGATAGTAATTGCGTCCGACACGTTATAGACCATAATTAAAAGCATGTCAGGGGACATTGCCTTAACAGTTGCTTGTTCAACGCTTTCCTTTACAACCGGACGGTAGTTTACCGAAAGGTAATATACGGAACAAGTAAACTGGACGTGTTGCTTTCCAAATACAAGGTTAGCAAGTGGGTGACACAAAACAGCAAGTTTTGAGCTAAAATTTTCAAATCTGAAACCCACCAAACCCACAAAAATATTTTGCAAACACCGGTAAAGGGTTATCCCGGAAAACTTATCTAGGGTAAAAACTAGATTTAATTTTCAAAAGATCAAATGTTTTCATAAAGATCCAATTTCCTTAATGGATCTAAATTTTTATAGTCATGTGGGACTGTAAACCATATCGTTACTACCATTGTTTATACCGCCGTATAGAAATCACTTATGTACAAAGTGTGAAGAATAAAGAAGTGATTCTAGTATTTCAAGACAATATTGCTTGAGGACAAGCAACGCTCAAGTGTGGGAATATTTGATAATGCTAAAAACGAACATATATTTCATAGCATTATTCCTCAAGAAAGACAAGCTTTTAGTTGCAATTGTTCTATTTACAAGTGATATTCGTTTAAATAATAAAAGGTGAAGACAAAAGACAGATTCGACGAATTGAAGACGCAAACGATCAAAAAGCTCAAAAGTACAAAAGACAATCAAAAAGGTTCCAATTATTGATAAGAAACGTCTCGAAATTACAAGAGTACAAGATTCAAAACGCAAAGTACAAAATATAAAATTGTACGCGAGGACGTTCGAAAATCCGGAACCGGGACCAGAGTCAACTCTTAACGCTCGACGCAACGGACTAAAAATTACAAGTTAACTATGTATATAAATATAATATAATATATAATTAATTATATTAATTATATATATATTATATATATATTATAAAACCGTCGGCAGAGAAAGACTCCAAGGGTGTGAGCTGTAAATTCATTCTCCGCGACTCGCGGAGTTTGAAGAGGATTTCACCGCGAGTCGCGGAGCCCCAAATTTCGAAAATCCCTATAAAGCCAACCGAATTCTGATCAAAATGAATAATCTATTTCTCTCTTCTCTCATATATACGATATATATATATATATATATAATTTATATTTTAATTTTAATTATAATTATAATTCTAATAATAAGGGTATGTTAGCGAATATTGTAAAGGTGTAAGTCGAAATTCTGTCCGTGTAACGCTACGCTATTTTTAATCATTGTAAGTTATGTTCAACCTTTTTACATTAATGTCTCGTAGCTAAGTTATTATTATGCTTATTTAAAACGAAGTAATCATGATGTTGGGCTAATTACTAAAATTGGGTAATTGAGCTTTGTACCATAATTGGGTTTTGGACAAAAGAACGACACTTGTGGAAATTAGACTATGGGCTATTAATGGGCTTTATATTTGTTTAACTAAATGATAGTTTGTTAATGTTAATATAAAGATTTACAATTGGGCGTCCCTATAAATTACCATATACACTCAATCGGACACGATGGGCGGGGTATTTATATGTACGAATAATCGTTCATTTAACCGGACACAGGAATGGATTAATAGCCACTAGAATGATTAAAACAGGGGTGAAATTACATTCAAGGGTAATTGGTGTAATTGTTAACAAAGTAGTAAAACCTTGGATTACACGCAGTCGATAACCTGGTGTATTCATTAAACAAAGTATTAAAACCTTGTTACAATTCGAATCCCCAATTAGTTGGAATATTTAACTTCGGGTATAAGAATAATTTGATGAGGACACTCGCACTTTATATTTATGACTGATGGACTGTTATGGACAAAAACCAGACGGACATATTAAATAATCCAGGACAAAGGACAATTAACCCATGGGCATAAAACTAAAATCAACACGTCAAACATCATGATTACGGAAGTTTAAATAAGCATAATTCTTTTATTTCATATTTAATTTCCTTTATTTTATATTTAATTGCACTTCTAATTATCGCACTTTTATTTATTGTTATTTAATTGCACTTTTAATTATCGTACTTTTTAATTATCGCAAGTTTATTTTATCGCACTATTATTATTCGCAATTTCATTATCGTTATTTACTTTACGCTTTAATTTAAGTCTTGTATTTATTTTATATTTTACATTAGGTTTTAACTGCGACTAAAGTCTTAAAATCGACAAACCGGTCATTAAACGGTAAAAAACCCCCCTTTATAATAATAATATTACTTATATATATATTTGTATTTTTATAAAAGTAAACTAATATAGCGTTGAGCTTTGTTTAAAGATTTCCCTGTGGAACGAACCGGACTTACTAAAAACTACACTACTGTACGATTAGGTACACTGCCTATAAGTGTTGTAGCAAGGTTTAAGTATATCCATTCTATAAATAAATAAATATCTTGTGTAAAATTGTATCGTATTTAATAGTGTTTTCTGCTAAAATTAATAACTATTTTATATACACCCCCTACGACATCAAATATAATCTTGTCAAGTTACCCCGAAAATGAGACTGAAAAATGGTGTCTCGAACAGGTTCGCCGGTAAACGCTTCAGGTTCATTGTCAAGAGGTGAATTAGGTTGGTGGAAGGGATTGCCTCCTGCGCGTTTCCATTAATTAAGTCGACTACGAACCCATCAGATGAATTGATAATGGCTGATTGGTTGATTCATACCGATGACGCTGTTTTCGGAGCTTAGGTGAACATCTATGTCAGAATAGCTGTCGGAATAACTATCAGAATAGCTATTGGAATCTGAGGGACTCGAACTGGTTACAGGATTCATCTCGTACGATCAGCTGAAGGATTTTCGATAAGAAATAGATTATAGGATGTAGATTAGTACTCTGTAATATATAATTTACATATGCATATATAATACTAAAATCCCATAAGTTACGGGGGAATCTACGGAAGTTGTCAGGCAAAGTTACAGTAACAGATACGCTAAGATATGAAGTAGCAGATATGCTAAGATATGAATTTTGTCTATACAATATTCATGCAGTCAATGCAGTAAAACGTGTCTAGACTAAGAATGATAAGCAAGTGATTCTCTAAGAATGATAAGCAGGTAATTTTTGACACAAAATGATAAGCAAAACTTTTGACATGCAGACACGGTCGAAGTCCAGACTCACTAATGCATCCTAACGACTTATCAGTTAGACACACTAATGCAGACATGGTTCGCTAAGACCACCGCTCTGATACCAACTGTGAAGACCCGTCCTAATCCATCCGGATGAAGTCCACATCGATTATAAACGTTTCACAACAGTTGATTACATCGCGAGGTACTTGACCTCTATATGATACATTTTACAAACATTGCATTCATTTTTAAATGACAACTTTCATTTCATCGTAAGTTGACAGACATGCATACCATTTCATAATATATCTAAACTATAAATGACTTGATAATATTCTTGATGAACTCAATGACTCGAATGCAACGTCTTTTGAAATATGTCATGAATGACTCCAAGTAATATCTCTAAAATGAGCAAATGCACAGCGGAAGATTTCTTTCGTACCTGAGAATAAACATGCTTTAAAGTGTCAACCAAAAGGTTGGTGAGTTCATTAGTTTATCATAAATAATCATTTCATAATTTTAATAGACCACAAGATTTCATATTTCTCCTAAACATACGTCCCATGCATAGAGACAAAAATCATTCATATGGATTGAACACCTGGTAATCGACATTCATAATATGCATATAAGAATATCCCCATCATTCTGGGATCCTCCTTCGGACATGATATAAATTTCGAAGTACTAAAGCATCCGGTACTTTGGATGGGGCTTGTTGGGCCCGATAGATCTATCTTTAGAGTTCGCGTCAATTAGGGTGTCTGTTCCCTAATTCTTAGATTACCAGACTTAATAAAAAGGGGCATATTCAGTTTCGATCATTCAACCATAGAACGTAATTTCGATTACTTGTGTCTATTTCGTAAAACAGTTATAAAAGTTGCGCATGTATTCTCAGCCCAAAAATATAAAGGGTAAAAAAGGTAAATGAAACTCACCTAATGTATTTTGTAGTAAAAATACATATGACGACATTAAACAATTGAACAATGCAGGGTTGGCCTCGAATTCACGAACCCTTTTAAAATTCGCCCCAAAAAGATTTGCCCAAGACCGGGCTCGAACCCCCGACCTCCTGCATAACCGCATCATTCTCTAACCATTCAAGCCACTGCCTGTTTTCTGTTTTATGACCCACCCTTATTTATTTAAACCATATCTATTTTCTGTTCCATTTTCATCTTCTTCCCTAAACAGCAAATCGATCAGAGCTTCTAACCAAGTTAACAATTACTTTGATTTTTTTGTTTTTGATCTTTCAAGAATATATAATGAACCTATTTCATTCCATGATTTGATTGAAAACGAAAAGCAAATAATAAAACAAAAAAAAATAAAAATAAGAAAGCTGCTGTCGCAGCTTGTTCAAAAAAAAAATATATGATTTCATAATTTAGAACGTTTTAGCTTAAGATTCCTACACGAAATATGTTTTAAAACTTTCCTATAATCTTTCTCAAACCTCAATTTCACTTAATTCATAACACTGAATTCGAATTTCAATGAAGAACAATGTTTGACTTTTTGAAAACTAAACTTTGACTCGATGATTCAAACTCGATATGAAGAATTAGCACTTGCAAATTTGCAGAGAGTTTAAGTAAAAGATTTCTAACAACTTGGCATTATTACATTTTGGAATTTAATAAGAAATCGACTTTTGACAGTTTGAGTTTCATAACAGAGAATATCGGCTTTCTTTAAAAAAAAACGTTTGATTTTAATCGCACACTGGTTGAATTGGTTTTTAATTGAGAATGTTGAGGGAAGGACCGAATGAATCCCATAATATCAGATGTTGAATGGCTATTTAATAGGAGATTGATATTCACAGAATTATTATATCGTACAGCAAAAAAATAATAATAAAAAGAATAAAAAGTATGAACTGACCCCTAACTGAATTTGTCTGTTGTTCCTTGGATTGAATATTAATTGTACTAGTTTAGGGACACAAAACAAAAAAAGACAGCATGAAAGCACACTAAACTGATTCCAAATTCCTTACATACGATTTCTTTTAGATATTTAATATTAATAATTAATTAATTGGATTAATATTAATAATAATAATAATTTTATAAATAATAATAATAATCTTAATAATAACAAAAATAAAAAAAATCACCTCCAATTACAATAATAATGGTATTACTAATAATAACAATAACATTAGTAATTAAATATATCCAATTTCATATATACATATATATATATATATATTATATGTACTTATAATAATAATATTGATATTAAGATTACTATTACTAATAATAATGAAAGTAATAACATAAATACTATTATAACTTAAATGTATCAAATTTTTATATCTATATATAATAATATTCATAATACTGATATTAATGAAAGTAATTATAACAACTATATTTTAACTTATAATTAAACTTACTATATTAGTTATTAATATTACATATTATTACTTATGTAATATATATAATAACATATTTTAGATATGTACCATTCAAACATTACAATATATATAGAAGTCATATATCTATTCATTTCAATAACAAGTTAATTATATTATATTACATTTTAATTCAGATGATTAAAGTGTACTTTATTAATTTAATATATTATATATATATGCTTGTATTTATTTAAATATATATATATATATATATATATATACATATATATATTTATATATATACACAATTGTTCGTGAATCCGTCGGGAATGGTCAAAGGTTAAATGTATTCATGTATTCCGTTCCAAAGTTTTCGAGACTCAACAATACAGATTTTGCTTATCGTATCGGAAACATATAAAGTTTAAGTTTAAATTTGGCCGGAAATTCCCGGGTCATCACATAAGCAAACAGCGGAAGACTTCTAGAAACCTGAGAATAAACATGCTTAAAAGTGTCAACACAAAGGTTGGTGAGTTCATAGTTTTAATGTTGCCCATAATCTGTATATAAAGGTGAATCACAAGTTTTCAATTGTTTCATCCAGAAACGTTTATCAAAATATTCTACGAAATTGAGCACCCTGGTAACTAAACTTAACGTATATATAATTTATACCCTTTGTATAATCATCTTAATAATACACGCAAACTAACGTGTACGCTTCTCAAATAGCATACGTCCGTTAAAAGGCTAGTGCTCTATCTCGGACGGGGATATCAAGCCCTATGGATCCATATATAACTACTCGCGCCCACCAGTTCTTATAACTGGCGGTTACTAGTTACCAAAGCTAAGGGTTTTTCGGTTCAAACTCAGTGTAGAATTTAGTATGTACTTGTATCCATTGCGTTTAAAATAAAGTGCATGTATTCTCAGCCCAAAAATATATATTGCAAAAGCAATTAAAAAGGGAGCAAATGGAACTCACCTTAGCAGCACATAAGGTCATTCACCAAAAAGTGACCGAAACTCGAAATGCAAAATTAACCGTAGATCTCAACCTAGAGAACATATGTTGGTCAATACATGTCTAATAAGCTAGGTTTGGTCATAGTGTATCACAATCCTAATGCTCAAGATTATCATGTAAAAGTCAACAAAAGTCAACTTGACTCAAAATGATATCCAAAATCTATACTTGTTTATTATATAACATAAATATAGTCGTTTTAAATATATTTATCGGTTTTTATTAAAGTAAATAATAAAAATCATTTATAAATAAAAAAAATATATTAAAATTTATATATGATAAAAATATACTTTTATAAAATTTATGAAGTTCAATTAATATCGTAAAACTATAGTAATAGGTATTATTAATGTAATTATATTACGCGTGGTAAAAATATCTTTGTATCATATTTATTTAATAAAATAAAATTGACAATAATAATAATGTGTAAAAGTTGTATTATTTTGTAATAATAATAATTACGACGATAATAACGACGATAGTAATAATAATAATCATTTTAATAACAATACAAAAATTCAGTTGGTCGTATCTTTTAATCCGTTCATCGAAATCACACGAATTCTAAATGAAAAGTTCTTAATTTTTCGCCAGCTTTCCAACTACATGCATATCTTATACATTATCTCAACCGCATATGTAACTAATTCAAGATTCAACCTAACCTATCTAATGGCAATATCAAAAAGTACAAGCATGCATAATCCTATATTCTCGAGCACTAGTCAGGGATATACTATTAATATATAAAAGTTAATTTATGAGTACTCACGTATTAATATTGAGATTCAATATTACAGGAAAGGTACGTAGACACAACGGAGATGATAAACACTAGTTTGACCTCATGAGCATACCCCCGAACATTACCCATAACCTCCATAGCTATAGCCCATAATTTTCTTAGCTTCATCCCGCTCATAAAATCCGTTTTGAAATTAATGCACTCATGACCTCGTCGTAATATTTTATGTATATTACTAATAATAATGCTACTTAAAATACTAATACTAATAAAATTAATATTAATAAACTTAATATTAATAATAATAATATTAATAATATATATAAATATTTATGTTTCTGGGAAGATGTGTGATGAAATGAGTTACCAGAACCCGAATTTCGTTCGACTTAAATAGATGTTACCCACCTAACCCTCTCATGCGATCGCATGAGAAAGTGAGGGAGGCCTCATGCGATCGCATGAGGTCTTGTTACCGGCTCATATGCACTAAACAAAAGACTGCCGACACTCAATTTACATTTGGTTAACATAAATAATATTAATTAATATATAATATATTAAATCTTTAGAATTAATTAAATATTATATTATATTTACGTGCGTAGTAAAATTGTAATTTTTGTTCAAATGACTCGTACGTTGTCACTCGACTCATGTACCACTTTCGGTTTTTCGAACGCACTTTCGTATGTTTAGAAAACTAGCCTTTTACGTTACGCGACGTGTACCTTTTACAAAAATTAGACTTAGACAACGATGAATCATTTTATAAGATATGTAACTTATATATTTGAGCGTTGTGGTCATTTGCTTCTATAAATCAGTGGCTCGTTGTTTATCAAAATATATTATTTTAAATCAGGACGTTTTATGACTAAGTTAAAATATATATATTTTTATTTAGAATTGTAAATTTGTACGTAATATATATGTTTGAAATATTTATCTAATGATATAAAGATAAAGTTTAAATTTGTTCGAAAATTTTCGGGTCGTCACAGTACCTACCCGTTAAAGAAATTTCGTCCCGAAATTTGATCGTGGTCGTCATGGCTAATCATAAGAATGTTTTTATGACGAATATGAGTTGGTATATAGAGTTTTATCACTATTGAGTATTATAGATAAAACGATTCGATTAATTGAAGAGTACGAGTGAAGTTATCACAAAAGAGTGAAATGAATAAATGCATATTTGACATATCTTTTGACGTAGATAGGATTGATTTTCGGATTTTAAGGGATTTATAGAAAGTCTTCGTAATAAGATTTGATTCTTCGATAATTAAGGAAATTAGGATCTTCTTTGATTAAATGCGATAACCTATTTCGATTGCTCTGTCGGATATTTTACTATAAATTCACCCCATTTGTTTCTTTATTTCCATAGCTCACCTTCTATTCTTCCTCCCCCAACTCATACTTTAAAGTATTCGTCAATATGCTTCATCCAGTTCTGATTCTTGATATACTCCTAACTTTCATATCTGTCATTCTTCTTTTTCATCTCTCGCCGGAAGAATCTATTCACTTCTACTATACTCTTGGTTTTATAGTGTTTTTAGTCCTCCCTTGTCTTTATATTGCTATATGCATCGATATATACGGTTTATAATTTCTGGGTGGTTGTTGGGTTTTATATCTTCCCTTATATTTCGATGTCTCTGCTTCTGTCTTTCCATAATCATTGACACCCACAGTTAATACTCTCTCCAATTTACTGTGATTTATATTCCCATTGATATTTTGAAGCTTCATGCTTTTGTTTTATCTTCCCGACTTTAAATTAAGCGAATAATGGTCCAGAATACATAGATATTAATTTCGGAATGAACATAATTAATGTTCTAAGAAGGAAATTGTAATGACACGATCTTGACTTGTCAAATTACCAGAATATCCGGAAAAATAGAACTATCAAAAAGATATGTTCTTATTGTGTTTGGAGATGAGGTAGAATGTAAGAGTCGTGTAACATGGCACATGATGACGTTATGATCTGTGAATCATCACGTTCCATTTATAAACTCAGCATGACTTACTGTAATATAATCACGTTGATCAAGTGTCATTATATTATACTAACTCATGTTTCAGCTCCCAACACCACTTCAGAAATATTCATATTTTAAACTCGAAGGTTTCAGAATTTAGAAACTAAAATAGTTTCTTTTATGATGTAACACAGATATCGCAAGGAGAAAATTGATTTCCGATAAGAATGATTATGGAATTATCTCCAGAAATATGGAGGATATTTATAATAAAAGATACGATGATATCTTAGAATTTCTAATATCAGAGGATGATGAAGAATATTGTCCGCAAGGGTTTAGATTCGGAAGTAAGGTATTCGTTAATAGCTTTAGCAGATACTGAATCATTTGGATTCTTTGAAGGCGGGTTTCGTCCTTGTGATTTATCCACAGCCTCCTTCATACTTTTCTTAATCCGTTTTCCAGTTCCAAACCTTTTGTTTTTCTGAGCTTTGCCAACACACTATTCTTTATCATCAAACTTTTTACTGTTAAGGTCGTTTACAGTTTTTGCTGCTTCATCAGCACTTTTCAAAATTTCAAGAACTAGTTCACAGTTTTAGAGTGTTTTTCAGAAACTTCACATTCAAAGTATATAAGTCCAGAAGATAGACGTTGTACGTACACATATAACTGTTGGCATAGACATGCTGCGAGATTTTCGAAATACCGATTGCTAATTCCCAATGAGTCGTATGGCAATTCTCGTTACAAGATGCGGATGAGTAAATGATAGGGTTTTGATAAATATAACGATTTTTCAGAAAATCCTAGATCATTACGGTTGCTGATAAGTTTACTGCTAATGTGGTGGAATATGAAAGGTTCTCCAGTAACAATGATGAAGGGGTAATCGTTATAATAAGGCTTATTCGAATGAACAATTGAAGGTGATTTGCTGGAGTAGTGACAAAACTGTCTATTTTAAAAAGGGATTGAAAAGTTATTTTAGCTAATAAATGCCAAAGGGTCTGACACGGATACGTGTTAAACTATGACTTTAATTTCGAGGGTTTTTCAGGTACAAGACCGCGGTTAACATGTGGTTGGATCATCATCTCGATGATTCATTATTTGAAGTGTCTTCAGAAATTTCGAAGGGTTTGAACACAGATTGTAATCGTTAATATACATATAATGTTCTAGCACAGTTTCGAAGTCAAAGTATAGCTTTAAAAGATTTAGGAATCTAAGAGGGATGATATCGGTTATATCTCGAATTGAATTCTGCAGTTTCAAAATTAGAATATGTAATTGAATTCGAATGAGTATGGTTGTTTTGATTTCTATGAAAGAATGTATATTGTTGTGAAAGTATTGAGTATAGTTGATGTTTGCTGAATCAGAATCGAAGAATGTAACATATTATTTGTGAATTTATATATCTTTTGGGTATTACCTACCCATTAAAAGTTTCACAAATAATATTTTGTACAAGAAAATTTTATTACAATTTTTATGAAAATATTTGTATGTATATTTTCTTCAAATGTAATACAGATTTAATGAGTTAATATCATATTAAATTCATATGATTTTCAGCTAGAACTAGAAATGAATAATCTCTAAAACTTTAGAAATTTTGTAATCTTCGTGGATTATCTCTTCGACGTAAATGAAATTATGAATCAATACTTCGTTATTCATTTTTATTGATATTTCCTCGGTGAATGATATTAGTGCTCGTGGAATTCTTATGAACTTCATAAGATAAATGATGTTTTCTAGAAAGTTTCAAGTACATTGAAGATAAAAGTGTAAAATCAAACATGTAGTTTATTAATACACTAAGTTTATTATGAAATGAAATTCATTGAGTTGAAACAGAGATTGTAGTTAACGATGGTTAAGTCGTTAACGAAGGTTGTACATCATAGCATATTAGTAATATGAATTAACCGAGTAGTACCTACTAGTTAAGATTCACACGTAATAGCTTAGTACGAAAAGATTTTTTTTTATCTTAAAATTCATATATATATATAAAATATACATATAATTTCTTCAGAGGGAATGAGTTAATACTTCATAACTCGTTGATACGATATACGCGTTGTTGATTAGTGATGATGTTTGCGGTGATTATGGATCTGGCGGAGCTTGTGATGTTGTATATACTGCTGATGCTGATGATGCTGACGGTACTGACGGTGCTGGTGATGCTGACGGTACTGTTGATGCTGCTGGTAAAACAGATCTAGCTTGTAAATCGTGCACCATTCTGATCAGGGTTTTATTTCATCATTTCTATTCGCTCACTCATCTGGTTTACAATTAGAACTAGAATAAGTAATTTCTAAAACTTTTAGAAACTACATATTCTCTGCAGAATATTTCTTCGATGAAGTTATGAATCAATACTTCATCGTTTGTTGTTGTTGGTATTCCTTAGTATTTATGGTGCGTATGACGTTGATGTTCGAGGTACAGATTGTGATGTTGAGGTGTGGGATGCGGATGTTGTTGTTGGTGGTGGTAATGATACTGTTGGTGTTGATGATGGTGGTACTGTTGATACAGGTGATGCTGCTGGTGCTTGTAATCTTTGCACCATATTCTCCAAAGCCACAACCCGAGCGCGAAGCTCGTTGACTTCTTCTACTACACCGGGATGATTGTCGGTTCGGACGAGTGAACGAATAAGATCTAGAATTTGAGATAGTATATAATCGTGATGAGATACTCGGGAAATGAGAGAGAAAATGGTATTACGAACAGGTTCGCCGGTAAGTGCATCAGGTTCTTCGCCAAAAGGGCAATGTGGTGGATGGAAGGGATCACCTTCTTCTTGTCTCCAATGATTAACTAGGCTACGAATCCACCCCCAATTCATCCAGAAAAGATGATGGCTAATTGGTTGATCCATTCCGGTTACACTGCTTTCGGAGTTCGAGTGAAAATCCATATCGGAATAGTTGTCAGAATCTAAGGAATTTGAACTAGATATGTGATCCATCTTGTATAATCAGGGAATTGATTTTTGATATGAAATAGATTATAGGACTTAGATTGGTATTCTCCAACACATAATTTACATATGTATATATAATACCAAAATCCCATAAATCACGGAGGAATTTTCGGAAGATGTCAAGCAAAGTTTACAGTAATAGATATGCTAAGATGTGAATTCGTCTGTATACTATATATGCAATAAATGCATGAAACGTGTCTAGACTTAAGAATGATAAGCATGTAATTTTCGACAAGAAATGATAAGTAAAACTCGGTAAAAACAGATACGGTCATAGTCCAGACTCACTAATGCATCCTAACAACTACCAGTTAAACACACTAATGCAAATTATGGTTCCCTATGACCTCAAACTCTGATACCAACTGTGATGACCCGTCCAAATCCCTTTTGAACGAATACATCATTCATCGATTTCATAGTGAGGTTTTGACCTCTATATGATACGTTTTGTAAACATTGCATTCTTTTGAAAAGGCACACCATAAATGAATATCTAATTCCAAGGTCTTTAATATCTGATGATTTCTACGTATAGACAATCACCGTAAATAATAGTTTACAATACTACATCCGTTGACAATGCAGTCAAAATAATATACATGGTGATGATTTTGTGAATGCAAAGTTTTCTTGAATAAAGCATGTATGACTCCATGCACATAGCTTGTATAACGTATAAGTAAACAGCGGAAGACTTCTAGAAACCTGAGAATAAACATGCTTAAAAGTGTCAACACAAAGGTTGGTGAGTTCATAGTTTTAATGTTGCGCATAATCTGTATATAAAGGTGAATCACAAGTTTTCAATTGTTTCATCCAGAAACGTTTATCAAAATATTCTACGAAATTGAGCACCCTGGTAACTAAACTTAACGTATATATAATTTATACCCTTTGTATAATCATCTTAATAATACACGCAAACCAACGTGTACGCTTCTCAAATAGCATACGTCCGTTAAAAGGCTAGTGCTCTATCTCGGACGGGGATATCAAGCCCTATGGATCCATATATAACTACTCGCGCCCATCAGTTCTTATAACTGGCAGTTACTAGTTACCAAAGCTAAGGGATTTTCGGTTCAAACTCAGTGTAGAATTTAGTATGTACTTGTATCCATTGCGTTTAAAATAAAGTGCATGTATTCTCAGCCCAAAAATATATATTGCAAAAGCAATTAAAAAGGGAGCAAATGGAACTCACCTTAGCAGCACATAAGGTCATTCACCAAAAAGTGACCGAAACTCGGAATGCAAAATTAACCGTAGATCTCAACCTAGAGAACATATGTTGGTCAATACATGTCTAATAAGCTAGGTTTGATCATAGTGTATCACAATCCTAATGCTCGAGATTATCATGCAAAAGTCAACAAAAGTCAACTTGACTCAAAATGATATCCAAAATCTATACTTGTTTATTATATAACATAAATATAGTCGTTTTAAATATATTTATCGGTTTTTATTAAAGTAAATAATAAAAATCATTTATAAATAAAAAAAATATATTAAAATTTATATATGATAAAAATATACTTTTATCAAATTTATGAAGTTCAATTAATATCGTAAAACTATAGTGATAGGTATTATTAATGTAATTATATTACGCGTGGTAAAAATATCTTTGTATCATATTTATTTAATAAAATAAAATTGACAATAATAATAATGTGTAAAAGTTGTATTATTTTGTAATAATAATAATTACGACGATAATAACGACGATAGTAATAATAATAATCATTTTAATAACAATACAAAAATTCAGTTGGTCGTATCTTTTAATCCGTTCATCGAAATCACACGAATTCTAAATGAAAAGTTCTTAATTTTTCGTCAGCTTTCCAACGACATGCATATCTTATACCTTATCTCAACCACATATGTAACTAATTCAAGATTCAACCTAACCTATCTAATGGCAATATCAAAAAGTACAAGCATGCATAATCATATATTCTCGAGCACTAGTTAGGGATATACTATTAATATATAAAAGTTAATTTATGAGTACTCACGTATTAATATTGAGATTCAATATTACAGGAAAGGTATGTAGATGCAACGGAGATGATAAACACTAGTTTGACCTCATGAGCATACCCCCGAACATTACCCATAACCTCCATAGCTATAGCCCATAATTTTCTTAGCTTCATTCCGCTCATAAAATCCATTTTGAAATTAATGCACTCATGACCTCGTCGTAATATTTTATGTATATTACTAATAATAATGCTATTTAAAATACTAATACTAATAAGATTAATATTAATAAACTTAATATTAATAATAATAATATTAATAATATATATAAATATTTATGTTTCTGGGAAGATGTGTGATGAAATGAGTTACCAGAACCCGAATTTCGTTCGACTTAAATAGATGTTACCCACCTAACCCTCTCATGCGATCGTATGAGAAAGTGAGGGAGGCCTCATGCGATCGCATGAGGTCTTGTTACCAGCTCATATGTACTAAACAAAAGACTGCCGACACTCAATTTACATTTGGTTAACATAAATAATATTAATTAATATATAATATATTAAATCTTTAGAATCAATTAAATATTATATTATATTTACGTGCGTAGTAAAAATGTAATTTTTGTTCAAATGACTCGTACATTATCACTCGACTCATGTACCACTTTCGGTTTTTCGAACGCACTTTCGTATGTTTAGAAAACTAGCCTTTTACGTTACGCGACGTGTACCTTTTACAAAAATTAGACTTAGACAACAATGAATCATTTTATAAGATATGTAACTTATATATTTGAGCGTTGTGGTCATTTGCTTCTATAAATCAGTGACTCGTTGTTTATCAAAATATATTATTTTAAATCAGGACGTTTTATGACTAAGTTAAAATATATATATATTTTTATCTAGAATTGTAAATTTGTACGTAATATATATGTTTGAAATATTTATCTAATGATATAAAGATAAAGTTTAAATTTGTTCGAAAATTTTTGGGTCGTCACAGCTGTCCACCACCCCGTTGGTGGTGGCCGCCAGTGGGAGCCGGAGATTATCCGGTGGGTTGGTGTTAGGCGATGGTCTGCATCCCTGTTGGTGGTGGCCACCGATAGTGCTCAGTTTTTTGGTGGTTGGGGGTGGCTTATGAGGAGTTTCAGGGGTCGGTGGTGGTTTTGGGCTCTGTCGTGGTGTTGGGTGGTGTTAACCGTGGATTCGTGTGCGAGTTTCTTCCTGTCGAGGACACTTCCGGGTTTGGTCCAGGCGACGATCTCCCTGTTGGAGATCTGGTTCAGACTCGGGGGCTGAAGCGGCTTTTTGCGGATTGGACTCTTTTTCAGACGGTTGGGGCGTCGCTGCTTGCTGAGTTCTCTGTGTATTGTGGTGGCGGTCGGCGTTCTCCTGATCGTCACCGTTGGTTTTCGTTCTTTTTTTAAATTGTCTATGTGTAGTATAACCAGTATTTTAGATTCTTGTTGTTATAGCTTTAGTTGGTTTTGTTTCCTTGTAAAACGCGATTTCTCTCCATGTTGGTGAGCCGTTTGATTAGGTCTGTTTAGTATTAACTAGAGCTCGTTTTGGACTCTATTGTATCGGTTGTACGAGTTGATCATCGGATCCGTTATTAATGTTATCGTTTTTTGCCACACAAAAAAAAAAAAAAAATTAAGTGGTATAGTTGAAATTATAAAAGATAATCATATTACATGAATATCCCTTGAAAAGTAGATTTCCACCCGATTACATTTCACCTAATCCATGATAATTAGTATTATTGGTAATAATATAACAATAATATTACTATTAATACTTTAATATTTTTTAATAACAATAATAATACAAAAACATAAATATAAATATAAATATAAATATAAATACAAATAATAATAATTCTAATTATTAAAATAATTAAAGTGAGTCCATGTGATGACGCCGACGTATATTGTAGTTGAGATTAATTAGTTCTGAGTTAGTGTCGGTCATAAAATGTTGATGTGATATTGATGTGATAGTCATTTCTGTTCGTGGTTGGCAGTGGTACTATAAATTTAAAGTAAACTAAAATATGAACATGATGGAAGTTTTGTTGTGGTTCGATAGTCATCTAGGTTATACGTTTTCATTAATTTTTACAAGTTTATTGTTTATTTAACTATACTACAAGGGATGTACCAAAATCGGTTCAGAAAAATTCGGTTTCATAAATTAGGTTAAAATGTGTGTTATCAAACATGTTAGAAACAAAAGAAAAGAAAACTATGTTAAAAAATAATAATAATAAAAAATTAAAAGTATAAAAAAAAATAACTTTTAAAGATGTTTGTGTTATCATCATCATGTTAGAAACTAAAGAAAAAAAACTTAAATTTTATAAATAAAAAAAATTGATACCGAGTTATTGTATCATCGTGCAAGCTCGCAAACACAATACGCATAAAAACAGAGTCATCTTTTTCGATTAGCAGGCACGAACACAATCAAACAATCTTCATATTCATTTTTTCAAAGTAAGTCTGTTTCCATATCTCTAATTTTGCTATACATAAACCCTAACTTCAGTTACCCCCAATTACTTTTAAACCCTAATTTCTCATTATTTTAGCTGAAATGATCCATCTCTTAAGAAAAAAACAGTCTTTTAAATCATTCCTAATAAACCCAATTCAATTTATATCTAACGAATCAAAAAGCTTTCTACTTTCCCCTAAACCATGTATAAAACCCCAAATTAGGGTTCTATGGAATAAACCCTATTCCACCCAATCATCCAAATTCCCTGAATATGAAATGCCTACAGTTACATGGGGTGTTGTTCAAGGTAGAAAAGAAAAACTCGTATCTAGGGTTATAATTTCTGATTACTTGAAAAGCATAGGAATAATCCCTGATGAATTAGAGGAGTTAGAGTTACCGTCTACTATCGATGTGATGCGTGAACGTGTCGAATTCTTGCAAAAAATAGGGCTAACGATTGATGATATTAACGAGTACCCCTTAATGCTTGGTTGTAGTGTAAGAAAGAACATTATCCCGGTTTTAGGGTATTTGGAAAAAGTTGGAATTCAAAGGTCAAAAATGGGCGAGTTTGTGAAAAAGTATCCACAAGTACTTCATGCTAGTGTTGTTGTTGAACTTGTTCCCGTAATTAGGTTTTTGCGTGGTTTAGACGTTGAAAGACAAGATATTGGTTATGTTTTAATGAAGTATCCCGAATTGTTAGGGTTTAAGTTAGAAGGGACTATGAGTACTTCGGTTGCGTATTTGGTTAGTATCGGTGTTAATCCACGAGATATTGGTCCGATGGTGACACAATATCCGTACTTTTTGGGTATGAGAGTTGGGACTATGATCAAACCACTAGTCGAGTATCTAATTTCTTTAGGTTTACCGAAAAAAGTGTTGGCGAGGATGTTTGAAAAACGCGCGTATTTAGTAGGGTATGACCTCGATGAAATGGTCAAACCGAACGTTGATTGTTTGACTAGCTTCGGGGTTCGAAAGGAGCTACTCGCGTCTATTATTGCTCAATACCCACAAATTCTAGGTCTTCCGTTAAAGGCTAAGTTGTCAACACAACAATACTTTTTCAACTTGAAGCTTAAGATCGATCCCGACGGTTTCGCGCGCGTGATTGAAAGAATGCCGCAAGTAGTTAGTCTTGGTCAAAATGTGATTATGAAGCCGGTTGACTTTCTTATTGGTCGAGGTTTTACATTAGAAGATGTTGGTAAGATGATTATAAAATGCCCACAATTAGTTGCTTTACAAGTTGGTTTAATGAAAAATAGTTTTTATTTTTTCAAGAGCGAAATGGGACGGCCATTGAAAGAATTGGTTGAGTTTCCGGAATATTTCACGTATGGTTTGGAATCGAGGATTAAACCGAGGTACCAAAGGTTACAGCATAAGGGTATAAGGAGTTCGTTGTCTTGGTTTCTTAATTGTAGCGATCAAAGATTTGAAGAAAGATTGTATGCGGATTATATTGAGACGGAGATTGAAGGACCGTCGTTTGTTATGGGTGGGAAATTAGAGTTACCGAGTAATCAGATGGTTTCTGATGAGGAAGATGAGAGTGATGATGAAGTACTTTATAGGCGTACCGTTTCTCTTTAGTTAGTTGTATGTATTTGTTACACAAATGCTTGCACACAGTTTTATTTTTTTAATTAAAGTTATCGATTTTGATATCTGTTATCTGTTGTTCTGGTCTGTTTTGTGTATGGATAAAAGGTTTATTGAGAGATGGTATTTTTGCACCTCAATTGATTGATGCCTTTTTATACTGTAATACCAGGTTTGACTATTCATATATATCAGATATATGACCAAAATTTACCAGATTTGACTATTATAAGTCAGAGGGATTTTGTCAAGACTAAATATAAAGCTGCTTATGAGCACCTTACATTTTATGAAAACTGCAACTTTAATCTATATTGGGTTGTCAATATGTCAAATACATCAATTAAAACCTAATCTATTTTTACAAATCCTTAAACCAAACTAATTATTGACGTTTGTTGCTTTATATTGATCATATTTATAGATCAAATTCGTGACAATCAGCACAAAAGTGGTCAACTTTCAGACTGTAATGAAGCAAAAGCATACAGTAGAATCAACGTTTGCGATGCTTTTAATTGAATTTCTTTTGCTATCGATTGTAAAATTGTATTTGCTAACAAAAATAGAAGAGAGGTGTATATCAAATGTAAGGTACAAATCGAGAGTATTAGTTATGACAAACTCCGTATGATGATATATATGGACATGAATTTTGGTTGCATTTTATCTTCCAAATCGATTGACTGATCGTTAAGAAACTTGGTGCAACAAGTTGAATGGGTCAAAAGTCACCAGAAGTGTTTTCAAAAACTTAGAATGTCACGTACCCAGCCAAACCAACCCAACCCAGCGACCTACCAATTTTGCAACCTTTGATCATGATGAAGTATAAGCATTAGTCTCATTTGCATGGCATTTACAACATGACATCATACTCAGATAAAGGTGGCAATTTTAACCCAGTTTAAAAAAAACACGAATAAGATCACTCTACTTATGTCTATAAAAGGTTCAATAAGTAAACTAAGATTATTGGGTGAAAAGAAAAAGGAATATGTTGTCCCAAGTTTTTAAAGTGTAAAATCTTTTTTAATTCATTTAATCGAAAATGTTAATATTACGCTTAATAATATTGACAAATGGGTCAACCCAACTTGACCCATGGAAAAACAACAAAGTTGCTTGTTAATTTGACCAATTTACCCAGCCCACCCATCTTGCCACCTCTAGGTTAGCTAAAGATGGAGTCACATAAGTAGGATTTCCTATTAAGCATCAACAAAAGTGAGTGTGTCTATTATCACTTGAAACACACAAGGTTAAGGTAACAACAAATAAGTATGGTTATCAGTAAACAAAGCAATAAACTCGTATTTGATTTATATTTTTCATAATCTTTGTGACTTATGAAATTGTGATTTGCATCTGGTTTAGATATCCTGTGAGATTCATTCATACAGGTCATTAGTTGTATCAAAATACGCTGTTCCATATCTCTTTGTAGGTTCGCTTTTTGAAGCAATTGTTGTTGGATCAGTCCATATTAACTCAAAACAGAAGGGAAAGGAGCATAGGTGTGAGCATTGTAGTTGTGGAAACTTGAAGCGTGAAGACTATGGACGTGGCCGATGTTGAGGTCGGGGGTCCGGGAGAGGTCGAGGACTAGGAGATGGTCAAGTACAACAGGACAAGAACCATGTGATTTGCATCTGATTGACTCATTTGACATGAAACTGACCCATAACCTTTGACCTGTAATTCTGTAACAGGTCTTTAAATTCGACCTAAACTGGTACACGGGTCAGGTCCAATTTAGTAGGTTAACCACATGGGTTGGGTTGGATTACGTCATTTTTACCCCCAAACCGAATTGCGGCTGCACTCTCACATATTTAAGTATCCCATAAAATGGTCAAGAGTATAGAATTGGATGAACTTATGGAAGAAGAACAAGCAGTCAATTTGCTCAAAAAAGGGAACAAAAGTCACTAAAAAAACAAATCACTGGGTAATTAAGATAAAAACTCACTCCTATACCTCTTTATCGGATTACACATTAAACACTAACAATTATTTATTCCTATAATTATGACATAACTAAATATAATGATAATAAAAGCACACTGGGTAACAAATAAAAGGCATCATAACCATAACAAGAGATTATGTTCAAAGTGATGCCTGAAGTTTTTGTGGCATATGGGAGAGAAAATTGGCAAGTGACGTCATATAACTCAACGCAGTGTTCAATACCTCGTGAGAACACCCCGGTCTCACTAAATTCTTCACCTTCAAATACAACAGAGATAGGTTAGATTTGTTATATCGACTAAAGTATCTAACTATAGTCTGAAATTTAGTTGATTTGCAGGTAATCAATAATAGTTTACAGCTTTTTTTTTTTTTTTTTTTTTTTTTTTTTTTTTAATAAAACAAAGTTTACAGCTGAATAGGGGTAGTCATCAAGAAAAGTATAACACCAGTTACCACTTACCAGTACTCATATAATTCTAAAATGTCGAAAATGAGATAGCAATAGCATAGTGGTTAACGTTACCATATCAAGTCTATCATTGAACTCCCTTATTTTCTGCATGTAGTCTGCTTCTCGTAGACTCGAAAAATGCTCTGTACAACATAGTTTAACCATCCTGTTAATGTCATCTGTAGAAAGTTTCTCCTTTTCTGTGTTTGTAATACTGTTTTCAAACATAAAATGCCAATGTTAAAACGCAACCAGAGTAATCCAATTTCAGAAAACAAAATGTAAGCAGAGTCAAACAAGATGACTTCAAGATAATACAGTTATAGCTTAGTCATGCTTGTCCTTATATGCTTTATAATTCAATTAGTTAAATTAAATTAAGTATGAAGCATGAGGCCCAACAGACTACAACATAATCTACTAGTTTATTTATAAATGAATTATAATTGTAAGACTACAAGATCACCTAGTACTTTTTTTCATGATTTTTTTCACCTGGTTCAGCAAAATCACAAATCTACATAAGCTTTTCAATTCATAAACACGATAACTTTGTTTCGTAGTTCATCGATATTGTAGTTAGGGAAAGACGATAAATTATAACGAGAAGCAATGGCATTACAAACCTGACTAAAGCATCACTTGATGTAGTTGAAGCATTAAACAGCAACTTCTCATCTGCCCACTTAAGACCAATAGCCTATAAAGTTACAATTGTTACAACCAATTGAAAATTGACAAATCTATCATGTAAACTTATTCATAGATGTTAGAAATTTAAGAAATAAAAAACATTTTTGTAATCAGTATCAGATTCAAGAAGGTAAAGCAACACACTTTAATCAAAATTGATACACATATTAATGTAATTGAAAACTGTAAGAAAAATTAAATTAATTAGAGTTAATATTTGAAGGATGAAATTAGTCCAGGAAACATCAAAAATCGTAGTGTAAATATGATATGGGCTTACTATGTTGGGATTCTAACAAACATTTGGTGAATAAGTAATAACGTTAGTTCAATATTTGAGACATTAAAGAATGTTTACAAAGAAAAAAAAATATTTGAGACATTAAAGAATGTTTACAGTTGCGATACCGGGGTTTCCATCGCAAAATATTTCTTCGGGCGCTGATGATAAAAACCAATTCTATTTTTTATTCTTTCAAATTAAAGAATGTTTACAAGATATCCCTTTTTGAATCTGTTGTTATAGTTCTTATTATTATGTCATATTCGGAGTATTCTTATGTTTTGATGATGCTTTGTATTTGTATTATCTGGCCTTGTATTTTTATTGTACTCCCTCCTCAATTTTAATTGTATAAAAAGAACATATAAAAAATAAGCGTTTTTAAAATGAAAATGCTAACGACAGCCTAAGGGGTTGTCGTTAACATGCATCAAGTGATTGTACATGGCGGTTATTAGTCATTTTTATAAAGACGGTTATCAAAATTTACAATATTTTAAAGCGTGTTAACAACAACTCTAAGGGCTGTCATTATCATTTTTCTTTTTGAAAAAATAATATTATATTATTGTTATTGCACATAGACAAATATTGGATAATACGAAGTAGAATAGTAAAAAATGAAGTATTTGTTTTTGTATTCGATATTTTATAATTTTTGTAAAAAGTGTAGTTTGACATGACGATTTTAATAGATAGGTGATCCTCATACACCACTTTTACTTTTTAATCTATCTACACTTTTGTCTCATAAATTTAAAACTTGCGTTACTCGCGTTACTCGCATGTAAATCTCATGTGAGTTCGAATATGACAATGGTGACACATGTAGAATTTTATATTTTATAAAAAATAAAAATAAATAAAAAGCCAATTTAGGAAAACAGACTTCTCTCAGATTCATGTCCATCGTGAGTAATGCACAAAATGCAACGTGTTGACTGATAACTAGCAAAGCATACTATCTCAATATCAATATACTATGTTTACAAACACAATGCAAATATATTAACTGATAACAAAATTGCTACATCTCTTGGAACAAAACTGGAAACCACTACATCATGGACATGGTGGGTGATGTCGGTAGTAAAACCAATAAGCAACAAACAAATAACAAAACTATGCTCCATAATCCTCGTTTTAAGATGCCCCGAAACTCTGTTGCAGTTGCTGGTAATACTGCTTTTGCTGCAACAAATCAGACAAGAAATATATGTCGATTATTATGAGTAAGACAGGATTATGCAAAAGTCATGATAGCATACTGATGTGAGTTCGTCAACTATTGATGTTGACAATGATTGATATAGGGAAATGTATCACATCAACATGTGGCAACCTTGGCTCATTTGTCTCTAAATGGGTCGATACAGATTTTAATTTTTTCACAATGGGTTTAAACAGGGTCAAAAATGTCAATGGATCAAACGGGTCAAAACTCAAAAGTGACTGAAATGTTTTTAAAAGCTTGAAACCTCGTACCTTGTCCGACACAGAAGGCGAAATCTTTTGCAATGCTTGTTTAAAATGTACAGCTTTAATCGTATGTGGCATGCCAAGTAATGCACTCTCTGATATTGACATACTTGTCCCTTCATTAGCAGCAGCAGTTGCAGCTTCAATTCTGCTAAATTTCTCTTCAACAGCAACCATCGCAGCTTCATTAATCTGAAAATATAAAAAAAAAAAAAAAAAAAAGGTCAAGCACAATTCTCAAGATTTTGAGCATTTGCAGGCATTTACAATTTACAATATGACATTAAAGATGATATTTTTACCCATTTACTTACGAATAGATTACCCAGGTTATGTTTTATCCTTATTGAGTTTAACATGTAAAAAATAAGTATTAGCATAAAAGAAGAGGATTAGCATAGAAAAAAGGATCATATGGGTCGAAGTTGTCACAAGTAGTCTAAAAGCATAAAACTTGCTAAATCGTTTTAATCAATCTCAAGGTTACTATTGTAATAATAGAAAACTACAAATATTGAAAAAAGGGGTCAACCCAACTCAACACATAACATAACAATAACAAATAACAATAAGTTAAAAAAAAAATAGACACCTGTTTTAACCCATTACCTAACCCACCATTTTTGCCACCTTTATGTTAGCTCGAAAAAGGGTCATGCAATTAAAAATTCCATTTTAAATGTGTTTGTTTTCCTGTCCTATGCACATCGTCTATATCGGCTTAATGAGAAACAATATATACTCATTTGCTACACGCATTTTTATATTCATGACTCTTGAAATTTACAATTTCATAGTATTTTGAGTTGTAGAAAAACACAAACCAGTGAAGAAAGATCGGCTCCGGTTAGATTTTCACAAGCATCCCTTCCGATAGCGATTAAGTCCACGTCAGCATCTAACGGTTTTGTTCTAGCAAGAGCTTTTAAGATCAATCCACGCCCGTCTGCATCTGGCATAGGAACATACATAGGTTTCCCAAACCTTCCGGGCCGTAAGAGTGCCGGATCCATCACCTCTGGCCTAAAATAATCATACCATCAAGATCAATATCTAATTGAATGAATTATGACTAAACAATTACATAATAAAGAGATGATGTGTAACACCTATTGGTGGCACCGATTACGTAAACTCCCTTGCGATGATCAGCACCATCTAACTCTATCAATAGCTACATAAAAATAAAGATCTTTCATTACTCATGTAAATTAAATTTAAATTTAATAAATAAATAAATAAGTTTGGTATTGATTCAGATTTAATGAATTAGGTTAAATATATCATTTTTTAAAATTTGTACCTGATTTAGGAGTCGCTCAACGACCCAACCCCCTTCCTTTCCACGCTTTGTTGTCAGTGCATCAACCTAACAATCCAAACAAGTTCAAAATTGAGATTATATCACAACTCCAGATTATGTATAGACTAAGCATTTGCTTATACAAGTTTCAAGAAAAACAAAAATAAACAAGAAAGATTTTCATGGTTGGTCCCCAAAGTTTGTACCAAAAATCAGTTGGGACCTATAGTTTAAATCAATCATGGTTGGTCCCAACTTTTAAACTTGGGACCAATCTAAACCATAGGTCCCAAGTACATACTTTGGGGACCAACCATTAAATTTTTTCAATAGACAATTTAATAATTAACATTTTAGAGGAAGGACGACCTCATCAAAAAAGAGTATACATGGAGCGCATGTTCTTGCACGACTGAATATCGTCCGCACTGCCAATTCGCTCTCACCAACATATTTGTTTAGAAGCTCAGGACCCTTCATAGTAGAAAAAGAACATATCATACTATTTACTCTAGAATTCATCACATTAATAAAATATATAAAAGAGTAAATTTGGGACAGACCTTAATGTGTATGAAATTTGCTCCGGCTTCATTAGCAACAGCTTTAGCAATCAACGTTTTTCCACATCCAGGGGGTCCATAAAGCAAAAACCCTGTCTCTAGATCCACTCCGTATTCCTAAAGGGTAAAGTATATGAGTTAGAATAAGCGCACTTATCAAGTAATAATAACATATTAATAACTACAAAGTAATTTACATTAGTGTCAACAATTTACCTCGTACTCATCGGGATACTTGATGCGTCTAACAATGTAGCGATCAAACTCCTTCCTCAACAAGTCAAGACCACCAACGTCTTCCCATTTGACGTTTGGAATGCTCGAAAATCCTTCTCTTCTAGATGAGGGTTGAACCATTTTCGCTGCTACCTGCATATAATTATATAAAACATAATCAACAATAACAAGCCAATAATCATACAATTTTGATAAAGATTAACAAAAATTGGCTAGGGATAGGTTGGAAACAGCCAGGGATCCTGATGTACTACATCAGAGTATGGGGTTGAATTACTTGCCCTCTTGGCTAGCCTGAATAGGGAAAACCTTCTACCTTTTAAACCATCACTAGATAACCCAGTGGTTGGGGGTGTGAGTTTCTGGCAAGAGTTCCCAGGTTCGAATCTTGTCTAGGACGAATATTTAGTAGTGGCAAGGGGATGGGTTGGAAACAACCAGGGAGTAATCCTGCTGGGCTGTGTACATCAGAGTATGGGATCGGATTACTCGCCCTCCCGGGTAGCCAGAACAGGGAAAACCTTCTAACATTTTTGACTCTTATTACCTCAAAATCGGACATTGTGATGCTAAGTTTTTCCATTTCTTCCGGGGTCCAAGCCTTCCTCCACCAATCTTCAATTTCTTCTATATTTGTATTTTCGTTAAGAAGTTCCGATTTTCTCCCATCGATAATCCTCTTCATAGCAAGATTACCAGCTTTATTCACCAATGCTGCCAAATCGGCACCAACAAACCCGGGTGTTAACCTAGATATTTTCAACAAATCAACCGCACCTTCAAGTTTTAAACTTTGTGTAAGCACAGATAAAATCTTGATTCTAGCTTTTTCATCAGGAACGCCTAAACTAATCTCTCGGTCAAACCGTCCAGGTCGTCTTAATGCCGGGTCAACAGCATCGGGTCTATTAGTGGCCCCAATCACTAACACATAACCCGGTTTGCCATCACTATTTGAACTATCATCCGGTTTAGCAACCCTATGAGATTCATCCATACAAGTCATTAATTGTGTCACAATTCGCCTTTCCATTTCTCGTTGAAGATTCTCTCTTTTTGAAGCAATTGCATCGATTTCGTCGATGAATACTATAGACGGTGCAGTTCTATAAGCTTTTGAAAATAGCTCTCGTATATTTTCTTCGGATGCACCTGATAAAATTTGCAACATATTAGACTATTATGCAAGGTTGCAAAAAAACTGCTACTCGAAGAGTACTCGGTCGGGACTTTACAGGGATTAATGGGCGATTCGGGAATTAATCGGATTTGACTTTTTAGACGTTTAAATAATAAATTTCAAAGTTATATATGTATATAGAGAAAACCATAAACAAAAACATTCGGTCGGGACTTTACAGGGATTAATGGGCGATTCGGGAATTAATCGGATTTGACTTTTTAGACGTTTAAATAATAAATTTCAAAGTTATATATGTATATAGAGAAAACCATAAACAAAAACATAAGCTTTAACATTATTGTCTCAAAGCATAAACATAATCGTCCATTTGCTCAAAAACTATAAAATTATAGTTCAATTTGATGTTAAAATGTTGACCAATTTTGACTTTGAACGAAAAATCCGAGATTGACACGTTAATCGACGTTGTCCTATTCATTAAATAGATTTTCAAAAATCAGATCGGTCTGTTCTTAAAAATGAGTAATCGAGGATTAATCGGGAATAATCGGGTTTTTTATAACTAAGCTATTATGTAAACTTTTAAACTGACTATAAACTCAAGAGAGCAAGAAAGGCTATTTAAGGTCATGCATCAGTAGAACAAAAACTAAGTACCTAATCCATTATGCAATATTATAAACTATTACTGTATGTAAACTTCTGAATTCACTATGAACTCAAAGAAAAATAGAACGGGGAAAGTTATTTGATGTTATAGTGATATAGAACAAGCAAAGCCCAGCACAATCGAAGCCCATTTAGTGTAGGGTTAGTATGGACAATAAATAATATATATTGGAGTTGTGTGTGCTTCTAAGTGTCTTTGATTTTGGGTATTGAACTAGGTATTTGGCCATTTGGCTTCGGCAGTGAGATTTGAGATCTCATCCAAATATTGCATCTCCTGTTATTCTCATCTGAATCTGAATATTATATTTCCTATTACTATCAGTTTAAGCATTCAACTATTATTCTTCCTTTCATTATTCATATGTTCTTCATCATCCTTTAAACTCTCTATCAATTATCTATCAATCATTACTTTATCATAATCTGTCCTTCATAAACTGCTGCTGCTGTTTATTGTTTTCTATCATATAGTTACCTTAAGTTTGTCATAACATGTATTCATTAAAGTGACTTACCCAAAACTCAAACCACAACACTGACAAGTTTTCAACTTTGGCCCATAAACATAGATACAATATAACAACTCAGCTAATAAACTAATTCCACAAGTCAAGATATTTACTTTAAAGCATGTATACCTGAAATACCAGAGACTAACTCAGTAGCCGAAATCTTATAAAACGGAACACCAGTCTCATTAGCAATCGCATGAGCCAGTTTCGTCTTCCCACACCCCGGTGGCCCGTGCAACAAGATCCCAGCCATTGGACGAACCCCCAAACTTTGCGGTAACTCAGGATGATACAACGGAACAATCACTTCCATTTTCAATTCATCCAACACATGATCCATTCCACCTAAATCCTTAAACATTGGCCCATCTTTTTTCACATTATCATCATCATCACCATTTTCATCATTCGATTTCCGTACCTTCGATTTTGCGATTGTTTTAACACCTCTATCTTCCTTCATTACATCAACCTTTTTCAATTGCTTATTATTACCATTAGTAACCACTTCCAGCTCCACATTTTTAGGCATCTCATTAACCGTTTTCGAAGCACTGTACCTATTCCTCAGCATTGACTTTGTTAGGTCAAATTCAGGTTCAAATTGCAAACTATAAACTTCATCTTCATCAGAAGTGGAAATTGCACTTCTATCTTCTTCGTCTGCACGCGATTCTGACTCCGATTGTGTCGCAATTCGTCTCTGTGTAACATGTTCAGTTTCCATCATCTGCAATCGTTGCTCACTACTATCAATTTTCTTCGATTTATTACTTACTGGAGTTCGTAATTGCGATGACGTCATGTTATCGTCGTCAATTTTAGATTTACGTTTCCCGTTGTTGTCAATTGAAGATTCTAGGGTTTGTTTGACCATTCGGGTGAAAAGTTGTGATTTATGGCGGCCGTATTCAGGGTATTTAGCACGAAGGTGGTCAGTGAGCTGGTCAATGGACGGAGATGAGTTACCGTAGGTTTCTTGTATACGATGGCGTAATACTCTTTCAAATAAGGATGATTTTGCCGGCGTCTTACCGGATTTCCTCATTGGTACGGCGGCGGCAGACTGTTTTAGTGTATTTGAGGTTTGTGTTGTTAAAGTCGTATATTAACCCCTGAAGTTTATTGAATTTTTTCTAAGGATTTTTATATACGACATAGTTATCACGCATACATCACTAGAATTCGAGACAACAGTATCTTTCAAAACACTTGTCAGTAGTTGTGATATATGTCAACCTCCTTCTAAAATCTCAAAAATCCTCTCAATATCCTTGTATACCTGGCCGCTTGTTTCTTAGAAAAGTAAGTTCTTTTTTCCTCATTTACAGGGTCATCTCGTTAAAATTATGTGTCCTGTTCGGCATATATAAACTAGGCCTTCTATATAATAAAAATTTTCATATATAGTGAATAAATGAATAATAAATTCAACAGTACTAATAATCTCGTGAGTACTAGCAACTTTCAAAATAAGGATTGTAAAAAACCTAATACGAAACAATTATATATATATATATATATATATATATATATATATATATAGGGGCAGGATCAATGGGGAAGTAACCAATCGGGGGGAAGCGGGGGGAAGCAAAATATTTTTTTTTGAATTTTTTTTGAATTTTTTTTTTCCGGCATCAAGATCACACGAAAATATGAACATTTAGAAGAGACACTTCGTGATGAATGTTATTATTTAGGCGGAAAAACGATCGACAAAAATAACATTCAAGATAATATTGTTCGTGAAGAATGTGAACGTTTTTTTTCTTCATGTTTTGTGAAGTAAAATTTAGCCCGATTTAGAGTTTAGGGTTTAGGGTTTAGGGTTTGGTGTTTTGGGTTTATTCCATAAACCCAAAACATCAAACCCTAAACCCTAAACCCTAAACTCTAAACCGTTCGTGTTAAAAACTCAATCTAAATCCTAAATCTAAACCCTAAATCTAAACCCTAATCCCTAAATTTCTAAACCCTAATATCTAAACCCTATAAACCCTAATATCTAAACCCTAATATCTAAACCCCAATAGCTAAAACCTCAAAATACGCTCGAAAAACACGATAATTGTTATATATTACTTCTTCGAGCGTTTTCCCGCTAAAATAAAAACATTTATCACAAAGTGTCTCTACTAAAAGTTCATATTTTTATCTCGTCTATAATGTTCGTGAACAAAGTTTTTTCAAAAAACGAAAAAAAAAAAAAGTTTTTGCTTCCCCCCGCTTCTCCCCGAATGGTTACTTCCCTCTTGATCCTACCACTATATATATATATATATATATATATATATATATATATATATATATATATATATATATATATATATATAAAATTATTTGAATAATGTCGTTCTTCTAGCATTCTTGAAAGCAAACTGGTTTGTCAACTCTTCATAATCAACACTCTCCAACAAATCACTCTCTATAGATATAAATGCCAATCCATTAAGTCGCTCTTGCGTCATTGTTGACCGTAAGTATGATTTCAACAACTTCAGTTTTGAGAAGCTTCTTTCGGCAGATGCCACTGTAACCGAAATTGTCAACAATACCTTATATGCGATTATTGCATTAGGGAAACAATCCTTTTCTTTCAATAAATTCAAAATATCGATAGGTCTCATTGTTTCACTGGGCAAGAACTTCTTAAACAACCTTAATTCCATGTAGAGTTCATTTGCATCAATATCTGACTGTTCGTTATACATGAGAGCGGCTTCAAGACGTATACAACACGACTTAAGATGCTCGTCGTCTAATGAATTTAACTTTTCACAAGTAAACAAGAAACCAAAAATTTTCTCATACTTTTCATATTGTTCAAACCTTGTTTTGAGTGAAACAATTGCTTGATCAACAATATAAAAGAAATAATTAACTTTGAATGATTCCTCGGAAGAGAGTTGAACATCTTGATCACTTGAAGTTTCATCGGGTTTTTTCTTACTACGAATTTCACGCTTCTGAGGGAATATGGGTTCAATGTTTATTTCAACTGCAATTTTCTTAGCCTCATCAATTGCTTGAGCAAACCCCGTCTCTCTATAGCCCTCAAAGTAAGTAATCAACTCTTTTACTTGTTCAATAGCAACATCGAGAAGCATATCACTAGATTGTAAATTTTTACTCACTAAATTTATGGTGAATAATATTTCAAACCAAATGACTATTGATACTAAAAATTCAAAGTCACCAAGCTCATTTGTTGCTAAAGATTTAGCTTCATTTTGAATTTTAGAGTCATTGTCATTTTCCGAGACTTGAAGTAGAGCTTCTCTTATATCCGAAATTTGAAATCTTATAGCCTTTACACTACACGACTCTCCCAACGAGTGTTGGATAATGATTTTGGAGTCAATCCTTTGACGTTATCTTTTAAAACTTTCCACCTCTTAGAAGAATTAGCAAATATGGTGTAAATACGTTGTATGACTCCAAAAAAATCTCGAGCTTTGCCACAAGTGTTTGCCATGTCACACAGTGTAAGATTAAGACTATGACAACCACATGGAGTATAAAAGGATCTAGGATTTATCTCTAAAAACTTCTGTTGTACTCCTTTATGTTTTCCTTTCATGTTTGATCCATTGTCATAACCCTGACCACGAACATCATCAATATCAAGATCAAGAGACTTTAATTCTTCAAGTGTAACATCAAAAAGTCCTTGACCGGTGGTATCATCAACATGCAAAAATCCTAAAAAAGACTCCTCAACAGTAACACACTTAGAGGAAATATCAACATACCTTAATATCAAACACATCTGCTCTTGATGGCTTGTATCTGGGGTACAATCAAGTATCACTGAGTAATATTTTGCTTGCTTTATTTTTTTAATGATCTGAAATTTAACTGCACGGGCTAGTGAAAGTATCAACTCATTTTGAATGCTATGACCAAGAAAATGAGTATGGATCTCATCACTTGTAACTCGTCGCAAGTGCTCTTTAATCATCGGGTCAAACTCTTCCATCATTTCAATCAAACCCAAGAAATTTCCGTTACTTTTTTTATATAATCTCTCTTTTTTTCCACGAAAAGCTAAATTATATTTAGCTAAAAATTTTACAGCTGAAATGATTCTCATAATAACATTTTTCCAGTGATCTTTCTCTTTTAGGAACTGTTTGTGTGCCACTTTATTAATAGTTTGATCGTTTCTCAATCTTTGACGCATATCAAACCATACAGCCATATTCGTGAGATGTTATAAGCTGACTTCATGCTCTTTTAGTCTAGTGCCTAAATGTATCCAATCTGAAAAACCCTCATTAACTATCCGACCCGTCACGCCCCCTTTTCGAAGTACTTTACAACAAAAACAGAACACTTTATCAAGTTCTACTGAATATACTAGCCATTCTCTATCATAATTCTCTCTATTTGGTAGAACTTTAGTATACCAAGTGGCCGCGAATCATTTACCATTCTTGTCTTTAGGACCTTTCTTAAACGATTTGTCTCTTTTAGGACCCTCTGCAACTAAAATGTTTACCAAATCAGAAGTAAGTCCATCCCAATGTCTCGGATCAAATATATCAACACGATGAACACCAACATTAGCACCTGCATTACTTGCATTAGAATCAATAACATTATCCTCACAATAACGTTGATCGTCGCCACCATCTTCATTATCATCACCCTCGACACGACCTTCACCATCAATATCAACGTTATCATGACCAACACTATCGTGATTAAGATTAATGTCCTCAGTGTCATCACTACCGGCCATGTTTTCAGAACTACCACGACCATCTTGATTATTAGAAGAAACGGGTCCTTTCTTTTCAACAAACTTGTCTAAAGACCCATATTGAGACTTTATGAATGCTTCTTTACGTTTTCTTTTTAAACGTTTTTTATGTCCTGATTCGTGTTTAGGACCCATAAGTTCTGGTTTCTGAAAATATTGAAACAGTTAAAGTAAGTACATCGATAAATTTCATATTTCTTCAACAATCAAAATTAAATGAATTTTGTTAATAATTACAGATTACAAGTAAGGGTGCATATCAATTTTTAATTATTAATGATTATATACTAGTAGCTAGTAATGGATTATTATTTTTTTAGATATTACAGAATTGTATACTAGACTACTAATTATACTAATAATGGAGCTATTAATAATTTTTAAAATTTTAATAGTTCTATCAATAAATACGAGTATATACAAACAAGGATGGATAACAGATTACATAATAATATAATTTTTATTATTTATTAATATTAATAATAATTAAAAATCATAGTCCATGAGTCTATGACTCCATGTTATCCATGTATCAATCATAATCAATGACTCAATGTATCTATACGGAGTATGTAAATAGAAGAAAGACTAAACAACAAATCAACAATCTATACGACATGACAAATAACTAAATAATTAATATAATGAATAATATTATAACAATAAATGAACAAGTGGTCAATTGTACCTTTCACTTTTTCAATTTTTAACTTGTAGTTGAAGAGTGCAGATGCGACTGCGCAAAGTTGAATGGGGAAGGAATAAGGGAACCGTGGTATATTTTTCTTTTTTAAATTATAAATTTTTTAGACTAGTTAATGGGCTTTAATGGACTACTTACTATACCTATACCTAATATATATTGAATTTTTTTGGGGCCCCTATGGATTATGGGCCCTGTTCCATAGAACATGTAGAACATGCCCAAATCCGCCCCTGCTCATTTGCTTTTGAAAATGCCTTAACAAATGATGTCCACCCGAGGTAAACTCCGTCGGCTTAGATAATATCCTCTTTTGTACTCAACACCATTTTACGGCTCTAGTTTTTGAGTCGATAGCAAGCGTCGATTTATTGGCAATTTGACTGACTCTTAGAGCCTAAAGTAAATTTCAGACAGGATTTAAAACCCATGAAAATTTGATATTACCATTTTCATGGCGTCTCAATTTTATTTTTAATTTAATTTAATATTTTTAAAAAAAATTCCTACTTATTGGCTGGAGATCTACTCGGAATCAATCTCTCTATCCGTCGAATAGAGAGAGGGATGACTTTCTCTACTTTTGAGAGTGTTTTTCACTCTGGGTGGAGAAATGACTTGTCTTTATTCTCGGATAGGGGAAGGATTGTCTATATCTCACCTCCCCCGTAAACCACTTATGTGGTATTGGGTTTTGTTGTTGTTGTTGTTGTTGTTGTTGTTGTTGTACTCAACACCATTTGCAGTTAAAGGTATGTCTTCCATTCCTTCATTAAGCATTGAGTTGAAGAGATTACTAATGTTTAACACGTTTAAATCGTTATTTGAACCCGCAACTCCAAAGAAAGCATGTCAAATCCAGTTATCATATGAGGCTACAACATCAAGCATAATAGTTGGAACTTTGTGATCACCTTGAGGAAATTGACCTTTCCATTCAACTGAACATTTTCCCCATGCCCAATGCATACAATCTATGCTGTCGATCGAGCATTCCTGGAAAATCAAGAATTTCTTCATGAGCCTCATACAATCATAACATATCATCCTTGGAAGGCTCTAGCATATAATTAACCCTATATAAATCAATAATACACTTTGTGAAGTTCATAAGCGATTCACGACATGTTCTTTCCGACATTTGCACGTACTCGTCAACAAATCTGGTGTATCACCGTATGCCAATTGACATAGAGCGGCAGTTATTTTTAAGTAAGGACTAATACTCAACTCGCCGCGCGCATCAACTCTTAAATGAAAATAACTAAAATATTCAGGTAGCGGTTGTTTCGAGTAGTGGATAATGTGTGATGACCCGGGAATTTCCGACCAAATTTAAACATAATCTTATATGATTCGACTCGATAAGCAAAGTCTATTAAACCGAGTCTCATTATGTTTGAACTATTTCATGATAACATTTGACCTTTAACTATTTCCGACGATTCACGAACCTTTAATTGTAAATAAGAATGTAAATATAAATAATTATATATAAAACTAATTATATTAGTATTAATGAACTATTAAGTAATTTTGTTATTATAAAAGATAACATTTAATAACTAAAGATTTTCATTTTGAATATATATAGTATATTGTATATAAATGATTCAAACATATTTTACCAACGTTATCAAAATATTAAATGTACAATGTTATACTTTGTAGTTAATTGGTTAATATACATAATTAATCATCTACTCAACATTTAAAACATGATTTTATATATATGGTAGTATACATATATACATAAATATAACTATATATATATGATTTTATACATAATTATTATATTATGTATATGTAGAAATTTATATTTATAATATATCTATGATGAAATAATGTACTATTTTAATAAATATATATAATACTTACATATATAAAACATTTATATTTTTCATAATTACATACATAAGTATAATATAATTAGTATGTAAATAAATATTATAATATATTTATATTAAAATGCATAAATATATAATATTCAGTATATGTTACAATACATATTACATAATTATTAAATATTACATAATAATAGATGATATTAATAAATTAAATTTAAATACAAATATAGTTGTTGTAGTAATGTTATTTGTATCGTCAAATATCAATATTTGTATTCATAATATCACTTTATATCATATAAAGATGAAATTGGATGTATAAATTAGATTATTATTACTAATATTATTATTATCGATAAAATATTAATATTATCATAATTAGTATGGTATTATTATTATTATTATTATTATTATTATTATTATTATTATTATTATTATTATTATTATTATTATCATTTTTACAATTATTATTATCATTAATATTATATTTATCATTATTATTAATTTTATTAATATTATTAGATATTAATAGTATTGTTATTATATATTATTATTATTAATTAAAAAAAAACAGTAGGGATCTATATTATACGCTTGACCTCTGTATCCTTTATCTCTATTATTATTATTATTATTATTTTTGTTTCTTTCCTGCTCCAAACTCGTGAACCTGTGTTGACATTTTCTCCATTTTTTATCAACCGATCTCTATTATTACAAAATGATTATGTATAATTGCAAACCAAATAAAAAGGAAATCCAATGGGATTAAAGAGCACAGCGATATTTTTTTTTTCTTCTTCTCTGCACGCTCCAATTTTTTTTCTTCTCTTAATTCAATTTCGAATAAAGTTTCAAAATCTAAAAATGCAGAAAGGTTAGAAATCTTTCTTTGAATCTATCTGCAAAATCTCAACTCTCAAATCTTTATATCGATCTTGAATTTTGAAGTCAAAGTTTAGTTTAAAAAAAGTCAACAATTGTTCTTGAGACAAATTCGCATTCGTGTATATGTTTCTGATCAAATTGACGATTCCAGTAGTTTTTATACATGTTTAGAAAACTATTTCGTGTTATAAACATTATCTATAATGTTATCTATTACGAAATCAATTTTTTTTGTTTTGTTCCAAGAACCGACGCTGCAGTAGGCCTTTAGTGTTTTTTTTTTTTATTTTAGAACCCAAATTATTTTTTTTCTGTAATGTTTTGAAGCTTTAAAAGGAACCCTGATTTTTTTTTTTTTTGGTTATTGATGTTTTGTTGAATCCGTGAGACTTGTGGAGAAGAAGAGGAATATAAGAAAAACAGTTTATATATAAAATTTAAATTCGATATTAGTACAGAGAATCAGAATTGGTGGGATGGTCGAGAGTGTTTGCGTGTGAGCATGTGGTTACGAGATCGAGTCCAGAGGACGGTAGTTTCTTTTTTTTTTTGAAACTCTTTTCATGTGAGGTAGTTTTCTTTTCTAATTTTATTATTGTTATTATATATTAATTATTATTAGTATTATTATTATTATTGTGATTGTTTTGATTGTTATTGTTATTGTTATTATTAGTATCATACTTGTTATCATATTTGAAAGTATTATAGACATTACTATTATTATTATGATAGGTATTAATAATATTATTATTAGTAATAAACTTATCATTTTAGTATTTTATCATCATTAGGATTATGATTATCATTATTATTATTATGAAGGAAATAAAAATATATTATTATCATCAATATTAGAATTTGTACCGGTTTATAAATAATAGTATCATCAGTACATTTACAATTAATAATATCATATTTATCAGTATCATCATTAATATTTACTAGTATTATTATGATTATCATTTATCATTTTATAAATATTAGAACCCTTATTATTAACATAAGTATGGTATTAGTATTAATATTATTTTAGAGTTATTATTATTAGTATCATTAACAGTTATCATTTTCATTTTTTTTGCTATTAGTATTATCATTATTAATAAAATTATTATTATTATTAGTAAATCATTATTATCTAAATTATTATTTTAACAAATAAATCTTTTGTACACTATATATATACTTATGGTATATACTAGGATTGTATTAATAATTCACATAACAAACTAATAAAATTTCATAAATACAATACTAACCACAAATATATGTATATAAATATATTAATGTCACTATTTATATAAACGTAAATCATTATAGATATATATACATAAAATCGATATATATATATAAAATATAACTTAAAATATAATATAAGTATACGTTTTAAAATAAAGGTTAGAATAAATTCTACAAAACTATAATATATAAATAATACATATTAATAAATGAAATTTTGTAACTTACATTATACGTATTAATATATACACAATTGATATAGGTTCGTGAATCCGAGGCCAACCCTGCATTGTTCAATGACGTCATATGTATTTTTACTACAAAATACAGTATCGTGAGTTTCATTTGCCTTTTTACCCTTTATATTTTTGGGCTGAGAATACATGCGCAACTTTTATAACTGTTTTACGAAATTGACACAAGTACGTGAAACTACATTCTATGGTTGGATTATCGAAGTCGAATATGCCCTTTTTATTAAGTCTGGTAATCTAAGAATTAGGGAACAGACACCCTAATTGACGCGAATCCTAAAGATAGATCTATCGGGCCCAACAAGCCCCATCCAAAGTACCGGATGTTTTAGTACTTCGAAATTTATATCATGTCCGAAGGAGGATCCCGGAATGATGGGGATATTCTTATATATGAATATTGTTAATGTCGGTTACCAGGTGTTCAATCCATATGAATGATATTTTTGTCTCTATGCATGGGACGTATGTTTATGAGAAATGGAAATCTGAAATCTTGTGGTCTATTAAAATGATGGAAACGATTGTTTAAGTTAAACTAATGAACTCACCAACCTTTTGGTTGACACTTTAAAGCATGTTTATTCTCAGGTACGAAAGAAATCTTCCGCTGTGTATTTGCTCATTTTATAGATATTACTTGGAGTCATTCATGGCATATTTCAAAAGACGTTGCATTCGAGTCGTCGAGTTCATCAAGATTATTATCAAGTCAATTATAGTTGGATATATTATGAAATGGTATGCATGCCTGTCAACTTTCGATGTAATGAAAGTTTGTCTTTTCAAAAACGAATGCAATGTTTGTAAAATGTATCATATAGAGGTCAAGTATCTCGCGATGTAATCAACTGTTGTGAATCGTTTATAATCGATATGGACTTCGTCCGGATGGATTAGGACGGGTCTTCACAGTTGGTATCAGAGCGGTGGTCTTAGCGAACCAGGTCTTGCATTAGTGAGTCTAACTGATAGTCGTTAGAATGCATTAATGAGTCTGGACTTCGACCGTGTTTGCATGTCAAAAGTTTTGCTTATCATTTAGTGTCGAAAAATTATTTGCTTACCATCCTTAAAGTCTAAGACACGTCTTACTGCCTTTATTGCATAGACAGTGTATAGTTAAATTCATATCTTAGCGTATCTGTTATTGTTACCTTTGCCTGACAGCTTCCGTAGATTCCTCCGTAGCTTATGGGATTTTAGTATTATATATGCATATGTAAATTATGTATTGCAGGGTACTAATCTACATCCTATAATCTATTTCTTATCGAAAATCCTTCATCTGATCGTACGAGATGAATCCCTCAACCAGTTCGAGTCCATCTGATTTCGATAGCTATTTCGATAGTTATTCCGACAGCTATTTCGATATGGATTTCCACTCGAGCTCCGAAAGCAGAGTAACCGGAATGAATCGATCAATTAGCCATCATCTATTCTGAATGAATTGGAGATGGGTTCGTAGTCGACTTAATCAATGGAAACGCGAAGAAGGCGATCATTTCCACTAACCAAATTCACCTCTTGACAATGGACCTAAAACGTTTACCGGCGAACCTGTTCGAGACACCATTTTCTCTCTCATTTCCAAAGTATCTCATCACGATCATATACTATCTCAGATTCTAAACCTCATTCATCCGCTCGTCCGAACCGACAATCATCCCGGTGTAATAGAAGAAGTTAACGAACTTCGCGCATAAGTTGTAGTCTTGGAAAATATGGTGCAAAACGTACCAGCTTCATCCAAATCACCGGCACCAACGGTACCACCAACAACCCAAATTTCAATATCACATGCCTCAACATCTCAATCTATACCTCGAGTATAATCATCATTCTACATGACATTCTACATCAGTTATCTTCGTTCGACATGGTGATTATGTAATCTCTAATATTTTAGAGATTATTTATTCTAGTTCCAACTGAAAACTAAATGAGTTTAATATCATGTTAACTCATTAAATTCATGATTACATCTGAAGAAAATATATATGTATATATGTTTTCATAAAGATTGTAATTAAAAATTCTTTTGTACAAACTGTTAATAATAAAAATATTTTAACGGGTAGGTAATACCCGAGGAATATTTAAATTTCACATTAATAAGTTACACTGTATATTCTTCGAATCTGATTCAACAGTTATTCACTATCCTATTTACAACCACCGGGATACTTATCCGTTCACCAAAGAATAACTATTTTCATTCAAATTCAATTTCATATTTGAATTTTGACCTATCAGAATCCAACAAGTGGCATAATGAAGAAATAATGGACACAATAAAAATTGATTAGAAACAGACTAATTAACAATATTAAATTTTATTAAGAAACCACGCTAACAAAATCCTAGCTAACTGTTCCTAGCTAACTGTTAATTCCGTATTACATTTTATTTATCGCAATTTATTTATCGCAATTTATTTTATCGCAATTTATATTCTCGCAATTTTATTTATTATCATTTAATTTCTGTTATTTACTTTACGCACTTTATTTATCGTCATTTAATTTCTGTTATTTATTTTACGCACTTTAAATATCGGGACACGTATACAAGGTTTTGACATATCATATCGACACATCTATATATATTATTTGGAATCACCATAGACACTCTATATGCAGTAATGATCGAGTTCTCTATACAGGGTTGAGGTTGATTCTATAATAATATATATACTTTGAGTTGTGATCGAGTCTGAGACATGTACACGGGTCACGATACGTATTAATTAATTCAAATATTATATATTAAACTATATATGAATGATTGCACTGTCAACTGTGGACTATCGACTGTGGACTAATAACATTGGACAATTAAAATGAATTAAAATATTGAATATAACATATGAAACTAAACAATTCTTCAAGTTTGCCACTTGATTTCGTCTTAAACCTCATTTGTATCTTCACGATTACATTCTGCGTTCAAACCTTTCATGATTCTTGAAAACACCTCAATCGATAGGATGAATCAACCGCACTTCATCTACGGAAGGAAAGATTTATGCATATAGTTATGCACCTGAGAAACTCTAGGCAATTGAGTAAAAGTTCAACACGTAGCCGCGTCAGATCCTTTGGCATTTATTAACAAAAACAACTTTGCGATCCCTTTTCAAAATTAGCCAATTTTGTCACAACTCCAACAAGTCAACTTCGACTTTTCGTACGAAACAACCTTATTATAACGTTTATATATACGCGTGCTCTTTTATTGTTACCAGGTAACCTTTCATATTCCATCATATTACCATCAGCGTTTAATCATCTAAAAACACAATTCTCCTGAAACCACCTCGGATTAATAACCGATGATTCAGATATCATAGCATTAAATGCAGAGGAAACAGAAAAATGGTAGATGGTCTAAACGGACAAAAGTTTGATGATAAAGAAAGGAGTGTTAGGAACGCTCGATAGAAAATTGGGTATTGAAAAACAGATTGAGTTACCCATGAAGGAGACCAAGGACAAATACAAGGACCAAATCCTATATTCAAAGGATTCAGGTAATTCTGGATCCGTTGAAATCTTTAGAGAATATCTTGCTCCGAAGTCATGTTAAAATCTTGCGGAAAATCTTTCTCCATCAACCGTCGAACTTAGAAATTTCAAAATATCATCATCAATATCTTTGATATTTCTGAGGATATTTTCATAAATATTCTCGTCCGAAATTATATACCTCTTCGTGCTTCCTGTGTATCAATATATTGGAAACATTCAATAGAAAATATAGTACCGAAAAGCAGATTATGCGAAACTATGAAGAAAGCCGTGGATAAATCACAAAGAATAAGTTTGACTTCAAAGAATCCAAATAATTCAATGTCTGCTAAAGTCTATAGTGAATAACTTGCTCCTTACTCTAAACCCTTGCAGACAATAGTTTCTATCATCCTCTGATCTTAGATATTCTGAGATATTATCGTACCTTTCATTATAAATATCCTCCATATTTCTGGAGATATTTTTATAACTATTCTTATCTGAAATCATTAATCTTTTCGTGCTATCAGTATTACATCATATAGAAACTGTTAGTTTCTATATTCTGTAAATTTTCAAGCTTAAAATATGAATGTTATTGTAGTAATGATGGGAACTGATGCATGAGTTAGTATAATATAATGACACTTGATCAACGTGATTATATTACAGTAAGTCATGCTGAGTTTCTAAATGAAACGTGATGATTCACAGATCATAACGTCATCATGTGCCATGTTACATAACTCTTTCATCCTACTTAACTCCGTAACAAATCAAGAAAATGTATTCTTGATGGTTCTATCTTCCGTGATGTTGATAAATTTGAAAATCAAATCGTGCTATCACGTTCCTTCATGCTTAGAACATTATAATCATTCGAAACTCTATATCTATAAATTCTGGACCATTATTCGCTTGACTTGAAGTCGGGAAGAGAAAACAAAAGCATAGAGCTTTGAAATATAAGGGAGAATATAAAGTCCGATAACAACACATAAATTACAAACCGTGTATATCAATGTTTATCGCAACATAAAGACACGGGAGAATTAAAAACATTATAATCCCGAGGGCGAAGTAGAAGAAAGCAGATTCCTCTGGTGGAAGTTGGAAAAGGAGAATGATTGTTGCGATAGTAAGGATGAGGACAAGGATCAGAACTGGATTAATCATTTTCAGAATCTTTTGGATGTATGAACTAAGAAAGAAAGTATAAGAATGGTGAGAATAATGGAAAGGAAGAGCTTAATTTATACTGGAAATATCAGACGTAGTAATCGGGGCAGATCATCGTATTTAATTAAAGAGATCTTAATTTCCATAAATCCCGAAGAATCAGATTTTATAGATCTTCAAGATTTTCTTTAAATCCCTTAAATTCCGGAATTCAACCAAGGCAATGTCAAAAGTTAAGACGCGCCTTATTTTCTAAATTCAAACCTGACTACGTCAAAAGTTAAAAACAAATCTTTGTTTCTCATTTCATCCTTTTGTGAATAGCTTCATTCGCACTCTTCGAATAATTGAATTATTTTTATCCATATTACTCAATGATGATAAAACTCAAGTTATCAACTCATATTCGTCAGGAAAACATATTTATTGTTAGCTATGACGACCTCACTCAAATTTCGGGACGAAATTTCTTTAACGGGTAGGTACTGTGATGACCCGGGAATTTCCGACCAAATTTAAACATAATCTTATATGATTCGACTCGATAAGCAAAGTCTATTAAACCGAGTCTCATTATGTTTGAACTATTTCATGATAACATTTGACCTTTAACTATTTCCGACGATTCACGAACCTTTAATTGTAAATAAGAATGTAAATATAAATAATTATATATAAAACTAATTATATTAGTATTAATGAACTATTAAGTAATTTTGTTATTATAAAAGATAACATTTAATAACTAAAGATTTTCATTTTGAATATATATAGTATATTGTATATAAATGATTCAAACATATTTTACCAACGTTATCAAAATATTAAATGTACAATGTTATACTTTGTAGTTAATTGGTTAATATACATAATTAATCATCTACTCAACATTTAAAACATGATTTTATATATATGGTAGTATACATATATACATAAATATAACTATATATATATGATTTTATACATAATTATTATATTATGTATATGTAGAAATTTATATTTATAATATATCTATGATGAAATAATGTACTATTTTAATAAATATATATAATACTTACATATATAAAACATTTATATTTTTCATAATTACATACATAAGTATAATATAATTAGTATGTAAATAAATATTATAATATATTTATATTAAAATGCATAAATATATAATATTCAGTATATGTTACAATACATATTACATAATTATTAAATATTACATAATAATAGATGATATTAATAAATTAAATTTAAATACAAATATAGTTGTTGTAGTAATGTTATTTGTATCGTCAAATATCAATATTTGTATTCATAATATCACTTTATATCATATAAAGATGAAATTGGATGTATAAATTAGATTATTATTACTAATATTATTATTATCGATAAAATATTAATATTATCATAATTAGTATGGTATTATTATTATTATTATTATTATTATTATTATTATTATTATTATTATTATTATTATTATTATTATTATTATTATCATTTTTACAATTATTATTATCATTAATATTATATTTATCATTATTATTAATTTTATTAATATTATTAGATATTAATAGTATTGTTATTATATATTATTATTATTAATTAAAAAAAAACAGTAGGGATCTATATTATACGCTTGACCTCTGTATCCTTTATCTCTATTATTATTATTATTATTATTTTTGTTTCTTTCCTGCTCCAAACTCGTGAACCTGTGTTGACATTTTCTCCATTTTTTATCAACCGATCTCTATTATTACAAAATGATTATGTATAATTGCAAACCAAATAAAAAGGAAATCCAATGGGATTAAAGAGCACAGCGATATTTTTTTTTTTCTTCTTCTCTGCACGCTCCAATTTTTTTTCTTCTCTTAATTCAATTTCGAATAAAGTTTCAAAATCTAAAAATGCAGAAAGGTTAGAAATCTTTCTTTGAATCTATCTGCAAAATCTCAACTCTCAAATCTTTATATCGATCTTGAATTTTGAAGTCAAAGTTTAGTTTAAAAAAAGTCAACAATTGTTCTTGAGACAAATTCGCATTCGTGTATATGTTTCTGATCAAATTGACGATTCCAGTAGTTTTTATACATGTTTAGAAAACTATTTCGTGTTATAAACATTATCTATAATGTTATCTATTACGAAATCACTTTTTTTTGTTTTGTTCCAAGAACCGACGCTGCAGTAGGCCTTTAGTGTTTTTTTTTTTTTATTTTAGAACCCAAATTATTTTTTTTCTGTAATGTTTTGAAGCTTTAAAAGGAACCCTGATTTTTTTTTTTTTGGTTATTGATGTTTTGTTGAATCCGTGAGACTTGTGGAGAAGAAGAGGAATAGAAGAAAAACAGTTTATATATAAAATTTAAATTCGATATTAGTACAGAGAATCAGAATTGGTGGGATGGTCGAGAGTGTTTGCGTGTGAGCATGTGGTCACGAGATCGAGTCCAGAGGACGGTAGTTTCTTTTTTTTTTTTGAAACTCTTTTCATGTGAGGTAGTTTTCTTTTCTAATTTTATTATTGTTATTATATATTAATTATTATTAGTATTATTATTATTATTGTGATTGTTTTGATTGTTATTGTTATTGTTATTATTAGTATCATACTTGTTATCATATTTGAAAGTATTATAGACATTACTATTATTATTATGATAGGTATTAATAATATTATTATTAGTAATAAACTTATCATTTTAGTATTTTATCATCATTAGGATTATGATTATCATTATTATTATTATGAAGGAAATAAAAATATATTATTATCATCAATATTAGAATTTGTACCGGTTTATAAATAATAGTATCATCAGTACATTTACAATTAATAATATCATATTTATCAGTATCATCATTAATATTTACTAGTATTATTATGATTATCATTTATCATTTTATAAATATTAGAACCCTTATTATTAACATAAGTATGGTATTAGTATTAATATTATTTTAGAGTTATTATTATTAGTATCATTAACAGTTATCATTTTCATTTTTTTTGCTATTAGTATTATCATTATTAATAAAATTATTATTATTATTAGTAAATCATTATTATCTAAATTATTATTTTAACAAATAAATCTTTTGTACACTATATATATACTTATGGTATATACTAGGATTGTATTAATAATTCACATAACAAACTAATAAAATTTCATAAATACAATACTAACCACAAATATATGTATATAAATATATTAATGTCACTATTTATATAAACGTAAATCATTATAGATATATATACATAAAATCGATATATATATATAAAATATAACTTAAAATATAATATAAGTATACGTTTTAAAATAAAGGTTAGAATAAATTCTACAAAACTATAATATATAAATAATACATATTAATAAATGAAATTTTGTAACTTACATTATACGTATTAATATATACACAATTGATATAGGTTCGTGAATCCGAGGCCAACCCTGCATTGTTCAATGACGTCATATGTATTTTTACTACAAAATACAGTATCGTGAGTTTCATTTGCCTTTTTACCCTTTATATTTTTGGGCTGAGAATACATGCGCAACTTTTATAACTGTTTTACGAAATTGACACAAGTACGTGAAACTACATTCTATGGTTGGATTATCGAAGTCGAATATGCCCTTTTTATTAAGTCTGGTAATCTAAGAATTAGGGAACAGACACCCTAATTGACGCGAATCCTAAAGATAGATCTATCGGGCCCAACAAGCCCCATCCAAAGTACCGGATGTTTTAGTACTTCGAAATTTATATCATGTCCGAAGGAGGATCCCGGAATGATGGGGATATTCTTATATATGAATATTGTTAATGTCGGTTACCAGGTGTTCAATCCATATGAATGATATTTTTGTCTCTATGCATGGGACGTATGTTTATGAGAAATGGAAATCTGAAATCTTGTGGTCTATTAAAATGATGGAAACGATTGTTTAAGTTAAACTAATGAACTCACCAACCTTTTGGTTGACACTTTAAAGCATGTTTATTCTCAGGTACGAAAGAAATCTTCCGCTGTGTATTTGCTCATTTTATAGATATTACTTGGAGTCATTCATGGCATATTTCAAAAGACGTTGCATTCGAGTCATCGAGTTCATCAAGATTATTATCAAGTCAATTATAGTTGGATATATTATGAAATGGTATGCATGCCTGTCAACTTTCGATGTAATGAAAGTTTGTCTTTTCAAAAACGAATGCAATGTTTGTAAAATGTATCATATAGAGGTCAAGTATCTCGCGATGTAATCAACTGTTGTGAATCGTTTATAATCGATATGGACTTCGTCCGGATGGATTAGGACGGGTCTTCACATAATGTCTTCCATAATTCTAATAAAACGTGTCGTTTCATCCGAAACCTCCTTTTGAATTTATCGTCGATGTATTTGCAACCTTCAACTAAATAGTCGGTAATAAGACGTAGATGTGCTTCTTCATGTTTACGTTGTATGTAACGAACTGTGTTTAAACTTTCCGCCTCATTTTCGCTTTCCATTGCATCACTGTCTATTATATCGAGCACTTGCATCATATACTCTTCGTGAGACGATATAGATCCTGAAGACATTATTTTAAATAAAAGTATTTATGGAATAGAGAAATAAATTTGAATATGTATTTGTTTAAGAAAAGAATGTGTTGTGGTTGTGTAAAAAATATATGTGTTTATATTGATGAAATATGGATAATGTAAAAAATATTTAATTGAAATATACCCGTTGAATAACGGATATATTTCAAAAAAATCAAAGAATCACCAACGTCGGCTACCCGACACCGAGCTCCAACACCGGTTTAAAGCCGGTAGGGAGTCGACGCTGCCACCGTCCCTAGCGCCCAATTTCGTCGACGGTGAACAAAAGTCTCGACTCCCAATGCTCTTAACTACTGATAATTGTAATCGTGACATAAAGTGAAAGTGAGTTTTTTTGGTTAATTGTGATGACCCAGAAATTTCTGACCAAATTTAAACTTAATCTATAACGTTTCCGACACGATAAGCAAAGTCTGTAATGTTGAGTCACGAAAGTTTTGGAACTATATTTATGTAATCAATCATTCTTTGACTGTTCTCGAAGATTCGCGAACAATATATATATATATATATATATATATATATATATATATATATATATATATATATATATATATATATATATATATATATATATATATATATATATATATATAACTTAATGTGCATATATACATATATATATATATATATATATATATATATATATATATATATATATATATATATATATATATATATATATATGATTTCAAGTTATTTAGTAAACGATAGTAACATTTGATTATTGATTAGATTGATATTTAGATAAGTTAACTAAAACGTTTAAGATGAACCAGTAAAACACTAATTTGCTACAGTATTTTTGAATTGCTACAGTACCCGAAAAGCTACAGTGTTTTCGAAAATCACTATTTGCTACAGTAAAAAAACTTTGCTGCAGTAACTTTGCTACAGTAAACACTATTTTAAAATGAAAATGTATATATGTATATGTATATACTACGAGATGATGATTTATAGAAGTAAATGACCAAAACACTCAAATGTATAAGTTACATCTCGAGTGGTATAGTTTATGGATAATTTAAGTCTAATTTTTGACAAAGGTACGACTCACGAAACGAAAAATACAAGTTTTCTCAGCGTACGAAGGGACATTCGAAAAACCGGAACCGAGACATAAGTCGAGTGACGACGTACGACTTATCGGAACAAAAGTTACAAGTTAACTATGCACGTAAATATAATATAATATATAAATAATTATATAAATTAAATATATTATATATATTATATAAAATTATGTCGACAAACAAAAAGTTAAACGATTGTGAGCTGTCATGGGCACCCATGCGATCGCATGGGATTTACCCCTTCAAGCCATGCGATCGCATGGCAGGGGATTTCAGGATTCATCTATAAAACTCGACATTCTGTTCGACACAAGCACACACACAAATATTCATTTACTCCCTCTGTATAATTATAATTATTATTTATATTATTAAGATTAATCTTATTATTAATCTTATTATTATTAGTAGTATTAGTATTATTATTGTTATTACATAAAATATTACGACGAGGTTATGAGCGGGTTATTTTCAAAAATGAGTTTTCGAGCGGGATAGAGCTAAGGAAACTATGGGTTATAGCCATGGAGGTTATGGGTAATGTTCGTGGTATTGTTTTCAAATCAAACCTAGTGTTTATCATCTCAGTTACGTCTACGTACTTTCATGCAATATTGAATCACAATATTGATACGTGAGCATTCATATCTTATCTTTTATATATTAATTGTGTATCCATATCTAATGCTCGAGTATATATATATTTATGCATGCTTGTATGCTAAATTTCCTCGTTAAACATTTTATGATGAGTCACGTATTAAATACATATATTACTGATAAAAGGTATATGATATGCATGTTTTTGGAAAGCTGGCGAAAAATCAATAACTTTTCATTTAAAAATCGCGTAATTTCGATGAACGAATTAAAAGATATGGTCAACTGAATTATGATTGACGTTAATTGGAATTGCTTTTGAATCCGCAATTGATACTTAAACAACTTATTTATAAGATTGATAAATTGGATTTTTGTATATTATCAGCCGAGTAAATGAATCCTTATATAAGGCACGTCTTGTTTTGTTGAACAATTGTCAAAATTGATTATTTTATCATATTTTAAACCTTATAAAAACTATAGTATTGAATCATATTGACTTTTTGAAACGACTTTGGATAACTTTTGTATGTCGATCTCGAGCATTAGGATTGTGATACACTATGACCTGACCTAGCTTGATAGACATTTATTGACCAACATATGTTCTCTAGGTTGAGATCTACGGTTATTTGGTATTCTGAGTTCCGGTCACATTTCGGTGAACGAATTTATGTGCTGCTAAGGTGAGTTTCATTTGCTCCCTTTTTAATTGCTTTTGCAATCTATATTTTTGGGCTGAGAATACATGCACTTTATTTTAAACGCAATGGATACAAGTACATACTAAATTTTACACTGAGTTTGAACCGAAAATCCCTTAGCTTTGGTAACTAGTAACTACCAGTTATAAGAACTGGTGGGCGCGAGTAGTAGTATATGGATCCATAGGGCTTGATATCCCCGTCCGAGCTAGAGCACTAGCCTTTTAACGGACGTATGCTATTTGAGAAGCGTACACGTTGGTTTGCGTGTATTATTAAGATGATTATACAAAGGGTATAAATTATATATACGTTAAGTTTAGTTACCAGGGTGCTCAATTTCGTAGAATATTTTGATAAACGTTTCTGGATGAAACAACTGAAAACTTGTGATTCACCTTTATATACTGATTATACGAAACATTAAAACTATGAACTCACCAACCTTTGTGTTGACACTTGTTAGCATGTTTATTCTCAGGTTCCCTAGAAGTCTTCCGCTGTTTGCTTATATGTTAGAAAAGCTATGTGCATGGAGTCTTACATGGCATATTTTTCAAGGAAACGTTGCATTCACCAAATCATCACCATGTATCTTATTTTGACTGCATTTTCAACGGAAGTACTATCGTAAACTATTATTTACGGTGATTGTCTATATGTAGAAATCATCAGATGTTGAGAACCTTTGATTTAAATATTCATTTATGGTGTGCATTTTCAAAAGAATGCAATGTTTACAAAACGTATCATATAGAGGTCAAATACCTCGCAATGAAATCGATGAATGACGTGTTCGTCCATATGGATTTGGAGCGATCGTCACAATTGGTATCAGAGCGTTGGTCCTAGCGAACCAGGTCTTGCATGAGTGTGTCTAACTGATAGTTGTTAGGATGCATTAGTAAGTCTGGACTTCGACCGTGTCTGCATGTTAAAAGTTTTGCTTATCATTTCTTGTCGAAAATTACATGCTTATCATTCTTAAGTCTAGACACGTTTTCATTCATTTATTGCATAAATAGTGTAAAGATAAAAAATCATATCTTAGCGTATCTGTTACTGTAAACTTTTCCTGACATCTTCCGAAAATTTCTCCGTAATTTATAGAATTTTGGTGTCACACCCCCCAAAATGGACCAGGGGTAATTGTGACCAATCATATCATAACACAGTTGTATAAACGAGAACGACTCTATATGAGACTTTTTAAATAAAACCTTTGTTAATAAAACAGCGGAAGCAGTAATACATGTTTACATTATTATTAAAACATAAAATAAATGTTTATGAACTAAAATATAATATGCGATGTGGACTCCATGCAAGCATCAAATCTATCATCACAAAGTTGCAAACAGCTAGCTCAATCATCACCTGAGACAAAACATGCTTAAAGTGTCAACCAAAAAGGTTGAGTGAAATTCATAGGTTTATAAATAATATCCAAAGTTTTAGACCACAAGATTTAGTTTAAAGTTGATCAATATAGATATATCAATCTAAAAGTGTTGCTGTAGTTTGTAATATCGCTACTAAACAATTTACCCTATGACACCTTGTACTGTCAGTGTCGTGGAATCATTATTATGTAACCAAAGACCAACGGTCGAATGGTTAGAGACGTTACTCTCAATAGGCCTACTCACAATAATTAAGTTTGCATTTAAACGTAGCAATTGACGATATTACGGTAGGGATTTAGCATGAATCAAAGCATGACAGCATAGTTAACAATTTAGTACTTGTGTCTAAGCATAAAACAGTTATAAAGCAAGCATGTGTCTCACCCCAAAAGTTGTAAAACAGTTATGAAATAGTAAAAAGTGGGGCTATGAAGTTCACCTTAGTAGCACAAAAGAGTATTCCACGAAAGAATTGAACGGAAGGACGTGACCGAGATCTCAACCTAGAGATAGAACGTATGATCAGACATTGCCTAACAGACAATAGTATATAGTACTATATTGATAGTAATGGTTCACTAAAGAATTTCCATTTTTGGAAGGTTACTATTTATGAAAAGTTTCCACTTATAGTAATTTTCCAACTTTAGAAAGTTCGGGTTAATTTTTAGCAAGACGTTGTATAACTTTACTCAAACTTCGTTGCTATCAAATAAGTCAGGAATAACCAGATGTAACCAGGGGCCCAGGACTCTTGACCAGAATCTAAGTCATGGCATTCGAGATCCACAAGCTTACCCATAAATGGCAACCTATACATCATTCACTTACGACCATGAGTAGCGATGAAGTTCACATGAATTGTATATTATCTTTGATTAACCTTCACTTTAGGTTTATATGTTATTATATATGTTATATTATATTTATTAATGTATTAACAATTTGATTATCTTATATTATATACTATAAGTTATTATTATTAAATTAGTATAGTTATAAAATAAGTGTTTATTAATAATGTATTGTTATTAACTTATATTATCAGCATTATACTTTATTATATAGTATACTTAGTTATTAACCGTAAGTTATAATAATAATATTAATTTAGTATATGTAATATACTTATGTTAATCGAAAATCATACTAATATATGTTAATTCGAATATTAATTCATTAAATATTATATTTATAATTTTTATAAACTTAGTTAATTATACAATTAAGTAGGATATTTTATAAAAATAATTTTATCAAGTTTTTGTATTTATTTCCCACTTTTCTTTATATATATACTCGGTTTATATTAATCAAATTTAATTAGGTAATAAATATTAAATCGACCTAAATAAATAATTTTATATTTTTTAAAGGTTTTATATTATGTAAAAATGTTATAAAAATTATTAAATCAAATTTTATATCAAAATATTATTTATTTAATGTTTTCTAATTATTTAACCATTGTAATCGGCCTATAATTAAATAAATAGGAAAAATAATTTAAAAATAATTTTTTTTAAGTATCTAGTGATGCTACTAATCATATAAAAATTTTATAAAAATATTTAATACACGTTTGTATTTAGTTCGTATTTTCTTTATTATTTCTCTCGGTTTAGAATAATGCAAAATTAAATTCTTTTTAAATACTAATCGTCCCATTTATTTAAGTTTTATAATTGTTGCTTGTTTATAAAAGTATAATAATCTCAAAAAAAATTATAATTATTTTTATTACTGTTTAATATTTTATTACGAATTTTATATTGTTTTTATGTTTAAATACTACATAATTCGTATTTAATTATAAATAATATTCCATAAATTATCAAAATTATTTTTATACATCATAATACTTATAATACTAATTATAACATGTAAAAATAATTTATATATATTAAATTCGAATTTTTAAAGAATAGACAAAAAAATAAAAGCAATTCGATAAAAAATATAGAAAATACCTCAAGTACTTTCCCAAGTTTGTGAGAGAGTTTTTTCAAAGATTTGATACAAGTTTTTATGAAATGGAATTGGGTATTTATAGAAAAAAATGGTTGGTGAAAAGAAAAAAATATAAATAAAATAAAGGTGCCAATTTTGACAAAAAATAAAAACATGTTAAAAATGTTTTTAATAAGTTTTTGCTTATGAAAATATTTAGTCAAAATTCATGGGCTCATTATTTAATTTATAAAAAAAATCTCTTTTTTTATAAGCTAAAAATATATATATAATGATTAAAATAACTTATCATTTAATTAATAATTATGTTTCATATAGTTTTAAATATAATACGCATTAATATTAATATTAACTAAAGTTATTTTATATAATTAGTGTAAACTTTAGTTAACAAAAAGTGTCGACTAAAAATAAATATTTGATCAATGTCAAATTTAATTATATATTACGTATGGATAACAACCCTATAGTCGAATTAGTCAATTCATGTATGAAAATATGAGGGTTGTTATAGTACCTACCCGTTAAAAGAAATTTCGTCCCGAAATTTAGTTGTTGCCATTAATCGGTGTTGTTCTTACATAGACGAGGATATTTACGTTTTATTTGGTTTTCACGTTTCCAGGTATGCTCGGGGCCTTGCGTGAATTCCAACGGATAGAATATTGTTCTGTTTCAAGAATTAAAATTATACAAACCATAATTTCTACAAGTTCTTCTACGAAGTGCATTTTATTATTAATGCGGAGATCATTCAAAATGATGATGTTTTACAAGTCATTTCAGTAAATTAGATACATGAAATATGTTATGAATAATATTGTGCTCATTTAAAACCTTGAGCGTTTATGCCACAAAATTGGGGCAGATAAGACAGAGAGGAGTTCGTGAAATCATATTCATGAAATTTGATAGAGATCATCATTGTTTACAACAAGAATATCTTAATGATGAATATGAGTTGAAAAATAAAGTTTTATCACTATTTAATAATATAGATAAAACGATTCGATTATAGGAAGCGTATAAACGAAGCTATCGTAAAAGAGTGAATGAGAAAATTAAATGTTCGCCTTAACTTTTGACGTAGTCACGATTGATTTCCGGAATTCAAGGGATTAAAGGAAATCTTCGTAATCTATAAGATTTGATTCTCTGGTATTCACGGAATTTTGAGATTTCTTTGATTAAATGCGGTGAATTGCCTTGATTGACATGTTTGAAAATTTTGCTATAAATTAGCTTCTTCCGTTTCATTATCTTCACCACTTCTATACTTTCTTCCTAAATTCATACTTCCAAAAGATTTGTTAATATGCTCAATCCTGTATTGATACTTGTTATTATATTGGCCATATATGCAGTCATTCTTCTTTTTCTTTTACCACCAGAGGAATCTGTTTACTTCTACTATGCTCTTGGGGTTATAGTATTTTTAATTCTCCCGTGTCTTTATATTGCTATACGCATTGATATACACGGTTTGTAGTTTCGGAGTCGTTATCGGGCTTTATATTTTCCCTTATATGTCGGAGCTTTATGCTTTTGTTTCTTCTTCCTGACTTCAAGTAAAGCGAATAATGGTCCAGAACTCGTAGGTATGAAGTTTCGAATGATCATAATTTATAAAGTAGAAAGGAAAGGTAATAGCACGATTTGATTTGTCAAATTACCAGAATATTCAGAAAAGACCGAATCATTAAGAAAAATATTTTCTTGATATGTTTAGAGGTTAAATAGAATGTAAGAGTCGTGTAGCATGGCGAATGGTGATTTATACAGTCTATGAATCATCATCTTCCATTAAAAATTTAGCATGACTTACTGTAATATAATCACGTTGGCCTGACGTCATTATATTATACTAACTCATGCTTCAATTCCCAACACTTCTTCAAATCATTCATAATTTAAACTTGAATTTTACAGAATATAGAAACTAATACAGTTTCCTTTATGATGTGATAAAGATATCGCAAAGAGATAATTAATTGCGGACAAGAATCGTTATGATGATATCATTAGAAATATAGAGGATATTTATGATGATATTTTGGAATTTCTAAGTTCGAAAGTTGATGAAGAAAAATTTTCAGCAAGCTTTTAACATGACTTCGGAGCAAGATATTCTCTAAAGAATTCATCGGATCCAGAATTACCTGGATTCTTTAAATATAGGGTTTGGTCCTTGTATTTATCCTTGGTCTCCTCCATGGTTAGCTCAATCCGTTTTTCAGTTCCAAATTTTCTTTTGAGCTTTTTCAACGTACCATTCTTTATTATAAAACTTTTGGCCATTGAGACCATCTACAATTTTGCTGTTTCCTCTGCATTTAATGCAGCCATATTTGAATCATTGGTTATCAATCCGAGATGGTTTCAAGAAATTTCATTTTTAGATGATTAAACCCTGATTGTAATCGTCAACGGATCTAATGGTTGATGAATAGGCGTTGTTGATTTCAAAAGAAATGAACGATAATTTCGGTGGTTTGATGTGATAATTCATCATAGAATACGAATGAATATATATATGAATTTAGTAATCTTTAGGAAGATAACACCTGCTAAAGCTTTACTTGGATTCTGATATGTCAAAATTAGAATATGTAATTGAATTTGTACGAAAATGGTTGTTCTTTAGTGAACGGATACATATATCTTGTGAACGTAAGTAGTATAGTTACTGTTTATTGAATCAGAATTGAAGAATGTACAATGCAACATATTAATGTGAGATATAAATATTTCTCGGGTATTACCTACCCGTTAAAATATTTTCACAATTAACAGTTTGTACAAAAGAACTTTAATTACAATCTTTATGGAGATATACGTTCATATATGTATTCTTCAAATATAATATAGATTTAATGAGTTAATATAATATTAAAATCATTTGATTTGCGGTTGGAACAAGAATAAATAATCTTCAAAACTTGAGAGATTACATAATCGTCGCAGAATATTTCTTTAATGGAGTTATGAATCAATACTTCATCGTTCATTGTTATTGATATACCTCGGTATATGATGTTGGTGCTCGTGGAATTCTTGTGAAATTCACAAGACACGAATAATGTTTTCTAAAAAGTTTCGAGTACATCGAAAATGGAAGTGTAAAATCAGACATGTATTTGAATAATGCACTTGATTTATTATGAAATGGAGTTTATTGTGCTGAAGCAGTGATTAACGATCATTAAGTCATTAACGAAGGATGTACATTATAGCATATTAGTGATATGAATTAACCAAGTAGTACATACTAGTTAAGATTTACACGTAATAGATTAGTTCGAAAAGATTTATTATTGTTTCAAACCATATATATATATATAAAGTATACATATATAATTCTTCAGGAAGAATGAGTCAATATATCTTAACTCATTATTACTAATATTCCTTGGTATCTATGGGGCGTATGATGTTGATATCCGAGGTACTGAGTGTGATGTTGAGGCGTGAAATGCAGATGTTGTTGTTGGTGATGCTGATGCTGTTGGTGGTGATGCTGATGGTACTGGTTATTGAAAGGACCCGTCCTAATCCATCCGGACGAAGTCCATATCGATTATAAACGATTCACAACAGTTGTTTACATCGCGAGGTATTTGACCTCTATATGATACATTTTACAAACATTGCATTCGTTTTGAAAAGACAATCTTTCATTACATCTAAAGTTGACAGACACGCATACCATTTCATAATATATCCAAATATAATAGACTTAATAATGATCTTGATAAACTCAATGACTCGAATGCAACGTCTTTTGAAATATGTCATGAATGACTCCAAGTAATATCTTTAAAATGATCAAATGCACAGCGGAAGATTTCTTTCGTACCTGAGAATAAACATGCTTTCAAGTGTCAACCAAAAGGTTGGTGAGTTCATTAGTCTAGCATAAGTAATCATTTCATAATTTTAATAGACCACAAGATTTCATATTTTCATTTCACATAAACATACGTCCCATGCATAGAGACAAAAAATATCATTCATATGGATTGAACACCTGGTAACCGACATTCACAATATGCATATAAGAATATCCCCATCATTCCGGGATCCTCCTTCGGACATGATATAAATTTCGAAGTACTAAAGCATCCGGTACTTTGGATGAGGCTTGTTGGGCCCGATAGATCTATCTTTAGGGTTCGCGTCAATTAGGGTGTCTGTTCCCTAATTCTTAGATTACCAGACTTAATAAAAGGGCATATTCAGTTCGATCATTCAACCATAGAACGTAATTTCAATTACTTGTGTCTATTTCGTAAAACAGTTATAAAAACAGCGCATGTATTCTCAGTCCCAAAAGATATATTGCGAAAGCATTTAAAAAGGGATTAATGAAACTCACGCATGTAAATATTGTAAAACAGTTAATAAAGCATTTGCATGTATTCTCAGCCCAAAAACGTAAAGAGTAAAAAGGGCAAATGAACTCACCTAATGTATTTTGTAGTAAAAATACATAGAACGACATTGAACAAGTATAGGGTTGGCCTCGGATTCACGAACCTATATCATTCATATATATATATATATATATATATATATATATATATATATATATATATATATATATATATATATATATATATATATATATATATATATATATATATATATATATATATATATATATTAAAACATATTCTTGTAATCGAATAATTCTATTGATTATTATTAATGATGTATTTGTTATCTTTAATAATTTATAAGCTTCATTATTTATTTATATATTTTCATTTTTAGATATACAAATCTTAATGTAGTTAAGTTATGTAATTTAGATATATTTGTGTATATGTAATTTTTATTTTATACTTATAATTTTAACAATATCTTCAAAACCTTTATTTTTCATAATCATAATAATAATAATAGTGTTAATAATCATAATCCTTTGTTTAAAAAGAAATTTCATAACCCTAATTATTTTATATCATAACCATATTCATGTTCTAGTTCAAATTATAACCTATGCATTTATTGATCATCATTTTATAAAAAGAATCTTCGCAATGCATCAATTAACTCTACATTCATGTTCTAAATCTTAAACATTTTATAATCTTTTATAACATCATAATCTCGTTCATAATATTACCATTTTACTTAGTCAATTCCTAATAGATTTATTATCATTTAATGATAATAATAATATTTGTAGTAATAATAATAATAATAAAAAATGATACTTAATAATACTTATAGTGTTAATCTTGATACTATTAATAATACTAATAACAATAATACTTAGATAATAAATGATAGTTAATAATAATAATAATATCTATATTACTTGTAACAATAACACTAATAATAATATCCACAATTATAACAATTATAACAATAATAACAATAACAATAATAATAATAATAATAATAATAATAATAATAATAATAATAATAATAATAATAATAATAATAATAATAATAATAATAATAATAATAATAATAATATTGATGATGATATTAAATGAAAGAAAAAAATAGACTACCTCATTAATTAAGCTTTAAAAGAAAACTGCCCATGCCAAGAATCGAACCCAAGACCACTCGCTCACCAAGCTAACACCCAAACCAGCTGAACCAAACTGTTTTTCTGTTTTAATACATAACGTTTTTATATATAAACCGTGTTTCTGTTTCTTCATCTTCTTCACATAACAAATCGATCAAGAGCAATTCTCAACACACTTTTCGTTTTGGATTAAGGTGAGGATTTGAAACAGAGTAAATGAAATGGTGATTGCCAATTTAACAGGCACGAGAAAGAGAAAAAAAAAATACATAAATTTTAGAAACAGCAGAAGCTGTTAGCGAAAGAAAAAATAAAAATAAATACTAACTCAAATCGTGATTCAATTTTCCAGGCGATTTTACACTATGATTTCATCATGAAAGATGTTATAAATCATTCTTAGAATCTTTGTAAACCATCAATTTTAACAAAAACAACATAGTGAAATCAAATTTCTTAATGAACACCTCGGTTGACTTTTAAAACCGAAACCTTTGACTCCTAAATTCGATCTTGATATCAAAAATTGAAGATTGATAATTTGCAGAAAGTTTATACGACTGATTTCCAACAGAACTACATTTACACAATTTAAAATACAAATCGAATTTGAGCTTTTGGTATATTGACTCAAGAACAGAGATATCGGCCATTAAAATAAATTCTGTATAAATTTCTACACTTAGACTCTATCTAAAATGATTGTAAATGTTATTGAGGGAGTAAAGTCGATAGAATTCTCAATAACCTGTAAGTAACTGTTTATTTTTATAGCAGAGAAAAGGGTCGACAGGAATGATCAGATACAGAGAATAATGAAAAGAAAAAAAAAAAAAAAGCTGTTTGACAAAAAAAAAAGTACGATCCTCAACTGCCTTTGTTAGTTTGTGAATAACTTGGAATCAATTGGTACAGTTTATGTGACATAAAGCAATCTCTTACAGTATGAAAACGATAGAGACAAATTATATAACTTAATTGTATCTAAATTTGTATATCACAATTTTCATTTATATATTGGATCATAATTATGTTTATATATATATATCAATATATATTCTGTATATATATAACTGCATTATATATATATATATGTATACATGTATATATATATATATATATATATATATATATATATATATATATATATATATATATCTGTTTATATATATGTGATTATATATATTTATATATTTATATAATTCATAATTTCTAATATCTATAATGTTATTATTAATAAATACTAGTACATGTCAAATTTCATATATACTTTATTTAATAATAATAATATTAATAGAACAATTTATACGTATCAAATCTCATATATATATATATATATATATATATATATATATATATACACTATATATTAAAATAATACTATTATTAATACTGATATCAAGTTTAATAATGAAAGTAATATAATAACTATATTTCGACTCATAATTAGATTTAATATAATAATATTACATTTTATTAGTTATGTAATACTTATAATAACACATTTGGATATTTAATATTTGTGTATATTAGATATATTACTACATACGTATAATATTAATTTTGTACAGAATTTATATACATATTCATATATCTAATTTAATAATAACTTACTATTTTGTAATTTAAATTACATGTTTAAATCACATGCCTAAATGGTATCTTATTTATTTACATATTTATTTATACACACTTGTTCGTGAATCGTCGGGCATAGTCAAGGGTTAAATGGATGTATGAAATAGTTCAAAATTTTTGAGACTTAACATTACAGACTTTGCTTATCGTGTCGGAATCATAGTAAGATTAAGTTTAAATTTGGTCGGAAATTCCCGGGTCGTCACAGTACCTACCCGTTAAAGAAATTTCGTCCCGAAATTTGAGTGAGGTCGTCATGGCTAACAATAAATATGTTTTCCTGACGAATATGAGCTGATAAATAGAGTTTTATCATTATTGAATAATACAGATAAAATAATTCGATTATTCGAAGAGCACGAATGAAGCTATCACAAAAGATTGAGATAAAGAAATGGAGATTTTCCATAACCTTTGACGTATTCGCGATTGAATTCCGGAATTCAAGGGATTTAAAGAAAATCTTGAAGATCTGTAAGATCTGATTCTTCAGGATTTATGGAAGTTAAGATCTCTTTAATTAAATACGGTGATCTGCCTCGATTGCTCTGTCTGATATTTCCATTATAAATTTACCTTTTTCGTTCCATTAGTTTCCACCACTTCTATGCCTTCTTTCTCAGTTCATATATCCAAAAGATTATAATAATGCTTAATCCGGTTCTGATCCTTGTCCTCATTCTTACTATCGCAACAATTATTCTTCTTTTCCAACTTCCACCAGAGGAATCTGCTTACTTCTACTTTGCCCTTGGGGTTATAGTACTTATAATTCTCCCGTGTCTTTATGTTGCGATAAACATTGATATACACGGTTTGTAATTTATGTGTTGTTATCGGGCTTTATATCTCCCCTTAAATTTTAATGTCTATATTTATGTTTCCTATAATCATTGTCATCCACAGTTAATACTCCCTCCTATTTACTGCGATTTATACTCTAATTTCTATTTCAGAGCTTTGTCCCTTCGTTTCTTCTTCTGGCAATTTGGCATCTCTTGTAATGGTCCAGAATTCGCAGATATAAGTTTCAGAATGAACATTGTTAATGTTCTAAATAAGAAGGAACGTAATAGCACGATTTGATTTGTCAAATTACTAGAATCACTGAGAATAGAACTATCAAGAATATATTTTCTTGATGTGTTCAGGAGTTAATCAGAATGAAAGAGTTATGTAACATGACACATGATGATGTTATAATCTATGAATCATCATGTTCCATTTAGAAACTCAGCATGACTTTTTGTAATATAATCACGTTGATCAAGTGTCATTATATTATACTAACTCATGCATCAGTTCCCAACACTACTTCAATAACATTCATATTTTAAGCTCGAAAGTTTACAGAATATAGAAACTAATAGTTTCTATATGATGTAACACTGATAGCACGAAGGGATTAATGATTTCAGATAAGAATAGTTATGAAAATATCTTCAGAAATATGAAGGATATTTATAATGGAAGATACGATGATATCTTGAAATTTCTAATATCGATGAATGATGAAGAAGATTTATCCGTAAAGGTTTAGATTCGGAAGCAAGGTATTCGCTAAAGATTTCATCGGAAACAGAATCATTTGGATTCTTTGAAGTCAAACTTATTCTTTGCGATTTGTCCACGGCGTTCTTCATAGTTTCGCATAATCTGCTTTTCGGTACTAAATTTTCTATTGAATGTTTCCAATATAATGATACACAGGAAGCACGAAGAGGTATATAATTTCGGACGAGAGTATTTATGAAAATATACTCAGAAATATCGAAGATATTGATGATGATATTTTGGAATTTCTAAGTTCGATGGTTGATGGAGAAAGATTTTTCCGCAAGATTTTAACATGACTTCGGAGCAAGATATTCTCTAAAGATTTCAACGGATCTAGATTTATCTGGGTTCTATGAATTTAGGGTATGTTACTTGTATTTCTCCTTAGTTTCCTTTATGGTTAGCTCAATCCGCTTTCCAGTTCCAACTTTTCTGTGCTTTTCCAACATACTAATCTTTATCATCAAACTTTCGATGATTATGGTCGTTTACAGTTATCTACAGTTTCTGCTGCTTCATTCAGCTTTTTCAACATTCAGAGTATTGATTTGTGACTGAGTGCTTTTCAGAATGAGAGATCATAGTTCTAAGAGATAAATGTCATATATATAACTGTTGATGTAGATATGCCGTGAGTTTTCAAAGTACTGATTGCTGATTCCCGGTAATTTTTATTGCAGTTCTCGTTATAAGATGCGGATGAGTATATGATAGGGTTTCAATTAATAAATATAATGATTTATCAGAGAGATTTAAGCCCAAAAGCAACGAGGTTGCTGGTACGTCTGCTGGTAATATGGTGGAATATAAAAGAATTCTCCGGTATCAAAAGGGTAATTGTATATATCAGGATTATAGAAAGGTTACTTCGAATGAAAAGTCGAAGCTGACTTGCTGGAGCTGTGACAAAATTGGCTACTTTAAAAAAAAGGAATCGCAAAGTTATTTTTGATAATAAATGTCAAAGGATCTGACGCAGCTACGTGTTAAACTTTTACTCAGTTTCCGAGAGTTTCTCAGGTGCATAACTATATGCATAAATCTTTCCTTCTGTTAATGAAGTGCTGTTGATTCGTCCTAACGTTTGAGGTGTTTTCAAGAATCATGAAAGGTTTGAACGCAGATTGTAATCGTCAAGATACAAATGAGGTTTAAGATGAAAATCAAGTGGCAACTTGAAGAATTGTTTAGTTTCATATGTTATAATCAATATTTTAATTCATTTTAATTGTCCAATGTTATTAGTCCACAGTCGATAGTCCACAGTTGACAGTCCAATAATTTATATATAGTTTAATATATAATATTCGAATTAATTAATACGTGTCGTGACCCGTATACGTCTCAGACTCGATCACAACTCAAACTATATATATTATTGTAGAATCAACCTCAACCCTGTATAGAGAACTCGATCATTACTGCATATAGAGTGTCTATGGTGATTCCAAATAATATATATATAGATACGTCGATATGATATGTCAAAACCTTGTATACGTGTCCCGATATTTAAAGTGCGTAAAATAAATAACAGAAAATTAAATAACGATAATTAAAGTGCGTAAAGTAAATAACAGAAATTAAATGACAATAAATAAAATTGCGAGAATGTAAATTGCGATAAATAAACTGCGATAAATAAATTGCGATAATTAAATGGTAATACGGAATTAACAGTTAGCTAGGAACAGTTAGCTAGGATTATGTCAGCGTGGATTCTTAATAGAATTTCATATTGTTAATTAGTCTGTTTCTAATCAATTTTTATTGTGTCCATTATTTCTTCATTATGCCACTTGTTGGATTCTGATAGGTCAAAATCCAAATATGTATTTGGATGAATATGGTTATTCGGTGGTGAACGGATTTGTATATCGGTGGATGTAAGTAGGATAGTATATGACTGTTGAAACAGATTCGAAGAACGTACAATGTAACTTATTAATGTGAAATTTAAATAGTCCTCGGGTATTACCTACCCGTTAAAATATTTTCACCATTAACAGTTTGTACAAGAGAATTTTTAATTACAATCTTTATGAAAACATATATACATATATATTTTCTTCAGATGTATTCATGGATTTAATGAGTTAATATAATATTAGACTCATTTGCTTTTCGGTTGGAACTAGAATAAATAATCTTTAAAACTTTAGAGAGTACATATTCGACATGTCGAACGAAGATCATACTCAAAGTACAGATGATGATATTGAAGCATGGATTGTTGATGGTACTGGTGCTGTTATTGATTGTACTGTTAGTGCCGGTGATGTTGCTGAAGCTGGTACATTTTGCACCATATTCTCCGAATTGATTATTCAAGCGCGAAGTTTGTTGACTTATTACTCCAGGATGATTGTCGGTCAGAACGAGCGGATGAATAAGGTTCAGAATTGTGGATAGAATATAATCTTGTCAAGTTACCCCGAAAATGAGACTGAAAATGTGTCTCGAACAGGTTCGTCGGTAAACGCTTCAGGTTCATTGTCAAGAGGTGAATTCGTTTGGTGGAAGGGATTGCCTTCTGCGCGTCTCCATTGATTAAGTCAACTACAAACCCTTCAGATGAATTGGGGATAGTTGATTGGTTGATTCATTCTGGTGATGCTGCTTCCGGAGCTTAGGTGAATATCCATGTCGTAATAACTGTCGAAATAACTATTGGAATAGCTATCGAAATCTGTGGGACTCGAACTGGTTGCAGGATTCATCTCGTACGATCAGATGAAGGATTTTCGATAAGAGATAGATTATAGGATGTAGATTAGTACCCTGCAATACATAATTTACATATGCATATATAATACTAAAATCCCATAAGTTACGGAGGAATCTACGGGAGTTGTCGGGCAAAGTTACAGTAACAGATACGCTAAGATATGAAGTAGCAGATACGCTAAGATATGAATTTTTGTCTATACACTATTCATGCAGTCAATGCAGTAAAACGTGTCTAGGCTAAGAATGATAAGCAAGTGATTCTCTAAGAATGATAAGCAGATAATTTTTGACACAAAATGATAAGCAAAACTTTTGACATGCAGACACGGTCGAAGTCCAGACTCACTAATGCATCCTAACGACTTATCAGTTAGACACACTAATGCAGACATGGTTCGCTAAGACCTCCGATCTGATACCAACTGAAAGGACCCGTCCTAATCCATCCGGATGAAGTCCATATCGATTATAAACGATTCACAACAGTTGTTTACATCGCGAGGTATTTGACCTCTATATGATACATTTTACAAACATTGCATTCGTTTTGAAAAGACAATCTTTCATTACATCTAAAGTTGACAGACACGCATACCATTTCATAATATATCCAACTATAATATACTTAATAATGATCTTGATAAACTCAACGACTCGAATGCAACGTCTTTTGAAATATGTCATGAATGACTCCAAGTAATATCTTTAAAATGATCAAATGCACAGCGGAAGATTTCTTTCGTACCTGAGAATAAACATGCTTTCAAGTGTCAACCAAAAGGTTGGTGAGTTCATTAGTCTAGCATAAATAATCATTTCATAATTTTAATAGACCACAAGATTTCATATTTTCATTTCACATAAACATACGTCCCATGCATAGAGACAAAAAATATCATTCATATGGATTGAACACCTGGTAACCGACATTCACAAAATGCATATAAGAATATCCCCATCATTCCGGGATCCTCCTTCGGACATGATATAAATTTTGAAGTACTAAAGCATCCGGTACTTTGGATGGGGCTTGTTGGGCCCGATAGATCTATCTTTAGGGTTCGCGTCAATTAGGGTGTCTGTTCCCTAATTCTTAGATTACCAGACTTAATAAAAGGGCATATTCAGTTCGATCATTCAACCATAGAACGTAATTTCAATTACTTGTGTCTATTTCGTAAAACAGTTATAAAAACAGCGCATGTATTCTCAGTCCCAAAAGATATATTGCGAAAGCATTTAAAAAGGGATTAATGAAACTCACGCATGTAAATATTGTAAAACAGTTAATAAAGCATTTGCATGTATTCTCAGCCCAAAAACGTAAAGAGTAAAAAGGGCAAATGAACTCACCTAATGTATTTTGTAGTAAAAATACATAGAACGACATTGAACAAGTATAGGGTTGGCCTCGGATTCACGAACCTATATATATATATATATATATATATATATATATATATATATATATATATATTAAAACATATTCTTGTAATCGAATAATTCTATTGATTATTATTAATGATGTATTTGTTATCTTTAATAATTTATAAGCTTCATTATTTATTTATATATTTTCATTTTTAGATATACAAATCTTAATGTAGTTAAGTTATGTAATTTAGATATATTTATGTATATGTAATTTTTATTTTATACTTATAATTTTAACAATATCTTCAAAACCTTTATTTTTCATAATCATAATAATAATAATAGTGTTAATAATCATAATCCTTTGTTAAAAAAGAAATTTCATAACCTTAATTATTTTATATCATAACCATATTCATGTTCTAGTTCAAATTATAACCTATGCATTTATTGATCATCTTTTTATAAAAAGAATCTTCGCAATGCATCAATTAACTCTACATTCATGTTCTAAATCTTAAACATTTTATAATCTTTTATAACATCGCAATCTCGTTCATAATATTACCATTTTACTTAGTCAATTCCTAATAGATTTATTATCATTTAATGATAATAATAATATTTGTAGTAATAATAATAATAAAAAAAAAATGATACTTAATAATACTTATAGTGTTAATCTTGATAGTAATAATAATACTGATAACAATAATACTTAGATAATAAATGATAGTTAATAATAATAATAATAATAATAATAATAATATCTATATTACTTGTAACAATAACACTAATAATAATATCCACAATTATAACAATTATAACAATAATAATAATAATAATAATAATAATAATAATAATAATAATAATAATAATAATAATAATAATAATAATAATAATAATAATAATAATAATAATAATAATAATAATAATAATAATAATAATAATAATAATAATAATAATGATGATGATATTAAATGAAAGAAAAAAATAGACTACCTCATTAATTAAGCTTTAAAAGAAAACTGCCCATGCCAAGAATCGAACCCGAGACCACTCGCTCACCAAGCTAACACCCAAACCAGCTGAACCAAACTATTTTTCTGTTTTAATACATAACATTTTTATATATAAACCGTGTTTCTGTTTCTTCATCTTCTTCACATAACAAATCGATCAAGAGCAATTCTCAACACACTTTTCGTTTTGGATTAAGGTGAGGATTTGAAACAGAGTAAACGAAATGGTGATTGCCAATTTAACAGGCACGAGAAAGAGAAAAAAAAATACATAAATTTTAGAAACAGCAGAAGCTGTTAGCGAAAGAAAAATAAAAAATAAATACTAACTCAAATCGTGATTCAATTTTCCAGGCGTTTTTACACTATGATTTCATCATGAAAGATGTTATAAATCATTCTTAGAATCTTTGTAAACCATCAATTTTAACAAAAACAACATAGTGAAATCAAATTTCTTAATGAACACCTCGGTTGACTTTTAAAACCGAAACCTTTGACTCCTAAATTCGATCTTGATATCAAAAATTGAAGATTGATAATTTGCAGAAAGTTTATACGACTGATTTCCAACAGAACTACATTTACACAATTTAAAATACAAATCGAATTTGAGCTTTTGGTATATTGACTCAAGAACAGAGATATCGGCCATTAAAATAAATTCTGTATAAATTTCTACACTTAGACTCTATCTAAAATGATTGTAAATGTTATTGAGGGAGTAAAGTCGATAGAATTCTCAATAACCTGTGAGTAATTGTTTATTTTTATAGCAGAGAAAAGGGTCGACAGGAATGATCAGATACATAGAATAATGAAAAGAAAAAAAAAAGCTGTTTGACAAAAAAAAAAAGTACGATCCTCAACTGCCTTTGTTAGTTTGTGAATAACTTGGAATCAATTGGTACAGTTTATGTGACATAAAGCAATCTCTTACAGTATGAAAACGATAGAGACAGATTATATAACTTAATTGTATCTAAATTTGTATATCACAATTTTCATTTATATATTGGATCATAATTATGTTTTTATATATATATCAATATATATTCTGTATATATATAACTGCATTATATATATATATGTATACATGTATATATATATATATATATATATATATATATATCTGTTTATATATATGTGATTATATATATTTATATAATTTATAATTTCTAATATCTATAATGTTATTATTAATAAATACTAGTACATGTCAAATTTCATATATACTTTATTTAATAATAATAATATTAATAGAACAATTTATACGTATCAAATCTCATATATATATATATATATATATATATATATATATATATATTAAAATAATACTATTATTAATACTGATTTCAAGTTTAATAATGAAAGTAATATAATAACTATATTTCGACTCATAATTAGATTTAATATAATAATATTACATTTTATTAGTTATGTAATACTTATAATAACACATTTGGATATTTAATATTTGTGTATATTAGATATATTACTACATACGTATAATATTAATTTTGTACAGAATTTATATGCATATTCATATATCTAATTTAATAATAACTTACTATTTTGTAATTTAAATTACATGTTTAAATCACATGCCTAAATGGTATCTTATTTATTTACATATTTATTTATACACACTTGTTCGTGAATCGTCGGGCACAGTCAAGGGTTAAATGGATGTATGAAATAGTTCAAAATTTTTGAGACTTAACATTACAGACTTTGCTTATCGTGTCGGAATCATAGTAAGATTAAGTTTAAATTTGGTCGAAAATTCCCGGGTCGTCACAGTTATGCTGCTGGTGCTACCGCTGGTGTTCGTAGGTTTTGCACCATATTCTCCAGAGCCACCACTCGAGCGCGAAGCTCGTTGACTTCTTCTATTATTCCGGGATGATTGGCGGTTCGGACAAGTGGATGAATAAGATCTAGAATTTTAGATATTATATATTCGTGACTGGATATCCTGGAAATGAGGGTGAAAATAGTGTTTCGAACGGGTTCGCCGGTAAGTGCTTCAGGTTCTTCACCAAGAGGTGAATTCGGTTGGTGGAAGGGATTACCTTCTTCTTGTCTCCATTGATTAAGTTTACTACGAACCCATCCCCAATTCATCCAAAATAGATGATGGTTGATTGGTTCGTTTGTTCCGGTTACGCTGCCATTGGAGCTCGAGGAATCGGTTGAGAAATCCATATTATGTGATTTGATTTAGGGTTTGATATGAGATTAGTGTTGAATACTGGATGATATATTCATCTCCTTGAATATGTATATGTAGCAAAAAGATTTCCGTAATTTACGGAGGAAATTTAGGAAAAGTGTTAGACAAAGATTATTGAGATAGATACGATAAGATATAATAAGATATGATGTGTCTATACTCTAATAATGGTAGTATGATGTGTCTAGATGATAAGTATGTAATCTGATAATCTTTTGATTAAAGATTTTCAATTCATAATGTCCTATTCAGGTCTAGGGGCTTGAGCTATAGGATCCTTTAAATCAGTAATCCAAACGCTTACTATTCTTTAGTTTCGTAGACGTCATCCGTCAGGAAAATTCAATGATCAAAACAACAAGAAAGCAAAGAAAGTAATGAATATGAATAGTGATGACATTATAATGTCTTTAAGATTCTCGATAACTCAATAACATTTTCTGGTTCGCAAACCGATGCATAAAGGCATAAGGCATATAGGTACGTAATATAACAGGGAGTTATATACGTTTGAGTATGAATAGTAACAAATATAGGAGTTTCAAAATTCATGGATAATATTTCATGTAATACATATGTAATACACAAACCATGATAGATGACTTAGGAATGTCAAGAATTTCAGAAATCGTAGTGTCGCATTTAAACACGATGGCGTAATTGGATAGTACTTAGAAAAGTGAACAGAGTTCTTATATTGACTTGGCATTCTAAGATAAGTAAAGTTTCTAAAGTATAGTGTAGCATTTAACAATTAAAGGCAACAATTAAAGGCACTATAGTCAAGGAAAGTTGTAGTCCTACATTGCTAAGGTACCTAATTGTATAAGACACACTTAAAATGCAATTCTGGTTCTCTACAACAGCACTGCTCTGATACCAATCTGTCACACCCCCCAAAATGGATCAGGGGTAATTGTGACCAATCATATCATAACACAGTTGTATAAACGAGAACGACTCTATATGAGACTTTTTAAATAAAACCTTTGTTAATAAAACAGCGGAAGCAGTAATACATGTTTACATTATTATTAAAACATAAAATAAATGTTTATGAACTAAAATATAATATGCGACGTGGACTCCATGCAAGCATCAAATCTATCATCACAAAGTTGCAAACAGCTAGCTCAATCATCACCTGAGACATGCTTAAAGTGTCAACCAAAAAGGTTGAGTGAAATTCATAGGTTTATAAATAATATCCAAAGTTTTAGACTACAAGATTTAGTTTAAAGTTGATCAATATAGATATATCAATCTAAAAGTGTTGCTGTAGTTTGTAATATCGCTACTAAACAATTTACCCTATGACACCTTGTACTGTCAGTGTCGTGGAATCATTATTATGTAACCAAAGACCAACGGTCGAATGGTTAGAGACGTTACTCTCAATAGGCCTACTCACAATAATTAAGTTTGCATTTAAACGTAGCAATTGACGATATTACGGTAGGGATTTAGCATGAATCAAAGCATGACAACATAGTTAACAATTTAGTACTCGTGTCTAAACATAAAACAGTTATAAAGCAAGCATGTGTCTCACCCCAAAAGTTGTAAAATAGTTATGAAACAGTAAAAAGTGGGGCTATGAAGTTCACCTTAGTAGCACAAAAGAGTATTCCACGAAAGAATTGAACGGAAGGACGTGACCGAGATCTCAACCTAGAGATAGAACGTATGATCAGACATTGCCTAACAGACAATAGTATATAGTACTATATTGATAGTAATGGTTCACTAAAGAATTTCCATTTTTGGAAGGTTACTATTTATGAAAAGTTTCCACTTATAGTAATTTTCCAATTTTAGAAAGTTCGGGTTAATCTTTAGCAAGACGTTGTATAACTTTACTCAAACTTCGTTGCTATCAAATAAGTCAGGAATGACCAGATGTAACCGGGGGCCCAGGACTCTTGACCAGAATCTAAGTCATGGCATTCGAGATCCACAAGCTTACCCATAAATGGCAACCTAGACATCATTCACTTACGACCGTGAGTAGCGATGAAGTTCACATGAATTGTACATTATCTTTGATTAACCTTCACTTTAGGTTTATATGTTATTATATATGTTATATTATATTTATTAATGTATTAACAATTTGATTATCTTATATTATATACTATAAGTTATTATTATTAAATTAGTATAGTTATAAAATAAGTGTTTATTAATAATGTATTGTTATTAACTTACATTATCAGCATTATACTTTATTATATAGTATACTTAGTTATTAACCGTAAGTTATAATAATAATATTAATTTAGTATATGTAATATACTTATGTTAATCGAAAATCATACTAATATATGTTAATTCGAATATTAATTCATTAAATATTATATTTATAATTTTTATAAACTTAGTTAATTATACAATTAAGTAGGATATTTTATAAAAATAATTTTATCAAGTTTTTGTATTTATTTCCCACTTTTCTTTATATATATACTCGGTTTATATTAATCAAATTTAATTAGGTAATAAATATTAAATCGACCTAAATAAATAATTTTATATTTTTAAAGGTTTTATATTATGTAAAAATGTTATAAAAATTATTAAATCAAATTTTATATCAAAATATTATTTATTTAATGTTTTCTAATTATTTAACCATTGTAATCGAACTATAATTAAATAAATAGGAAAAATAATTTAAAATTAATTTTTTTTAAAGTATCTAGTGATGCTACTAATCATATAAAAATTTTATAAAAATATTTAATACGCGTTTGTATTTAGTTTGTATTTTCTTTATTATTTCTCTCGGTTTAGAATAATGCAAAATTAAATTCTTTTTAAATACTAATCGTCCCATTTATTTAAGTTTTATAATTGTTGCTTGTTTATAAAAGTATAATAATCTCAAAAAAAATTATAATTATTTTTATTACTGGCTAATATTTTATTACGAATTTTATATTGTTTTTATGTTTAAATACTACAAAATTCGTATTTAATTATAAATAATATTCCATAAATTATCAAAATTATTTTTATACATCATAATACTTATATTACTAATTATAACATGTAAAAATAATTTATATATATTAAATTCGAATTTTTAAAGAATATACAAAAAAATAAAAGCAATTCGATAAAAAATATAGAAAATACCTCAAGTACTTTCTCAAGTTTGTGAGAGAGTTTTTCCAAAGTTTTGATACAAGTTTTTATGAAATGGAATTGGGTATTTATAGAAAAAAGTGGTTGGTGAAAAGAAAAAAATATAAATAAAATAAAGGTGCCAATTTTGACAAAAAATAAAAACATGTTAAAAATGTTTTTAATAAGTTTTTTCTTATGAAAATATTTAGTCAAAATTCATGGGCTCATTATTTAATTTATAAAAAAAATCTCTTTTTTTATAAGCTAAAAATATATATATAATAATTAAAATAACTTATCATTTAATTAATAATTATGTTTCATATAGTTTTAAATATAATACGCATTAATATTAATATTAACTAAAGTTATTTTATATAATTAGTGTAAACTTTAGTTAACAAAAAGTGTCGACTAAAAATAAATATTTGATCAATGTCAAATTTAATTATATATTACGTATGGATAACAACCCTATAGTCAAATTAGTCAATTCATGTATGGAAATATGAGGGTTGTTATATTTGTTATTATATATACATATGTAAATTATGTATTGAAGAATATCAAACTAAGTTCTATAATCTAATTCATATCAAAAATCAATTCCCTAATTATACAAGATGGATCCCGCATCAAGTTCAAATTCCTTAAACTCCGACAGCTATTATGATATGGATATTCACCTGAATTCCGAAGACAGTGTAACCGGAATGGATCAACCAATCAGCCATCACCTATTCTGGATGAATTGGGGATGAGTTCGTAGCTTACTTTATCATTGGAGACAAGAAGAAGGCGATCCCTTCCATCCACCACATTGCCCACTTGGCGAAGAACCTGAAGCACTTACCGGCGAACCTGTTCGTAATACCATTTTCTCTCTCATCTCCAGAATATCTCGTCATGATCATATACTCTCTCAAATTCTGGATCTTATTCAGCCACTCGTCCGAATCGCCAATCATCCCGGTGTAGTAGAAGAATTCAACGAGCTTCGCGCTCGGGTAGTGGCTTTGGAGAATATGGTGCAAAGGTTACAAGCACCAGCAGAATCATCGACATCAACTGTACCACCGACAACAACACCAACAGTACCATTACCACCACCAACAACATCTGCACTGCAAGCCTCAACATCATAATATGTACCTTGAACATCAACGTCATACGCACCATAGATACCAAGGAGTACCAAAAACAATAACCGATGAAGTATTGATTCATAACTTCATTGGAGAAATATTCTGCGGCGAATATGTAATCTCTAAAGTCTTAGAGATAATCTATTCCAGCCGTAACCGTAAATCAGATAAGTGGACTGAAATGATAGAAGGAAGAGTAGAAACTCTGACCGGAATGGTGCACGATTTACAAGCTAGAATTGTTTTACCAACAGCATCAACAGTACCCTTAGCCTCACCAGCACAGTCAGTGCTGTCAATATCGCCTCTAACATCACAAGCTCCGCCAGTTCAAGAAATCACCGTGGACATCATTACGAGTCAACAACGAGTATATTGCATCAATGAGTTATGAAGTAATAACTCAATTCCTCTAAAGAATTTATATGTATATCTTATATATATAAATTTTAAAACCATCATAAATCTTTTCGTATTAAGCTATTATGTATGAATTGAAAAAGGGTAAATACTACTCGGTTAATTCATATTACTAATATGCTATGATGTACATCCTTCGTTAACGACTTAACCATCGTTAACTACAATCTCTGTTTCAACTCAATGAATTTCATTTCATAATAAACCAGGTGTATTATTCAATTACATAATTTATTTTACATTTTCATTTTCCATGTACGCAAAACTTTCCATAAAACATCATATGTGCCTTGTAAGGTTCACACAAATTTTTCACGAGCAACAACATCCTTCACCAAGGAATATCAATAAGAATAAATAATGAAGTATTGATTTCATCAGTGAAATATTCCGCGAAGATTATATGATCTCTAATGTTTTAGAGATTTTTCATTTCTAATTCAAGCCAAAAATCAAATGAGCTTAATATGATATTAACTCATTAAATCTGTATCACATCTGAAGAAAATATACATACATATATTTTCATAAAGATTGTAATGAAAATTCTTTTGTACAAAATATTACTTGTGAAATCTTTAACGGGTAGGTAATACTCGGGAAGTATATAAGTTCACAATTAATATGTTATACTGTACATTCTTCAACTTTGATTCAAAAATTATTAACTATACTCACAGGGATATACAATCGTTTTCATACAAATTCAATTATATATTCTGACAGAACGGAATCCAAGTCAAGTTTTAATAAGTGACGTTATTCTTAGATCTCTACATCTTTCAAAACTATACTTTGACTTCAAAACTGTGCAAGATCCTTTAGCGTTGTTTTTACCGAAAATAATCTTGCAATCCCTTTTCAAAGTATCTAGTTTTACCACACTTCCAACCAGTCAACTTCGACTTTTCAGATTAGCCTTATTGTAATCTGGACATATACGTTCTTGTTACAGGGGAACCTTTCATGTCCCACCACATTAGCACTAAATTTACCAGCAACTTCATTAATCTGTGACTTAATTTTCTTCAAAAAGTCACTATAATTATTCATTGAAACCCTATCATGTACTCATCCACATCTTGTAACAATAGTTGCCGTTCCAACTACCAGGAATTAGCAATCAGTATTTTGAATTTCGCAGCAATTCTACACCAACAGTTATATATACACATAATGTCTATCTCCTAAACTTACTTACTTCGAATGTGAAGTTTCTGAAAAACACCCCAAACTGCGAAACTAGTTCTCCGAACTTTGGAAAAATGCTGATGAAGCAGCAAAAACTGTGAACGACTTTAATAGTCGAAAGTTTAATGATAGAGAGTAGTGTGTTGGAAAAGCACAGAAAAAGAGAAAGTTTGGTGTTGGAAAACGGATTGAGAAAACCATGAAGGAAGCTGTGGACAAATCACAAAGACGAAATCTACCTTTAAAGAATCCAAATAATTCAGTATCTGCTGAAGTCATTAACGAATACCTTGCTCCTGACTCAAAATCTGTTACGAACAAATCTTCTTCATCATCCTTCGATATTAGAAATTCTAAGATATCCTCGTATCTTTCATTATAAATATCCTCGATACTTCTGGAGATATCTTCATGACTATTCTTATCTGAAATCATTCATATCTTCGCGCTATCTGTGTTACATCATAAAAGAAACTATTTTAGTTTCAAAAATCTAAAAAATTCGAAAAATGGATGTTTGAAGTAATGTTGGGAATTGAAGCATGAGTTAGTATAATATAATGACACTTGATCAACGTGATTATATTACAATAAGTCATGCTGAGTTTCTAATGGAACGTGATAAAGGTTCACAGATCACACCCTCATCATGAACCATGTTACATAACTCTTTTATTCTATTTAACCTCTAAACATATCAAGAAAATATTTTTCTTAATGATTCGGTCTTTTCCGGATATTCTGGTAATTTGACAAATCAAGATCGTGCCATTACGATTACCTTCTTAGAACATTAACTATGTTCATCCAAAACTCCATACCTACAAATTCTGGACCATTATTCGCTTGACTTAAGGTCGGGAAGAGAAAACGAAAGCATGAAGCTCCGAAATATAATGGAGAATATAAAGCCCGATAATAACCCCGAAATTACAAACCGTGTATATCAATGCGTATAGCAATATAAAGACACGGGAGATTGAAAAACACTATAACCCCAAGGTAATGGTAGAAGAAAATAACTTCCTCTGGTGGTAGATGAAAGAGAAGAATGACAGATATAAAAGTAAGGAGTATATCAAGAATCAGAACTGGATGAAGCACTTCACAATCTTTTGGAAGTATGAAATAAGAAAGAAGATGTAGGAGTGGTGAAAATAATAAAACGAAAGTGGTTAATTTATAGCGAAATATCAGACATAGCAATCGAGGCAGATTACGCATTTAATCAAAGGAAATCCTAATTTCCGCAATTATCGAAGAATCAAATCTTATTTAGATTATGAAGATTTTCTATTCCTTAAATTCCAGAAATCAATCGTTGCTACGTCAAGAGTTAAAACGAATCTCTATTCTCCATTTCGCTCTATTACGATAACTTCCCTCATACGCTTCGATAATCGGATTGTTTTGTCCATATTATTCAACGGAGATAAAATTCTATTTATCAACTCATATTCTTCATGAAAACATTTTTATTGTTAGCCATGACGACCTCACTCAAATTTCGGGACGAAATTTCTTTAACGGGTAGGTACTGTGATGACCCGGAAATTTCTGACCAAATTTAAACTTAATTTATAACGTTTCCGACACGATAAGCAAAGTCTGTAATGTTGAGTCACGAAAGTTTTGGAACTATATTTATGTAATCAATCATTCTTTAACTGTTCTCGAAGATTCACGAACAATATATATATATATATATATATATATATATATATATATATATATATATATATATATATATATATATATATATATATGATTTCAAGTTATTTAGTAAACGATAGTAACATTTGATTATTGATTAGATTGATATTTAGATAAGTTAACTAAAACGTTTAAGATGAACAAGTAAAACACTAATTTGCTACAGTATTTTTGAATTGCTACAGTACTCGAAAAGCTACAGTGTTTTCGAAAATCACTATTTGCTACAGTAAAAAAAACTTTACTGCAGTAACTTTGCTACAGTAAACACTATTTCAAAATGAAAATGTATATATGTATATGTATATACTACGAGACGATGATTTATAGAAGTAAATGACCAAAACACTCAAATGTATAAGTTACATCTCGAGTGGTATAGTTTATGGATAATTTAAGTCAAATTTTGACAAAGGTACGACTCACGAAATGAAAAATACAAGTTTTCTCAGCGTACGAAGGGACATTCGAAAAACCGAAACCGGGACATCAGTCGAGTGACGACGTACGACTTATCGGAACAAAAGTTACAAGTTAACTATGCACGTAAATATAATATAATATATAAATAATTATATAAATTAAATATATTATATATATTATATAAAATTATGTCGACAAACAAAAAGTTAAACGATTGTGAGCTGTCATGGGCACCCATGCGATCGCATGGGATTTACCCCTTCAAGCCATGCGATCGCATGGCAGGGGATTTCAGGATTCATCTATAAAACTCGACATTCTGTTCGACACAAGCACACACACAAATATTCATTTACTCCCTCTGTATAATTATTATTATTATTTATATTATTAAGATTAATATTATTATTAATCTTATTATTATTAGTAGTATTAGTATTATTATTGTTATTACATAAAATATTACGACGAGGTTATGAGCGGGTTATTTTCAAAAATGAGTTTTCGAGCGGGATAGAGCTAAGGAAACTATGGGTTATAGCCATGGAGGTTATGGGTAATGTTCGTGGTATTGTTTTCAAATCAAACCTAGTGTTTATCATCTCAGTTACGTCTACGTTCTTTCATGCAATATTGAATCACAATATTGATATGTGAGCATTCATATCTTATCTTTTATATATTAATTGTGTATCCATATCTAATGCTCGAGTATATATATATTTATGCATGCTTGTATGCTAAATTTCCTCGTTAAATAGTTTATGATGAGTCACGAATTAAATACATATATTACTGATAAAAGGTATATGATATGCATGTTTTTGGAAAGCTGACGAAAAATCATTAACTTTTCATTTAGAAATCGCGTAATTTCGATGAACGAATTAAAAGATATGGTCAACTGAATTATGATTGACGTTAATTGGAATTGCTTTTGAATCCGCAATTGATACTTAAACAACTTATTTATAAGATTGATAAATTTAATTTTTGTATATTATCAGCCGAGTAAATGAATCCTTATATAAGGCACGTCTTGTTTTGTTGAACAATTGTCAAAATTGATTATTTTATCATATTTTAAACCTTATAAAAACTATAGTATTGAATCATATTGACTTTTTGAAACGACTTTGGATAACTTTTGTATGTCAATCTCGAGCATTAGGATTGTGATACACTATGACCTGACCTAGCTTGATAGACATTTATTGACCAACATATGTTCTCTAGGTTGAGATCTACGGTTATTTGGTATTCTGAGTTTCGGTCACATTTCGGTGAACGAATTTATGTGCTGCTAAGGTGAGTTTCATTTGCTCCCTTTTTAATTGCTTTTGCAATCTATATTTTTGGGCTGAGAATACATGCACTTTATTTTAAACGCAATGGATACAAGTACATACTAAATTTTACACTGAGTTTGAACCGAAAATCCCTTAGCTTTGGTAACTAGTAACTACCAGTTATAAGAACTGGTGGGCGCGAGTAGTAGTATATGGATCCATAGGGCTTGATATCCCCGTCCGAGCTAGAGCACTAGCCTTTTAACGGACGTATGCTATTTGAGAAGCGTACACGTTGGTTTGCGTGTATTATTAAGATGATTATACAAAGGGTATAAATTATATATACGTTAAGTTTAGTTACCAGGGTGCTCAATTTCGTAGAATATTTTGATAAACGTTTCTGGATGAAACAACTGAAAACTTGTGATTCACCTTTATATACAGATTATACGAAACATTAAATGTGACGCCCCGTACAAAACCATCGTGTACGAATCATCAACAACAGGATCATTACAAAGTTAAGTACTATATGCTGTAACAAAAGAAATTGCATTCATGATAAAAAAAAGGTGATGTCATAACCGACATCAAATGTTTTACATTTCAAAAGCATGCTTCACTAAGTAGAAGCAAATAATAAGTGTATGTGACCACAATGGTCGTTACAAGTCATAGTTCAAAAGTACGAATATTTGAATGCAAAGTAAAGTAGTTCATGCGTGGACAACTCTAAGCAGCGGGTTCTACAGCACGACTAGTACACAGCGGAAGCAACCTCAAGCACCTGAGAAATACATGCTTAAAAATGTCAACACAACGGTTGGTGAGCTATAGTTTAAGTATAACAGTATGTAAGGTAGGCCACGAGATTTCAGTGCTACAAAGAGCGTTTCAAAACAGTATGATAAAGTATATGTTAACCGTGGGCACTTGGTAACTAACTTAACGTCTAAAATACCCCCTGAAAGTACACTTGGCGAGTGCGTATGTTTACGAAGTATTAAACACTCGTTGACTGCTAGCGCGACTAGCCCGAGTGGGGATGTTAAACCCTATGGATCCATATCTAAGATTCGCGTTCACGGTTCAAAAACCAATGATTAAACGTTACCGAGCTAAAGGGAATGTTTCTGCCGTTATATAACCCACACATATATAAAGTTTAAGTACTCGTGCCTAGTATGTAAAACATAAAATCCGCATGTATTCTCAGTTCCCAAAATAAGTTTAAAGTAAAAAGGGAATGCTATAACTCACAATGATATGTAGCGGTAAAGTAGTAGTCGGGAAAGGTGTGCAAGTAAAAGGTCTGAAGTCCTCAACCTAAGTCAAATAGTACTAAGTCAGTAAATCGTCTTAATAGATTTAAAAGTATGTAATTAAGGTCTTAAGGGTCATCATCAATCATCATTAAACAAAAAGGCGTAAAGTAGGTTTCGTTTATGAAAGTAGTTTAAAACAAAGTCTGACTTCAGTCAGTCACCACGGCCTCTACCCTTACTGAATTAAGGTGAGACCAGTGGCCAAGGCTCCGTCTATGAGTCCCTTAAGTGTGGTAAAATTTACAGAAGCAAACTCATCTTGGTTTGACCGTGGCGACGGTCTAAGTGCGAGTAGGTTAGAAATTTCTGCACAACGTTAAAGGACATAGTAATGATCGGAGGGCCATAAATCCTAAACCGTAACTCGGATTAAGACGAGTCCTATATGAAAAGTTATCTACTCGAAAAGTTCTATCTAAAAATCAAGGTTAGAACAGCCCAGGTCTACTGTTCTGTTCCAGAAGCATCAGGTCAGTAGGTTTTGGACAGAAGCAGTGAGTTTAAAAGGGTTCCGGTGGTCTTGGTGCTTGATGTTCATCATGGTTCTCATCCTTGATGCATATAGCTTCAAGTGTACAACTCATTGATGTATCTACATCATCTTAACCAAGTCTTGGCCATCATAACCCATGTGCAAGTCTAAGACATGAAGCACAACTCTCTTAAGAGTTGTATGAAGTTTGATGAACCAAAGTTGCATCAAAGTCTTAGATCTAACACATACATGGACTTTAAAGCTAATAACAAGTTACAACTTGAAAGTAAACTAACTAATCAAGATCATAAGTAGTAGAACATAGTTCTTAGCTTGATCTTGAAGATCCAAGACTCAAAAGTCTAGATCCAAAGTTATATTTAAAGAAAACTTATTTGTGTGTTCTTGAACTTTCAAAGTTAACTTAATTTGTTCAAGAGATATGAGATCAAGACTAACTTGTAGTACTTGACCATATAAACTAACTACATGAAATTAAAGTGCAAGTAAAACTAAATAAACAAATAAATAAGTTCATGAGTTTCATACTTTAAAGATTCAAACCAAAGTTTGATCTTTAGAAAGTAAACTTTAAAGTTTACTTCATGAGCTTCAAGTATGTCTTTAATCAACACATGGAACTTGCAACTTTTGAAACAATTGAAGTAGAATCATAAACTAGTGAGTTTATGTTCTTGTGTTCTTGAACTTACAAGATAATAGAAGAACCAAAACTAGAAAGTTAGGTTCTTGAAAGCTAGTAAGTAACTACAATTAACAAGACAAGTAGTTAAACAAAATCAAGAACAAGTAACAAACAACAAATGATGATGATGATTCATGTATGTATTTAGTTTTAAGACAAAGGAAAGAAGAAGAGAAAAATGTTCTTGTTACTTACAAAAATGTAGAAGAATATGAGAGAAAGTTTGAGAGAAAAGTGAGTGTATGTGTGTGTGTGTAAATGAAAGAGTAATATGAATACAAGTGAGTATGTAGTGTAAAAAAAAAATCCAATCACCACTAAATGGCCACCAAGTTTCGGCATTCAGCAAAAAAAAAGGGAGGAAGGCTAATGTTTAATGGCTCTTCATGTGTTAAAGCTTAAAAGTTGGATAATGAGGATGCATGCATGGGAAATGTATGTTAACTAGATTCCAAGTGTTGAAACTAACTAGTTACCATTCAAACTAATACTTACAAGTTGAAAGAGTGGGCTAAAGGTCCATTAATAAATGTAGGGTGGGCTTGGAAGTCCAATAACATGAGTCCATTACACTAACAAAGCCCAAGTTCAAATAAATCACAAGTTAAACCAATTAAAGCCCAAGTAACTAACTAATAGCCTTAGTTAATTAAAATGATTAATAAAATTAATCATGAATGTAAATAATATCTAAAAATATTATTCGTGAAAGTTCCGGGTGTCACAAAGACGTTTCGGGCAATTAAAAGTCAAGTACGGGCAATCCTGGCAACATGTAAATGTAATAACGTACATTCGTTTAAACACGCGTATTAATAATAGTAATTATTAATAAATAAATGTTGGAAATTCCAGGGTCGTTACATTACCCACCTGTTAAAGAAAATTTCGTCCCGAAATTTAAGCTGAGGTAGATGGAGGAGTCGGGAAAAGGTGAGGATATTTCTACATCATTTGATCCTCTCGTTCCCAAGTAAACTCAGGTCCTCGTTTGGCATTCCATCGTACCCGTACAATCGGAATCTTGTTGCTTTTCAAAGTTTTGATCTCACGATCCATAATTTCAACAGGTTCCTCCACAAAGTGGAGTTTGTCGTCAATAGTAAGTTCTTCCAATGGTATGATAAGTTCAGGCGCAGCAAGACACTTCTTCAAGTTTGACACATGGAAGGTAGGATGGTATCGTATCCGCCCACCGTCTTCAGCAGCTTAGTAATGAAATCCATTGTGATCCTTTCCCACTTCCATTGTGGGATTTCCAGTTGCTGAAGTAAACCAGAAGGTCTCTGATGCTCGGCTTTAACCTTCGAGCAAGTCAAACACTTACCAGCATAAGTCGCAACGTCCTTCTTAAGATTCGGCCACCAATACTGTTCTTTAAGGTCGTGGTACATTTTGCCCGCTCCAGGATGAATCGAATATCTTGATTTGTGTGCTTCATCAAGTATCAGGTTCCGTAGATCTCCATAATAAGGTACCCAAATTCTTCCGGATTAACATCGGAGTCCAGACTCCCTAACCTCGAATCGAGAGACAAGTATGTTCAAATGTTCGTGAGATATGTTCTCCTCCTTGAGAGCCTCAACTTGGGCTACTCTGATCTGGTTGTTGAGGTTCGAATGAATGGTGATGTTCAGAGCCCTAACACGAAGAGGTGCCGTCCTCTCCTTTCGGCTTAAAGCGTCAGCTATAACATTGGCCTTGCCAGGGTGATAACGGAGTTCACAATCGTAGTCGTTGAGCATCTCGATCCATCGACGCTGTCTCATATTCAGTTGCTTCTGATCGAAGATGTGCTGGAGACTCTTATGATCGGTGAATATAGTGCTCTTAGTTCCATACAAATAATGTCTCCACAATTTGAGTGCAAAGACAATGGCTCCAAGTTCAAGATCATGTGTAGTGTAGTTCCGCTCGTGAATCTTCAATTGACGGGAGGCATAGGCAATAACCTTTGATCGTTGCATTAGTACACAACCAAAACCACTCTTCGAAGTATCGCAATAAACAACAAAGTCGTCACTGCCTTCAGGAAGTGATAGGATAGGTGCGGTGGTTAACTTTTTCTTCAAAGTTTGGAATGCTGATTCGTGTGCGGGTTCCCAAATGAACTTCTTGCCCTTGTGAGTCAGCGCGGTCAAAGGACGCGCAATCAGAGAAAATCCTTCGATGAATCTTCGATAGTAACCGGCGAGACCTAGGAATTAGCGAATATGCGTTGGAGTAGTGGGGGTCTCCCACTTGCTGATGGCTTCAATCTTGGCGGGATCAACTTTGATACCCTGGTCGCTCATAACATGACCCAAAAACTGTACTTCCTTCAACCAAAATTCGCACTTGGAGAATTTGGCGTAAAGTTTCTCTTGTCTTAAGAGTTCAAGTACTAATCAGAGGTGTTGCTCATGTTCTTCTTCGCTCTTATAGTAGATGAGGATATCATCTATGAAGACGATAACAAACTTGTCCAAGTAAGGCTTGCAGACACGATTCATGAGGTCCATGAACATGGCAGGTGCATTTGTCAAACCGAATGGCATCACGAGGAACTCATAATGACCATAACGGGTTCTGAATGCAGTCTTCATCACGTCACTTTCCTTCACCCTCAACTGGTGATAGCCGGATCGCAAATCGATCTTTGAATAAACGCTCGATCCTTGTAGTTGATCAAAAAGATCATCAATTCGCGAAAGAGGATACCGATTCTTGATTGTCAATTTGTTGAGCTCACGGTAGTCGATACACATACGAAAGGATCCACCCTTCTTCTTCACAAACAGAACAGGTGCGCCCCAAGGCGAGAAACTTGGTTGGATAAACCCTCGATCTAACAGCTCTTGTAGTTAACTCTGTAATTCTTGCATCTCGGAAGGTGCGAGTCTATAAGGTGCGCGAGCTACAGGTGCTGCTCCTGGCACTAAATCAATCTGAAACTCTACGGCTCTCTGCGGCGGCAATCCAGGCAATTCTTCTGGGAAGACATCGGAGAATTCGTTCACAATTCGAACGTCGTTCACGCTCTTCACCTCAGTTTCTACCGCTTTCACATGTGCTAGGACAGCAAAACGTCCTTTCTTCATAATCTTTTGCGCTTTCACGCAACTAATGAGGTTCAACTTCGTGGTACATCTTTCTCCATAGATAACCAGTGGTTCGCCATCTCCTTGTGGTATGCGAAGTGCTTTATCTCCACAGATAATATCGGCCTTTATCTTGCTCAACCAATCCATACCAATGATCACGTCAAAGCTTCCCAGTTTGATAGGAATCAAATCAATTTCGAAATCTGCACCAGCTATGTTGATAATAGCTCCACGACTAATATGGTCCACCTTTTCAAGTTTTCCATTTGCGACCTCGACAAGCATACTCTCTTTTAACGGGACTAATGACCAATTAATCTTATCGGAAAAATCTCTACATACATAACTTCTATCCGCACCAGTATCAAAAAAGACAGAAGCTAAAAGATTGTTGATTTTGAATATACCTGTCACCAAGTCGGGGTTATCGCGTGCATCCCTTGCATTAACATTGAAGGCTCTACCTCGGGGTGGTCCTCTGTCTTTTCGCTTGTTTGGGCACGCGTTTCTGAAATGGCCCGTCTGTCCACATTCATAACACTACTTCGGTCCATTGGTGTTCGGTTTCTCATTCAAAGTGGTGACCTTGCAGTCCCTTCCGATATGCCCAGCCCGTTGGCACTTCTCACAAACAACATTGCAATACCCAGTGTGGTGTTTTTAGCACCGTTTGCATTGTGGTAAGGTTCCTTTGTAGTTCGGGTTGGTGTTGGTGTTGTTGTTGGGATTAGGGTTTCCACCGTTGTTGTGCCACTTGGCGGGGGTTTGATCGTAGTTTCTCCCCCTGTTGTTGTTGTTGTGGTTGTTGTGGTTGTTGTCCCATTTCCCCTTTTCACTACTACCGGCTTCAAACTTAGCCTTCTCCGGCTCGTCAAGGATGATTTGATTCAGGAGAGTATGCGCCATGCGCATTGCTTCGGGGACATTCGGTGGCTTGGATGAGGTGACATTACCCTTGATGGACTTAGGAAGTCCCGAGAAGTATTTCTCCATGCGCTTGAATTCGGGGGTGACCATGGTCGGACACATAAGAGCCAACTCCAAAAACCTACGGTTGTAACTGTTAAGGTCGTTCCCTACGGCCTTTAACTGCATAAATTCGATTTCCATCTTCTGAATTTCGGTTCTCGGACAATACTCATCAATCATAGCCGCCTTGAATTCCTCCCATGGCGTAGCATACGCCTCATCGATACCTTTCGCTTGAGCTAACGTGTTCCACCACGTTAGCGCACCGTCTGACAGCGTGCAAGATGCAAACTTGGTCTTATTGTCCTCCGAACAGTTGCTAACTCGGAATACTGATTCAAGTTTTTCGAACCATCTGGTGAGACCAATTGGTCCCTCGGTGCCGCTGAAGTTATGCGGTTTGCAGCTCTGGAATTCCTTGTAAGTACACCCATTTCGAACGGGTGGGATAACTGGTGGTGGTGGCGGTGGAGCTTGGAGATTTCTTTCTGCTAGGGCTGCAGCGACCCGTTCGCTGATCATGTCCTCAATCTGGGCGGCGGTAGGTGTGGTTCTTCCGTTAGCCATGGTATTCCAAACAAAATTTTTGACTCAAGTCAAAATCCAGCATTCGATATGTAGTAATATAGTACATAGTAACCAACATGGAATCAAAACATCACATGTTATTAAATAATGCATCTAGGTACAAATACCACAGAATCATCGTACAGCAATGTAAATAGAACATCGTGCAAGAATTAAATAACGCAAAGTTCCATTCATTAATAATAATAAGTTTCATACATCTGAATAAGTTCGTACAATACATATGAAATACATGAAACTATATCTAGATTACATCATGAAATCTAAATACAAAGTCCTACGGTGAAGGCGGGTGAACTGCTCCTCGAGTCAACTGCTCCTCGAGCTCAGTGACTCGAGCTCGGAGAGTCTCAACCTCCCTCATCAGTTCCTCGTTAGAGGGAGCTAGTGGGGCAGGCGGTGCAGGTAGGGCGGGTGGTGCGGGTGGTGCCGGTGGTGCTGATGTAGATGGTCCGGCTCCGGATGTAGACGGTACGTCCCTAGATGTAAGTGGTCCGTATCTAAATCTAGGTGGTACGGTTCCAGGAATAGTCAATACGTAATGGGGAACCTTACGTATCTGTGGGTCGGCAGGGTATGGCACAACTCGTTTACGAGCAGTAACCCTACGACGATGGCCAAAAGCGTCAGTAAAAGCACGACCTCCATTCACCCCTGGAATGACGGTGCCGTCGGAACGGTACCGCTTCTTCGGCGGGGTGGAGGGTGCCTGAATAGGTCTATCAGCAGGATCCTCATCATCGCTGGAGTCGTCTGATGATGAAGAATCGGCGGATGATGAGTCATCCGAATCGTGTGGTGGTGACACTGGTGGCTGAGCTGGTAATCCGAAGCGTCCGAAGGCGGCCAACATCTGTCTGTGTCTGCCTGGCGGAATCACGACTAAACGTCCGTCGGGAGTGCGTCGGCAAGGCGTGCACATGTGGTTACGAAACGGCCCTTCCCCGAACTCCGCGGGGATCTCAACCAATGCGGGGCTGTGACCTCGAGGGTCCGGGATCAGACACTGGGGCAGGTGCACTAGTACCAGTGTATCGGCAGTAGCAGCAGCAGGTGTAGCAGTAGGTAGGGCGACGGGGTCTGAGTCTGTACTGCCCGAAATGCCAGCAGGTGAAACATCCGACATCTGAACAAGGAAAAATAAATTTTCCATGTCAGTATGTCATAAAGCAAGCAAATAATAGGCCAACAGTTTAAATCAGGTATAACGGTAACTATCATGGCAATAACATCAATTCGTATGAAAGTAGCATACAATCAAAAGCAAGTAGTATCATGCAGTAGTGAAATCATGTAGTAGCATACGGCATATAGCAGAAAAAGTAAGCAGTAGCATGCAGTAAATTCAGCAGAAACAAGTAAACTAGCAAGTTGTAGATTAGTCCTATTAGTGAATCCTACTCGGGTCGGTCTTAGACTCACTAATGCAACCTAATTCCCTACAATCAATGATCTGATACCAAATGTGACGCCCCGTACAAAAGCATCGTGTACGAATCATCAACAACAGGATCATTACAAAGTTAAGTACTATATGCTGTAACAAAAGAAGTTGCATTCATGATAAAAAGGTGATGTCATAACCGACATCAAATGTTTTACATTTCAAAAGCATGCTTCACTAAGTAGAAGCAAATAATAAGTGTATGTGACCACAATGGTCGTTACAAGTCATAGTTCAAAAGTACGAATGTTTGAATGCAAAGTAAAGTAGTTCATGCGGGTTCTACAGCACGACTAGTACACAGCGGAAGCAACCTCAAGCACCTGAGAAATACATGCTTAAAAATGTCAACACAACGGTTGGTGAGCTATAGTTTAAGTATAACAGTATGTAAGGTAGGCCACGAGATTTCAGTGCTACAAAGAGCGTTTCAAAACAGTATGATAAAGTATATGTTAACCGTGGGCACTTGGTAACTAACTTAACGTTTAAAATACCCCCTGAAAGTACACTTGGCGAGTGCGTATGCTTACGAAGTATTAAACACTCGTTGACTGCTAGCGCGACTAGCCCGAGTGGGGATGTCAAACCCTATGGATCCATATCTAAGATTCGCGTTCACGGTTCAAAAACCAATGATTAAACATTACCGAGCTAAAGGGAATGTTTCTGCCGTTATATAACCCACACATATATAAAGTTTAAGTACTCGTGCCTAGTATGTAAAACATAAAATCCGCATGTATTCTCAGTTCCCAAAATAAGTTTAAAGTAAAAAGGGAATGCTATAACTCACAATGATATGTAGCGGTAAAGTAGTAGTCGGGAAAGGTGTGCAAGTAAAAGGTCCGAAGTCCTCAACCTAAGTCAAATAGTACTAAGTCAATAAATCGTCTTAATAGGTTTAAAATTATGTAATTAAGGTCTTAAGGGTCATCATCAATCATCATTAAACAAAAAGGCGTAAAGTAGGTTTCGTTTATGAAAGTAGTTTAAAACAAAGTCTGACTTCAGTCAGTCACCACGGCCTCTACCCTTACTGAATTAAGGTGAGACCAGTGGCCAAGGCTCCGTCTATGAGTCCCTTAAGTGTGGTAAAATTTACAGAAGCAAACTCATCTTGGTTTGACCGTGGCGACGGTCTAAGTGCGAGTAGGTCAGAAATTTCTGCACAACGTTAAAGGACATAGTAACGATCGGAGGGCCATAAATCCTAAACCGTAACTCGGATTAAGACGAGTCCTATATGAAAAGTTATCTACTCGAAAAGTTCTATCTAAAAATCAAGGTTAGAACAGCCCAGGTCTACTGGTCTGTTCCAGAAGCATCAGGTCAGTAGGTTTTGGACAGAAGCAGTGAGTTTAAAAGGGTTCCGGTGGTCTTGGTGCTTGATGTTCATCATGGTTCTCATCCTTGATGCATATAGCTTCAAGTGTACAACTCATTGATGTATCTACATCATCTTAACCAAGTCTTGGCCATCATAACCCATGTGCAAGTCTAAGACATGAAGCACAACTCTCTTAAGAGTTGTATGAAGTTTGATGAACCAAAGTTGCATCAAAGTCTTAGATCTAACACATACATGGACTTTAAAGCTAATAACAAGTTACAACTTGAAAGTAAACTAACTAATCAAGATCATAAGTAGTAGAACATAGTTCTTAGCTTGATCTTGAAGATCCAAGACTCAAAAGTCTAGATCCAAAGTTATATTTAAAGAAAACTTATTTGTGTGTTCTTGAACTTTCAAAGTTAACTTAATTTGTTCAAGAGATATGAGATCAAGACTAACTTGTAGTACTTGACCATATAAACTAACTACATGAAATTAAAGTGCAAGTAAAACTAAATAAACAAATAAATAAGTTCATGAGTTTCATACTTTAAAGATTCAAACCAAAGTTTGATCTTTAGAAAGTAAACTTTAAAGTTTACTTCATGAGCTTCAAGTATGTCTTTAATCAACACATGGAACTTGCAACTTTTGAAACAATTGAAGTAGAATCATAAACTAGTGAGTTTATGTTCTTGTGTTCTTGAACTTACAAGATAATAGAAGAACCAAAACTAGAAAGTTAGGTTCTTGAAAGCTAGTAAGTAACTACAATTAACAAGACAAGTAGTTAAACAAAATCAAGAACAAGTAACAAACAACAAATGATGATGATGATTCATGTATGTATTTAGTTTTAAGACAAAGGAAAGAAGAAGAGAAAAATGTTCTTGTTACTTACAAAAATGTAGAAGAATATGAGAGAAAGTTTGAGAGAAAAGTGAGTGTGTGTGTGTGTGTAAATGAAAGAGTAATATGAATACAAGTGAGTATGTAGTGTAAAAAAAAAAATCAAATCACCACTAAATGGCCACCAAGTTTCGGCATTCAGCAGAAAAAAAAAGGGAGGAAGGCTAATGTTTAATGGCTCTTCATGTGTTAAAGCTTAAAAGTTGGATAATGAGGATGCATGCATGAGAAATGTATGTTAACTAGATTCCAAGTGTTGAAACTAACTAGTTACCATTCAAACTAATACTTACAAGTTGAAAGAGTGGGCTAAAGGTCCATTAATAAATGTAGGGTGGGCTTGGAAGTCCAATAACATGAGTCCATTACACTAACAAAGCCCAAGTTCAAATAAATCACAAGTTAAACCAATTAAAGCCCAAGTAACTAACTAATAGCCTTAGTTAATTAAAATGATTAATAAAATTAATCATGAATGTAAATAATATCTAAAAATATTATTCGTGAAAGTTCCGGGTGTCACAAAGACGTTTCGGGCAATTAAAAGTCAAGTACGGGCAATCCTGGCAACATGTAAATGTAATAACGTACATTCGTTTAAACACGCGTATTAATAATAGTAATTATTAATAAATAAATGTTGGAAATTCCAGGGTCGTTACATTAAAACTATGAACTCACCAACTTTTGTGTTGACACTTGTTAGCATGTTTATTCTCAGATTCCCTAGAAGTCTTCCGCTGTTTGCTTATATGTTAGACAAGCTATGTGCATGGAGTCTTACATGGCATATTTTTCAAGGAAACGTTGCATTCACCAAATCATCACCATGTATCTTATTTTGACTGCATTTTCAACGGAAGTACTATTGTAAACTATTATTTACGGTGATTGTCTATATGTAGAAATCATCAGATGTTGAAAACCTTTGATTTAAATATTCATTTATGGTGTGCCTTTTCAAAAGAATGCAATATTTACAAAACGTATCATATAGAGGTCAAATACCTCGCAATGAAATCGATGAATGACGTGTTCGTCCATATGGATTTGAAGCGATCGTCATATTAATGGTTGTGACGTGATAAGATTAGGGTTGTAATGAGAAAAGTTGTTGACTAGTGTTTTGGGTAAAGTGCAATATATAATTAGTTGGTAAGTTACAAGGTGTTGAAGAAAGTCGGAAGAATTTTAAAAATAGTAGAAAAATATAAAGCGTTTTGTTTCTCATCCGTTTCTTAAACAACAACCCCCAAAAGTTTTTTATTATCACGGACGCTTCATTACAAGTGTTTGTTGAACATTTCTTTATAAGCACAAACGTTGTGTTATCTATTGTAGTAGAAGTGTTATGTTATACTTAAAATGTTGATTATTCATTATGTAAAAACTAGTAAAATTGAAACGCAGACTCGTACCATAGTCAACATGTGACTAAATTATAAAAGTATATAATTCGAGTTGGTTTTGTAATCACTAGAAATTGATTTGGGTTATTTCACGATTGTTGTTTGGTTTTTTTATAGTTTGAAATACGCCACAATACCAACTTGTGTAAAGTGTGTGGATTTTAAACGCTGAAGACGAATTAAAAGTAACATGATCAATTTACTCGTGTGAATAGTACGGAGTACATGATCAAATTAGACGGAAACGTGAAACTAATCAGGTAAGTAGAAAATACGAGGGCTACCAACATAAAAACCTTAAACCTCGCATGTAGCAATAGCTCAGTGGTACTCGGTACCTTAAAAGCTGAGACCCGCTATGTGGAAGATTGATCCTAAAAATGGCGCATGTTCAATCACTACTTGCGGCAAGAATTTAAAACTCTTGTGGCAATGAGATGACGATCGATCATGCCACATGTGTGAGGAAGATATGTGGGATAATTTTCTGACATTTGAGTCTTTTGTGAGGGATGTGGGTTTCTAAAGGAAATACATGGTGCTGAGCCGGTCCCAAGAATATAATGGTCTAGAACGAGGTAAAAAAAGGCCCCTACGTCCCAACGAATAAAAATATAAACTATTTAGAAAAAACTTTTTCGATCTTGCTAGAATGTTAGTAAACTTTGGTTTGTTTTTTTTTTTTTTTTTTTTTTTTGAGGCATTTGATTATTGTTTTTAACTCTATTGTGCTTTGCCTTTGCTGGTTCAGTTGTGTTTATCTAGTTCTATTATTTTTCAAATATCCAATTATGTTTGTATATATAAAAAATGGGAGTTGATCCGTACACTACCTTGTTTTTGTCATACACCACCAAAACAATTATTTAGAGAGCTTTACCCTTCCTTTGAGAAGTTAAGGGGAGTTGGTGGTGAATAAAAGAAAGGGTAAAAATATCAAATAACTTTATTTAGTAGTGTATGGCAAAATAGAGTTGGTGTACAGATCACCTCTCATTAAAAAAAAAAAAAAAAAAAAAAAATATGAGTCCCTGACAATTCTAAGTCCTGAATCATCGATCACTTTGTTCTCTGGACCTACATGACAGGGTGTCTTGCCAAACATATTAAAAAGAAAAAAACCTTAAACCACGCTAACCACGTCAGCTAATTGTTAAAGGGAAATTGTACCCGGAAAAACGAGATACTTGTACATTCATCTATCCGTCTCCCGCAATCTGCAATTTTGAGTAAAATTAGGGATTCCAAATTTCCGATCTACACTCTCCGGCGAAGCAAAGTCTTCAATCAACGTCACCTACCGACAATGACATTATCACCTTCGGCGATCGAAGATGAAGAATCATTCACCAACACATCGTCTGTCAAATTCGATACACCAGAATCCCTAGAACACGTCCAAACTCTAAACGACGTCGGAGCAATGACACGTCATCTTCATGAGTGCACTGCATATCAACGTAACCTAGATCTACAGCTTGAAAACATCTTATCTCTCCGTCCAGATCTTGATAAACACCTCAATTTCCTCCATAAATCAGCGGACGTATTGGAAATTGTGAAATCGGAATCTGATCACGTGTTATCAAATGTCGATTCGACGTGTATTCTCGCTGATTATGTCTCTGGTAAGCTTCGAGAACTCGATTTAGCTCAATTTCGTGTTAGTGATACTTTACAACGTATTGATGCGATTGTTGAGAGATCTAATTGTATTGATGGTGTACAAAAAGCTTTAGAAAATGAGGATTTTGAATCTGCTGCTAATTATGTTAAAACATATCTTGAAATTGATGGTGTATACAAGGATTCCGGTTCAGATCAGAGAGATATGTTGTTCACTGCTAAGAAACAGCTGGAGACGATAGTTAGGCGGAGGTTATCGGCCGCTGCGGATCAGCGAGATCATGCTACGGTTCTAAGGTTTATTCGCCTTTACTCGCCGTTAGCTTTAGAAGAAGAAGGATTGCAGGTGTATGTTAGTTATTTGAAGAAGGTGATGTCTGTTAGATCTAAAGTTGAGTTTGAACAATTGGTGGAGCTCATGGAACAGAATCGGAATTCGGTTAATTTTGTTGCTTGTTTGACTAATTTGTTTAAGGATATTGTGTTGGCAATTGAAGAGAATGTAGAGATATTGAGTAGTTTGTGTGGAGAAGATGGGATTGTGTATGCAATTTGTGAGCTTCAAGAGGAGTGTGACTCTAGAGGTTCGTTGATATTAAAAAAGTATATGGAGTTTCGTAAGTTGTCGAAGTTGACATCTGAAATCAATTCGTATAAGAGTGATTTGCTTTCTGGTGGGCCAGACCCAAGGGAAATTGAGTTGTTTCTTGAAGATATATTGTCACTTACGCAGCTTTTTGAGGATTATACTGAGTATATGGTTTCAAAGATAATGGGGCTAAAGGGAGTTGACCCAGAGTTGACACCCCGAGCTACGAAAGCTTTTAGGAGTGGGAATTTTAGCAAAGTTGTTCAAGATATTACTAGTTATTATGTGATCTTGGAGGGATTTTTCATGGTTGAGAATGTTAGGAAAGCTATTAAGATTGATGAGCATGTACAGGACAGCCTTACAACGTCTATGGTTGATGATGTGTTTTATGTGCTACAGAGTTGCTGTCGCAGGTCGATATCAACGTCCAACATTAATTCAGTTATTGCAGCTTTGAGTGGTGCTGTAAGTTTGCTTGGTGGTGAGTATAATGATGCTTTGCAGCAAAAAATGAGGGAGATAAACGTTGAAGGGAAGTTGTTTTTGGGTGGTGTTGGAATGCAGATGACTGGAATTGATATTGCTATTGCCTTGAATAACATGGATGTTAGCAGCGAGTATGCCTTGAAATTAAGACATGAGATTGAAGATCAATGTGCTAATGTGAGTACTCATCATCCAAAACTATATTTTCACTCCGTTTTTATTGTTTTTCCAAAATTACACTAGATTTTTTCCTTTTTTTTGTCCAAAACGGAAGAGTAGCTAAATGGGTCACTCCAAAAGATAAGCAGTAGGTGATTCTTTTAAAGTGTTGATCTTTGGAAAATTTGTTATCTACTTCTAATATGGTGGATATTGGTTAGATGCTAGAAACTTGTTTGGTCTTGTGTCTTATAATGAGTTCAAATGAGTCACTCATACATTGTTGCACATAAGTTAGCCCATGGTTATACGTTGTCTTTAGGAGATTAAAATTATTGAAAGAAAGAATGGAATTTGTTTGGCAAGGTAAAATCTTTCTTATTTGCTTGCCCCTGTTAAGAAATGGTATGGATACACAGAGAATATAAACTCTTGATTGTGTATGCTTTTGATGTTGTCAATTTATTAACTTTATCTAACTTAAATAGCTGTGTGTATTGTCTATCCTTATATGAAAGATCATTGTGCCATATATGGTAAAATTTTTATATTATTCCCATTCTTAGATTTCTGAATAAAATCGATTTAGGCAGTTTTATGATTAAATTTATCTACTTTGGGCGTCTACTAACCAGTTCGAGAGGCTTTTTACCTATTTTCTTTATAGAAATATCTTTTATTTTAGCCGTTTGACCCATTAGAGACAAAACATAACCATAATCGGCCTGTTTGTAAGTAAATCAGTCGATATTGTCTCTTACATGCACCAATGTTAACCCTGTTAAACTAGTTTCAAGGAGGGATTATTAAAAAGCTATCTAACAATGTTGGTTGATTCAGGTATTTCCTGCTCCAGCTGATAGAGAAAAGATCAAGTCATGTGTTTCTGAGTTAGGAGAGACGAGTAACGGTTTCAAGAAAGCCTTAGTTGCTGGGTTGGAGCACCTTGTAGGCTTAATAACACACCGAATCCGACCCGTTTTAGACAATGTAGCAACTGTCAGTTATGAACTCTCCGAGTCAGAATATGCAGAAAACGAGGTAAACGACCCATGGGTCCAGAGACTTCTTCATGCAGTCGAGACCAACACTGGATGGCTCCAGCCATTAATGACTGGTAACAACTATGACTCTTGTGTTCATTTGGTGATTGACTTTATTGTAAAAAGGCTTGAAGTTATAATGATGCAAAAGAGATTTAGTCAATTTGGCGGTCTGCAATTGGACCGAGACGTGAGGGCTCTTGTGAGTTATTTTTCGGGGGTAACACAACGGACTGTTAGGGATAAGTTTGCTCGGTTAACTCAAATGGCAATGATTCTTAATTTGGAAAAGGTGTCTGAGATTTTGGACTTTTGGGGTGAAAATTCGGGACCCATGACGTGTAGATTGACTCCAGCTGAGGTGAGGGGAGTTTTGGGTATGAGGGTTGATTTTGAACCGGAGGCCATTGCCGGTCTTAAGTTGTGATTACGGGTTTTTAATATATCCAATTCAGTTTGTAACGTTCGATACTTGAATTTTTGTTGAAAGTAGAATCTCTTTCTATAGAGGTTTGTAGTATCATTGCTGATTTAAGTGTTTATCGAACAATATGACAACATATAAACATATGTTGAGAAATACGTATGCTGGCACGTTATTTAGGGATTAGACATTAGACTACCATTAACCGTGATGTCCGTGGCAAATGGAGTACTTTTTGGTGATGTGGCAACATTAGTATTTGACATTCGTTAACCCAAAAGGTCAAATATTTGTAGGGTGATTTGGTAAAATTTTATTGAAAATTGAGTGGGGAAAAATAAATTAATCACAAAAATAGAAACAAAAAAATGATTAGCTGGTTTCTGTTTCACGCCTCGTCCCATTTGTCACCTTATGACTAACGCCTAAAGCTTGCTGCCCCATTACAATCGTTACACTTCGTCACATGGTGCCCCGGTCATGTGACACCCAATTTTGACGCTGCGTTGGTCCTGGTATAAATAAACATTCAACGCTACATTTCTCTTGTATATTTTAAAGATTATCAATTATCAACTTATTCAAAAGTAAATAAAATATACGAAGAATACAACCTATAAGCAATATACTACTCTCTTTTTAAGTCATTGAATATCGAAACATCCTTCAGTGTGATCGAACTAATTTTTTTTATTTGATCAAATTAGTGATAATTTTCTTAGACAATGATAAACCCCGTCGATCTATTATTCATTATCGAAGCGGTAATTATAGATTACATTTAAACCATAATCATCTAATTAGCCCTAATAAACCCAAACTCACAAATAGATTTGGGCCTAACCTGATACGTATAACAAATTTCACATCAAAATTTTACATTAAAAATTTCATTAAAAAAACTTTGTATTAAGGCATGTTCGGTAGAATTAGTTTGTAGCTGTAAATTTGTAGGTGAAATTTGAGCTTATTTTTTCATGTGTTTGGTCAAAATTACTTGGAGCTATAGTTTTAACATTTAGTTTACCTATTAAACATAAGCCCGTGATATATAATTAATACGGGGGTATATGTGTAATTTCTCATTTTAATAAGCTTTTAGCTTATTTTTATAAGCTATTTCAATCGGAATTTTTTTCACTAGTTAATTGTTTATTGTACGCTCTTAAAAATTTTACAAAGTATCTACCAAAAATCATACAGAGTAAAAAAAAATAAGTTCAAATCTAACACTATAATTTTTTTTTCCACATACATTTGTCACTCCTTGACTTTTGATCATAACTCAAACTTAAAGGTCGTTGCAAACAACAGCCTCCTTTAGTTGGTGTTCGTCTAGTAGATTTGGTTTTTAGTTTGGTGTGTTTTGCTGTTTTATTATGGCCGCGTATGGCTTGTAGTATTTTGATTTTTAGTTGGTTAGCATGTGTAGGTTGATGTTTGTAGTTTGTAGGGTTTCGCTTCGCGGTTTCATGTGTTTCGTTGAGGCTCAGTATTAGATAGTTATAGATCATTCTCGCTTTCAAGGTTCGAGCCCATTCGATCTTTCATTGTATGTATGTTTTGGTTGAGAACGTTTTTTTAAGAACGTTTTCGTTTCTCTACGATTTTATGCGGAAGCGGAGCGAAAATTTTAAGTTAAGGAAGGCTCAACTTATTTATGAAGAATAGCGATAGCAATAATAATTATATGTCATGATAAAATAACATAGTCATTGTTTCTATTTGATTTATTTTTAAATATGAAATACATCAAATAAAAATATTGTTAATTTCCATTCATTTTCCTAAGTGTTTTGTTTTGTTTCCTTTCATTTCATTTCATGTCCTTTAGTTTTCCTTTCATTTCTTTCATAAAAAAGATTCACAAACGTACTTCATTTTTTATTTACATTTTCTTTAGATTTAATAAAATTTTATTCATAATTTTAGTAGTATGTATTAAACAATAAAAATATATTTGAACTTTAACGTAAATTGTTAATGAAAGAAAGAATTTATAAAAGCTTTTAGAGAAAGTCACGAATGACATGTGATTTTATTTTCATATATATATATATATATATATATTGTGAAGTAATATCTTATAATTCATTAGTGGAATTTTTAGATGGAACTTTTATCTAAATGTAATGTGGTCTTGGGCTAGTAAAATATATAGTGGTTTGACTCATTATAATAAAAAAAAAAAAGTAAGATTAATGATTGACTATTGGACTGATTGGTTAACATACTTTTTTCAATTAAGATACTAAATATCTTTTTTCGAATAAGAAAGTTGGGGGTGGTAGAGCACTCCGAAGCCATTATATCGTCTCCGCCACTAAGTACAAAATTTTGATGATCTATCAAATGACTTGAGATCTTATTCTGGAAAGTACAAAATTGCAGGTAAAAGACATTTTAATTAATAGTTTATTAACATTAACCTAAAAAATATAGAGAATAAGAAGAAAACAATTGTCTTGAGAAGCCAAGTAATAGAAGAAATGGTCAACTTCCTACGAATATGTGATTCTTTATCTCTCAAGCTACTCTAGCCTAATGCTTTGTTTAACTGTTTTGACAACAGCCGTGTAACGTACAAGCTCAATATCTAACTATAATAATAAAAGTAACACCAAAAATATGGTCATTGAGTCTTGTCTTTGTTCCCAGCTAGAATCATTGATATTTGCAGCCCTAAACTAAATGCTTGATTGAATAAAAGCCTTGTCAGCAACTCGGATACGAATGGAAACCGTGCTCGTATAACAACCGGTATGAATATTATCACTCCAATTACAGACTCAAATGCACGCACAAGCTCTTTTATTGAATCCCCAAAACCTATGGCTTTTACACACGGCTTGCAGGCTTGACCAATCTAGACAACCACCATAAAATCAATATTAGCAAACACATGTATTGTCTATTACTAAAGGTAGAAAGGTAGGGTGGGTCAGATTATGTTTTAGTCTGAAGAGAATCAATATCAATATCATCTTGGTTGAAATAGATCAGGTGTGAAAGACACTATTGTGACGACCCGAAAATTTCCGACCAAATTTAAACTTAATCTTTATATGGTTTCGACATGATAAGCAAAGTCTATTAAATTGAATTATAAAATTTCTAAACTAGTTTATGAAATCATTTGACCTTTGACCATTCCCAACGATTCACGAACCTTTAATTGTAACTAGAAATGTAAATATAAATAATTATATATATAAATAATTATATTAAATAGATTAATGAACTATTAAGTAATTTATTTATTATGAAGATGACTTTAAATAACTAAAGCTTGTTATTCTGAATACATAAAGTATATTGTATATAAATGGTTCAAACATAATTTGCCAATGTTATCAAAATAATAAATGTATAATGTTATACTTGTGGTTAATTGTTTTATATATATATATATATATATATATATATATATATATATATATATATATAAATCTATATATAAATAGATATGATTCTATGTATAATCAAATGTACATTGTAATATATATAATGTATAAATATTCAGTTATATAATCAGAAAACATTACATAAATAATAAATTGTAACATTAATATATTAGAAGTAATTACAAGTTAAAATATAGTTATTGATATTATTATATACTATATAGATATGAAAAATGAAACATGTAAATTGTAATATTTTCATTATTAATTGTATTATGATTAGATGTTATTATTATTAGTAAAGATATTATTATGATTATTAACAAAATAATACAAATTATTATTATCATTAAAATCATTAGTATTATCATTGGTATTATGTATTATTACCATGCTTATAGTTAAATTCATTGTTATTACCTAATATTATTAGGATTATTATTAGTAACTATTAAAAATCAGTATTATTATTATTTATTTGTTCTTATTATTATTATTAATCTAATAAGTATTATTAACATTATTAGAATTATTATTAATATAATACATAATTATTTATATTAATTGAAATAAGTCCTTAAATACATAAAAATCGTGCAGTTTGTTAAAGATCACGATCAAGATATATATTTTGTCTCTAATCTGGATAACAATACAAGATTTGATTGATAACAGATACAAAAACAGTATAATCTCACTTTCAACTTTTTATTCTCTTTATTATCATTTCTGTACTGGGTGAATTGAATCTGTCGATCACACTTGTGAAATGAATCCAAATTAGTTGTCAAAGTGATACATTAGATTTCAACAACTTATACATTCATTCATCTACTGCAAATTGATCAAATCAAAAAGAAAATAAAGAAGAAACCCGTCGGTTCCCCTGTACCATTGTCTTTTCATCAAAAACCTAAATTCGAATCCAATCTCAAAATGTATAAATGCAGTTGTGTTTGTAATCTTATACTGAAACTTTCTGCAAAGTCTCATATCTCAATTCTTGATATCGAGTAAGAATTTCGAGGTCAAAGGTATTTTCTAAAAACTCAAAATATTTGTTCTTGATAAAAATTCGTAATCAATTGGATGTTTCAGGTTCAATTGAGGATGGAGAAAGTTTCTAATGATGATTTAACATCTTTTTCGTTCAGGATTCATAGTCTAAAACATTCTTGAATTTCGAATTTGATTTAAAGATGAAACATGTTTTAAATGGTCTGTTTCAGCATTTTTTTTGTTTTATTTTCTGTTGTAAACTGATTTAATTGATTAGTAATCGTTTCAGTATTTATTTTAAGCCTTAAAATTTAATATACGATTCTATGGTAACCAGTATTGTACACTGGTCGATTTTGAGCTGAAAGAGAAGAAGGATTATGAGCACAAAATATATACGGGTTATATAATTTAATTGTTAGAATGAATCAGAGAAATAAGCAGCAGTAGAACGGTTTGTGAGGGATTCGGGTTAGCGAATGGTCACGGGTTCGAGTCTTGTAGCTGCCACTGTTTTTAGAAAAAGCTTTTTAATGGGTATAACCTTTTATCTTGGTTTTATTATTATTATTATTATTATTATTATTATTATTATTATTATTATTATTATTATTATTATTATTATTATTATTATTATTATTATTATTATTATTATTATTATTATTAATATTATTATTATTATTATTATTATTACTAGTTATTATTATGATTATAATTGTTATTATGATTATTATTGTTATTATTCTTATTAGTATTATAATTATTATTATAAGTAGCATAATTGTTGTTATTAATATTATCATAACTATAATTATTATTAAAATCGTTAGTATTAACATTAAGATTACTAATATTTTTACTACTAATATTATTGTAAATATTATTATTATCATTTAGGATTAATACTAGTATCATTATCGAAATTATTATTTTTACAAGATTATTAATGTTTACCATCGCTATTATTATTACAAGTGTTATTAAGAATAGGATTATTTTTTATTATTGTTGGTATGAAAATAATACAAACTATTATAATTATCCTTAACATTAGTATTAGTATCATTTTAGAATTTTTATTATTATTATTATTAACAAAATTATTATTACTAAGACTATCACTAGAAATAAGACTGTTATAATTATTATTATTAGTAAATATTAGGTATTATTATCAAAATTATTATTTTCATTACCATTACTGTTAGATTATTTATTTTATTATAAACTACTTTTATTATCATTATTATTAATATTATCATCATAATCAAATACAACTTTTATTTACTATTACTAATATTATATATTATTATGTATATAAGATATACTTATAGGTATATTAATAATCTTTATATAAATATCCATATATAATAAATTAAGTATTTTTAATATATATATATATATATATATATATATATATATATATATATATATATATATATATATATATATATATATATATATATATATAACTAAATAGATAATAATCATTTTAAAATATATATACAAATTAATTACATAATATATGAAGTTATAATTGTTCGATTTCGAGTATATGTTTTAATATATATATACAAATGATATAGGTTCGTGAATCCGAGGCCAACCCTGCATTGTTCAATATAGTCATATGTATTTTTACTACAAAATACATTAGGTGAGTTTCATTTGTCTTTTTACCCTTTATATTTTTGGGCTGAGAATAAATGCGCAATTTTTATAAATGTTTTACGAAATAGACACAAGTAATCGAAACTACATTATATGGTTGAATGATCGAAGCCGAATATGCCCCTTTTTGCTTGGTAACCTAAGAATTAGTAAACCGGTCTACTAATTGACGCGAATCCTAAAGATAGATCTATTGGGCCTAATGAACCCCATCCGTTGTAGCGGATGCTTTAGTACTTCGATGTTGTTTTATCATGTCCGAAGGATTTCCCGGAATGATAGGGGATATTCTTATATGCATCTTGTTAATGTCGGTTACCAGGTGTTCAATCCATATGAATGATATTTTTGTCTCTATGCATGGGACGTATATTTATGAGAACTGAAAATGAAATCTTGTGGTCTATTAAAATTATTAAATGATTATTTACGATAAACTAATGAACTCACCAACCTTTTGGTTGACACTTGAAAGCATGTTTATTCTCAGGTATTAAAGGAATCTTCCGCTGTGCATTTGCTCATTTTAGAGATATTACTTGGAGTCATTTATGACATATTTCAAAAGACGTTGCATTCGAGTCGTTGAGTTCATCAAGATTATTATTAAGTCAATTATAGTTGGATATATTATGAAATGGTATGCATGCAGTCAATTTTCAATGTAAAGAAAGTTTGTCTTTTAAAAACGAATGCAATGTTTGTAAAATGTATCATATAGAGGTCAAGTACCTCGCGATGTAACCAAATGTAATGTATTCATCCAGATGGATTAGGACGGGTCGCTTCAGTTGGTATCAGAGCGGTGGTCTTAGCGAACCAGGCCTTTCATTAGTGTGTCTACCTAATAGTTGTTTAGATGCATTAGTGAGTCTGGACTTCGACCGTGTCTGCATGTCAAAAGTTTTGCTTATCATTTCGTATCGAAAATTACCTGCTTATCAATCTTAGGGAATCACTGGCTTATCATTCTATTTCTAGACACATCATACTGCAATGATTGCATGAATAGTGTATAGACAAAATTCATATCTTAGCGTATCTGTTATTGTTACCTTTGCCTGACAGATTCAGTAGATTCCTCCGTAACTTATGGAATTTTAGTATTATATATGCATATGTAAATTATGTATTGCAGGGTACTAACCTACATCCTATAATCTATTTCTTATCGAAAATCCTTCATCTGATCGTACGGAATGAATCCTTCAACCAGTTCGAGTCCCTCGAATTCCGATAGCTATTTCGATAGTTATTCCGACAGCTATTCCGACATGGAGGTTCACCTAAGCTCCGAAAGCAGCGTCACCAGAAGGAATCTACCAATCATCCATCCCCAATTCATATGATGATTTCATAGTCGACTTAATCAATGGAGACGCGAAGAAGGCGATCCTTTTCACCTACCAACCAAATTTACCTCTTGGCAATGAACCTGAAGCACTTACCGGTGAACCAGTCCGAAACACCATTTTCACCCTCATTTCCCGAATATCTCACCACGATGGTATTCTAACTAAAATTCTAAACCTTATTCATCCGCTCATTCCGACCGACAATCAACCCGGAATAATGGAAGAAGTCCACTAGCTTCGCGCCCGAGTTGTAGCCTTGGAAAATATGGTGCGAAATGTACCAGCTTCAACAACATCACCGGCACCAACAGTACCAGCAACATCAATACCAGTACCACCACCAACAACATCCGCATTACACGCCTCAACACCACAATCTATACCTCAAACATAATCATCGTTCTACATGACGCTCTACATCATTTATCTTCGTTCGACATAGCAATTATGTAATCTTTAATGTTTTAGAGATTATATATTCTTGTTTTAACGGTAAATCAAATGAATTTAATATCATATTGACTCATTAAATCCATGATTGCATCTGAAGAAAATATATATGTACGTATATTTTCATAAAGATTGTAATAAAAAATTCTTTCGTACAAACTGTTAATGGTGAAAACATTTTAACGGGTAGGTAATACCCTAGAAATATTTAAATTTCACATTAATAAGTTACACTGTACATTCTTCCAAGCTGATTTAACAGTCATTTACTATCCTACTTACAACCATCGATATACGTATCCGTTCACCTCAGAATAACCATTTTCATCCAATTTCATATTTGGATTTTGATTTACCAGAATTCAACAAGTGGCATAATGAAGAAAACATTGGACAAAATAAAATTTGTTAGAAACAAACCAATTAACTATGAGAAATTCTATTAAGAATCCACGCTAACAAAATCCTAGCTAACTGTTCCTAGCTAACTGTTAATTCCGTATTACCTTTTATTTATCGCAATTTATTTATAGCAATTTATTTATCGCATTTTATTTATCGCAATTTTAATTCTCGCAATTTTATTTATCGTCATTTAATTTCTGTTTTTTATTTTACGCACTTTAAATATCGGGACACGTATACAAGGTTTTGACATATCATATCGACGCATCTATATATATTATTTAGAATAACCATAGACACTCTATATGCAGTAATGCTGGAGTTAGCTATACAGGGTTGATGTTGATTCTACAATAATATATATAGTTTGAGTTGTGATCGAGTCTGAGACATGTACACGGGTCACGATACGTATTAATTAATTTGAATATTATATATTAAACTATATATGAATGATTGGACTGTTAACTATGGACGAATAATATTGGACAATTAAAATGAATTAAAATACTGATTATAACATATGAAACTAAATAATTTTTCAAGTTTGCCACTTGATTTCATCTTAAACCTCATTTGTATCTCGATGATTACAATCTGCGTTTAAATCCTTCATAAATTCTTGAAAACACCTCAATCTAGAGGATTAACCAACCACAAATCATCTACGGAAGAAAAGATTGATGCATATAGCTATTCACCTGAGAAACTATCGGCAACTGAGTAAACGTTTAAAACGTAGCTATGCTAATTTCATAGTGTTATTACTACCCAAAATAACTTTGCAATTCCTTTCCAAATTAGCAAATTTTGTCACAGCTCCAGCAAGTCAACTTTGACTTTTCGTTCGAAACAACCTTATTATAACCTTGATATATATGCGTACTCTTTTGTTATTACCGGGGAACCTTTTATTATATTCCACCATATTACCAGCAGATGTACCAGCAACCTCGTCGCTCCTTGGTTTAACTCTCTCCGACAAATCACTAAATTTATCTATCGAAGTCTCATCATGTACTCATCCGCATCTTGTAACAAGAATTGCCATACCAATTACCGGAAATCAGCAAATCTGTATTGTGAGGCTCGCAACATTTTCACATCAACAGTTATATGTATCCATATAACATTTATCTCTTAAAACTATGATCTTCCATTCTGAAATTCTGAAAAGCACCCAGTCTGCGAATTAATACTCTGAATTTTGAAAAGTTGAATGAAGCAACAAAAACTGTAAACGACCTCAACAGCCAAAAGTTGATGATAAAGAATTGTATGTTGGCAAAGCTCATAAAAAGTTTGAAACTGAAAAACTGATTGAGCAAACTACGAAGGAGTCTCTGAACAAATCACAAGGACTAAACTTGTACATTAAGAATCCTGATGATTATGTTTCTGATGAAATCTGATAATGCTAAAAACGAACATATATTTCATAGCATTATTCCTCAAGAAAGACAAGCTTTTAGTTGCAATTGTTCTATTTACAAGTGATATTCGTTTAAATAATAAAAGGTGAAGACAAAAGACAGATTCGACGAATTGAAGACGCAAACGACCAAAAAGCTCAAAAGTACAAAATACAATCAAAGAGGTTCCAATTATTGATAAGAAGCGTCTCGAAATTACAAGAGTACAAGATTCAAAACGCAAAGTACAAGATATTAAATTGTACGCAAGGACGTTCGAAAATCCGGAATTGGGACCAGAGTCAACTCTCAACGCTCGACGCAACGGACTAAAAATTACAAGTCAACTATGCACATGAATATAATATAATACATAAATAATTCTTAAAAATTATATATATATATATTATATTATTATTTAAAATCGTCGGCAAACAAAGAGCCAAGGCTGAATGAGCTGTAAAAATGAACTCCGCGACTTGCGGAGTTCGAAGGCTAAAAGTACCGCGACTCGCGGAGACCCCCTGAACTCAATTCCCTATAAAAGCAAACGAATTCTGATCATTTTAAATATCAATATATATCCATCCATCTATCTATACGTAATATTTATATTTATAATTTATATTTTAATTTTAATTTTAATTTTAATCCTAATAATAAGGGTATGTTAGCGAATGTTGTAAGGGTGTAAGTTGAAATTCTGTCCGTGTAACGCTACGCTATTTTTAATCATTGTAAGTTATGTTCAACCTTTTTACATTAATGTCTCGTAACTAAGTTATTATTATGCTTATTTAAAACGAAGTAATCATGATGTTGGGCTAATTACTAAAATTGGGTAATTGGGCTTTGCACCATAATTGGGGTTTGGACAAAAGAACGACACTTGTGGAAATTAGACTATGGGCTATTAATGGGCTTTATATTTTTTAACTAAATGATAGTTTGTTAATTTTAATATAAAGATTTACAATTGGACGTCCCTATAAATAACCATATACACTCGATCAGACACGATGGGCGGGATATTTATATGTACGAATAATCATTCATTTAACCGGACACGGGAATGGATTAATAGCCACTAGAATTATTAAAACAGGGGTGAAATTATGTACAAGGACACTTGGCATAATTGATAACAAAGTATTAAAACCTTGGGTTACACTCAGTCGACATCCTGGTGTAATTATTAAACAAAGTATTAAAATATTGTTACAGTTTAAGTCCCCAATTAGTTGGAATATTTGACTTCGGGTATAAGAATAATTTGACGAGGACACTCGCACTTTATATTTATGACTGATGGACTGTTATGGACAAAAACCAGACGGACATATTAAATAATTCAGGACAAAGGACAATTAACCCATGGGCATAAAACTAAAATCAACACGTCAAACATTATGATTACGGAAGTTTAAATAAGCATAATTATTTTATTTCATATTTAATTTCCTTTATTTTATATTTAATTGCACTTCTAATTATCGCATTTTATTTTATTGTTATTATATTTAATTGCACTTTTAATTATCGTACTTTTTAATTATCGCAAGTTTATTTTATCGCACTTTTATTATTCGCAATTTCATTATCGTTATTTACTTTACGCTTTAAATTAAGTCTTTTATTTATTTAATATTTTACATTTGGTTTTAACTGCGACTAAAGTTTTAAAATCGACAAACCGGTCATTAAACGGTAAAAACCCCCCTTTATAATAATAATATTACTTATATATATATTTGTATTTTTATAAAAGTAAACTAATATAGCGTTAAGCTTTGTTTAAAGATTTTCCCTGTGGAACGAACCGGACTTACTAAAAACTACACTACTGTACGATTAGGTACACTGCCTATAAGTGTTGTAGCAAGGTTTAAGTATATCCATTCTCTAAATAAATAAATATCTTGTGTAAAATTGTATCGTATTTTATAGTATTTTCTTGTAAAATTTAATAGCTATTTTATATACACCTCGCATAACATCAAGTATATTTTTGGCGCCGCTGCCGGGGACATTCAAACTTAAAAGCCGGAAGCGCAACGCTAAATAAAAAAAAATTATTTTTTTTAGTTTACTTTTATACGCTTTTGTAAAAATACGTTTTAAATATTCGAAAACATAAAAAGAAAAACAAAAATATAAATATTTTTAAGATTTTATTAAATATTTAAGTTTTGTAAAGTTTCTTTTAAGTTTTATTTAAATATTTTGTTTTTATTAAAACATATAAAAAAAGAAAAAAGAAAAAACGCGTCGAATTAAAAACTGTACCAGAGTTGAATTTAAGAACCCCGCGACTCGCGGAGTTTTCCTGCTTCGGGCACCGCAACTCGCGGAGCAGCCCTGACACACGTGACAGAAACCCTAATCAGCATTAATCACGGGTTTTATATTTATTAATTAAATTTTAACCCTAATTAAGTTTAATTTTAATATATTAATTAATTTTACTTTTTATTTAATTTATATATTTAGTTAAAATTAGTTTAATTAATGTAAAATTAATAGTTTTAATAAATAAATAATATAAAAATAATATTTTTTATAAAAATTGTACTTTTTACAACTTTTTGTATATTTTTATATTTTGTCCCTTTTTAATTATTTTAGCGTAATATTTGTATTTTTCGCTTGTATTTAGTTTTAAGATATAGTTTTTGCCATAGTTATTTTTTTTTTTACTTCTAGATTTTTAGGTTTTGCCGTAAAATTCCTTAAGTGCTTTTTCTTTAGACTAAGATTTAGGTGCTTAGAATTTTGTGACGCCTTTTTAAGTTTTAGTACCTCTTTTTAAGATATTTCCATTTGAGATATAGTTTTACTTGTAAGCTTTAATATTTTTAGACGCCTTTTACCTATGTATCAATTATCATTCCAATTAGTAATCTCAATTTGCGATTATAATTTTAAGTTAGTTATAGTAATAAGGTTGGGTTAGTCGAGTGTTTTTAAGTTCTATAAGTCACTCTTTTTCTTTCTTATATTTATTTTTCGATATTTTTCCGACACGTTTTTTTTTTCCTTCTTATTTCTTGCTATTCTAGTTTTAGGACATAGATTTTTATTCTACTTCTTATCTAAATTTCTTAAAATTACCAAAATTTATTTTAAGTGGTTAAATTGATAGACATCAAAATTTTCTGGTTCGTAGTAATAGTTGGATTTGTACGTGGACCGGGTTATTGGAGCCAAACAGTCCTCAATTATATTGAGACCAAACGAATCCTGCCCCTCTGCTGCATCTTTTGGCTATTCGAAACGTGGGCAAAATCAGAAAAGTCTATTAATTGGATAACTTATATAATTTTTCTTTACTTTTTAAAAACTAATAGGATATTCAGTGAATGCACCGAGCAAGACGTTCACCACCTTTTGTACGTTCACCACCTGTAACTAGATCAAGACATTTAGCAAATATTACCGCCGTTGATTTTTCTTTAGAATCGTCATCCAGTCGACCAAGTACTCCAGTTCAAATTTCCGATAATCCATTTTTTGAACCCGACCTCACAATTGAGAATCCGGAGAATATTCAGGGACGATTCATAGATCCTGAACCACTAAACTTTCCTCCGGAACCACCAATCATTCAAACGGAGATTGTTGAGGAACGAACCATTAAATCAGAATCCTCTAGTGATTCCGATTCAACAAATTCAATTATGGAGAATCTGGAACCTTTAAGTATGGAAGACCGAATGAGAGCTAAACGCACTGGCCAAGGTCACGCAATTACTCATCCTGACATTAATGCGCCAGATTATGAAATCAAAGGACAAATTCTACATATGGTGACTAATCAATGCCAATTTAGTGGTGCGCCGAAGGAAGATCCAAATGAACATCTTCGTACCTTTAATAGGATCTGCACTCTATTTAAAATAAGAGAAGTTGAGGATGAACAGATATATCTCATGTTATTTCCCTGGACTTTAAAGGGAGAAGCCAAAGATTGGTTGGAATCGTTACCTGAAGGGGCGATTGATACATGGGATGTTTTAGTTGAAAATTTTCTTAAACAATTCTTTCCTGCATCTAAAGCCGTAAGACTTCAAGGAGAAATTGTTACGTTCACACAGAAACCGAATGAAACTCTATATGAGGCGTGGACAAGATTTGGAAAGTTATTAAGAGGATGTCCGCAACATGGTTTAGACACCTGTCAAATAGTACAAATATTCTACCAAGGATGCGACATCACTACAAGAAAAGACATCGATATAGCAGCTGGTGGTTCCATTATGAAGAAAACCGAAACTGATGCTTATAAAATTATTGATAACACTGCTTCCCACTCACATGAGTGGCACCAAGAAAAAGATATCGTTAGATCATCTAAAGCAGCTAGAGCCGATTCTAGCCATGACTTAGATTCCATTTCCGCAAAGATAGATGCTGTCGAGAGACGAATGGAAAAGATGACTAAGGATATTCACTCAATACGAATTAGTTGTGAGCAATGTGGAGGACCACATTTGACAAAAAGATTGTCTCAGTATTGAATTAACAATGGAACAAAGAGAGAATATTTCATACATAAACCAAAGGCCTGGAAATAATTATCAGAATAATTATCAACCACCAAGACCGATCTACAATCAAAACCAGAACTATAACCGAAATATTCCATACAACAACCAACAAGGTCCTAGCAATCAATAAGTATCCAACAATACTTACAATCTGCAAAGACCTAATTTTCAAAACAAACCACCACAACAAACCGATGATAAAAAGCCAAATTTAGAAGATATGATGACGAAGCTAGTTGAAACTCAAACGCAGTTTTTCACATCTCAAAAACAAACCAATGAACAAAATGCTCAAGCATTTAGAAATCAACAAGCTTCTATTCAAAATCTGGAACAAGAAGTAAGTAACCTAGCAAGATTAATAGGTGAAAGAAAATCGGGAAGTCTACCTAGTGATACAAATGCTAACCTCCGGAATGAAACAGCTAAAGCCATTACCACAAGAAGTGGTACAACACTTAAACCACCTGAAATACCTGTAACTTCTGATGAAACTATTCCTACTCCACAAGAACCACAACCTGATCAAGATAAGGAAAAAGAACCGGTAGTTGAAAAGGTTAATGAAGATAACACAGTTAAGGCTAAACCTTATGTTAAACCATACCAACCACCACTTCCTTACCCGAGTAAAATGAAGAAAGAGAAACTTGAAGCCGAGCAATCCAAATTCTTGGATATGTTTAAACAGATAAATGTAAATCTTCCTTTCATTGATGTGATTTCAGGAATGCCTAGATATGCTAAATTCTTGAAAGATCTAATCTCAAATAGAAAGAAAATGGAAGAACTCTCGGCTGTTACTATGAACGCTAATTGTTCAGCAGTGCTGTTGAATAAGATACCAGAAAAATTATCTGATCCAGGAAGTTTCACAATTCCATGTTTTCTGGGTAGTCTTAGTTCAATAGAAGCATTAGCAGACTTAGGTGCTAGTATAAATCTAATGCCGTATTCACTATACGCTAAACTAGATCTTGGAGAATTGAAACCAACAAGAATAAGCATACAACTAGCCGATCGATCAATAAAATATCCTAGAGGGATAATGGAGAACATGCTAGTTAAAGTTGGTACTTTAGTATTTCCAGTAGATTTTGTTGTTCTGGACATGGAAGAAGATTCTCAAGTTCCTCTCATATTAGGAAGACCATTCTTAAACACGGCTAAAGCAATGATAGACGTGTTCGGTAAGAAATTGACCCTAAGTATAGAGGACGAGAGTGTTACCTTTTCAGTTGATAGAGCAATGCAACAACCACAATCTGCAGATAATACATGTTATTATATTCAAACTATAGATGCACATGCAGAATTATTAGAAGAATTTCCAGAATTACAAGGAACAGGAGAATGTTCTTTAGGAGAAGGAACTGAACAAATTGATGAAGCTGAAATGTTAGCTACACTTATAGCTAATGGATATGAACCAACAACAGAAGAAATTCAAATGCTAAAAGAAGAAGACAGATATCGATATAAATCATCAATAGAAGAACCTCCGAAATTAGAGTTAAAGCCAATTCCAAACCATTTGGAATACGCTTATTTACATGGTGAATCTGAATTACCTGTAATAATATCGTCTTCTCTTACTGAAAATGAGAAATCACAACTCATTTCTGTATTGAAAGCTCATAAACCAGCTATTGCATGGAAGATTCATGATATTAAAGGAATAAGTCCTTCGTATTGCACACATAAAATCCTTATGGAAGAAGGTCATAAAACGTATGTGCAACGCCAACGAAGACTAAATCAGAATATGCAAGATGTAGTTAAGAAAGAGATTATTAAACTGCTAGACGCAGGTTTAATTTATCCAATTTCTGATAGTCCATGGGTAAGCCCAGTTCAATGCGTGCCTAAGAAGGGTGGCATGACTGTCATTACAAATGAGAAAAATGAGCTAATTCCTATTAGGACTGTAACAGGATGGCGTGTATGTATTGATTATAGAAAATTAAATGACGCCACCAGAAAAGATCACTTTCCCTTACCTTTCATTGATCAAATGTTGGAAAGATTAGCCGGAAATAGTTACTATTGTTTTCTTGATGGATTTTCCGGATATTTTCAAATTCCAATAGCACCCGAAGATCAAGAGAAAACCACATTCACGTGCCCTTATGGTACTTTTGCTTACAAACGCATGCCATTTGGACTTTGCAACGCCCCTTCAACCTTTCAAAGGTGTATGATGGCGATTTTTCACGACATGATAGAAGAATGCATGGAAGTTTTCATGGATGACTTTTCAGTCTTCGGTGATACATTTGAATCATGTTTAGTTAATCTGGAACGAATGCTTATTAGATAAGAACAATCAAATCTAGTTCTTAATTGGGAGAAATGCCATTTCATGGTTAAAGAAGGCATCGTTCTTGGACATAAAATCTCAAAGGAAGGAATTGAAGTGGATAGAGCTAAAGTAGATGTAATTGCTAAACTTCCACATCCCACCAATGTTAGAGGAGTTAGGAGTTTTCTAGGGCATGCCGGTTTTTACCGACGTTTCATAAAAGATTTTTCTAAAATTGCCACTCCTATGAATAAACTCCTAGAAAAGGATGCTCCATTCATCTTTTCAGATGAATGTATCAAATCTTTTAATATTCTTAAAGAGAAACTCACTAATGCGCCGATCATGATAACACCAAATTGGAATCTATTATTTTAACTAATGTGCGATGCAAGTGATTTTGCAATGGGAGCCGTTTTAGGACAAAGGATTGAAAAACGATTTCAACCTATATATTATGCTAGTAAGACGTTACAAGGAGCACAAACAAATTATACAACTACTGAAAAAGAACTCCTTGCTATTGTCTTTGCTTTTGACAAATTTCGATCATATCTCGTTCTAGCTAAAACGGTGGTCTATACCGACCATTCTGCTCTTAGATACCTATTTTCGAAACAAGATGCTAAACCAAGATTAATCCATTGGATCTTACTCTTACAAGAGTTCGATATTGAAATCCGAGATAAAAAAGGAGCAGAAAATCTCGCCGCTGATCATCTTTCTCGTCTTGAAAATCCTGAATTAGAAGTTCTAAATGAATCGGCCATACAAGACAACTTTCCTGATGAATATCTATTGAAGATAGATTATAATGAAATCCCATGGTTTGCAGACTATGCAAACTACTTAGTTTGTGGATTCCTTGAAAAAGGATTATCGTACCAAAAACGAAAGAAATTCTTCAGTGATATAAAACACTATTTCTGGGAAGATCCACATCTATTTAAAAGTTGTCCAGATGGAATAATACGCTGATGTGTATTCGGAGATGAAGCTAGTAAAATTTTAAACCATTGTCACACATGACCAATAGGAGGGCATTATGGGCCTCAATTAACAGCAAGAAAAGTTTATGAAGCTGGATTCTATTGGCCTACAATTTACAAAGATGCACACCTTCTTTGCAAATCCTGTGATGCATGTCAAAGGGCCGGGAAAATAAGTCAACGTGATGAAATGCCACAAAATGTCATACAAGTATGTGAAGTATTTGACATTTGGGGTATTGAATTTATGGGTCCATTTCCAAAATCTCATAATAATCTCTATATTCTCGTAGCCATTGATTATGTATCTAAATGGGCGGAAGCACAAGCTCTCCCAACTAACGATGCACGAGTTGTAGTCAACTTTTTAAAACGTCTTTTTGCAATGTTTGGAACACCGAAAGCTTTAATAAGTGATCGGGGAACTCATTTCTGTAATAATCAACTTGAGAAAGTTCTTAAAAGATATGGAGTAACTCATAAAATCTCCACAAACAAGTGGACAAGTTGAAAATACCGACCGAGCTTTAAAACGTATTCTATAAAAAAACGTAGGATCAAATCCGAAGGAATGGTCCATTAAATTGGAGGATGCACTCTGGGCTTTTAGAACGGCCTACAAAACTCCAATTGGAACCACCTTTTAGGCTCGTTTACGGAAAAGCATGTCATCTTCCAGTAGAAATTGAACACAAAGCATTTTGGGCTTTGAAGACATGTAATCTTGATTTACATGAAGCTGGACGTCTACGATTAAGTCAACTAAACGAATTAGAAGAATTAAGACATGAAGCATACGAAAATTCGTTAATCTATAAAGAAAGAACGAAGAAATGGCATGATAAAAGAATCAGAAGTTTAAAAGAATTTAAACAAGGAGACAGAGTTCTTCTTTTCAATTCACGATTCAAGCTATTTCCTGGAAAATTGAAATCAAGATGGTCTGGACCATTCATAGTCAAAAGAGTTTTCCCATACGGAACGATAGAATTAATAAATTCAAATGGGATTGAATTTAAAGTTAATGGTCACAGAGTTAAACACTACATAGATAGTCCAATGGAAGTTGACAACGAAGTTAATCACAATTTCGATACCACAGCTAACTAAGTGTGGGGAGAATCAAATCTTTAAAGGATTTTATGTATTTCTATTAGAGTTAGATTGTCTGTTTTCGTGTAGTTCTCGAAAATGGAACCCGAATGGTCTTTCCCTAGCGGACCCTAAAGAACTAGTCTTCTCCCCCCATTCCGAATTTTTATTTTTTTTAGGAAATGAAGACTGCCTGGGAACTAAACCATGGTCTAATGCTACACGCTTTGATCGCTAAACGTAATAATGACACACTACCGAGTGAAATAGTATCAGTAATCAGAGAAAGATTGGATGGAGTAAGAAAAGAATCCAGATGCGAAGATAATAAGTTACAATTTGGTAAAGGAAAATCAAAATCCGCAGCGAAAAGAAGAGCACGACACCTAGAAAGATGTCACAAATGCGGAAAATGGTCACATGGAGGTAAATGTTCAAATAATCAAACCTATTCAAATACAGAATTTGTTACTTTATGCAGAGACAGACCTTTCATATGTTTAGAAGAAAAAACACTGAATGCTCGAGGTTACGCCTATGTAGCCATGGAAAATCAATTAAACCGACTATCTTATGAATGGGATAGATCATATAACTAAGAATACTATCTCACAGGTAAGTCTGTACAGTTTTTATTTTTATTTTTAACCTTTTGATAATAAACGCTAATTTGTTCGCTATAAAGTATTAAATTGGTATTGAATAAAATTAGGTTTGGCGACCGAAATTATTGATATCATTCAAAAAAATTTATTACATCACTGCGAAATTTAACGTTTATTCTTAAGGTATAAATATCTTTAATCAATCAACCCAAAATATTTCAAAAATTCGTCATGAGTTAAATTAGGTCTTGAAACCGAAATTACTTTACCGAAAAGAGGGGCGCATATTTTTGATAATATTTGATTGATTAAAGTGGGATAAAAGCCAAAAAGATTTTTAATTTTATTTTTACCATATTTTTAAAATTAATATATAAATGTTAAATTAATATTGTAAACTTTGTAAAATCAATATATTTAAAATTGTAAATATTTGAAAAATTAATATAAGTTTGGTGTGAATTTATAATATGAATTTTTAAATTAAGTTTGGTGTGAATTTTTAATTTTTAAAAATATGAATTTTATTTTTATGCATTTTAAATTGTAAGTTTGGTGTGAATTTTTAATATTAATTTTGAATTTTATATTTAAGTTGTGTGAATTCAAAAAAAATAAAATTTACTTTATTTCGCTAAGTTAAAAATATGATTTTTAAAATTCGTCGTAAGTTGAAAACTAGGTCGTTGAACCGAAATTGCTTTACACGAGGGAGGGACGAGAACTTTTATTATCATTATTTTTAATATTATTGAATTAAAGTATGACAAAAATATTAAAAAACTAAAAAATCTAAGCTTTTAAAACAATCGCTTGAAAAAGACAAATTTTAAAATTTTGTCGAGGGACGGACTAGGATATCGATCCGAAACGACCTCGCCCTAAATAACAAGGGAAACAAAATTTTAAAATTAATTACTTAATTGTTTCATAAGTTAAGGTTTATTAAAAAAAAAAAAAAGCGCCGCGACTCGCGGAGTTTGCAATGGCAAAATGCCACGACTCGCGGAGTTCCAAAAATACAGAAAAAAATAAAAGGGCCGAACAGATCAGTCTGCACACTACCACACCCATTTTTCTTGCTAAAATACACAAAAAATAACTCCTAAAATCGCAATTTTTGACCGTTAATCATCAAATCTTTTACTAAAATCATGTTGAGAAGGATGCTATCAAGGAATTACTCAAGAAAAACGGTAAATTTCTACACCTAAACACCATTTAATCCGAAAATTAGTGTTCTTGAGCAATTTTATACCCAATTTGATTTTGATGCTTTTTAGTGTAATTATGTTTAAATTGCTTATGTATTATGCTTGTATAACCTAGATTGATGCTATTTAACATGATTAGATGCCTTAAACTTCAAATTTTGAGTAATCTAGGGTTTGTGTTCTTGAGCAAATTTGGGGCTTTTTGATATAAACAGGTTATGGCCGATTTTTGTCATGAATTATTGCTAAATTTAGTAGTGTAACATGTTTAGGTAGTTAAATGATCCAAACTTTGAGCCTAAACATGATTTTGAGAATTAAAGTGGACTTTTTCAAGTCTAAAATTCATGAACTTGATTTTTGAGAGATGATGCCATTTGAAACTTGTTTAATTGCTAGTAATGATTATTTTGACATGTTATTTGAGTTGAATGCTTATGAACTTGGTGAACATTTTCGTATATGCTTATTTGAAAAAGTGTAGATTTGATAAAAATGTGAAAATGAGCTTATGTTTGATATAAATTGAACATGTCATTGTAATTATTTTGATTGATGATTTTGCTGACACTAATGCATATTTGGATGCACAAAAATTGTGTTTGATGTGTTTTGCAGACTGAAAGGGGTGAATCTTCATCCCAAGCTCTCAATACTCCTGCTGAGAATGCGGAACAACAGGAGGTGGATAACTACTACAAACAAGATATACCTCATCCAGTTATGACATTTTCTGATATGCACTTGGAAGATTTGCACCCGAACCTGAGATTTGACAGACTTTGGATAGATTATCCAAAATACTAAAGGGGCTTGCATACTCTTCATTCTAAAGTTGTTGAAGTACCTAGGGTCATAGAATGGGGACCGTTAGAAGCTGTAGAATTGGCCGGGCTAATTAGGGAATTACTTACACAGAGGTATGGTAATTCTACTTTTAACGATTGGGTACGGTTATTCAACATGCGTAGACCTGTATATAAAGTATGGTGTGAAGAATTGTTGTGTAGTATAGAATTAAATGATCGGGTAGCTAGTTTAACTGATCGATCTTTTATTAGATTTTTGTTAGGAGGTTCGATGCGCCACATGTCTTTACTAGACATGGCTCAGGCTTTACGTATATATACGCCTGAGGAGTTAGCATCTGCCGATTGTAGAGGGTTGATACTAAATGGTAGAAAGATAGACGAAAATTTTGATACGCATGGTGTATGGAGTCAAATGACTAGCCATCACCGATTTAAAGGGGGAAATTACTCTTATTTGGATATAGATAGAGCAGAGTTAAGAGTAATTCATAGGTTTTTAGCTAATTCGATTACACAAAGAGGTAAGAATAAGGAAGAGGTAAATGAACAGGATTTGTTTTACCATATGTGTATTCGAGACCCACAAAGCGCTGTAAGTATACCTTATTGTGTGGGTTATTATTTATCAGCTATGGTTAGGGGGATGCGACCGCATAGCATAATAGGAGGTGGTATATTTATTACTTTAATTGCTGAATATCTCGGTGTGGATATAAGTCGGGGGGGATTATTAGTCGAAGAACCAGAACCCCGCGATACAATAGGTTTAAATGTATACCATGGTGCGAAGGTTTTGAAGAGGCGAAATAACTCCGCAGTACAATACCATGGTAGACATCCACAGGTTGAGAGAAACCAACAGCCAGGTAATGTGGGAGGGGGAAATGAAATGACAGAAATGCAAAGGTTTATAGCTTCACAAGAGTATGAAAATGCTAGACATCGAGCATTTGAAGATTGGCAAGTTCATCAAAACTAAATCATAGCTTATTGCCAACAAATAGGTAGAAACTATATTCCTACTCAATCGCCCGTATTTCCTCCCTGGTCTATAGAGATCCAACCACCGTATCCTACGTATAACCCAGCCGAAGCATTCTATAACACATACAGTTATGCATGGAACCCCTACTGGTATCAGTATCATCCCTAGTCTACTTAGTTTTATTTATTTTATTATTTGTAATGTTAATACATTTATTACTTATGTTAATATTGTAATAGTTTTTATAATTTTCTAACTTTTATTATTAGATTTTAATAATTTTTGAATGTGGGGTAATATACCAAACTTCAAAAATATGTATATATGTTTGCAGTTTATCTTATATACACAACAGGGTAAAACAACGCATTTTCAAAGACTGGCATTAAGTTCAGCAAAAGCAACTAATTTTGACGACAAGATGCAAAATAAATGTGATATAACAACAAGACGGAATGAACAAATAATATGCACCATTTATCATTCAGCAAACAAACGCCAATATGTTTGGAAACTTTGGTAAAATTTAATCATTTTCACACAAATCACCCTCAATAATTTAAATTGTTATTGATTTCTTGCAAATGAGGGCATTGCAAGATCTTAAGTGTGGGAAGGGGTTAAAATTCTTTCGGATTTTAAAATTTTTACTTTATACACTTGGTTACCATTAGAAATACTAGTAAAGTAGTAGTTGTATTAGAATCTAGTGCTCTCTGATAATAAAGAACAGCCCTAGTCTTATATACTGACTACCCAATTCTAGTAAAAATTTTCAAAATTTTCAATTAAATGAACTCAAAATCATGTTTATACATATTTATGAACGATAAAACTAGGTTTTAACACCGAAATTATTGTTACCTCGAAAAGGACATAAATTGAGAAACAAATCAAAATGTTAAAATTCATTTAAAATGGAATAGAGGACAATAAAAAGGAAAATAAAAGCCAAGTGTGGGAAAATTTACCAAGATATTTTAAACATATGTCACATATTTCTGTAACAAATAATTGTAAATACTTTTTTTTGAACGATAATTAACTGTTTTACCCGATTTACTGTAAGAAAGATGGATCTACACGATGAATCAATTCCATCATTAAAAGGAAGTAAAGTCTTCCGAAAAAGAAACGCGCTTCTTGATTTAGGTCAAGAAGTTGTCGTCCAGACCAGCTATAGGTTGATGAAAAACCTAGAAAAGTCATCTCTAAAATCAGCAGAAAATCCACGGACCTCAGCATTAAACAGGGTCACCAAGTGGTCAGATTTATCCTAACCATGAGAAGGATTTATCTCGTAAAATGGGGGGGCACCGTGCAAATTAGCTGGATAAGACTAATGAATCAGATCCCCAGAAAGGATAATCTCCTTAAAAAATCAAAAATCAGTTTTTAAGCCTGATATTACTCAATCCTTGAGATTGACCGTAAAGATTGAGAATTACAAACTCATGGAATTCAATGATATCTAAACTCGAGCCTGAACGAGAAAATATTTTGATCAAAATTACAAACCGATTTGTTTTCTAAAAACCCATTTTCAATGCGTTCATTACCATTGAACGTAAAATCCTAGGAATTCACCTGGAATTCATTAGGTCACCTGAACCAAATCGGGTGTCAACCGTAAGAACGGTGGTTGCATAGCATGGTCAAAGACAGGACCTTGTGCCAGATCGAAAAATTATAAGGGTGAGCTTTACTATTGCTCCTACCACGGATAGTAATTGCGTCCGACACGTTATAGACCATAATTAAAAGCATGTCAGGGGACATTGCCTTAACAGTTGCTTGTTCAACGCTTTCCTTTACAACCGGACGGTAGTTTATCGAAAGGTAATATACGGAACAAGTGAACTGGACGTGTTGCTTTCCTAATACAAGGTTAGCAAGTGGGTGACACAAAACTGAAAGTTTTGAGCTAAAATTTTCAAATCTGAAACCCACCAAACCCACAAAAATATTTTGCAAACAACGGTGAAGGGTTATTCTGGAAAACTTATCTAGGGTAAAAGCTAGATTTAATTTTCAAAAGATCAAATGTTTTCATAAAGATCCAATTTCCTTAATGGATCTAAATTTTTATAGTCATGTGGGACTGTAAACCATATCGTTACTACCATTGTTTATACCGCCGTATAGAAATCACTGATGTACAAAGTGTGAAGAATAAAGAAGTGATTCTAGTATTTCAAGACTATATTACTTGAGGACAAGCAACGCTCAAGTGTGGGAATATTTGATAATGCTAAAAACGAACATATATTTCATAGCATCATTCCTCAAGAAAGACAAGCTTTTAGTTGCAATTGTTCTATTTACAAGTGATATTCGTTAAAATAATAAAAGGTGAAGACAAAAGACAGATTCGACGAATTGAAGACGCAAACGATCAAAAAGCTCAAAAGTACAAAATACAATCAAAGAGGTTCCAATTATTGATAAGAAACGTCTCGAAATTACAAGAGTACAAGATTCAAAACGCAAGTACAAGATATTAAATTGTACGCAAGGACGTTCGAAAATCCGGAACCGGGACCAGAGTCAACTCTCAACGCTCGACGCAACGGACTAAAAATTACAAGTCAACTATGCACATTAATATAATATAATATATAAATAATTCTTAAAAATTATATATATATATATTATATTATTATTTAAAATCGTCGGCAAACAAAGAGCCAAGGCTGAATGAGCTGTAAAAACGAACTCCGCGACTTGCGGAGTTCGAAGGCTAAAAGTACCGCGACTCGCGGAGACCCCCTGAACTCAATTCCATATAAAAGCAAACGAATTCTGATCATTTTAAATATCAATATATATCCATCCATCTATCTATACGTAATATTTATATTTATAATTTATATTTTAATTTTAATTTTAATTTTAATCCTAATAATAAGGGTATGTTAGCGAATGTTGTAAGGGTGTAAATCGAAATTCTGTCCGTGTAACGCTACGCTATTTTTAATCATTGTAAGTTATGTTTAACCTTTTTACATTAATGTCTCGTAGCTAAGTTATTATTATGCTTATTTAAAACGAAGTAATCATGATGTTGGGCTAATTACTAAAATTGGGTAATTGGGCTTTGCACCATAATTGGGGTTTGGACAAAAGAACGACACTTGTGAAAATTAGACTATGGGCTATTAATGGACTTTATATTTGTTTAACTAAATGATAGTTTGTTAATTTTAATATAAAGATTTACAATTGGACGTCCCTATAAATAACCATATACACTCGTTTGGACACGATGGGCGGGATATTTACATGTATGAATAATCGTTCATTTAACCGGACACGGGAATGGATTAATAGCCACTAGAATTATTAAAACAGGGGTGAAATTATGTACAAGGACACTTGGCATAATTGATAACAAAGTATTAAAACCTTGGGTTACACTCAGTCGACATCCTGGTGTAATTATTAAACAAAGTATTAAAATATTGTTACAGTTTAAGTCCCCAATTAGTTGGAATATTTGACTTCGGGTATAAGAATAATTTGACGAGGACACTCGCACTTTATATTTATGACTGATGGACTGTTATGGACAAAAACCAGACGGACATATTAAATAATCCAGGACAAAGGACAATTAACCCATGGGCATAAAACTAAAATCAACACGTCAAACATCATGATTACGGAAGTTTAAATAAGCATAATTATTTTATTTCATATTTAATTTCCTTTATTTTATATTTAATTGCACTTCTAATTATCGCATTTTATTTTATTGTTATTATATTTAATTGCACTTTTAATTATCGTACTTTTTAATTATCGCAAGTTTATTTTATCGCACTTTTATTATTCGCAATTTCATTTTCATTATTTACTTTACGCTTTAAATTAAGTCTTTTATTTATTTAATATTTTACATTTGGTTTTAACTGCGACTAAAGTTTTAAAATCGACAAACCGGTCATTAAACGGTAAAAACCCCCCTTTATAATAATAATATTACTTATATATATATATTTGTATTTTTATAAAAGTAAACTAATATAGCGTTAAGCTTTGTTTAAAGATTTTCCATGTGGAACGAACCGGACTTACTAAAAATTACACTACTGTACGATTAGGTACAATGTCTATAAGTGTTGTAGCAAGGTTTAAGTATATCCATTCTCTAAATAAATAAATATCTTGTGTAAAATTGTATCGTATTTTATAGTATTTTCTTGTAAAATTTAATAGCTATTTTATATACACCTCGCATAACATCAAAATCTTTAGCGAATACTTTGCTTCTGACTCCAAACTCTTGCGGACAAATTTTCTTCACCATCCTTCGATATTAGAAATTCCAAGATATCATCGTATCTTTCATAATAAATGTCCTCCATATTTCTGAAGATGTTTTCATAACTATTCTTATCTGAAATCATTAATCTCTTCGTGCTATCAGTGTTACATCATATAGAAACTGTTAGTTTCTATATTCTGCAAACTTTCGAGCTTAAAATACGAATGTTATTGAAGTAATGTTGGGAACTGATGCATGAGTTAGTATAATATAATGACACTTGGTCAACGTGATTATATTACAGTAAGTCATGCTGAGTTTCTAATGAAACATGATGATTCACAGATCATAACGTCATCATGTGCCATGTTACACGACTCTTGTATTCTATTTAACCTCTAAAATATCAAGAAAATATTTTCTTGATGATTCAGCCTTTTCCAGGGTATTCTGGTAATTTAACAAATCGAGATCGTGCCATTACCATTTTCTTCTTAGAACATTAGCAATGTTCATTCCGAAATTCATATCTACGAATTCTGGACCATTACAAGAGATGCCTAATCGCAAGAAGAAGAAACGAAGGGACAAAGCTCCAAAATAGAAATTTGAGTATAAATTGCAGCAAATGGGAGGGAGTATTAATTGTGGATAACAATGATTATAGGAAACAGAAATAGGGACATTGAAGTATAAGGGGAGATATAAAGACCGATAACGACACATAAATTACAAACCGTGAATATCAATGTTTATCGCAACATAAAGACACGGGAAAAATTAAAAACACTATAACCCCAAGAGCAAAGTAGAAGTAAGCAGATTCCTCTGGTGGAAGATGGAAAAGAAGAATGATTGTTGCGATAGTAAAGATAAGGACAAGGATCAGAACTGGATTAATCATTTTCATAAACTTTTGAAATTGAGAATTGGGTATAGGAATGGTAAAAGTAACGGAACAGAAGAAGTTAATTTATAGAGAAATATCTGATAGTGAAATCAAGGCAGATCTCCGCATTTAATTAGAGAGATCCTAAATTCCTGATTTGCCGAAGAATCACATCTTTTAGATTACGAAGATTTCCTCTCAAATCCCTTGAATTCCGAAATTCAACAATGACTACATCAAAAGTCAAGATGAATCTTTAATTCTCATTTCACTCTTTTGTGATAGCTTCATTCGTGCTCTTCGAATAATCGAATTGTTTTATCCATATTACTCAATGATGATAAAACTCCAATTATCAGCTCGTATGTGTCATGAAAACATTCTTATTGTCAGCCACGACGACCTCACTCAAATTTCGAGACGAAATTTCTTTAACGGGTAGGTACTGTGACGACCCGGAAATTTTTGACCAAATTTAAACTTAATCTTTATATGGTTTCGACATGATAAGCAATGTCTATTAAATTGAATTATAAAATTTCTAAACTAGTTTATGAAATCATTTGACCTTTGACCATTCCCAACGATTCACGAACCTTTAATTGTAACTAGAAATGTAAATATAAATAATTATATATGTAAATAATTATATTAAATAGATTAATGAACTATTAAGTAATTTATTTATTATGAAAGATGACTTTAAATAACTAAAGCTTGTTATTCTGAATACATAAAGTATATTGTATATAAATGGTTCAAACATAATTTGCCAATGTTATCAAAATAATAAATGTATAATGTTATACTTGTGGTTAATTGTTTAATATATATATATATATATATATATATATATATATATATATATATATATATATATATATATATATATATATATATATATATATATATATATATATATATATATATATATATCTATATATAAATAGATATGATTCTATGTATAATCAAATGTACATTGTAATATATATAATGTATAAATATTCAGTTATATAATCAGAAAACATTACATAAATAATAAATTGTAACATTAATATATTAGAAGTAATTACAAGTTAAAATATAGTTATTGATATTATTATATACTATATAGATATGAAAAATGAAACATGTAAATTGTAATATTTTCATTATTAATTGTATTATGATTAGATGTTATTATTATTAGTAAAGATATTATTATGATTATTAACAAAATAATACAAATTATTATTATCATTAAAATCATTAGTATTATCATTGGTATTATGTATTATTACCATGCTTATAGTTAAATTCATTGTTATTACCTAATATTATTAGGATTAATATTAATAACTATTAAAAATCAGTATTATTATTATTTATTTGTTCTTCTTATTATTATTAATCTAATAAGTATTATTAACATTATTAGAATTATTATTAATATAATACTTAATTATTTATATTAATTGAAATAAGTCCTTAAATACAGAAAAATCGTGCAGTTTGTTATAGATCACGATCAAGATATATATTCTGTCTCTAATCTGGATAACAATATAAGATTTGATTGATAACAGATACAAAAACAGTATAATCTCACTTTCAACTTTTTATTCTCTTTATTATTATTTCTGTACTGGGTGAATTGAATCTGTCAATCACACTTGTTAAATGAATCCAAATTAGTTGTTAAAGTGATACATTAGATTTCAACAACTTATACATTCATTCATCTACTGCAAATTGATCAAATCAAAAAGAAAATAAAGAAGAAACCCGTCGGTTCCCCTGTACCATTGTCTTTTCATCAAAAACCCAAATTTGAATCCAATCTCAAAATGTATAAATGCAGTTGTGTTTGTAATCTTATACTGGAACTTTCTGCAAAGTCTCATATCTCAATTCCTGATATCGAGTAAGAATTTCGAGGTCAAAGGTATTTTCTAAAAACTCAAAATATTTGTTCTTGATAAAAATTCGTAATCAATTGGATGTTTCAAGTTCAATTGAGGATGGAGAAAGTTTCTAATGATGATTTAACATCTTTTTTGTTCAGGATTCATAGTCTAAAACATTCTTGAATTTCGAATTTGATTTAAAGATGAAACGTGTTTTAAATGGTCTGTTTCAGCATTTTTTTTGTTTTATTTTCTGTTGTAAACTGATTTAATCGATTAGTAATCGTTTCAGTATTTATTTTAAGCCTTAAAATTTAATATACGATTCTATGGTAACCAGTATTGTACACTGGTCGATTTTGAGCTGAAAGAGAAGAAGGATTATGAGCACAAAATATATACGGGTTATATAATTTAATTGTTAGAATGAATCAGAGAAATAAGCAGCAGTAGAACGGTTTGTGAGGGAGTCAGATTAGCGAATGGTCACGGGTTCAAGTCTTGTAGCTGCCACTGTTTTTAGAAAATGCTTTTTAATGGGTATAACCTTTTATCTTGGTTTTATTATTATTATTATTATTATTATTATTATTATTATTATTATTATTATTATTATTATTATTATTATTATTATTATTATTATTATTATTATGTTTAATATTATTATTATTATTATTATTATTATTATTATTATTATTATTATTATTATTATTATTATATTATTATTATTATTATTATTATTATTATTATTATTATTATTATTATTATTATTATTATTATTATTATTATTATTATTATTATTATTATTATGATTATAATTGTTATTATGATTATTATTGTTATTATTCTTATTAGTATTATAATTATTATTATAAGTAGCATAATTGTTGCTATTAATATTATCATAACTATAATTATTATTAAAATCATTAGTATTAACATTAAGATTACTAATATTGTTACTACTAATATTATTGTAAATATTATTATTATCATTTAGGATTAATACTAGTATCATTATCGAAATTATTATTTTTACAAGATTATTAATGTTTACCATCGCTATTATTATTATAAGTGTTATTAAGAATAAGATTATTTTTTATTATTGTTGGTATGAAAATAATACAAACTATTATAATTATCCTTAACATTAGTATTAGTATCATTTTAGAATTTTTATTATTATTATTAACAAAATTATTATTACTAAGACTATCACTAGAAATAAGACTGTTATAATTATTATTATTAGTAAATATTAGATATTATTATCAAAATTATTATTTTCATTACCATTACTATTATAAACTACTGTTATTATCATTATTATTAAATTATCATCATAATCAAATACAACTTTTATTTACTATTACTAATATTATATATTATTATGTATATAAGATATACTTATAGGTATATTAATAATCTTTAATAATCTTTATATAAATATCCATGTATAATAAATTAAGTATTTTTAATATATATATATATATATATATATATATATATATATATATATATATATATATATATATATAACTAAATAGATAATAATTATTTTAAAATATATATACAAATTAATTACATAATATATGAAGTTATAATTGTTCGATTTCGAGTATATATTTTAATATATATACAAATGATATAGGTTCGTGAATCCGAGGCCAACCCTGCATTGTTCAATATAGTCATATGTATTTTTACTACAAAATACATTAGGTGAGTTTCATTTGTCTTTTTACCCTTTATATTTTTGGGCTGAGAATACATGCGCAATTTTTATAAATGTTTTACGAAATAGACACAAGTAATCGAAACTACATTATATGGTTGAATGATCGAAGCCGAATATGCCCCTTTTTGCTTGGTAACCTAAGAATTAGTAAACCGATCTACTAATTGACGCGAATCATAAAGATAGATCTATTGGGCCTAATGAACCCCATCCGTTATAGCGGATGCTTTAGTACTTCGATGTTGTTTTATCATGTCCGAAGGATTTTCCGGAATGATAGGGGATATTCTTATATGCATCTTGTTAATGTCGGTTACCAGGTGTTCAATCCATATAAATGATATTTTTGTCTCTATGCATGAGACGTATATTTATGAGAACTGAAAATGAAATCTTGTGGTCTATTAAAATTATGAAATGATTATTTATGATAAACTAATGAACTCACCAACCTTTTGGTTGACACTTGAAAGCATGTTTATTCTCATGTATTAAAGGAATATTCCGCTGTGCATTTGCTCATTTTAGAGATATTACTTGGAGTCATTTATGACATATTTCAAAAGACGTTGCATTCGAGTCGTTGAGTTCATCAAAATTATTATTAAGTCAATTATAGTTGAATATATTATGAAATGGTATGCATGCCGTCAATTTTCAATGTAAAGAAAGTTTGTCTTTTAAAAACGAATGCAATGTTTGTAAAATGTATCATATAGAGGTCAAGCACAATGTAATGTATTCGTCAAGATGGATTAGGACGGGTCGCTTCAACTATTTTCTCCATTTTTTTTATTCGACCTTTTTTTAAAGTTAGAAAACAACCCAAATCGGCCAAGTCCTTTATAAATGGGTAAAAATTGCCACTTACATATATAAGATAAAAGAAACTTGGAACTTATAAGGAGAAAAACCCATCCAGTTGGCAAGAAGGCAAGAAAAGCAGCATACATGTCACTTAATGTGAGGCTACATTCAACTAGTAAGACGACCATTGATATGAATCCAATGAAAAAAAGTCTTTAAGACCCGAAACATGAGTTGACAGTCGGTTCCAAATCTTTGCCATCAAGACCATCTTGTAACATAATTAGATATTACCAGCAAACATTAGATTATTATTAGCCAATACTTGTAGAATCATTTTATCAAATTTAACACTACTTGTGTGTTGAAGATAAAAACTTTATGCTGTTGTGGTAGTAGTATTACTCTTAATCGAAATAATGGAGTATACGTTCAAGACAAGAAGAACAGTCAACACGACCAACCAAGAAAGTCCATAAATCTACAAATTGATATGTTTCATTGGAAAATTAGGAGCAGAAATCACAGAAATATAGAACATAACAGAAGAATAATCAGACTTAGGTTATTATTTATAAGCCGATTTGTTTTAATTTAGAAGCTAAATTATTCGAAGAAATCAAGGAACAAAAAGTTTACTAAAAGTGGCCCATTTTGACCCAACCAAATGCAATAAATAAAACATAGGAAATTTTTTTCTGCTGCCATGATCTTTGTTAAGGTGATACACTAGTACATACTGATGAATAAAGAATCAAAATGCAAGTACATACCTCGTATATTCGTATCATCGTATGATCTATGTTTTCTTTTATTTCCTTTTGTTTTCCTCTAATTGTCTTCACAAAAAAGTTTCACAAATGTGATACATTCTTTATTTACAATTGTTATCTTTATTTTTTATTTTTAATAGAAATACAGAATGCAGTAAACAAGAAAATGATATATATGTTCATAACTGTAGTAGTATGTATTAAACAATAAAAATATTTTTAGAATTCAATAGAAGTTGTTAAAGAAAAATAAAGTGAAAGAGCCTTTAGAGAAAGTCGAGAATGACATCGAATTTTATTTATATTAATTTGTATATTATGATTTTATTTTATACTTCATTAGTTGATCTTTAAACGCAATTTTTATTCAAACAAAATGCGGGACAGGTCTATTGAAATATATAGTAGTTTGGCTAATAATTAAAAAGCAAATAGAAAACAATCATTTTTTTTTGGCTAAAAAACTTAATAACATTAATAACAGATAAGATCGAACAAGTTCAAATGATACAAAGAGATCCAACAATAGGCAAAAACCGCGACTAAATTGAGTCCAAAGTAAAGAGTCCCACCAACAAGGTGAAAGACACTTTACTAAGAAACAAAAAAACTAGTCTAATATGCCAACAAAGAAAACCAGTATATTATAAGCACTTAAATAAAAAGTAGCAACTAATAAAGGAAAAAACATAACCGTCGGACACCGACCGGAATACAACCGGAAACATGCAACAATCTTCAAAAATCCAAACACGGCCAAAACCCAAGTAAGAGAACGTCACCAAGGTTCAGACCAGCGAGGCTTCTAGGACAATCAACAACAACATATTCCGGCCAAAAAGTGACCGGCCGAAAAACACAAACCGTCACTCACCAATCAAACAACCGCCTTTAAAAGGAGAAAAGCAACAAAAGGCACTAGGACCACCCTCAACAGAGAACCAGAATACCAACTGGGTATTCGTCGCCTGGCCAAAGAGAAGAGTGATGCCAGAGCAACCTTAACTCCGGCAAGAAGCACAAAAATTCGGTGAACTAGTAAAATCCGAAGACACAACCAAGCTACCCATTAAAGCCATGAAAACGGTGGCGATAAAGAGCAAAATGGAGAGAGAAAACGAAAAAAAGAACCCTCCGGCCACCAGCGATATGCCGATGGCCGGAAGTAACCACAAACCTTAAAGATCTACAAACCAGGAGCAGATCGGCGGCGATGGAGGCTGAAAAAGATAGGGTTTATGAGGTGGGCGGGATGTTCAGAGAAAGGGTGAAAAAGGGAGAGTATTTTTTAGAGAGAGAAAATTTTCAATTCTTGCTCTTGAAATGATTATTACATAAATATATTAAATATATTAATGCTGGTTAAAATTATTTTTATAATAATAATAAATGTAAATGACATATATCTATTTTAAATTAGCTAGTTGAGGGTGGTAGAGCATCGCCTAGCCACACACTAAGACCATCTTTAATTCTAAAGGGCGTGTTGGCGTGTTGCTGGATAGATTGGGGTCCTTGATGGGCGTGATAGTAAACTGGAAAATAGTGGAGTGAAGTGTTGAGTGGCGTGTTGGGTGATGTGTTAAATTATGATTGGAAGTTTGGTAAAATGGGGGATAAAAATTAAATAAAATAATTGTTTCAACCAATCAGAATTCAACACACAAAATTGATTCCATGTAGTGCAACCACACACGCCTAGCTTGAAGGCATTCAACACGCCGCGTTAAAGACGTGCTGAAGGGGTTTTGCGAGCACACAAGGCCAACACGCCATGGTTGGTTAGAGAAGGTCTAATGTCTGTAAAAGAGTTTTCATTATTTTTGAATTAAAAAAAAAAACAGCCTCCTTTGTTCCATATTTACCCTCCTATTTTGACTTTGTAACGATTTGGTCATCTTTTTTTGTTCGTTTGCAACCGACACAAAACCGGACATTCCTGGATTAGTACTTTAGTAGGTCTCAGATACTACTATCTTCCGTTACTTTAACTATTTATCTACTGTATTCAGTCTCACCTAAGTGCTAATAATTAAGGTATTACTTAAGTTATTCAAATTGCCGGGTTTCAATTTATAATGCTTACGATAAATCATTTTACACTGTATGCCCACTAACTGTTCGATGAAATGCCTCTGAACACATAATGCTCTTCAATTGTTATTATTTCGCAAAAGACTCATTTATTAGCCGTACCATGATCAAATCGTGTATTGTAACATTCTGTGTGTGGAGATTCAAGTAGAACATGGATCACGCAATTGCACTTAGCTAGGGTAATTTGTAAATTAAGGAGTATTATAATTATGTGGATGTGGACTAGTTTCCCTAATTCATAGGTAAATTTTTTTAGTTTTAATTATGTTTTCAGCAGTATGTGCTACAATGTGGCTCAATATTACTCATCGTCAGTATGTGCTACAATGTGGCTCAATATTACTCATCGTCAACGCATTTCTTTTACTGTGAGGCAATTTTCGAGAGTGGCACCGCCACCTAAGTGCGATGAAACCGTTTTGCGTGTATCTAACAACATAGCTCATTTGGGTTGCCCTAAAGTTGGACACAAACCTCGACAGCTTTTATCGTTGCCCCCGTTTCCACCTCATCCTCTACCTGGAAAGAATAATAATCACAGTTCTCATACTACTGCCATTAGCTGGATGAAGTATTACTTTGCTGATGTGGAGGGTTCTGTGATCCAGTCACACTTTAACAAGGGACTTGTGAGTACATTTTTGAACTTCTCTTTATGATCTATGTTTCACACTTGAGTTGATAAATACTTTGAAACATTTGTGTTTAATGTTATGTATGTTTAGGTGAAAATGGAGTGTTGTGATAGTGACGAAGGGAAGCAAGGACACACAATCTTTCTGAAAAAGGTAGATCCTTTTCAATATGCTATTCAACCTGAACCTTAATTTACAGCAGAACTCATTAACATGTTTGTTCTGACAATCTTTCATTAATGATTCATTTGCAGATTAAGCACAATGAGGTTATGAAAACAGGTTCAACAATTTGCGTACCTGTATCTGTTGCCGAATCTAAAATCTCCAAGAGATTTGATACCATACCGAGTGCCTCTCTATGTCCAAACGCAGACGAGATACAATATTTGCAAAGACTTGTCATGTACAAGGTACGCCTTTACTTTTAATTTCTTGAAAGTTATCTGCATATAGTATGAGGTTTTCAATTTTTAAGCATCTGTTGTAGCTTTTGTGGCATTTATCAGGATGTGATTATTAATAGTTTGATTTGATGTGCTGTACATGTGGTTTGTAATTCATTGATCACTTTGTTTTGATACTTTAGGATTCTGCTGTGCTTGTTCTTAACAAGCCGCCAAAGGTGCCATTAAAGGTTAGTTATTTAGCTCAAGCTTTTTACAATCAGGCGATTCAATGCTATTTTCCCTAATATTTCATATCTATATGCTTTAGGGGAATACAGCTGTTCATAACAGTATGGATGCACTTGCAGCTGCAGCATTATGCTATGAGTATGACGAGGGTCCTAAACTGGTATTTATCTCTAATTAAGTGACCCATTTTTACCTGAATCCCTGTGGTTCAGTACCCAAACAGCCTGTTTTGACACCTCCATAATAATATTGAGGATCTTTATAATGAGAAATATTCATTTGAATCCTTAATTTTGCTTGAGATCTGTACAATCACGTGTGATTGGATATTACAATCACATGTGATTGTAAGATCCAATCACATGTGATTGTCCCGCATGTTTAATTCTAGCCATTGATCATATTGATCCAAGGGCTAAGATTTATCCCCTGGTTTCAAGCAAAATTAAGAATGCAAATGAATATTTCCCTCTTTATTATATATGTAAATAAAAAAGGAACTATAAATACAAAGATGTTGGCTGGTCCCTAACCCGTTTCTTTACTCAATATTGACCCGTTCCGACCCACCCAAATTGCTTCCACGTCCTAAAAGTCTTTTTTAAGAAGTAGATGGTCACTATGTAGGTTCACCGTCTCGATAGAGAAAGCAGTGGGATTATTCTAATGGGCAGATCAAAAGAGAGCATTTCTCATCTTCATTGGTTGTTTAGTGATGTCAACAGAACAAAATCTTCACTTAAGGTATACATCAATTTTTTTTTAGGAAAACTACTGTTGACTTATGATGCTAATGTTATTATTTTAACTATCAGTCAAGGTATGATACATGTGAAGCATATCAAAGGTATTGGGCACTGGTCATAGGTACCCCTAAACAAAAGGAGGGATTAATTTGTGCCCCTCTCACAAAGGTAATGTCTCTAATTTGCATTATATATGTATATAGTAGAGGTGCATGAAGAACTAAATGAGAGAACTAAGAGAACCAAAGGCTAATTAATGAACAAACTAACAACTAACGAGAAAGGACTTACAATAAATCTTTTAAGAACAAAAACGCAGAAAAATTATTTTTCTCCGAATTTTTTTCTCTAGATTAAACCCGGTTTAGGGTGTAGAGATTAGATCCCCTACACCCTTGACTCTAAACCCTAAACCCTAAATGCTAAATCCCAAACCCTAAATCGAAACCCTAAATCGAAACCCTAAACCTTAAAATCTAAAATCTAACTACGTTTAAGTAAAAAAAAAAATAACGTTTTTTTTTTTTTTTAATTTTCCGCATTTTTACTTTTTAAAAAAATTTGTCGTTAGTCCTTTTCCATTAGTCGTTAGTTAGCATTTGGTTCTCTACACCGTTTAGTTCTCTCCGGATCCTTTTACTATATGTATTTATATACATATGAACATATACGTACGTATGTACACATACGTATGTATGTACTCTTATAAATTATCAAAGGAAAAAGGAAAAATAAGAACATGTGAAGTTTTTGTTGTTATTGGTTACAGGTTCTCCTTAATAATGGGAAAGTTGAGAGGGTAATGTTGGGTTATGGTTGTGGGTTGGAAGCTTCTCAAGAGGCTGTTACAGAATATCGAGTGCTGGGTCCCACAATTAGTGGTTGTTCATGGCTTGAGTTGCGCCCATTAACAAATCACAAACATCAGGTATGAACCTTGTTGTCACTCTTTTCACTGTCCTGAAATTCAATATATTAGTATCTTACAAATTACTAAAGGCATTGCTTGGATGTGCATTTTGGAATGTTATTTACAAGTTATTAATATCAAATATGAATCAATGGTGTCATATATGATCTCATATCAGATCCGGGTGCACTGTGCTGAAGCTCTTGGTACGCCAATAGTCGGCGACTACAAATACGGTTGGTTTGTGCATAGCAGATGGAAGCAACAGCCGAGAACTGATTACGAGCCGACAAGTGGGGAACCGTATAAGTTGAGAAGGCCAGAAGGGTTAGATATTCAAAAAGGAAGTGTATTATCAAAAGTTCCTTTGCTGCATTTGCATTGTAGGGAGCTTGTAATTCCTAATGTTGCCAAGCATCTTGAGGTCTCGAAAACAACAAATTCTAAAAACAAGTTGAAGCCTGATGTGCTTAGATTTGTAGCATCAATGCCTTCACACATGAAGATTAGTTGGAATCTCATGTCGTCTTACTTAGTTTGACTTTTAAATCCTGTTTATTATTACATGGCTAGTGATATTTCTACTCATGTTTTTAATAAATCCACCATCATCGTGCATTAATACGTACTTGTACGGTTAGATATACGAATTAAACGGTTTCAAACCCAATTGAACACTCGTAGATCTGACCCTTAGGTTATGATGTTTAGGATCAAACTTCAAATTAAGTTTTACATGATTATGGTAAAAATGTGAAAGAATGAGAGAGAGTGATACTTTTTTTTTTCGGCGAAAAAACGGAAATCTGATGAATATTGTGACCCAAATGTTTGTTTTATCACAATGAAAAATTGTCAAATTATCGCACTCTCCTTTTCTACTCTATTTTACCATAATGGCTGTTTTATTTGATCTACGTGTGTGCAAATAGCATGGTTTTGAAGAGTTTTGCTCTGTGTTTTGTAATAAAAAAAAAAAGAGGGCTTAAGGAGTGAATAAAGCTTCTCATATAAATTGGGGTACTCTAGACCAGGTTCCGTCATAAGTATGAACATGCTGCTAAGAGCCAATAACACTTATAACACCTTCAATATGGAAAATTTTCAAAATTTTAAATACCATTTGATTAATATTGTATTCCTTCCATATGCAAACTCAATGTGCCAATTTTCAGCCACCTTGGTCAAGGCGTAAATAACTGCTAGAAATTTTTCGATATAGTCCCCCAGATTTCAAACTTGTTACATAGAATCCAGAATGTGCAACCAAAGGGCATTTGGTCTAATGGTATCGATGAGCCCTTCTGACCTTGAGGTCATGGGTTCAAGTCCAGGTTGTTAACACTATTATGTAAATATTATTGTAAGTTCGTGTTAATTGTGCAAGTTTGCCTTTAAATAGAAAAAAAATCCAAAATCTTCATAGAAATACAAATACGTTAATAAGTCATTTGCGGTTTTGGCTTTGGGGTAATTCGGTATAGGAAACTTATCATATACCCTTTCACTTGATCCGTTATCAATTTTTCTTTGAATATTCGAATATGTTCCCGACTAATGTTGCCTTGCCGCGAGATCTACGTCATTAACCTCTCATGTGTTGGGCACGTGAGTGTCTGAGTCGGACCAATTAAGGTTTTTAGAACAAAACATTTTTTATATACACTACATTTAGCCATATTTGAAATTATATCTTATATAAAATCTGATCAATGCTTAATCAATCAAGTTGCTAAGAATAAAAGTCAAGTAGACATAAAAATACAATGTATGTGTTGGAGCAAATGATGTGCACACATGGGGGGCTGGGCAAGATTATAATTTAAGACAACAGAAACATATATACTTTCTCTACTTGGTATCATATTATGGCCTACAATATTGTGGCCATTTTGTTATCTCTTATGAACAACTCTATCCTATTTTTGTGGGGTTCATTGTTGAACAAGTCCGATGTCAATGTAGAGATATATCTTTTGTCTTATATCATTGTATTGTTTTGATAATAGAAAAACATACCTCTATATCGTTTATGTGATGTATACTTGTTTTTATGCTAAAATACTTTTTGAATCAATTTGTTTAAACTCTCAAAGGCATTGCTTTGTAAACAGCCCTCCCCCGAACCTACTCAAGCATATTTGGATTTGTAACCGTAAATATTTCGTATGCTAAGACCAGCCTTCGTAAAAAATATATTATGTGGGATGATTGTGATGTAGCAATGTTATTATGGGATGCAGTGTTGTGGGATGGCTGTGAGATTTTTAGATAATGTGGTAAAAGTTGATTCAAAGTTAAGTGAACAATTAAAGAAACATAAATTAAAATATTGAAAAACACCCTTAATTTTTCTAGGCCAAAGATGAAAAGCACCCTCACGTTTTCCTCCAAACGACCCTTAACAGGGCGTTTTGGGTATTCTATGGGACATTTATGAGCATTTTTGACTCTCACATCATAAACCACGACACTGATTCAAATTTTGGGTGGCTATGGAAGGTTTAAGAAACGGCATGGACTGTTCTAGATAGACCGCCTACATTCAAAGTTATAATAGATAACCACCTTCCCGAATAACCCGAAGGGAAAACCTCATCCTCATACTCATCATGAACAACATCGGTTCAAAATGTCCCTAGTGAATGGTCCGAGTAAATGGCAAAATCTCTGCAACTTTTAAAGATTAAACCTAAATAGTCTTTTTTTTTTTTAACGGTCCTAAATAGTCTTTATAGTTAGCAGCTAATTTCATAGATGATTTGGCCAATTCCAGCACTTCTATTTTGAATCTCGATTGTGTGAAAACCAATGATAGCATTATAGCTTCCAATAAGAGACCATGAAGCCGACTAATATTTAACCTTTTTAGCGTTAAGCTAAACATATTGGTTCAACCTTTATTGGGGGTCGTCAAGTCATTTTACGGTTTAAAATTTTTGAAATCAAGTTCCTGAACGGTTTACGACGACTACATCTTTGTTTTTTTTTTTTTGCAAACGGCAAGTACACGTACTAATTATTTGTTCACGACAACTCATAATCTCAAACCTAATGAGACTCCTAGATATTGATGGGCCAGAAACCCTTTGGTGATAACTATATATTTGTAGTATCATCAGTTGCAAAAAACATGGAGCCGTAAGGCATATAAAATATAATTGTAGGGAACTTGAACCGGCCCGAAGGTACTAGATAAAGAGAGCAAAATAACAATGCTAGCTCATGCACCATTGTAGGATCGATTTACCATGATAAATCAATCATTAACTCAATATCGAGTGCGGAATTCTCGATATTAAGGTTTATATAAAAAACACTTTAAAGAAATTAATCGATTCACGATAGAATAAACGTTGTAGGGTTAGGAATCGATAGAACGAATGCTAGACGATTTAGAGAGTGAACTAGCGGGTAGGGTTGTGCAAAAGTGTGTAGCTTTGAATTAGGACCCGAAACTGTAATACCCCGTCCCACATCGGTTAGAGAAATATATTGTGAGTCCCTTATAACCTCAAATTTGTGGCTAGTTGATATCTCTTATCATGGTTTTAGTTGTTAAACTGGAGATACCCGGTTAGTCTACCGCTTTAACTTGTGAGGAGCAATTGTCTCTCGCGTTGCGATGGGCACTTGGCTCGTGCATCTGCAAGCATTAAATCTATTATAGTGAAATTCACAGGTTTATAAATAATAACCAAAGTTTTAGACCACAAGATTTAGTAATTAACGATATTACGGTAGGGATTTAGCATGAATCAAAGCATGACAGCATAGTTAACAGTTAAGTACTTGTGTCTAAGCGTAAAACAATTATAAAGCAAGCATGTGTCTCACCCCAAGTTGTAAACAGTTATGAAATAGTAAAAAGTGGGGCTATGAAGTTCACCGTAAATAGCAATTGAAGTTAATCTACATAGAAATGAAATGAACGGAAGTATCTCAACCTAGAGATATAACGTTTGGTCAGTTATTGTCTAACAGACAAAGAGTATGTTTATTACGGAGTAATATAATGACTATATTAACAGTGACAGTTAATGATAAGAGTTTCTACTTTTGAAAAGTTTCCATTTAAAGTAGGTTTCTTGTTTTAGATAGTTCGGGTTATAATCCTTCACATTAAGATGTTGTACAACTTCGCCAAAACCTTGGTGCTATCAAGTAAGTCAGAAATGACCAGATGTAACCAGGGGTCAGGAACTTTCAGTTGACCTCTAAGTCTACAACCTTTCGTTTAATCCAAAACCTTATTCCATCATGGCAACTTATACATCATCCACATGACCGTAAGTAGCGGTGAGTTCGTATAAGTCATACGTTATCTTTTGATCATAACCTTCACTTGTTATGTGCGTATAGGAATACAACACATTTATATAATACTTATATTATATTTATATAACATAAGAATATATTATGTTATATATATATATATATATATATATATATATATATATATATATATATATATATATATATATATATTATTAATAATTATTATAAGTTGATATTATATTTATATCATAAATACTTATACCATAATATTACTTGTGTTTAATAATTAATATTTACCAACTTATAAGTTTAATAAATTTGATTAAGTTTTCTATGATCATATATTATATAATATTATTTAAAATTTAAAATATGCATATATTAATATTTCGATTATAATATGCATATACATATACTTTAAAAATCAATTTTCAATACCAATAATTATCCAATAATTCTAACTAACTTTTATTGACTTCCTATCAGTAAATAATATTGTACAAAATTTTAATAAAAATATTCAATACAATAATACTAATTTTTATGCATTTAATATTATTTTCTAGAATCATTTAATACCTAAAATCCATAAAAATACGTAAATGAATTTAAAATCATATTTATATTACGTTTTTTTATTTATCTTGTATTTATCTTTATTTTTATTCTCGGTTTACATTAATACGAGTTTAAATATATTAAAATACTAATTCGACCAAATTAATTAGGTTTTCAATTTTTATAAGTTTTATCTACTGTAAGGACCATATAAAAATTTATAATTCGATTTTATGTTGTATTATTATTTAGTATTTTATACATAATTAAACATATAATCGTATAAATAATTAGATAAATACCTTAAATATCCCAAAAACTTTATATAACTTAATATTTATTTATATTATAGAACATACTTAAGTACTTTTCATGTATTTTATTCTGTAAAAATAATTTTATTAGAATTTATTAATATTATCTTCTATCTTACTAAATCGGTAACCTACATCCAACGTGTCACTCTCACATTAAGCCTCACATTTTTCTAATTTTTTAATTAATCTTAATTTATTATCCTAATTATCTTATAATGCCACGTGGCCACTATCCCATCCCGTTTTATTCACTCACTTTCTTCTTAAACCGTACTCTTCTGTCTCTTCAAAACTTAAAACCTCCATATCTTTTTCACCATCGCTTACACCTTCATGGTGCTGTATTATGCCATGCCACTATAACCGTTGAATTCCTAATGTTTTTCTGAACATAAAGGTATGTAATTTTGGTATCAAACGATTGAATCACAAACGATTGCAAAAACCCGCTACCCAAAAAAAAAAAAAAAAAAAAAACTCGATCATAAACACAATCGTTCCTGCGAGAGAACGATTCCATTAGCTTCTTTAAAATTTCCTCTTACACATTTAGAATCGCCTTCTTCGCAATCGCTAAATTAGGGTTTGTAGCAGCAACAGTCGATTTATCAGGTTCTTTTTTTTTCTTTTCTGATTTTGGTGTATGAACATTATTATTGTTAACCTAATTTGATTGATGATTTCGTCAAATCAATTGCGTTAATTTGATGAATCCAAATTAGTTTTTAGATTAATTTTCTTTTTTTCATTGATGAGAGAAGACATTTTAATTAATTATAATGTTGATTCATTGTTATGATCTTGCGATGTTTGTAATATATTGGGGGTTCTCTCATTCTTGAATCATAAGATTTGTTCACATCTACTTAAAAAATTGTTCAGTATTGTTGCAAACTTTTGATGCTTTTATGTGGTCAAAGGACCAATAAAATAAATTTCCCAGCAAGGTCTGTCTTTTGTTGTGGACAGGTTTATGAGCAAGGTCTGTCTTTAGTTGTCTTTAGTTGTGGACAAGTTTATGAGTTCAAATTAATTGATAAATTCATAATCTTCAGTACCAAAAACTACTGAGTTGTGGTCATCGAAATGTGCTTTATTTAATTTCGAAAGTGAATAAAAACACTATTATTATATTAGGTGGGTTAACTTGAATGGTGATTTAAAGACTTGTGCAAGCAGATGCACTTAACATGTAGATCATTACGAACCCAAAGGTACTTTCTTCATCTTCTCTCAAATTGTACATCAAAACTGCATGTTAATTGTCAAATTACCTTTTTCTTGACATCTTCACTTTGAACAAATGTCAAGTAAGTTCATATTTTAAATTAACAGTTTAAATTGTATTTGATGCTAATGATGTTACTTGCTAGACTGAAATAAAGAATCTGAACCCTATTTTTATTCGATTATTCAAGCTGTAGAAAAAGGTAATTTCACATTTTGTGTTTCTTGATAGTAACTACCTTTATCATTATGTATTCTTTGATAGGCTGAAATAAAGAATCTGAATTCTTTTTCAACAACAATTAGAGCTCTTGATTTTGAGATAGAAAAACAGGCAACATTTACGATTGAAGGAGAAGATACTGAAATGGAGCAAGAAACGCGCCTTTGGGAAAAACACTGAGGTAATATATTGCTACATTACATGTACTTAGTGGATCATATGCCTCAGATATTTTTTTTCCTTTTTGACAGGTTGATATTTACGAGGGAAACAATTCAAAAGCAATGACTAAAGAGGTATGTGTAAACCTAAATTATATCAACTCACTTATGGATGTTATAATGATGTTATGTTGTGTGCCTATGTATCTTCGTTCAATTGATGTAGGTAGTTTCTTCATAAATTTGAACTAATACAGATGCATCAATCAAGTTAAAGATAAGTGAATTAAAGGTGTTTGATGAAATGTCTGAAAGAACTGAATTTATATGATATGAATTCTGTTGATTTTGATTCATTATGTGAAAACTCCAAAATTAAAGAATGTAGAAATCACTAATATTGGAGAAGGAAAAAGGTACGGAGTATATTTTTTACTCACATATGGATATTCAAAAGTTCGATACGTTCTTAACAATCTTTGAAAAGATTGATTTGAAAGTTGTACACCTTTGATTCCTCAGTGTGAAATCACATTCACTGTTTATTTTGAAGCACTTCAAAGCTTATAAAATCTTAATTTATGTTCGTTCATTTTTGATGGTTTTCAGTTTTTAATGGGTCCAACTAAATATTATTGTGAGTCCATTGATTTGTTTTAATATCCTTTGTTTAGTTTTCATGGCTACATTTATCTAGATACCCATGAAAAGGTTGTATTGCTTAGCTGTATATTAACACTTGCAATGGTTTCTACTGTAATTCTCTTTCTTCCTACAGGCTAGAAAGACTTCACACTAAAAATTGTGGACTGAAGCATGGAAGGATGGTAATTACCATACGGCTTATAAAGTTTGGATGTGTAGTTGCTTTAAGACCGGTTGAAGACTACATATTTGGTGGCTAAGTTTATTCAAAGTGGATGATATTTTGTCATATAGGTAAGTTTGTAACAAAGTAATTATGTTTTAACATGTGTAATCTGTAAACATATCAAGAGTTATTATGTACATATTAAAGTGAATTGGGTGGAAAATACTTGGATTTGGGAATTGGGAGTGGTTGAACGATCCAATTACAGTGGGTATAGGTCTAAGTGGGTAAAACATTAAGAAGATAGATTTGTTGTATGTTTTTCTTTGTTGAGATGCATATGAAAATTTGTAGAAGCTGTTGTTATTGCCTATTGTGACGAAACGAAATTTCGTAGTAATTATTAGTTAGTGAAGAAAATATTAACAAGTCTGAAGGATTATTTATTCGGATAGTTTATTCCTTGCGAATGAATCAGGTATTTGCGAATTAGTTTTGTACCTTTTGAACTAGATTGGCACCAGGGGTTTTAGACCCATTTGAGCTCTAGAAATTGTATGAAATTCACATATACACGCATTGGGTCAGTGTAATGGGTCAGAATAAATGGGTCAAGTGTTATAAGTTTAGTTGTTATATAGTTTTTTTTTTTTTTTGGAAATGATTCTGTCATTTTATTAATGACATATAGATTATGGATGCAATTTGAATGTGATGGATCATGCAATTTCAAAAAACGACATAGATATATATTTTTACTGAGGCTAACACACATTTGCATTTCTGTGCCTAGGTACCTACAAAATCACATTGTTATGTTTATCTTCTCTGCTTATAGTTTATATAATTCACACTTACATGAACTTCGGGTTCAATCAATTTGAAGCATTTATAAGTACATGTCTGGAAGAGAATCAATATATTGCAGGTTCTTCTTTCTGATTTTTCTACCTTTGTATGGTCTATCTTTGAAGAATTAATTATTTAGTTAGCTATGGTAGCAATTTGAGCCATTCTACCTGTTGCTTATATAGATTTAGTTAGTTTGTCCGATCTAGCCCCACAGATTGGCTATAAGCCTATAATCATCCAATCTATAGCAAAAAGTCTATGCCATGGTAAGCACTTCCCTTTTATTTAGAAATATTCAGTATTTAGAAATATTCAGTATTATCTTTATTGTTCATTTAGAAATATTCAGCACTTTCCTTCTATTATATTGTTTATAAGCAGGTTTGAAAAATCTCCTACTTTTTAATACCTTAAAGAGTTATGTCACTCATGTAATGGCATAGTCTTTATATATTGTATATTTTAAAAACACATGATTCCAATAAGGGCTTACTGTGTCACTTGCATAGGCGGTTCATTTGGGTGTTACCACTGTTGTATTTCCAAGTGGGAACAACATGAATGCAGCACATACAAAAGAATTTGTTTTGTTTTTGTCTTATGTGTTCATGCTCACTATTGTACTGATTGTAATTTATCTATGTATTGAATGCATTAATGTGTACTGATATTCATGCATCTTTTTACTCCTGCTATAATTACAAGACATCACCATGATATCTTTGGATAAATATGGAGGTTCTTTAGACCATCAGTAGATGAACATAGCATCTGATCAGGCCTCACAGAGGGATTTTGCTTTGCTGCCCTGAATTGACACTATTTTGGCTTACAAATCATTCTTGGCTTTTGTTTTAACAAGGTCGAAAAGGTAATCTACGTTTTGGCTTCCTCTTTACTTTTACTTTCATATTTCCATCACAGATTATGTTGTGTTATATACAAAGTATGCTTTGTGGTTAGAATTAGTTGGTTTGTTTGTGTTTCTTGTGAAAGTTTGACGCTTAGAGGCAATTTTTTGATTTTAGGAGTTACTGGTAAGTTAGTAGGAAGTTTACCCGCATGTCTTAGGTTCTACTCTTATCAATAATATTATTCTCAAAGAAAGTGGTATATGAAAGATTTATTTCTATATTGAAGTTTTCAGTTTATTTGAAAACATTTATATGAATCAAGCATCTATTTAATAATGATTTATACAGTTGTAATGATGTATGATGTATAGTTTAAATCTTGACCCATTGTAATACTTGTCATTGAAACCTTTAAATTTTCTTTTACCATATTAGCCATGTTTAGGTATATAGTTGCATTGATAAATGGGTGGTTCGCAGAAGCACTCAAAGTTGTATTGTTGATCATATTAGCCATTACTTACTTGGTGTGCAATGACTTGGATGGAGACTCAGATATATTGTTGGTCCTAAACACTATATTGCTAGAGTCAGGTATGCTACATTAAGACTAATTGTCCACCTTATATCTACTTCTGGGGCGGTCGTCATCATTATTTTGTTGATGTATATGATATGATCTTTTATTGTGAACGTTATTGCGTTAAACAAAAAAAGCAGGAGCTCTGTTATATATTTTATATCCGTTGGTACTGTGTTGATTATGCAATTTGACGGTTTATATGCTTAAGTTTGCATTGCTTATAAGTATATCTTCATGTACAATGCCCAGATAAGATCATAAGAATGTTTTCATTATGTGTAAACCGTATTTTTTTTCTTTTTTTAAATTGGTTTATTGTGTGTTTGGTTGTGTAAGGAGTAGCGGATTGTTGTACATAGCTGGAGGAATTGATGAAGTTATCGCTAAGGCTAAGAAGATCGCAAAGGAATATACTTTTTCTAGACATTCTTTACCATTTTTTGCCCCTTGATAGTTGAGAAAAATTATTGTTGATACACTTTTAATGCTTTTATGTGGTAAACTAACACATGTTTAGAGGGACTATTGAAAAAGTTATACCCTTTCTCAACAAGGTAAATTTATGAATAGTAACTCACTTTGGTGCTTCAAATGTTTGTACCTCATGCTTTGAATATTGTACACACTAGGAAACACTACTAACTAGAAGGGCCATTGGGTCAGTGTAATGTGTGATGACCCGAAAATTTCCGATCAAATTTAAACTTAATCCTTAAATGATTTAATGTTTCCGACACGATAATCAAAGTCTGACAAGTTAAATCTCAAATATTTTGAACTGTGTTCATGTATTCATTTAACCTCGACCAAATTTCGATGAGTCACGAACGATTGTAAACATAAGATATGTATATATATGTATTTATATATATGTATATATTATAACTTGAAAACGTCAACAAAGTATTAAGTGTATAATACTTTACATTAAACGTATTTGTCTCAATATATGTTTTATATGTTTATCGACGGAATTAAAGGATATTATCAAACGATCGAAGTAGAAGATATTTTGATAGCATCTAACAATCACATAGCTATTACGATTGTTACGGGTCTCTGTTGTGAGGTCCACTTCTATTTAGAAAATCTTTCCCTTTTGATTATATTTGGAATTAGATATATAAAATAACTTGCAACGTATTTATATTGTGTATATATATATATATATATATATATATATATATATATATATATATATATATATATATATATATATATATATATATATATATATATATATATATATATATATATATTTAAAAAAGGTTTATAGCACTCGTTTATTGTTTCATAATTAAATAAATATTTCAAAATAATATATATTTTACGATGTGATAATATATAATAGTAATTTAGATATAAAACGTTTTGATATTAATATTTATATTTTAATTGATAACGAGATGTTGATTTAAGGAAGTAAATGATCAAAACACTCAAATGATTAAGTTATACTTCGGGTAATATAGTTTATCATTGATTAAGTCTAATTATTGATAAATGTACACGTCGCGAAACGTAAAGTACAGGTTTTCTAAGTGTATGAAAGGACGTTCGAAAAACCGGAACCGGGACATAAGTCGAACGTAAACGTACAAGACATCGGAACCAAAATTTCAAGTTAACTAATCATGAGAATATAATATAATATATAATTAATTAATATAAATTATATATAATATATATATATTTAATCATGTCGACAAGCAAAACGTTAAACGATTTTGAGCTGGGGACAGAAGCCATGCGATCGCATGGCAAAATGCCTGCATGCCCATGCGATCGTATGAGGCCAGAATGCAGGAGAGGTGCTATAAATTGGCCAGTTTTGCTCGACACTCTCACACACTTTCACATTTCTTTTTCTTTTCTCTGTAACTTATAATTTATATTTATATTATTATTATTATTAATATTATTATTAATATTATTATTATTAAGATTAATATTATTATTAATCTTATGGTGAGAAGAATTATTATTAGTAGTGTTATACATAAAATATTACGACGGAGTGCTGTCCGAGTGATTTCAAAAATGGTTTTTCGAGCGGGATAGAGCTAAGGAAATTATGGGTTATAGCTATGGAGGTTATGGGTATTGTTCAGGGGTATGCTTGTGAGGTTAATCTAGTGTTTATCATCTCCGTTGCGTCTACGTACTTTCCTGCAATATTGAATCTCAATATTGATACGTGAGCACTCATATCTTATCTTTTATATATTAATAGTGTATCTCTGTCTAGTGCTCGAGTATATATGTTTATGCATACTTGTATGCTTTAATTTTATCGTTAGATAGTTTATGATGAATCACGAATTTGATACATATGTTATTGATGTAAGGTATATGATATGCATGTCGTTGGAAAGTTGTCGAAAAATTAATAACTTTTCATTTAGAAATCGTGTGTTTTCGAGAAACGGATTAAAAGTTATGGTCAACTGAATTATGATTAATATTAATTGAAACTGTGTTTGAAACTGTAAATTGATATTTAAACAACTTGTTTATGAGATTGATAAATTGAATTTCCAAATATTATTAGTCGAGTGAATGAATTCTTATATAAGGCACGTCTCGTTGAACAAATTGTCAAGTTGACTGTTTTATCATATTTTAAAGCCTTATAAAAACTATAGTCTGATTTTACAAGTATTGGGAAACTATATGAAATGTTAAAATATAATCAATTGCCATGATCATTCAAATATAATATAACTCCTGAAATAAATAATGTTTTGAGTTTGATAAACTATAAATTCGTTCAATTATCAAGACTTATACTATGTTAATATAATAAACATGTATAGATTTAAAGATCATATTGGGTCAGGTTGACTTTTGAGATGACTTTTGTTAACTTTTACATGTCGGTCTCGAGCATTAGGATTGTGATACACTATGACCCAACCTAGCTTATTAGACATGTATTGACCAACATATGTTCTCTAGGTTGAGATCTACGGTTATTTCGCATTCTGAGTTTCAGTCACATTTCGATGAATGAATTTATGTGCTGCTAAAGTGAAAGGACCCGTTCATATACATTATAAACGATTCACAATAGTTGATTACATCGCGAGGTATTTGACCTCTATATGATACATTTTACAAACATTGCATTCGTTTTTAAAAGACAAACTTTCTTTACATCGAAAATTGACAAGCATGCATACCATTTCATAATATCCATTATCCAACTATAAATTGACTTAATAATAATCATTGATGAACTCAATGACTCGAATGCAACGTTCTTCGAAATATGCCATGAAAGACTCCAAGTAATATCTTGAAAATGAGCAAACGCACATCGGAAGATTTCTTTCAATCCTGAGAATAAACATGCTTTAAAGTGTCAACCAAAAAGGTTGGTGAGTTCATTAGTTTATCATAATCATTCATTTTCGTCATTTTAATAGACCACAAGAATTTCATTTCCAGTTCTCATAAATATACGTCCCATGCATAGAGACAAAAATCATTCATATGGATTGAACATCTGGTAACCGACATTAACAAGATGCATATAAGAATATCCCCTATCATTCCGAGAAATCCTTCGGACATGATAAAAAACGAATTCGAAGTACTAAAGCATCCGCTACAGCGGATGGGGTTTGTTAGGCCCAATAGATCTATCTTTAGGATTCGCGTCAATTAGTAGATCGGTTTACTAATTCTTAGGCTACCAAGCAAAATGGGCATATTCGGCTTCGATCATTCAACCATATAATGTAGTTTCGATTACTTGTGTCTATTTTGTAAAACATTTATAAAAGCGCATGTATTCTCAGTCCCAAAATATATATTGCAAAAACATTTAAAAAGGGAGTAATGAAACTCACCATACTGTATTTCGCAGTAAAAATACATATAACATCATTTGAACAAGTGCAAGGTTGGCCTCGGATTCACGAACCTATATTAATTATATATATATATATATATATATATATATATATATATATATATATATATATATATATATATATATATATATATATATATAATTAATATATATATATATATGTTGGTCAAAATTTGTCTAACAATTTAGGTTAGGTCATAGTGTATCATAATTCTAATGCTCGAGACTAATATGCAAAAGTCAACAAAAGTCAATTTGACTCAAAATAATTTTCAAAAAATCTATACATGATTAATATATAGTTTAAATATCGTCGTTTTATATTTTTAAATATTTTTAAAAGATTTATTAGAGTAAATAATATAATTCATTTATTAATAAATAAAATTTTATATTAAAATTTATATAATAAAATATACTTTTATATATATTAAGTAATAAAATTTATAGAGTTCATTTAGTATCATAAAGATAATTTGATAGGTATTATTAAAGTAATTTATTACACGTAGTAAAATATGTTTGTATCACATATTTATTTGATAAAATAATATCTATAATAATAGTAAGTAAAAGTTGTATTATTTTGTAATAATAATTACTATTATAAAAATATTAATATTTATAATTACTAAGATGACATTATGATAAAACGATAATTCTAATTATGATAACTTTAATATTTACAATACTTTTTAATATTATCTTTAAAATAATAATTCTATTTAAAATGATAATAATAATGATATTTTATAGTAACAATGACATTTCTATTAAAATGATAATTTTTGTTAAAATGATAGTTTTAATACTAACGATACTTTTAATAATAATAGTAATGATAAAAATAATAAGAACGATAATTTTATCTAAATCAATATCTTATAATATTTTAATTTCATCATGATACTCTTACTCATTATTTCCTAATCGTTTCGTTTAATAGCTTTTAATCGTCTTTTATATCGTGTTCATAATAATGATAATAATAGTAATCAAAATAATTAGATGTTACTAATATTAGTTTTAATTACAATAATACTAATAATGATAATTACTATGACATTATTAACGATAATACTGATAATTATTTTAATGATAGTATAATAATAATAATAACAATAACAATAACCATTTTTAAATGCATCAATATTGAGATTCAATATTGGAGGAAAGGTACGTAGACACAACAGAAATGATAAACACTAGATTGACCTCACGAGCATACCCATGAACATTACCCATCACCTCCATAGCTATAACCCATAATTCCCTTAGCCCTATCCTACTCAAACACCAGTTTTGAAATTACTCGCTCATGACCTCGTTGTAGTATTTTATGTAATAATACTAATAATAATACTCCTAACCATAAGATTAATAATAATATTAATCTTACTAATAATAATAATAATAATATTTATAATAATTTTAATAATATATAAATATAAGCATATAGATATCGAAAGAGATGGTTGAGCAAAACTGGAACCAGACGAGTTGCATTTATAGATGTTTTTGCCATTTACACCCCATGCGATCGCATGAGGTTTATGGCTTCGAACCATGCGGTCGCATGGCCATATTTGCCAGCTGATATCCATTAGCTTCCTTGCCGACACTCTTAATTATTATTATATTTAATTAATTATTTAATATATAATTATTTATATAATATATTATATTTACGTTCATGGTAAAAATGTAATTTCTACTCAAATGGTATGGATGTTGTCACTCGACTCATGTCCTGGTTCCGGTTTCTCGAATGTATTTTCGTACGTTTAGAAAAATAGTCTTTTACGTTTAGTGACTCGTACTCTTGTCAAAAATTAGTCTTAATGATTGATAAATTATTTTATGAAAAATGTAACTTATATAATTGAGTGTTGTGGTCATTTGCTTCTATAAATCAGTGACTCGTTGTTCACCAAAATATATTATTTTAAAACAAAACGTTTTATGACTACGTTATTATTATATTTCATTACATTCTACAGTACACATATATATTTTTATCTCAAAATATAAGTTTAAAATATTTATAATAAAATATTTAGTTTTTTAAAAGTAGCTATATTTCAAGACTCATTTATAATCATTTAAGTGATAGAAAATATCATATCATTTTGCGGTTGCGTTTTTGAAACACAATATATATATATATATATATATATATATATATATATATATATATATATATATATATATATATATATATATATATATATTTGTAATTTATAATTTATAATATAAAGCTTTAATTAAGTTCTTCAACATTCACTAACAAAGTATCTTATAAAACGTTTTGATAATAAAGTTCTTTCCAAATTGAAAACGTTTTAGTACTAAATAAATATAATAACTTTTGTTTTCCAAAACTAATATATTTAAGAATCATTTTACTAAAATGGTTATAATAATAGAAGTTGTTATATCGTAAAACGTTTTAGAAAAGTAAGATTAAATATACCCTTAATAGGTTTCAAGTTTTTAAATTAACGTTTGTTGAAGAAACGTGATAATAAGTCCAATGGTTAGATAAACATATGAAATCATCTTAACGAAAAAAAAATGTCAATATCCAACGTCTAAGTTAATTACATTCCACGTTCCAACATTAAAATGATAATCATAATAGTTATCTTATTAAAATTACGAGAAAAATGTTGTAAAGCATAAATTGAAAATCAAAAAGAAATCTCCACTAACTCTTGTCTAGTTCCCGTTAATTGATACTTTTATTCTTATTGGTAAAATCATTTTACCATTTTCCGAATATGGTTAAACAGGAAAAGTTTCCTAAATCAAAGTGGACCTCCAAATATGGACTCGTAATCATAATTCAATGTATCTGATAATTCAATAATTTGATATTATCTTTTAATTCCGTCGATAATTATTTTAAATATATTTTAAAACAACAACGTTCATGTAAAGTATTATACGTCTAATACTTGTTAACGTTTTCGAGTTATAATAAATACATATATACATATATAATCATAACCGTTCCTATAATGGTTCGTGAATCTTTGGAATTTGGTCGAGGTTAAATGAATGTATGAACACAGTTTAAAATTCTTGAGATTCAACTTACAAACTTTGCTTATCGTGTCGGGAATATATAAAGATTAAAGTTTAAATTTGGTCGGAAATTTCCGGGTTGTCACATAAGGTGAGTTTTATTTGCTCCCCTTTTAATTGCTTTTGTAATCTATATTTTTTGGGCTGAGAATACATGCACTTTATTTTAAACGCAATGGATACAAGTACATACTAAATTCTACACCGAGTTTGAACCGAAAATCCCTTAGCTTTGGTAACTAGTAACTGCCGGTTATAAGAACTGGTGGGTGCGAGTAGTTATATATGGATCCACAGGGCTTGACATTTCTGTCTGTTCCAGGTATAGAAACCCTAGCCTGAACTATAAAACAGACGTATACTATTTGAGTTTAATACACGTTGGATTGCGTGTATTGTACATGTTGGTTGCATGTATGTTAAAACAGGGGTACTTATTATAACGTTAAAGTTTAGTTACCAGGGTGCTCAATTTCGTAGAATATTTTGATAAACGTTTCTGGATGAAACAACTGAAATCTTGTGATCCACCTTTATATACAGATTATGCGCAACATTAAAACTATGAACTCACCAACCTTTGTGTTGACTCTTGAAAGCATGTTTATTCTCATGTTCCTAGAAGTCTCACGCTGTTTGCTTATCTGTTATACAAGCTATGTGCATGGAGTCATGCATGCTTTATTCAAGAAAACGTTGCATTCACAAAATCATCACCATGTATCTTATTTTGACTGCATTATCAACGGATGTAGTATTGTAAACTATTAATTACGGTGATTGTCTATATGTAGAAATCATCAAAAGTCAAAAACCTTGGAATATGATATTCAATTATGGTATGCCATTTTCAAAAGAATGCAATGTTTACAAAATGTATCATGTAGAGGTCAGTACCTCACTATGAAATCAATGAATGATGTATTCGTTCAAAAGGATTTGGATTGATCGTCACAGTTGGTATCAGAGCTTGAGGTCATAGGGAACCAGAATTTGCATTAGTGTGTTTAACTGGTAATTGTTAGGATGCATTAGTGAGTCTGGACTATGACCGTATCTGTTTTTACCAAGTTTTGCTTATCATTTCTTGTCAGAAATTACATGCTTATCATTCTTAAGTCTAGACACATTTTCCTGCATTTATTGCATAAATAGTGTATAGACAAATTTCATATCTTAAGCATATCTATTACTGTAAACTCTGTCTTACACTTTCCGAAAATTTCTCCGTAACTTATGGGATTTTGGTATTATATATACATATGTAAATTATGTATTGGAGAATACCAAACTAAATCCTATAATCTATCTCATATAAAAAATCAATTCCCTGATTATACAAGATGGATCACGTATCTAGTTCAAATTCCTTAGATTCCGACAACTATTCCGATATGGAGTTTCACTCGAGCTCCGAAAGCAGTGTGACCGGAATGGATTAACCAATTAGCCATCATCTATTCTGGATGAATTGGGGATGGATTCGTAGTCTACTTAATCATTGGAGACAAGAAGAAGGTGATCCTTTCCATCCACCACATTTCCCTCTTGGCGAAGAACCTGAAGCACTTACCGGCGAACCTGTTCGTAATACCATTTTCTCTCTCATCTCCGGAGTATCTCGTCATGGTTATATACTATCTCAAATTCTGGATCTTATTCATTCACTCGTCCGAACCGACAATCACCCCGGTGTAATAGAAGAAGTCAACGAGCTTCGCGCTCGGGTGGTGACTTTAGAGAATATGGTGCAAAGGTTACAAGCACAGCAGCATCACCGGCATCAACAGTACCACCATCATCAACACCAACAATATCATTACCACCACCACCAACAACATCCGCATCCCACACCTCAACATCACAATCTGTACCTCGAACATCAACGTCATACGCACCACAGGTACCAAGTAGTACCAGCAACAATAACCGATGAAGTAATGATTTATAACTTCATCGAAGAAATATTCTGCAGAGAATATGTAGTTTCTAAAAGTTTTAGAGATTACTTATTCTAGTTCTAATTGTAAACCAGATGAGTGAACGAATAGAAATGATGAAATAAAACCCTGATCGGAATGGTGCACGATTTACAAGCTAGATCTGTTTTACCAGCAGCATCAACAGTACCGTCAGCATCACTAGCACCGTCAGTACCGTCAGCATCGTCAGCATCAGTACCATCTACAACATCATAAGCTCCGCCAGATCCATAACCACCACAAACATCATCACTAATCAACAACGCGTATATTGTATCAACGAGTTATTAACTCATTTCCCCTGAAGAAATTATATGTATATTTTATATATATGAATTTTGAAATCAAAATAAATCTTTTCGTACTAAGCTATTACGTGTGAATCTTAACTGGTAGGTACTACTCGGTTAGTTCATATTACTAGTATGCAATGATGTACATCCTTCATTAACGACATAACCATCGTTAACTACAATCTCTATTTCAAATTCAATGAATTCCTTTTCATAATAAACTAAGTGTATTATTCAATTACACGTTTGATTTTACACTTTCATTTTCGATGTACTCGAAACTTTCTAGAAAATATCATTCATATCTTGCGAAGTTAACAAGAGTTCCATGAGCACCAACATGATTCACTGACGAAATATCAATAAAACTGAATAATGAAGTATTGATTACATTAATGAAATACTCCGCGAAGATTATGAAATCTTTAAGGTTTTAGAGATTATTCATTTCTAATCCAGCCGAAAATTAAATGAGTTTAATATGATATTAACTCATTAAATCTGTATTACATCTGAAGAAAATATGCATACATATATTTTCATAAAGACTGTAATAAAATTCTATGGTACAAAATATTACTTGTGAAACTTTTAACGGGTAGGTAATACCCGAGAGATATATAAATTCACAATTAATATGTTACATTCTTCGATTCTGATTCAGCAAATCAACTTCGACTTTTCATCCGAATAAGCCCTATTATAAATGTGATATATACGTTTCCTCTTTTCGTCATCGTTACCGTATAACCGTTTATATTCCACCACATTAGCAGTAAACTTACCAGCAACATCATTGATCTTTAACTTTTCGAAAAATCATTATATTCATTGAAACCCTATCATGTACTCATCTGCATCTTGTAACGGTAATTGTTATACCAAAAAGCTTCAATCATTATTCTCGAATTTCCCAGCAATTCTACGCCAACAGTTATATATGTACATATAACATCTATCTCCTAGACTTACACACTTCGAATGTGAAGTTTCTGAAAAACACCTTAAACTGCGAACTAGTTCTCCGAATTTTGGGAAAAATGCTGATGGAGCAGCAAAAACTATAAACGACCTTAACCGTCAAAAGTTTGATGATAAAGAATAATGTGTTGGCAAATCTCAGAAAAACAGAAGGTTTGGAACTAGAAAACGGATTGAGCAAACCATGAAGGAGGCTGTGCCTTCAAAGAATCTAAGTGATTCAGTATCTGCTGAAGTCATTAACAATTACCTTGCTCCTGACTCTAAACCTTTACAGACAAATCTTCTTTATCATCTTTCGATATTAGAAATTCTAAGATATCATCGTATCTTTCATTATAAATATCCTCGATATTTCTGAAGATATTTTCATAACTATTCTTATCTGAAGTCATTTATCTCTTTGCGATATCAGTGTTACATCAGAAAGGAAACTATTTTAGTTTCTAAATTCTGAAAGATTCGAATTTAAAATATTAATGTTTTTGAAGTAGTGTTGGGAACTGAAGCATGAGTTAGTATAATATACCGACACTTGATCAACGTGATTATATTACAGTAAGTCATGCTAAGTTTCTAATGGAATGTGACAAAGGTTCACAGATCATACCCTCATCATGAACCATGTTACATAACTCTTTCATTCTATTTAAGCTCTAAACTATCAAGAAAATATTTTTCTTGATGATTCTGCCTTTTCCGAGGTATTCTAGTAATTTGATAAATCAAGATCGTGCCATTACAATTTCCTTCTTAGAACATTAACTATGTTCATTTCGAAATTCATATCTGCGAATTCTGGACCATTACATACGGTGCTTAATGGATAGAAGAGAAAACAGAGAATGAAGCTCCGAAATAGAAATGGGGGTATAAATTGCAGCAAAAAGAAGAGAGTATTAACTGTGGATGTCGATAATTATAGAAAGACAGAAGTAGGGACTCTGAAAAATAAGGAAAGATATAAAGACCGACGACAACACATAAATTACAAACCGTGTATATCAATAAGTATTGCAACGTAAAGACACGGGAGAGCTAAAAACACTATAAAGCCAAGAGTATAGTAAAAGTAAATAGATTCCTCCGGCGGCAGATGAAAAAGAAGAATGATAGATATGAAAGTTAGGAGTATATCAAGAATCAGAACTGGATGAAGCATGTTGACGAATACTTTAAAGTATGAGTTGAGGGAGGAAGAATAGAAGGTGAGCTGTGGAAATAAAGAAACGAAGGGAGTGGATTTATAGCGAAAAATTTGACAGAGCAATCGTGACAGGTTATCGTATTTAATCAAAGAAGATCCTAATTTCCTTAATTACGGAAGAATCAAATCTTATTACGAAGATTTTCTCTAAATTTCTTGAACTCCGGAAATCAATCCTATCTACGTCAAAAGATATGACGAATATACATTTATTCATTTCACTCTTTTGTGATAACTTCACTCGTACTCTTCACAAAATCGAATTGTTTTATCTATATTACTCAATGATGATAAAACTCTAATTTTCAGCTCGTATGCGTCATGAAAACATACTAATTGTCAGCCATGACCATTCCAATCAAATTTCGGGACGAAATTTCTTTAACGGGTAGGTACCGTGATGACCCGGAAATTTTCGACCAAATTTAAACTTAATCCTTAAATGATTTAATGTTTCCGACACGATAAGCAAAGTCTGATAAGTTAAATCTCAAACATTTTGAACTGTGTTCATGTATTCATTTAACCTCGACCAAATTTCGACGAGTCACGAACGATTATAAACATAAGATATGTATATATATATGTATATATATATGTATATATTATAACTTGAAAACGTCCACAAAGTATTAAGTGTATAATACTTTACATTAAACGTATTTGTCTCAATATATGTTTTATATGTTTATCGACGGAATTAAAGGATATTATCAAACGATCGAAGTAGAAGATATTTTGATAACATCTAACAATCACATAGCTATTACGATTGTTACAGGTCTCTGTTGTGAGGTCCACTTCGATTTAGAAAATCTTTCCCTTTTGATTATATTTGGAATTAGATATATAAAATAACTTGCAACGTATTTATATTGTATATATATAGATATATATGGGTTCGAAATATATATATATATATATATATATATATATATATATATATATGCTTTAAAAAGGTTTATATCACTCGTTTATTGTTTCATAATTAAATAAATATTTCAAAATAATATATATTTTACGATGTGATAATATATAATAGTAATTTAGATATAAAACGTTTTTATATTATTATTTATATTTTAATTGATAACGAGATGTTGATTTAAGGAAGCAAATGACCAAAACACTCAAATGATTAAGTTATACTTTGGGTAATATAGTTTATCATTGATTAAGTCTAATTATTGATAAATGTACACGTCGCAAAACGTAAAGTACAGGTTTTCTAAGTGTATGTAAGGACGTTCGAAAAACCGGAACCGGGACATAAGTCGAACGTAAACGTACAAGACATCGGAACCAAAATTTCAATTTAACTAGTCACGAGAATATAATATAATATATAATTAATTAATATAAATTATATATAATATATATATTTAATCATGTCGACAAGCAAAACGTTAAACGATTTTGAGCTGGGGACAGAAGCCATGCGATCGCATGGCAAAATGCCTGCAGGCCCATGCTATCGCAAGAGGCCAGAATGCAGGAGAGGTGCTATAAATTGGCCAGTTTTGCTCGACACTCTCACACACTTTCACATTTCGTTTTCTTTTCTCTGTAACTTATAATTTATATTTATATTATTATTATTATTATTATTAATATTATTATTATTAAGATTAATATTATTATTAATCTTATGGTGAGAAGAATTATTATTAGTAGTATTATACATAAAATATTATGATGGAGTGCTGTTCGAGTGATTTCAAAAATGGTTTTTCGAGCGGGATAGAGCTAAGGAAATTATGGGTTATAGCTATGGAGGTTATGGGTATTGTTCAGGGGTATGCTTGTGAGGTTAATCTAGTGTTTATCATCTCCGTTGCGTCTACGTACTTTCCTGCAATATTGAATCTCAATATTGATACGTGAGCACTCATATCTTATCTTTTATATATTAATAGTGTATCCCTGTCTAGTGCTCGAGTATATATGTTTATGCATACTTGTATGCTTTAATTTTATCGTTAGATAGTTTATGATGAATCACGAATTTGATACATATGTTATTGATGTAAGGTATATGATATGCATGTCGTTGGAAAGCTGTCGAAAAATTAATAACTTTTCATTTAGAAATCGTGTGTTTTCGAGAAACGAATTAAAAGTTATGGTCAACTGAATTATGAATAATATTAATTGAAATTGTGTTTGAAACTGTAAATTGATATTTAAACAACTTGTTTATGAGATTAATACATTGAATTTCCAAATATTATTAGTCGAGTAAATGAATTCTTATATAAGGCACGTCTCGTTGAACAAATTGTCAAGTTGACTGTTTTATCATATTTTAAAGCCTTATAAAAACTATAGTCTGATTTTACAAGTATTGGGAAACTATATGAAATGTTAAAATATATTCAATTGCCATGATCATTCAAATATAATATAACTCCTGAAATAAATAATGTTTTGAGTTTGATAAACTATAAATTCGTTCAATTATCAAGACTTATACTATGTTAATATAATAAACATGTATAGATTTAAAGATCATATTGGGTCAGGTTGACTTTTGAGATGACTTTTGTTAACTTTTACATGTCAGTCTCGAGCATTAGGATTGTGATTCACTATGACCCAACCTAGCTTGTCAGACATGTATTGACCAACATATGTTCTCTAGGGGGATCTACGGTTATTTCGCATTCCGGGTTTCGGTCACATTTCGATGAATGAATTTATGTACTGCTAAGGTGAGTTTCATTTGCTCCCTTTTTAATTGCTTTTGCAATCAATATTTTTGGGCTGAGAATACATGTACTTTATTTTAAACGCAATGGATACAAGTACATACTAAATTCTACACCGAGTTTGAACCGAAAATCCCTTAGCTTTGGTAACTAGTAACTGCCGGTTATAAGAACTGGTGGGCGCGAGTAGTTATATATGGATCCACAGGGCTTGACATCCCCGTCTGTTCCAGGTATAGAAACCCTAGCCTGAACTATAAAACAGACGTATACTATTTGAGTTTAATACACGTTGGATTGCGTGTATTGTACATGTTGGTTGCATGTATGTTAAAACAGGGGTACTTATTATAACATTAAAGTTTAGTTACCAGGGTGCTCAATTTCGTAGAATATTTTGATAAACGTTTCTGGATGAAACAACTGAAATCTTGTGATCCACCTTTATATACAGATTATGCGCAACATTAAAACTATGAACTCACCAACCTTTGTGTTGACACTTGAAAGCATGTTTATTCTCATGTTCCTAGAAGTCTCCCGCTGTTTGCTTATCTGTTATACAAGCTATGTGCATGGAGTCATACATGCTTTATTCAAGAAAACATTGCATTCACAAAATCATCACCATGTATCTTATTTTGACTGCATTATCAACGGATGTAGTATTGTAAACTATTAATTACGGTGATTGTCTATATGTAGAAATCATCAAACGTCAAAAACCTTGGAATATGATATTCAATTATGGTATGCCATTTTCAAAAGAATGCAATGTTTATAAAATGTATCATGTAGAGGTCAGTACCTCACTATGAAATCAATGAATGATGTATTCGTCCAAAGGGATTTGGATGGATCGTCACATAATGGGTCAGAATAAATTGGTCTGTGTTATACGTTACGTTGTAATATAGTTTTTTTCCTTCTTTTTTAAACGGATTGAATCAGTGTAATAGTTCAGAATTAATGGGTCAGTGTACCAAATATATTATGTTTAATGACTCACTTTGTAATGGGTCATAATAACACTTTGTCAATAAAATGGGTCAGTGCACCAAATATATTACACTTAGTTTATATAGTAGTGTAATGGGTCACAATAACACTTACAATAACATAGTAAGTGGAATTGCAATAACAGTTTGTAATGCAATAATATTTTGGTATACTTTGGCAATATAATGGGGTCACAATAACACTTGCACTTTGTAACACTTTGTTCAAAATAACAATAGCAGTTTGTAACACTTTAGTAAAAATAAAACTTTGTCAGTTTGTAATGTGTCAAAATAACACTTGCACATACATGTAAGTATACTGGTAACCTTTTTCATCAATTTTTGAATTACTTGATTTAGATTATGTCCTTATCTCTGATGGGTAATAAGAAGATAAGGAGAGCGAAATGGGTCAAACGTCAACAATTGTACTCTGAACACATAAAAATTCAAAACAAAAGCACTTGTGACACTGTCAGCATAATTTGTTAATTGATATATCATTTTAAGATTCAATATTATTTGCGAAAGAGTTCCCGTGCAACGCACGGGCTCATAAATCTAGTATGTATATAAAATAGTTTCGACATGATTAAATAGAGAATAAATATATACAATGACAATTAAATTATATTTTCGACATCAATAACTTTTATATAACTATTAAAATCTGTGAAAATTTATTTCTACTGTATTTACTAATTTAACCATTTATTTTTGATTTAATACTTTTTCGGTTAACAATAATAAGAAAATTATATATAAATTTGTATTTAATATATATATATATATAATATATTTTGATCAGAATAATTATTATATGTATGTTACTTTTCTATAAAAATAATTACATAATTTAATTAGCACGATTTGAATTTTTTATATTCATATATATATATATATATATATATATATATATATATATATATATATATATATATATATATATATATATATATATATATATTAATATTGTTTTAATTAATAAAAAAATATAAATTCGTATTATAAATATGGAAAAATAATTTTTATTTAAACTTATAATACATAATAGTAATTATCATGTATTACCTATATTTATTTTCATATATATATGTAATTTAATAAAAATAAATAAAGTAATCGGCTAAAAAAGAATGAAGAATTCGAAAAAAAATAAAAGAAAAGAAAGAAAAACTTACAAAATTTATTTAGGATTATGAGAGAGCTCCAGGAATTTATGAAAAAAAATGTGAATTGGTTTGTTATTTATAGAGTGGAAAAACTTGGAAAATAAGTTAAATAGAATTGTAATTTAATTAAAACTCTTATTTTTTTTTATAAAAAAATTTCAAATATTTATCCCATAAATTTTGGACTGATCGAGATTTAAAATAATTAAATAAATATGTATATATATATTTTTTTATCTTATCTTTAGATCATTCTAGAATTTATTTAAATTCTTATCTATAGATCATTCTAGAATTTATTTAAATTTTAATTAATTAAAATAATCCGAATTTAATATAATATAATATAATTAATAATTTTGGCATTTTTATATGTATTTATAATAATTATAATTTTATAATTACATTTATTACCTTATAGTTTTATTAATTTTATAAATGTCACAATACATTTTTATTATACTTTGTATTATTTATAAAGTAAATTATACTTTTATATAAGTTTCTTATTATATAGTTACTTAATATATAATAATATGAACTTTTAATTATTTCATATTAATTTTAGTTTATAACAACCCTACGGATAAAATAGTAAATTCAGAAGTGAAAAAGTGAGGGTTGTTATAGGATTCGAGGGTCGTTGCTGCTCATGTTTTGTTCGGAATGGTGGGGCAAACCTTATCGATGAAGATGAGTTTAGGCGAATCCCACATCGGTCGTGGACATGAGTGATCTCGGGACAATGTTTCGGCCTGATAAGGACGTTGAAATTTAAGTGGGGGAGTTGTAATACCCCGTCCCACATCGGTTAGAAAAAGATATTGTGAGTCTCTTATAAGCTCAAAGTTGTGGCTAATTGATATCTACTACTTTGGTTTTAGTTGTTAAACTGGAGATACCCAGTTAGTCCACCACTTTAGCTTGTGAGGGGCAATTATCTCTCGGGTTGCGATGGACACTCGGCTCGTGCATATCTTGGAGCCGATTCAAGGGTCGTTTCAGAAACTCTCTACATATATAGATTCGTGTTAACGTGTTTCTAGTCCGTACAGATGTAACATCCATTCGTAAAATTTGAATTGATCCGCACAAATGTATTACACATCCTTACGGATGTTCACGAACAATGGTTTTCACATTTGTAGATGTATGTTTGATTACTTAACAATATAATAAACGCCATAAGTAATAAGTAAACAAACATCAAATATCAATGTCCGATTACATACGCAAAAGTCTAATGAACTAGGGACTTACATGTTATGAACAAACAACCATGGACTTAATTGCACCAAACTTTTAACGAGCTGTGTGACCAAGTAAGAGAGAGGATAATTAACGAAGATTTTCAACTTGTAGTACGAGCAAGAGAGTACTCGCCAAGCTGGACTTATGTTCAATTATGCAACCTAAATGACATAGTAGAAAAGGGAATTAAGAGTTTAAGAATGTTGGAAATTATTAAGAGTTTAGATGTGGTTAAATCTTTAAGAGGGAAATTGTTATTTGAAGTTTAAACTTCATTGTTTCCAGATATCTATTGTCGTAATATAATGGTGCTGTCAATTTGCAATTTTGATTGTAAGTTTGGCGTAGAAAAAGTTTCTATTTAAGTATTACTGAAATCAAAATCATGATCAAAAATTAGATAAACTTTAGGTATTACTAAAATCATGATCATCATCATTAGCATCGTCATGTATATAAAAGAAAGCAGCAAAAAACACATGAATTAAAGAGGTAAAAGAAAGTCCTAAATTCGCCTTCAATAATACACGGTTTACTGATAAACTGAGAGAAGAACGAACCAAATATAGAAAGAAAAAAAATACAAACAAATACATGGATATAAAAGGTTAGAGCTGAATCATATAGGAGATTAGACACGTAATTGGTTGTCAGTAAGAAGGAAAAACGTGGCGTCCGATTAATAATTTGCTTTTGTGAGAAGTAAAAATGTAACATCCGGATAGCAATTTACTGTAGACCAATACACATTGGTATCATATATAAACTGAAAATAGGACACGTGGCAGTGGAATATAAAAATCGGATTGTGGGTAGATATGTAAACCGAAAATGAAAAATCAAGGAACTTGGCTAAAAATTATAAAATTTTGGTGCGCCTCTCTAATCAGATCATGTGTTACTGAATGGACTGGCCTATATGAGAATGACACATACCCAACACCTTATCGAACTGAAAAAAATACGTAGTAGTTTAGCCAAATGGACAGTGAACACGTGGCAAGCTTATGGGCAGCTACAGTAAAAAAGGCCCTTTACTGTAAGGGGAGTGATTCGTACACCACCTATTTTTAGCCGTACACCACCAAACATACTTTACAGGTTTGTACAGTACAACAATGTAAAGCATGTTTGGTGGTGTATGGCTAAAAATGTTAAAATACAATGCAAATTTAGAATAATATGGAATTAGTAAATGTATATGGGTAAAATATCTAGATATTAATATGTATATGAAAAATATCTAGATATTAAAATGTATAGAAAAATCTAGATATTTATATGTGTAAGAAATATCTAGATATTTATATGTATAAAAATATCTAGATATTTATATATCCATGGAAATATCTAGTTTCTAGAAACTTCCATGGAGTAGTATAAATATAGGTGGTGGGTTCATTTGTGTAAGGTGTGAGTAAGTGAAGTGTGAAGTAGAGAAGAAGTAAGAAGTGAAGAATAGTTAGAAGTAGAAGTTGTGAAGAAGTAAGAGTGTGAGTTGAGTCCATAATATTGTAATTGTTTCTTTGTATTAATAAAAGTGTTCTTTGTTAAGTTTCCCGGTTAAGCCTTAGTTCGTGTTTGAGTTCTTAGTGCACTTGTGTTATTTTTATTATATGGTCGGCTCTGCCGCCTAAGTGATATATGGTCGGTTATACCGCCTGAATGATATATGGTCGACACTGTCGCCTAAATATTATTGTGCACTAAGGATTTATAAAATTAAAGGCTAACCAACGTCAAAGTGTTGGTCTAGTGAGTGAGTATATGTGATGACCCGAAAATTTTTGACTTATTTAAACCAATTCTCTATACGATTTATTATTTTAACACGCTAAACAAAGTCCGTTAGATTGAGTCTCAAAATTTTAGAACTGTTTCATATATACAATTACCTTTGATTACTCTCGACGATTCATGAATAATTATATGTATGTATATATATATGTACAAGTAAAAACGACTTTCCTACAGTAAAACCCTATTTGCTACAGTAAAAATTACTTTGCTACAGTAAAACACAATTTGCTACAGTAAAACACTATTTGCTACAGTGAACCGTATTTGCTACAGTGCTACAGTGAAAACGAGTTTGCTACAGTGATTTGCTACATTAAACACTATTTGCTACAGTAAACACTATTTGCTACAGTAAAACACAATTTGCTACAGTAAACACTATTTGCTACAGTGAAACCGTATTTGCACTATTTGCTACAGTAAAACACAATTTGCTACAGTAACACTATTTGCTACAGTGAAACCGTATTTGCTACAGTGCTACAGTGAAAACGAGTTGCTACAGTAAAACACAATTTGCTACAGTAAAACACTATTGCTACAGTAAACACTATTTGCTACAGTAAACACTATTGCTACAGTGAACACTATTTGATGTCGACGAACTAGCAAACAAAAACGGATAAGGCGGCCATGCGATCGCATGGCAAAAACACTGAAAACTCATGCGATCGCATGAGCTACAGTAAATCGAAAAGTAATATAAATACGCCAGTTTTCTGCACGATTCATCACACATTCACTTCTTTTATTCTTCTGTAAGAGTAAATGATAATTATAATTTATAATTTATAATTTAAATAATAATAAGGTATATACGAGGGTATTTTTAATTCGGGTTTCAAATCGATTTAAGCTAAGGAAATATTGGGTATTGTTCGGGGTATTATTCGGGGTATTGTTCTTGAATCCAAGGCCAACCATACAGTCATCTACCATCATTACGTCTACGCAATTTGCCTACAATATTGAGTCTCAATATTGAACTGTGAGTTATAGATCCCTTTTTAAATACTTTAAATATTTTTGGGCTGAGAATACATGCAATTTATTTTAAACGCAATAAGACACAAGTACATACTAAATTCTACACTGAGTTAAACCGAAAATCCCTTAGCTTTGGTAACTAGTAGCTGCCAGTACATAGGATATGGACTGGTGGGCGCGAATAATTGTATATGGATCCATAGGGCTTGACATCCCCGTCCGAGCTAGAGCGCTAGCCTTTTAACGGACGTATGTTATTTGAGTTTAAGACACGTTGGTTTGCGTGTATTAAAACGAATGGAGTAATTATCACTATAGCGTTAAGTTTAGTTACCAGGGTGCTCTGTTACGTAGAATCTATTGATAAACTTTTGATGAAATCTTGTGGTCTATCTTTATACATGTTTATGACTCGAGCAATTAAACCTATAACTCACCAACATTCGTGTTGACTTTTTAGCATGTTTTATTCTCAGGTCCTTAGAATGCTTCCGCTGTGATGTGCTTGTTGCCTGCATGGAGTCTCTCATGCTTTGTACAAAGTTTATTGCATTCAAAATAAAACTGCGTTGTGTAATAAATAATTGGACTGTGAAGTCAACCTGTAAATTAAAGACTTATGTATTTTGGGGTTTTGCTTATACCTAAGCACTCGCCCACATGTTTATAACTTTCTATGTTTAGAAAGTCACTTATTTTAATGAATGCAATATTTTATCAAAACGTATCATATAGAGGTCAAAACCTCACTGTGGAATCAATGACTAACGTGCTGCGTCAATAGCGATTTTGACGGGTCGTTACAGTTGGTATCCGAGCTTGAGGTCATAGGGAACCAGAAATTACATTAGTGTGTTTAACTGGTAATTGTTATGATGCATTAGTGAGTCTGGACTATGACCATATCTGTTTTTACTGATTTTTGCTTATTATTTGGTCAAAAACATTATATGTGATATATTTATATGCTAACGTAATTGTTGTTTCAATTATGTGATAGATGACTTCTTCTAATCCTATCATTTTGTACGACTCGGAATCGGACACTGAATCTATTCTATCCACAACTGAAAAGGGCGTTCCAATACCTATTAAAGAAGAAATTGTGTTAGCCGGGGAATCTCAACTCCCAGTAAACCCAGAGGAGGTTTCAGCTCCACCTAACTCTAGTTTTCCAGAGCCACAGTATCGTTGGCATGGACCCATGATCCCTGGAGTAAACGAGGATCGTCCATTTCTAAACAAATATGGACATTGGTCCAGATATACCGCCGACGGGCGGGTTGTGCCGATTACGCCTGGCAGATTTCGGTTCATGACTACCGGTACATATTCTTGCAGTTCGTCATCATATTCTCCTACACATGACTCAGACAGTTCGTCATCAGACGAGATCAGTAAGGAGGAGGATTTCGCTAATGAAATAAAAGAGATCACTAAGGAGAAATTCCAACTTGCTATAGATAATAAAAACAACCGCAATAATAAAATGTCCTTAATTATTAAAAAAGAACAGGACCATTCGATCCGTAACCACCCTTATTGTATTAAACCCACTGAGGCAACGGGTACCTCAAAACCCCAACCAAAAATAAAATACACTGCCAGAATGTCTGTCGGACCATGTGCACACAAACAATTAGCAGAGAGAACCAAATGGGAAGAAGTTTCTGATAGTTCTGAATAAACGACCTCGCAACCATAAATCTTCCATGCGCTATCCTATTGCTTATGTGTGCTACTCTATCTTGTTATGTAAAATAAGCATATGTAAAATATCAGTATTGTATGGTATTGTATTATTTTGGTTTATTAATAATAAATGCATGGAATGATTATTTGTATTATTACTACTTCTTATTATTATTATTATTACATAATAATGTAGTAACTCGCTATAATTTTTCATAGTGGAATATTATTAGGATTTTAGTAGTTAATTCCTTGTACTAGCTATTATGTATGAACTTAACGGGTAGGTAATACCCTAGAAATAATTATAAAATGCTAATAAGAAGAAAAGGCTTTTATAATAATCAGTTCATATTATTAATATGCTACGATTAACTATTGACAACTCATTTTACCTATAATATTCTATATGCTTAAATTATATCTGTTGTGTTTATTGAAGAAACATGTCTCAAATGTCGGATGCTGAGTTTGAACAACTAGCCGAGAAACGTGTGAATGAAATAATTACTGCAGCCGAGGCAGCAAAAGCAACAACCGAAGCAGCAGCCAAAGCAGCAGCCGTAAACACAAACTTACGAAACGGATGCTCATACAAAACTTTTCAAGGATGCAAACCACAGACGTTTAGTGGAACCGAGGGACCAGTCGGTCTAACCCGATGGTTTGAAAAGATGGAGTCCGTTTTCAAAATCAGTAATTGTGCGAACGGAGACAAGTCAAAGTATGCTTCGTGCACGTTGCAAGATGGTGCACTTACTTGGTGGAACAATTATGCTAAAGCAGAAGGAATAGATACGGCATATGATATCTCTTGGGAAGAACTGAAAAAGATGCTAATCGAGGAGTACTGTCCTCGAAACGAGATCAGAAAAATGGAATCTGAGTTACGTAATCTGAAGGTTATCGGCGCAAATCTCAATAACTATGAAAAGCGTTTCATGGAACTAGCCTTGTTGTGTCCCGAATTGGTGCCAAACGATAAACGAAAGATAGAAATGTATATTGACGGTTTATCGATCAATATCAAAGGAAATGTTACATCGTCCAAACCAAATACGATGCAGGAAGCCATGACAATGGCACACCAACTCATGGACCAGATCACGGAGAGTTCGATTAAGGCACCAATTACCGAAGTCAAGACAACTGAAGGAAAGAGGAAATGGGAAGACTATAAGGGCAAAAGTACTCACCTGAAGAAACAAGAAACTTTTAAAGGTAAACAAGATGGGGCAACTGCAAGTCCAAACTATAAGGGACCCCATCCGTTCTGCAAAAGATGTTACACACATCATGCAGGTTATTGCCAAGTGGTCTGTGATAAGTGCAACAAGAAAGGACATGTGGCGAAAGATTGTTATGCCACCGTTTCTGAAGTAAAGACAAAACTGACCGATGTCAAGAAATGTTTTGGATGCGGGAAGTCTGGTCACTTTATAAATCAATGCCCTGATAAGGAGAAGAACAAAGAACCCGCACGTGGAAGGGCATTTAATGTTAGTACCAGTAAAGCACGTGAGGATCCTAATCTTGTCACGGGTACGTTTACCGTTAATAATTAACTAGCTTCTATTATGTTTGATACGGGTGCTGATAGAAGTTATATGTGTAAAGACTTTAGTTTTAAACTAAAATGTGCATCATTACCTCTAGACGATAAATATACTATTGAATTAGCTAATGGTAAACTGATAAAAGCCGATAAAATTTGCCATGGTTGCGAAATGAATCTCGCTGGTGAAACCTTCAAAATCGATTTGATACCCATAGAATTAGGAAGTTTTGACGTAATCGTTGGCATGGACTGGATGTCCAAAACAAGAGCGGAAGTTGTTTGCGCTGAGAAAGCAATTCGCATGTCTCGTAAGGATGAAACGTCATTAATGATTTATGGGGAGAAGAGCAACTCAAAGCTGAACTTTATCAGCTGTATGAAGGCCCAGAAACTTATAAGAAAAGGTTGTTATACTATTCTGGCACATGTAAAGAAGATTGATACTGAAGAAAGAAGCATTAATGACATGCCAGTTGTAAGAGAATATCCCGGAGTATTTCCAGAAGAATTACCGGGGCTACCTCCACACAGATGTGTAGAATTCCAGATTGATCTCATACCAGGAGCTGCACCTGTAGCCCGATCTCCATATAGACTTGCACCTTCAGAAATGCAAGAATTACAAGACCAGTTGCAAGAATTATCGGACCGTGGATTTATTCGTCCTAGTTTTTCACCTTGGGGTGCTCCTATTCTGTTCGTCAAGAAGAAGGATGGATCTATGAGAATGTGCATAGATTACTGAGAATTAAACAAATTAACGATCAAGAATCGGTACCCATTACCGAGGATTGATGATTTGTTTGATCAATTAGAAGGATCAAGTGTTTATTCCAAGATTGATCTACGCTCCGGATATCATCAGCTGAGAGTGAAGGAAGAAGATGTTCCTAAAACCGCGTTCAGAACCCGTTACGGTCACTATGAGTTTCTAGTCATGCCTTTTGGATTAACTAATGCTCCAGCAGTATTCATGGATCTAATGAATCGCATCTGTAGACCGTATTTAGGCAAATTTGTCATTGTTTTTATCGACGACATATTGATTTACTCGAAGAACAAGGAAGAACATGAGCAACACTTAAGACTGGTACTGGAGATACTCAAGAAAGAAGAATTGTACGCAAAATTTTCGAAGTGTGATTTCTGGTTACAAGAAGTACAATTTTTGGGCCATGTTGTCAGTAAACATGGAATTAAAGTTGACCCTGCCAAGATCGAAGCCATTAGTAAATCGGAAACACCGAAGACTCCAACACAAATCCGCCAATTCTTAGGTCTTGCTGGTTACTACCGAAGATTCATTCAAGATTTCTCTAGAATCGCCAAACCCTTAACTTCATTGACTCAAAAGGAAAAGAAGTATGATTGGTCCACGCAACAGGAATCCTCATTCCAGTTGTTAAAGAAGAAGTTAAAGTCTGCACCCATTTTGTCATTACCAGAAGGAAATGATGATTTCGTGATCTATTGTGACGCTTCGCGCCAAGGTTTAGGATGTGTATTAATGCAACGCACAAAAGTTATCGCATATGCCTCACGACAACTAAAAATTCATGAAAAGAACTATACAACACACGATTTGGAACTTGGAGCTGTAGTTTTTGCACTCAAAATATGGAGACACTATCTATATGGCACCAAGTGTACAGTGTACACTGACCATAAGAGTCTTCAGCATATTTTTGATCAAAAACAACTCAATATGAGGCAACATCGCTGGGTAGAGTTGTTAAACGATTACGATTGTGAAATCCGTTACCACCCCGGAAAGGCTAATGTTGTAGCTGATGCCCTAAGTCGAAAAGAAAGAGTAAAACCTCTTAGGGTCCGAGCTTTGAATATTACAATTCGTACTGATCTCACAAAGCAAATTCAAGCAGCACAGTTAGAGGCTTTAAAAGAAGAAAATGAAAAAGGCGAAATTAGCAGAGGGTTAGAAAAACAGCTTGAAGTAAAAGCCGATGGAACCCTGTATTTTGCTGATAGGATATGGGTACCAAAACATGGTAATCTAAGGCAACTAGTACTAGATGAAGCACACAAAACGAGGTACTCAATTCACCCAGGAAACGGGAAAATGTACCACGATCTCAAGAAGTTGTATTGGTGGCCTAATATGAAGACAGAAATTGCTACTTATTTAAGCAAATGTTTGATGTGTGCAAAGGTCAAAGCTGAGTACCAAAAGCCGTCAGGATTACTGCAACAACCAGAAATTCCGCAGTGGAAATGGGAAAGAATAACCATGGATTTCATTATGAAATTGCCAAGGACTGCAAGTAGTCATGATACTATTTGGGTGATAGTTGATCGTCTAACTAAATCCGCTCACTTTCTACCAATAAAGGAGACAGACAGTATGGAGAAATTAGCACGCCTATATTTGAAGGAAGTAGTTTCCAGGCATGGTGTACCCATCTCTATCATATCTGATCGCGACACCTGATTCACATCACGTTTCTGGCAGTCATTACGACTGTTACAATTTGATCGAACTGAAAAAAATACGTAGTAGTTTAGCCAAATGGACAGTGAACACGTGGCAAGCTTATGGGCAGCTACAGTAAAAAAGGCCCTTTACTGTAAGGGGAGTGATTCGTACACCACCTATTTTTAGCCGTACACCACCAAACATGCTTTACAGGTTTGTACAGTACAACAATGTAAAGCATGTTTGGTGGTGTATGGCTAAAAATGTTAAAATACAATGCAAATTTAGAATAATATGGAATTAGTAAATGTATATGGGTAAAATATCTAGATATTAATATGTATATGAAAAATATCTAGATATTAAAATGTATAGAAAAATCTAGATATTTATATGTGTAAGAAATATCTAGATATTTATATGTATAAAAATATCTAGATATTTATATATCCATGGAAATATCTAGTTTCTAGAAACTTCCATGAAGTAGTATAAATATAGGTGGTGGGTTCATTTGTGTAAGGTGTGAGTAAGTGAAGTGTGAAGTAGAGAAGAAGTAAGAAGTGAAGAAGAGTTAGAAGTAGAAGTTGTGAAGAAGTAAGAGTGTGAGTTGAGTCCATAATATTGTAATTGTTTCTTTGTATTAATAAAAGTGTTCTTTGTTAAGTTTCCCGGTTAAGCCTTAGTTCGTGTTTGAGTTCTTAGTGCACTTGTGTTATTTTTATTATATGGTCGGCTCTGCCGCCTAAGTGATATATGGTCGGTTATACCGCCTGAATGATATATGGTCGACACTGTCGCCTAAATATTATTGTGCACTAAGGATTTATAAAATTAAAGGCTAACCAACGTCAAAGTGTTGGTCTAGTGAGTGAGTATATGTGATGACCCGAAAATTTTTGACTTATTTAAACCAATTCTCTATACGATTTATTATTTTAACACGCTAAACAAAGTCTGTTAGATTGAGTCTCAAAATTTTAGAACTGTTTCATATATACAATTACCTTTGATTACTCTCGACGATTCATGAACAATTATATGTATGTATATATATATGTACAAGTAAAAACGACTTTCCTACAGTAAAACCCTATTTGCTACAGTAAAAATTACTTTGCTACAGTAAAACACAATTTGCTACAGTAAAACACTATTTGCTACAGTGAAACCGTATTTGCTACAGTGCTACAGTGAAAACGAGTTTGCTACAGTGAACACTATTTTGCTACAGTAAAACACTATTGCTACAGTAAAACACTATTGCTACAGTAAACACTATTTGATGTCGACGAACTAGCAAACAAAAACGGATAAGGCGGCCATGCGATCGCATGGCAAAAACACTGAAAACTCATGCGATCGCATGAGCTACAGTAAATCGAAAAGTAATATAAATACGCCAGTTTTCTGCACGATTCATCACACATTCACTTCTTTTATTCTTCTGTAAGAGTAAATGATAATTATAATTTATAATTTATAATTTATAATTTAAATAATAATAAGGTATATACGAGGGTATTTTTAATTCGGGTTTCAAATCGCTTTAAGCTAAGGAAATATTGGGTATTGTTCGGGGTATTATTCGGGGTATTGTTCTTGAATCCAAGGCCAACCATACAGTCATCTACCATCATTACGTCTACGCAATTTGCCTACAATATTGAGTCTCAATATTGAACTGTGAGTTATGGATCCCTTTTTAAATACTTTAAATATTTTTGGGCTGAGAATACATGCAATTTATTTTAAACGCAATAAGACACAAGTACATACTAAATTCTACACTGAGTTAAACCGAAAATCCCTTAGCTTTGGTAACTAGTAGCTGCCAGTACATAGGATATGGACTGGTGGGCGCGAATAATTGTATATGGATCCATAGGGCTTGACATCCCCGTCCGAGCTAGAGCGCTAGCCTTTTAACGGACGTATGTTATTTGAGTTTAAGACACGTTGGTTTGCGTGTATTAAAACGAATGGGGTAATTATCACTATAGCGTTAAGTTTAGTTACCAGGGTACTCTGTTACGTAGAATCTATTGATAAACTTTTGATGAAATCTTGTGGTCTATCTTTATACATGTTTATGACTCGAGCAATTAAACCTATAACTCACCAACATTCGTGTTGACTTTTTAGCATGTTTTATTCTCAGGTCCTTAGAATGCTTCCGCTGTGATGTGCTTGTTGCCTGCATGGAGTCTCTCATGCTTTGTACAAAGTTTATTGCATTCAAAATAAAACTGCGTTGTGTAATAAATAATTGGACTGTGAAGTCAACCTGTAAATTAAAGACTTATGTATTTTGGGGTTTTGCTTATACCTAAGCACTCGCCCACATGTTTATAACTTTCTATGTTTAGAAAGTCACTTATTTTAATAAATGCAATATTTTATCAAAACGTATCATATAGAGGTCAAAACCTCACTGTGGAATCAATGACTAACGTGCTGCGTCAATAGCGATTTTGACGGGTCGTTACAGTATAACCTAGGTCCTCTATAGTGGGTGTGTTGGGCTCGTCGAAGCTTTCAATAATTGGTATCAGAGCGGGTCGTTCGGGACCATTGCTAGTGGAGGTACTCATCGGTAAACGTTGGACGTTTACATCGACTTGTTTTCACCAAGGCTCTAAGGGAGATTCTGTCGGAGCACAGTTAGGAACTGTGAAAGCTCATCGGTCAGGGACCAAGCTTATTGAATGTTGGACGTCATGATGGCAGATCTTGCAAGTACGAGCAGTGGAATCAAGAGTCTTAATAACCACAACTATGGTTATTGACGGACTTGCATAGAATCCTACCTACAAGGACATGATTTATGGGAAATAGTTGCTGGTAGTGACACAACGCCTCCACCGAAAGAAAATGCTGAAGCCTTGAGAAAATGGAACATCAAGGCCGGGAAGGCTTTATTTATACTGAAGACTACAATCGAGGAGGATCTATTGGAGCACATCCGTGACGAGAAAACACCAAAGGCAGCTTGGGAAACTTTTGAAAAATTGTTTTCAAAGAAGAATGAAGCACGCCTCCAGCTCTTGGAAAATGAGCTCGCAGGTATCTCACAAGGAAGTCTATCTATTTCTCAGTATTTCACCAAGGTGAAATCTATTTGTCGTGAGATATCTCAACTTGCTCCTGAAGAGAAAGTGAGTGAAGCTAGGATGAAGAGAATTATCATCCACGGCTTAAGGTCCGAGTATAATGGATTTATAGCCGCTGTGAGAGGATGGCCTACTCAACCATCATTAATAGAGTTGGAGAATTTATTGGCTATCCAAAAAGCCTTAGCCAAGCAGCTGAGTGAAGCAAACATAAAAGGCGAAGAAGAGGCACTTTTCACTAATAAGAAGAAAGCAATATCTCGAAGACAAGAAGTGACGAAAGAAAGGCAGACATATGGATGCAAGGGTCGTCTAAAATCAAAAAGCAACGCTTCAGGGGGAGCTCAAAAAGGAAGAAAATATCATCGCCAACAATATGGAGAAAATGATAAGAGAAAGAATGGTGAATGCTTCAATTGTGGCAAGAAGGGTCATTTTGCTCGAGATTGTAGATTCCCTCGAAGGCGAACTTTTGAAGGAAATGTGGCCACCGCAAGAGATGAGAAGAAAGAGGTCACATTCGAAGCAACCATTAATGAAGAAACATGGGATGCAGAAGCTGGACTCTCTGTTGAAGCTGACATAGATGATCAAGCTCTTACAACAACTTTAAAGTCAAAAATAAACTACAAAGATGATTGGATCATCGATTCTGGGTGCTCAAATCATATGACCAACAATGGGACAAAGCTGCAAGAAATGGAGGATTACAAAGGAAAGAGAGTCGTGTTGACAGCCGACAATTCAAGGTTATCCATTTCTCACATTGGAAAGACAATAATTCCAAATGAAGGTGGCTCTCATAAGCTCCAACTCGAGAAGGTGTATCTTGTCCCTGGCCTAAAGAAGAATTTACTGTCAGTACCACAATTGACAGCAGAAGGGAATTATGTGCTCTTTGGACCAGAAGATGTGTCCGTATTCAAGAGAGTGAAGGTGGTTGGCAATCCAATTATGCAAGGAAGAAGAATAGAGTCGGTCTATGTACTATCTGCTGAAACAGCATATGTGGATAAGACTCGAAAAAATGAGAAGGCTGATCTTTGGCATGAACGTCTTGGGCATGTGGGCTACAACAAGTTAAAGGAGATGATGGTAAAACACATAGTACATGGGCTTCCTCAAATTAATATCCGAACAGATACAATATGTTCTGGATGTCAATTTGGCAAAGCTCACCAATTGCCATTCAAGGAGTCAGCGCATCAGTCCAAGACACCACTAGAGCTAATACACTCAGATGTCTTCGGCCCAGTGAAACAAACATCACTTGGAGGTATGAAGTATATGGTGACATTCATTGATGACTTCTCAAGGTATGTATGGGTTTACTTCATGAAGGAAAAGTCGGAGACTTTTCAGAAGTTTAAAGAGTTCAAGAACAAGGTAGAAAGTGAGCTAAATACTAAGATTTGATACTTACGCACAGATAATGGAGGAGAATATTTATCAACCGAGTTCAATATCTATATTGAGAAGCACAAGATCAGAAGGCAATTAACTTGCCCCAATACTCCACAGCAGAATGGAGTGGCAGAACGCAAGAATCGCCACCTTGCCGAAACTTGTCGAAGTATGCTTCGTACGTGATTAACAGACTCCCACAAACAAAGTTGGGGTATATTTCACCTTATGAAAGATTATGGAAGATCAAGCCAACCGTCAACCATCTCAAGGTTTTTGGATGTGTATGCTACGTCTTCGTACCAGATCATCTACGAAGCAAATTTGATAAGAAGGCAATCCGATGCATTTTTGTCGGTTATGATGAATCAAGAAAAGGATGGAGATGTTGCGATCCAAATACTGGAAAATGCCATACTTCAAGAAATGTGGTATTTGATGAAGCTTCTTCATGGTGGTCACCTCAAAAGATAGAGCTTCCAGAATCTCATGGATTAGAAGAAGGTCCAGAAAAAAAAAGAACCTAAAGAGCAGATATTGGATCCAATAAAAGAAGGAGAAGAGTCGTACTCTAAGGAAACGAGTCCATGGAAAACTGGTGTACATCAATCTATATCCGAGGAGGTTCGTCCAAGCCAAAAGAAAGTCGAGGAGCATGCACAAGAATTAAGGAGATCAACAAGGCCGAGACAACCTAATCCAAGGTATGCCAATGCTGCTCATGTGGATGAATCAATGCCTATTGAGCCTTCTACTTATGAAGAAGCAGCGCAAAGTCGAGAATGGCAGAAAGCGATGGAAGAAGAAATTAATGCACTAAAAGAAAACCAGACATGGAGTTTAGTTCCAAAGCCAAAAGATGTAAAACCAATATCTTGTAAATGGGTTTACAAGGTGAAGACTCGATCAGATGGCTCCATTGAAAGATATAAAGCTTGACTTGTTGCTAGAGGTTTTTCTCAACAATATGGGCTGGATTATGAAGAAACATTTAGTCCAGTAGCAAAGATCACAACAATTCAAGCTCTACTAGCTTTAGCCGCTAGCAAATCTTGGAAGCTGTGGCAGATGGATGTTAAGAACGCTTTCTTTCATGGAGAACTTGACAAAGAAATTTATATGGAGCAATGATAATGCTAAAAACGAACATATATTTCATAGCATTATTCCTCAAGAAAGACAAGCTTTTAGTTGCAATTGTTCTATTTACAAGTGATATTCGTTTAAATAATAAAAGGTGAAGACAAAAGACAGATTCGACGAATTGAAGACGCAAACGACCAAAAAGCTCAAAAGTACAAAATACAATCAAAGAGGTTCTAATTATTGATAAGAAACGTCTCGAAATTACAAGAGTACAAGATTCAAAACGCAAAGTACAAGATATTAAATTGTACGCAAGGACGTTCGAAAATCCGAAACCGGGACCAGAGACAACTCTCAACGCTCGACGCAACGGACTAAAAATTACAAGTCAACTATGCACATAAATAAAATATAATATTTAAATAATTCTTATAATTATTTATATATTATAATAAATAATAAAAACCGTCGGCAAGAAAGACTCCAAACTGGACTGAGCTGTAATTTCAATCTCCGCGACTCGCGGAGTTTGAAGGCCAAAAATGTCGCGAGTCGCGGAGCCCCAAGTTTTGAAAGTCCCTATAAAAGCAACCGAATTCTGAGCATTTTTCATCATCTTTTTCTTCTTCTCTCATAATACTACGTAAATATTTATATTTTAATTTTAATTTTAATTTTAATTTTAATTATAATTCTAATAATAAGGGTATGTTAGCGAATATTGTAAGGGTGTAAGTCAAAATTCTGTCCGTGTAACGCTACGCTATTTTTAATCATTGTAAGTTATGTTCAACCTTTTTACATTAATGTCTCGTAGCTAAGTTATTATTATGCTTATTTAATCCAAAGTAATCATGATGTTGGGCTAATTACTAAAACTGGGTAATTGGGCTTTGTACCATAATTGGGGTTTGGACAAAAGAACGACACTTGTGGAAATTAGACTATGGGCTATTAATGGGATTTATATTTGTTTAACTAAATGATAGTTTGTTAATGTTAATATAAAGATTTACAATTGGGCGTCCCTATAAATTACCATATACACTCGATCGGACACGATGGGCAGGGTATTTATATGTACGAATGATCGTTCATTTAACCGGACACGGGAATGGATTAATAGCCACTAGAATAATTAAAACAGGGGTGAAATTAGGTACAAGGACACTTGGTATAATTGATAACAAAATATTAAAACCTTGGATTACACTTAGTCAACATCCTGGTGTAATTATTAAACAAAGTAATAAAATCTTGTTACAGTTTAAGTCCCCAATTAGTTGGAATATTTAACTTCGGGTATAAGGATAATTTGACGAGGATACTCGCACTTTATATTTATGACTGATGGACTGTTATGGACAAAAACCAGACGGACATATTAAATTATCCAGGACAAAGGACAATTAACCCATGGGCATAAAACTAAAATCAACACGTCAAACATCATGATTACGGAAGTTTAAATAAGCATAATTCTTTTATTTCATATTTAATTTCCTTTATTTTATATTTAATTGCACTTCTAATTATCGCATTTTTATTGTTATTGTATATAATTACACTTTTAATTATCGTACTTTTTAATTATCGCAAGTTTATTTTATCGCACTTTTATTATTCGCAATTTCATTATCGTTATTTACTTTACGCTTTAATTTAAGCCTTGTATTTATTTTTAACATTTTACATTTAGGTTTTAACTGCGACTAAAGTTTTAAAATCGACAAACCGGTCATTAATCGGTAAAAACCCCCTTTATAATAATAATATTATTTATATATATATATTTGTATTTTTATAAAAGTAAACTAATATAGCGTTGAGCTTTGTTTAAAAAAGATTCCCTGTGGAACGAACCGGACTTACTAAAAACTACACTACTGTACGATTAGGTACACTGCCTATAAGTGTTGTAGCAAGGTTTAAGTATATCCATTCTATAAATAAATAAATATCTTGTGTAAAATTGTATCGTATTTAATAGTATTTCCTGCTAAAATTTAATAGTATTTTATATACACCTCGCGAAACTCCAAGTTATTTTTGGCGTCGCTGCCGGGGACTCTTTTAAAAGCCGGAAGCGCAACGCTAATATAAAAAAAAAAAATTTTAGTTAACTTTTATTAAAATTCGTTTTTGTAAAAATACGTTTTAATTATTCGAAAATATAAAAAGAAAAACAAAAATTTAAATATTTTTAGGAGTTTGATAAATATTTAAGTTTTATAAAGTTTCTTTAGTTTGTAAAAATATAAGTTTTATTTAATTTATTTTATAAATATATTTTATAAATATAAAAAAACCGAAAAATATATATATATATATATATATATATATATATATATATCTAGTTTTAAGATTTTTATTTATAAAATTATAAAGTAGTCTATTTTTTTTAATTCTAGTTTTGTTTTAAATATAAGTTTTTATTATACACATATTTTTTTTTTATATATAAACAGAAAAATATAAAAACAGAAAATAATAAATAAAAAAAAACGCGTCGAATTTTAAACCTGTCAGTTGAAATTTGGAACCCCGCGAGTCGCGGGGTTTGATGCTTTGAATACCGCAAGTCGCGGAGATAACCTGACACGCCGATAGAACCCTAATCAGGCATTAATTACGAATAATTATTATAATTATTAATATAAAACCCTAATTAGGTTTTAATTAAATAATTATTTTAGTTTTTATTAATATTTTGTTTAATTAGTTTAATTAATTTGTAAAATTAGTAGTTTTAATAAATAAATAATATAAAAATAATATTTTTATAAAAATTGTACTTTTTACAACTTTTTGTATATTTTTATATTTTGTCCCTTTTCAATCGTTTTAACGTAATATTTGTATTTTTAGCTCATATTTAGTTTTAAACTTAGTTTTTGCCATAGTTATTTTTACTTCTAGATTTTTAGACTTTGCCGTAAAATCCATTAAGTGCTTTTTATTTAGACTAAGATTTAGGTGCTTTAGAATTTTGCGACGCCTTTTTAAGTTTTAGTTTCTTTTTAAGTTATTTCCATTTGGGATATAGTTTTTCCTGTAAGCTTTAATATTTTTAGACACCTTTTACTATGTACCAATTATCATTCCAATTAGTTATCTCAATTTGCGATTATAATTTTAAGTTAATTGTAGTAATAAGGTTAGGTTAGTCAAGTATTTTTAATTTTTATAAGTTTCTTTTATTTTTCCGTCACCTTTTATTTTTCAAACATTTTTCTTTTTCGACCTTTTTCGACGAGCTCTTTTTCTTTCTTATTTCTCGCTATTCTAGTTTTAGGACATAGATTTTTATTCTACTTCTTATCTAAATTTCTTAAAAATTACGAAAATTTATTTTAAGTGGTTAAATTGATAGATATCAAAATTTTCTGGTTCGTAGTAATAGTTGGATTTGTACGTGGACCGGGTTATTGGAGCCAAACAGTCCTCAATTATATTGAGACCAAACGAATCCTGCCCCTCTGCTGCATCTTTTGGCTATTCGAAACGTGGGCAAAATCAGAAAAGTCTATTGATTGGATAACTTATTATAATTTTTCTTTCCTTTTAAAAACTAATAGGATATTCAGTTAATGCACCGAGCAAGACGTTCACCACCTTTTGTACGTTCACCACCTGTAACTAGATCAAGACATTTAGTAAATATTACCGCCGTTGATTTTTCTTTAGAATCGTCATCCAGTCGACCAAGTACTCCAGTTCAAATTTCCGATAATCCATTTTTTGAATCCGACCTCACAATTGAGAATCCGGAGAATATTCAGGAACGATTCGTAGATCCTGAACCACTAAACTTTCCTCCGGAACCGCCAATCATTCAAACAGAGATTGTTGAGGAATGAACCATTAAATCAGAATCATCTAGTGATACCGATTCAACAAATTCAATTATGGAGAATCTGGAACCTTTAAGTATAGAAGACCGAATGAGAGCTAAACGCACTGGCCAAGGTCACACAATTACTCATCCAGACATTAATGCGCCAGATTATGAAATCAAAGGACAAATTCTACACATGGTGACTAATCAATGCCAATTTAGTGGTGCGCCGAAGGAAGATCCAAATGAACATTTACGTACCTTTAATAGGATCTGCACACTATTTAAAATTCGAGAAGTGGAGGATGAACAGATATATCTCATGTTATTTCCCTGGACTTTAAAGGGAGAAGCCAAAGATTGGTTGGAATCGTTACCTGAAGGGGCGATCGATACATGGGACGTTTTAGTTGACAAATTTCTTAAACAATTCTTTCCTGCATCTAAAGCCGTAAGACTTCAAGCAGAAATTGTTACATTTACACAAAAGCCGAATGAAACTCTATATGAGGCGTGGACAAGATATGAAAAGTTATTAAGAGGATGTCCGCAACATGGTTTAGACACCTGTCAAATAGTACAAATATTCTACCAAGGATGCGACATCACTACAAGGAAAGACATAGATATAGCAGCTGGTGGTTCTATTATGAAGAAAACCGAAACTGATGCTTACAAAATAATTGATAACACTGCTTCCCACTCACATGAGTGGCACCAAGAAAAAGATATCGTTAGATCATCTAAAGCAGCTAGAGCCGATTCTAGTCATGACTTAGATTCCATTTCTGCAAAGATAGATGCTGTGGAAAGATGAATGGAAAAGATGACTAAAGATATTCACTCAATACGAATTAGTTGTGAGCAGTGTGGAGGACCACATTTGACAAAAGATTGTCTCAGTATTGAATTAACAATGGAACAAAGAGAGAATATTTCATACATAAACCAAAGGCCTGGAAATAATTATCAGAATAATTATCAACCGCCAAGACCGATTTACAATCAAAACCAGAATTATAACAGAAATATTCCATACAACAACCAACAAGGTCCTAGCAATCAACAAGTATCCAATAATACTTACAATCAGTAAAGACCTAATTTTCAAAACAAACCACCACAACAAACCGATGATAAAAAGCCGAATTTAGAAGATATGATGACGAAGCTAGTTGAAACTCAAACGCAGTTTTTCACATCTCAAAAACAAACTAATGAACAAAATGCTCAAGCATTTAGAAATCAACAAGCTTCTATTCAAAATCTGGAACAAGAAGTAAGTAACCTAGCAAGGTTAATAGGTGAAAGAAAACCGGGAAGTTTACCTAGTGATACAAATGCTAACCCCCGGAATGAAACAGCTAAAGCCATTACCACAAGAAGTGGTACAACACTTAAACCACCTGAAATACCTGTAACTTCTGATGAAGCTATTCCTACTCCACAAGAACCACAACCTGAACAAGATAAGGAAAAAGAACCGGTAGTTGAAAAGGTTAATGAAGATAACACAGTTAAGGCTAAACCTTATGTTAAACCATACCAACCACCACTTCCTTATCCGAGTAAAATGAAGAAAGAGAAACTTGAAGCCGAGCAATCCAAATTCTTGGATATGTTTAAACAGATAAATGTAAATCTTCCTTTCATTGATGTAATTTCAGGAATGCCTAGATATGCTAAATTCTTGAAAGATCTAATCTCAAATAGAAAGAAAATGGAAGAACTCTCGGCTGTTACTATGAATGCTAATTGTTCAGCAGTGCTGTTGAATAAGATACCTGAAAAATTATCTGATCCAGGAAGTTTCACAATTCCATGTTTTCTGGGTAGTCTTAGTTCAATAGAAGCATTGGCAGACTTAGGTGCTAGTATAAATCTAATGCCGTATTCAATATACGCTAAACTAGACCTTGGAGAATTGAAACTAACCAGAATAAGCATACAACTAGCCGATAGATCAATAAAATATCCTAGAGGGATAATGGAGAACATGCTAGTTAAAGTTGGTACTTTAGTATTTCCAGTAGATTTTGTTGTTTTGGACATGGAAGAAGATTCTCAAGTTCCTCTCATATTAGGAAGACCATTCTTAAACACGGCTAAAGCAATGATAGACGTGTTCGGTAAGAAACTGACCCTAAGTATAGAGGATGAGAGTGTTACCTTTTCAGTTGATAGAGCAATGCAACAACCGCAATCTGCAGATGATACATGTTATTATATTCAAACTATAGATGCACATGCAGAATTATTAGAAGAATTTCCAGAATTACAAGGAACAGGAGAATGTTCTTTAGGAGAAGGTAACGAACCAATTGATGAAGCTGAAATGTTAGCTACACTTATAGCTAATGGATATGAACCAACAACAGAAGAAATTCAAATGCTAAAAGAAGAAGACAGATATCGATATAAATCATCGATAGAAGAACCTCCGAAATTAGAGTTAAAGCCACTTCCAAACCATTTGGAATACGCTTATTTACATGGTGAATCTGAATTATCTGTAATAATATCGTCTTCTCTTACTGAAAATGAGAAATCACAACTCATTTCTGTGTTGAAAGCTCATAAACCAGCCATTGCATGGAAAATTCATGATATTAAAGGAATAAGTCCTTCGTATTGCACACATAAAATCCTTATGGAAGAAGGTCATAAAACGTATGTGCAACGCCAACGAAGACTAAATCCTAATATGCAAAATGTAGTTAAAAAAGAGATTATTAAACTGCTAGATGCAGGTCTAATTTATCCAATCTCTGATAGTCCATGGGTAAGCCCAGTTCAATGCGTACCTAAGAAGGGTGGCATGACTGTCATTACAAATGAGAAAAATGAGCTTATTCCTACTAGGACTGTAACAGGATGGCGTGTGTGTATTGATTATAGAAAATTAAATGACGCCACCAGAAAAGATCACTTTCCCTTACCTTTCATAGATCAAATGTTGGAAAGATTAGCCGGAAATAGTTACTATTGTTTTCTAGATGGATTTTCCGGATATTTTCAAATTCCAATAGCACCCGAAGATCAAGAGAAAACCACATTCACGTGCCCTTATGGTACTTTTACTTACAAACGCATGCCATTTGGACTTTGTAACGCCCCTGCAACCTTTCAAAGGTGTATGATGGCGATTTTTCACGACATGATAGAAGAATGCATGGAAGTTTTCATGGATGACTTTTCAGTCTTCGGTGATACATTTGAATGAATGACTAGTTAATCTGGAACGAATGCTTATTAGATGCGAACAATCAAATCTAGTACTTAATTGGGAGAAATGCCATTTCATGGTTAAAGAAGGCATCGTTCTTGGTCATAAAATTTCAAAAGAAGGAATTGAAGTGGATAGAGCTAAAGTAGATGTAATTGCTAAACTTCCAAATCCCACCAATGTTAGAGGAGTTAGGAGTTTTCTAGGGCATGCCGGTTTTTACCGACGTTTCATAAAAGATTTTTCTAAAATTGCCACTCCTATGAATAAACTCCTAGAAAAGGATGCTCCATTCATCTTTTCAGATGAGTGTATCAAATCTTTTAATATTCTTAAAGAAAAACTTACTAATGCGCCGATCATGATAACACCAAATTGGAATCTACCATTTGAACTAATGTGCGATGCAAGTGATTTTGCAATGGGAGCCGTTTTAGGACAAAGGATTGAAAAACGATTTCAACCTATATATTATGCTAGTAAGACGTTACAAGGAGCACAAACGAACTATACAACTACTGAAAAAGAACTCCTTGCTATTGTCTTTGCTTTTGACAAATTTCGATCATATCTCGTTCTAGCAAAAGCGGTGGTCTATACCGACCATTCTGCTCTTAGATACCTATTTTCAAAACAAGATGCTAAACCAAGATTAATCCGTTGGATCTTACTCTTACAAGAGTTTGATATTGAAATCCGAGATAAAAGAGGAGCAGAAAATCTCGCCGCTGATCATCTTTCTCGTCTTGAAAATCTCGAATTAGAAGTTCTAAATGAATCGGCCATACAAGACAACTTTCCTGATGAATATCTATTGAAGATAGATTATAAAGAAATTCCATGGTTTGCAGACTATGCAAATTACTTAGTATGTGGATTCCTTGAAAAAGGAATATCGTACCAAAGACGAAAGAAATTCTTCAGTGATATAAAACACTATTTTTGGGAAGATCCACATCTATTTAAAAGTTGTCCCGATGGAATAATACGTCGATGTGTATTTGGAGATGAAGCTAGTAAAATTTTAAACCATTGTCACATAGAACCAACAGGAGGGCATTATGGGCCTCAACTAACAGCAAGAAAAGTTTATGATGCTGGATTCTATTGGCCTACAATTTACAAAGACGCACACCTTCTTTGCAAATCCTGTGATGCTTGTCAAAGGGCCGGAAAAATAAGTCAACGTGATGAAATGCCACAAAATGTCATCCAAGTATGTGAAGTATTTGACATTTGGGGTATTGACTTTATGGGTCCATTTCCAAAATCTCATAATAATCTATATATACTCGTAGCCATTGATTATGTATCTAAATGGGCGGAAGCACAAGCTCTCCCAACTAACGATGCACGAGTTGTAGTCAACTTTTTAAAACGTCTTTTTGCAAGGTTTGGAACACCGAAAGCTTTAATAAGTGATCGGGGAACTCATTTCTGTAATAATCAACTTGAGAAAGTTCTTAAAAGATATGGAGTAACTCATAAAATCTTCACCGCATATCATCCACAAATAAGTGGACAAGTTGAAAATACCAACCGAGCTTTAAAACGTATTCTAGAGAAAACCGTAGGATCAAATCCGAAGGAATGGTCCATTAAATTGGAGGATGCACTCTGGGCTTTTAGAACAGCCTACAAAACTCCAATTGGAACCACACCTTTTAGACTTGTTTATGGAAAAGCATGTCATCTTCCAGTAGAAATTGAACACAAAGCATTTTGGGCTTTGAAGACATGTAATCTTGATTTACATGAAGCCGGACATTTACGATTAAGTCAACTAAACGAATTAGAAGAATTAAGACATGAAGCATACGAAAATTCGTTAATCTATAAAGAAAGAACGAAGAAATGGCATGATAAAAGAATCAGAAGTTCAAAAGAATTTAAAGAAGGAGACAGAGTTCTTCTTTTCAATTCACGATTCAAGCTATTTCCTGGAAAATTGAAATCAAGATGGTCTGGGCCATTCATAGTCAAAAGAGTTTTCCCATATGGAACGATAGAATTAATAAATTCAAATGGGATTGAATTTAAAGTTAATGGTCACAGAGTTAAACACTACATAGATGGTTCGATGGAAGTCGACAACGAAGTTAATCACAATTTCGACACCACAGCTAACTAAGTGTGGGGAGAATCAAGGGATAATATGTATTTCTGTTAGAGTTAGATTGTCTGTTTTCGTGTAGTTCTCAAAAATGGAACCCGAATGGTCTTTCCCTAGCAGACCCTAAAGAACTAGTCTTCTCCCCCCATTCTGAATTTTTATTTTTTTAGGTTTTTACGAAATGAAGACTGCCTGTGAACTAAACCATGGTCTAATGCTACACGCTTTGATCACTAAACGTAATAATGACACACTACCGAGTGAAATAGTATCAGTAATCAGAGAAAGAATGGACGGAGTTAGAAAAGAATCCAGATGCGAAGATAATAAGTTACAATTTGGTAAAGGAAAATCAAAATCCGCAGCAAAAAGAAGAGCACGACACCTAGAACGATGTCACAAATGCGGAAAATGGTCACATGGAGGTAAATGTTCAAATAATCAAACCTATTCAAATACCGAATTTGTTACTTTATGCAGAGACGGACCGTTCATATGTTTAGAAGAAAAGACACTGAATGCTCGAGGTTACGCCTATGTAGCCATGGAAAACCAATTAAATCGACTATCTTATGAATGGATAGATCATATAACTAAGAAATCTATTTCACAGGTAAGTCTGTACAGTTTTTATTTTATTTATTTTTTTTTTAACCTTTTGATAATAAACGCTAATTTGTTCGCTAAAAAGTATTAAATTGGTATTAAATAAAATTAGGTTTGGCGACCGAAATTATTGATATCATTCAAAAATTTATTACATCACTGCGAAATTTAACGTTTATTCTTAAGGTATAAATATCTTTAATCAATCAACCCAAAATATTTCAAAAATTCATCATGAGTTAAATTAGGTCTTGGAACCGAAATTACTTTACCGAAAAGAGGGGCGTATATTTTTGATAATATTTGATTGATTAAAGTGGGATAAAAAGCCAAAAAGATTTTTAATTTTATTTTTACCATATTTTTAAAATTAATATATAAATCTTAAATTAATATTGCAAACTTTGTAAAAACAATATTTGTAAAATTGTAAATATTTGAAAAATTAATATAAGTTTGGTGTGAATTTATAATATGAATTTCTAAAATTAAGATTAGTGTGAATTTTTTATTTTATGAATTTTTAATTTTATGCATTTTAAATTTTAGGTTTAGTGTGAATTTTTAATATTAATTTTGAATTTTATATTTAAATTGTGTGAATTTAAAAACAAAAATTTACTTTATCTCATTAAGTAAAAAAATATGATTTTTAAAATTCGTCGTAAGTTGAAGACTAGGTCTTTGAACCGAAATTGCTTTACCCAAGGGAGGGACGAGAACTTTTATTATCATTATTTTTAATCTTATTGAATTAAAGTATGCCAAAAACATTAAAAAACCAAAAATCTTAGCTTTTAAAACAATCGCTACAAAAAGACAAATTTTAAAATTTTGTCGAAGGACGGACTAGGACATCGATCCGAAACGACCTCGTCCTAAATAACAAGGGAAACAAAATTTTAAAATTAATTACTTAATTGTTTTAATAAGTTAAAGATTATAAAAAAAAAAAAAAAATACCAAACTCCGCGACTCGCGGAGTTTGGAGGTTTAATCCCCGCGAGTCGCGGGAGGACCGAAATACAGAAAAAAATATAACGCAAAAACTGATCAGTTCACTCCCCACAAAAACACACTGCGAAGAACACAGCGAAAAAACCCCGAAAATACACGCAAAAACACCCCCAAAATCACAATTTTTAACCGTTAATCACCAAATCTTTTACTAAAATCATGTTGAGAAGGATGCTATCTAGGAATTACTCATGAAAAACGGTAAATTTCTACACCTAAACACCATTTAATCCGAAATTTGGTGTTCTTGAGTAATTTTTTCCCCAATTTGATTTTGATGTTTTTTAGTGTAATTAGGCTTAAATTGTTTATGTATTATGCTTGTATAACCTAGATTGATGCTGTTTAACATGATTAGAAGCCTTAAACTTCAAATTTTGAGTAATCTAGGGTTTGTGTTCTTGAGCAAATTTGGGGCTTTTTGATATAAACAGGTTATGGCCGATTTTTGTCATGAATTGTTGCTAAATTAAGTAGTGTAACATGTCTAGGTAGTTAAATGATCCAAACTTTGAGCCTAAACATGATTTTGAGAATTAAAGTGGACTTTTTCAAGTCTAAAATTCATGAACTTGATTTTTGAAAGATAATGCCATTTGAAACTTGTTTAATTGCTAGTAATGATTATTTTGACATGTTATTTGAGTTGAATGCTTATGAACTTGACGAACATTTTCGTATATGCTTATTTGAAAAAGTGTAGATTAGATGAAAATATGAAAATGAGCTTAAGTTTGATATAAATTGATCATGTCATTGTAATTATTTTGATTGATGATTTTGCTGACACTAATGCATATTTGGATGCACAAAAATTGTGTTTGATGTGTTTTGCAGACTGAAAGGGGTGAATCTTCATCCCAAGCCCGCAATGCTCCTGCTGAGAATGCGGAACAACAGGAGGTGGATAACTACTACAAGCAGGATATACCTCATCCAGTCATGACCTTTTCTGATATGCACTTGGAAGAGTTGCACCCGAACCTGAGATTTGACAGACTTTGGATAGATTATCCAAAATATCAAAGGGGTTTGCATACTCTTCATTCTAAGGTTGTTGAGGCACCGAGGGTCATAGAATGGGGACCCTTAGAAGATGTAGAATTGGCCGGGCCAATTAGGGAATTACTTGTACAGAGGTATGGTAATTCTACTTTTAATGACTGGGTATATTTATTCACCATGCGTAGACCTGTATATAAAGTATGGTGTGAAGAATTGTTGTGTAGTATAGAGTTGAATGATCGGGTAGCTAGTTTAACCGATCGTTCTTTTATTAGATTTTTGTTAGGCGGTTCGATGCGCCACATGTCTTTACTAGACATGGCTCAGGCTTTACGTATATATACGCCCGAGGAGTTAGCATCTGCTGATTGTAGAGGGTTGATACTAAACGGTAGAAAGATAGATGAAAATTTTGATACACACGGTGTGTGGAGTCAAATGACAAGCCATCACCGTTTCAAAGGGGGAAATTACTCTTATTTGGATATAGATAGAGCCGAATTAAGAGTGATTCATAGGTTTTTAGCTAATTCAATTACACAAAGGGGTAAGAACAAGGAAAAGGTAAATGAACATGATTTGTTTTACCATATGTGTATTCGAGACCCACAAAGCGCTGTAAGTATACCGTATTGTGTGGGTTATTATTTATCAGCTATGGTTAGGGGGATGCGACCGCATAGCATAATAGGAGGTGGTATTTTTATTACTTTGATTGGTGAATATCTCGGTGTGGATATAAGTCGGGGGGGATTATTAGTAGAAGAACCAGAACCCCGCGATACTATAGGTTTAAATGTATACCATGGTGCGAAAGTTTTGAAGAGGCGAAATAACGCCGCAGTACCATACCATGGTAGACATCCACAGGTTGAGAGAAACCAACAGCAAGGTAATGTAGGAGGGGGAAATGAGATGCAAGAAATGCAAAGGTTTATAGCTTCACAGGAGTACAAAAATGCTAGACAGAGAGCATTTGAAGATTGGCAAGTTCATCAGAACCAAATCATAGCTCATTGCCAACATATAGGTAGAAACTATATTCCTACACCGAAACCCATCTTCCCTCCCTGGTCTATAGAGATGCAACCACCGTATCCTACGTATAACCCTGCCGAAGCATTCTATAGCACCTATGGTTATGCCTGGAACCCCTATTGGTACCAGTATCATCCCTAGTCTACTTAGTTTTATTTATTTTGTAATTTGTAATATTGATACGTTTAATACTTATGTTAATATTGTAATAGTTTTTATAATTTTCTAACTTTTATTCTTAGATTTTAATAATTTTTGAATGTGGGGTAATATACCAAACTTCAAAAATATGTATATATGTTTGCAGTTTATCTTATGTACACAACAGGGTAAAACAACGCATTTTCAAAGACTGGCATTAAGTTCAGCAAAAGCAACTAATTTTGACGACAAGATGCAAAATATATGTGAAATAACAACAAGACGGAATGAACAAATGATGTGCACCATTTAGCATTCAGCAAACAAACGCCAATATATTTGGAAACTTTGGTAAAAATTTAATCATTTTCACACAAATCACCCTCAATAATTTAAATTGTTACTGATTTCTTGCAAATGAGGGCATTGCAAGATCTTAAGTGTGGGAAGGGGTTAAATTCTTTCGAATTTTAAAATTTTTACTTTAAACACTGGGTTACCATTAAAAATACTAGTAAAGCAGTAGTTGTATTAGAATCTAGTGCTCTCTGATAATAAAGAACAGCCCTAGTCTTATATACTGACTACCCAATTCTAGTAAAATTTTACAAAATTTTCAATTAAATGAACTCAAAATCATGTTTATACATATTTATGAACAATAAAACTAGGTTATAACACCGAAATTATTGTTACCTCGAAAAGGACATAAATTGAGAAACAAACCAAAATGTTAAAATTCATTTAAAATGGAATAGAGGACGATAAAAAGGAAAATAAAAGCCAAGTGTGGGAAAAATTTACCAAGTTATCTTAAACATATGCCACATATTTTTGTACAAATAACTGAAAATACTTTTGCTTTGGACTAAACTAAAAAGTTTTACCTGATTTACTGTAAGAAAGATGGATCTACACGATGAATCAATTCCATCATTAAAAGGAAGTAAAGTCTTCCGAAAAAGACACGCGCTTCTTGATTTAGGTCAGGAAGTTTTCGTCCAGACCAGCTGTAGGTTGACGAAAAATCTAGAAAAGTCATCACTAAAATCAGCAGGAAATCCACGGACCTCAGCATTAAACAGGGTCGCCAAGTGGTCAGATTTATCCTAACCATGAGAAGGATTTATCTCGTACAATGGGGGGCACCATGCAAATTAGCTGAATAAGACTAATGAATCAGATCTCCAGAAAGGATAATCTCCTTAAAAGATCAAAAATCAGCTTTTAAGACTGATATTACTCAATCCTAGAGATTGACCTTAAAGATTGAGAATTACAAACTCATGGAATTCAATGATATCTAAACTCGAGCTTGAACGAGAAAATATTTTGATCAAAATTATAAACCGATTTGTTTTCTGAAAACCCTATTTTCAATGCGTTCATTACCATTGAACGTAAAATCCTAGGAATTCACCTGGAATTTATTAGGTCACCTGAACTAAATCGGGTGTCAACCGTAAGAACGGTGGTTGCATAGCATGGTCAAAGACAGGACCTTGTGCCAGACCCAAAAATCATAAGGGTGAGCTTTACTATTGCTCCTACCAAGGATAGTAATTGCGTCCGACACGTTATAGACCATAATTAAAAGCATGTCAAGGGACATTGCCTTAACAGTTGCTTGTTCAACGCTTTCCTTTACAACCGGACGGTAGTTTACCGAAAAGTAATATACGGGACAAGTAAACTGGACGTGTTGCTTTCCAAATACAAGGTTAGCAAGTGGGTGACACAAAACCGCAAGTTTTGAGCTAAAATTTTCAAATCTGAAACCCACCCAACCCACAAAAATATTTTGCAAACACCGGTAAAGGGTTATTCCGGAAAACTTATCTAGGGTAAAAACTAGATTTAATTTTCAAAAGATCAAATGTTTTCATAAAGATCCAATTTCCTTAATGGATCTAAATTGTTATAGTCATGTGGGACTGTAAACCATATCGTTACTACCATTGTTTATACCGCTGTATAGAAATCACTGATGTACAAAGTGTGAAGAATAAAGAAGTGATTCTAGTATTTCAAGACGATATTGCTTGAGGACAAGCAACGCTCAAGTGTGGGAATATTAGATAATGCTAAAAATGAACATATATTTCATAGCATTATTCCTCAAGAAAGACAAGCTTTTAGTTGCAATTGTTCTATTTACAAGTGATATTCGTTTAAATAATAAAAGGTGAAGACAAAAGACAGATTCGACGAATTGAAGACGCAAACGACCAAAAAGCTCAAAAGTACAAAATACAATCAAAGAGGTTCCAATTATTGATAAGAAACGTCTCGAAATTACAAGAGTACAAGATTCAAAACGCAAAGTACAAGATATTAAATTGTACGCAAGGACGTTCGAAAATTCGGAACCGGGACCAGAGACAACTCTCAACGCTCGACGCAACGGACTAAAAATTACAAGTCAACTATGCACATAAATAAAATATAATATTTAAATAATTCTTATAATTATTTATATATTATAATAAATAATAAAAACCGTCGGCAAGAAAGACTCCAAACTGGACTGAGCTGTAATTTCAATCTCCGCGACTCGCGGAGTTTGAAGGCCAAAAATGCCGCGAGTCGCGGAGCCCCAAGTTTTGAAAGTCCCTATAAAAGCAACCGAATTCTGAGCATTTTTCATCATTTTTTCTTCTTCTCTCATAATACTACGTAAATATTTATATTTATATTTATATTTTAATTTTAATTTTAATTTTAATTATAATTCTAATAATAAGGGTATGTTAGCGAATATTGTAAGGGTGTAAGTTAAAATTCTGTCCGTGTAACGCTACGCTATTTTTAATCATTGTAAGTTATGTTCAACCTTTTTACATTAATGTCTCGTAGCTAAGTTATTATTATGCTTATTTAATCTAAAGTAATCATGATGTTGGGCTAATTACTAAAACTGGGTAATTGGGCTTTGTACCATAATTGAGGTTTGGACAAAAGAACGACACTTGTGGAAATTAGACTATGGACTATTAATGGGCTTTATATTTGTTTAACTAAATGATAGTTTGTTAATGTTAATATAAAGATTTACAATTGGGCGTCCCTATAAATTACCATATACACTCGATCGGACACGATGGGCAGGGTATTTATATGTACGAATAATCGTTCATTTAACCGGACACGGGAATGGATTAATAGCCACTAGAATAATTAAAACATGGGTGAAATTATGTACAAGGACACTTGGTATAATTGATAACAAAATATTAAAACCTTGGATTACACTTAGTCAACATCCTGGTGTAATTATTAAACAAAGTATTAAAATCTTGTTACAGTTTAAGTCCCCAATTAGTTGGAATATTTAACTTCGGGTATAAGGATAATTTGACGAGGATACTCGCACTTTATATTTATGACTGATGGACTGTTATGGACAAAAACCAGACGGACATATTAAATTATCCAGGACAAAGGACAATTAACCCATGGGCATAAAACTAAAATCAACACGTCAAACATCATGATTACGGAAGTTTAAATAAGCATAATTCTTTTATTTCATATTTAATTTCCTTTATTTTATATTTAATTGCACTTCTAATTATCGCATTTTTATTGTTATTGTATATAATTGCACTTTTAATTATCGTACTTTTTAATTATCGCAAGTTTATTTTATCGCACTTTTATTATTCGCAATTTCATTATCGTTATTTACTTTACGCTTTAATTTAAGCCTTGTATTTATTTTTAACATTTTACATTTAGGTTTTAACTGCGACTAAAGTTTTAAAATCAACAAACCGGTCATTAATCGGTAAAAACCCCCCTTTATAATAATAATATTATTTATATATATATATTTGTATTTTTATAAAAGTAAACTAATATAGCGTTGAGCTTTGTTTAAAAAAGATTCCCTGTGGAACGAACCGGACTTACTAAAAACTACACTACTGTACGATTAGGTACACTACCTATAAGTGTTGTAGCAAGGTTTAAGTATATCCATTCTATAAATAAATAAATATCTTATGTAAAATTGTATCGTATTTAATAGTATTTCCTGCTAAAATTTAATAGTATTTTATATACACCTCGCGAAACATCAAGCAACCAAGAGGCTTTGAGAACAAGTCCCATCCTGACCATGTCTGCAAATTAAAGAAAGCAATATACGGCTTGAAGCAGGCTCCAAGAGCTTGGTACGGGAAGATTGACGAGTTCTTAGTACAAAGTGATTTCACAGTTGCTCATTCAGATTCTAGTTTATTTGTGAAACAAGATCAAGGAAAACTAGCCATAGTGCTAGTATATGTGGATGACTTAATCATCACGGGAGATCACTATGAGGAGATCCAAAGGACAAGAGAGGATCTGTCTATCAGATTTCATATGAAGGAACTTGGAGAACTCAAACATTTTCTTGGACTCGAAATAGAGCAGAAAAGAGAAGGATTATTTCTGGGACAACAGAAATATGCTCGAGATCTTTTACAAAAGTACGAAATGCTTAATTGCAAACCTATCTCAACTCCGATGGATCCGAATACAAAACTACGAGCAGATGAAGGAAAAAGTCTTCAAGATGTTACCATGTATCGAAAGATGGTCGGAAGTCTTATTTATCTCACACTAAGCCGGCCAGACATATCTTATGCAGTTGGAGTGGTTAGTCGATACATGAGCAATCCGAAGAAGCCTCACCTTGATGTTGTACGACGCATCTTAAGGTATGTTAAAGGCACTATTAACTTTGACATTTTGTACAAGAAAACAAAAGAATGTCACGTGACTGGATATTGTGACGCTGATTACACTGGAGACTATGATACACGACGATCAACAACTGGATACATGTTTAGTCTTGGATCGGGAGTAATATCATGGTGCAGCAAGAGACAACCAACTGTATCCTTATCAAGCACCGAAGCAGAATATCGATCAGCAGCATCAGCAACACAAGAAATTACTTGGTTGAAGCAGCTAATGGAAGATCTTCATCAATCAACAGATTATCAAGTAAAACTTTTCTGTGATAATCTATCAGCTATTCGATTAGCAGAGAATCCAGTCTTCCATGCAAGAACAAAACATATAGAAGTGCACTATCACTATGTACGCGAGAAGGTCCTTGAAGGGGAGATCAAGATGGTGCCAACAAAGACAGATGAACAAGTTGCAGATATATTCACCAAGAGCCTAAGTAAACCAAAGTTTGAAAAATTCAGAGAAGCACTTGGAATAGTCTGCAAGACATCGTTGGAAGAAAACTTGCATTGAGGGGGAGTGTTAAAATACAATGCAAATTTAGAATAATATGGAATTAGTAAATGTATATGGGTAAAATATCTAGATATTAATATGTATATGAAAAATATCTAGATATTAAAATGTATAGAAAAATCTAGATATTTATATGTGTAAGAAATATCTAGATATTTATATGTATAAAAATATCTAGATATTTATATATCCATGGAAATATCTAGTTTCTAGAAACTTCCATGGAGTAGTATAAATATAGGTGGTGGGTTCATTTGTGTAAGGTGTGAGTAAGTGAAGTGTGAAGTAGAGAAGAAGTAAGAAGTGAAGAAGAGTTAGAAGTAGAAGTTGTGAAGAAGTAAGAGTGTGAGTTGAGTCCATAATATTGTAATTGTTTCTTTGTATTAATAAAAGTGTTCTTTGTTAAGTTTTCCGGTTAAGCCTTAGTTCGTGTTTGAGTTCTTAGTGCACTTGTGTTATTTTTATTATATGGTCGGCTCTGCCGCCTAAGTGATATATGGTCGGTTATACCGCCTGAATGATATATGGTCGACACTGTCGCCTAAATATTATTGTGCACTAAGGATTTATAAAATTAAAGGCTAACCAACGTCAAAGTGTTGGTCTAGTGAGTGAGTATAACCTAGGTCCTCTATAGTGGGTGTGTTGGGCTCGTCGAAGCTTTCAACAAAAAATAGGTGATGTACGAATCATCACCCTTACTGTAATGTAACCTTAACTCTTGACTCTTGTAAATCCTCTGTAAAATAAAGCAAATAATTCTCCGTTTGACTATTGAGCTAAACCCTTCTCAAAGTTAGAAATTGGATATAAGCATGTTATATCCTAGTTTCAGTTTGTTCGTATTTATTTATGTATGTTCATTGCTTTGTTCAGTTACTAAGTAATTATCATTCATTATTGTTTGTTGGTGTAACATGATTACTGGCCACGTTTGGGTTGGTTTATTACTAGCAACATGTGCTAGTGTTAGGGATGACCTTACTCGATACATTGGATATTCATCCGATCCATCCATATACCTTGGATATGGACGAATCAAATGGATATGAATACATATATAGATGATCCTAAATGTATACGGATATGGATATGAATGAAAAAAAATTATTCATGGATATATCCCTAACACCCGAAATACATATGCAAATACATAGTATAGATACATGCATACAAAATAACTATGAGACATGTATTTATCATTGCACATACATTTTGTTTGCAACAATATAATAAATTTACTGTCACTACTCATTATAAAACATGTATATCTAACTTAATAAACATATAAATTACACATTGAATTTGTCATAATCTATGTTTAATAGTAAATTTTAGAAATTGTGTTCTATCTTTGAATCAAAGATTGCATACATTCGGGTGGAAGAATTTCAGTTTATGTCATGATATATTTATTGTTTGTCTATTACGTTTATGTTTTCATTACATATTAGAGATACTATAACATTTCGTAAACATCAAACGGATATCCATTAACCCGCTTAATTCACTGAATATGGATATGAATCGATGAACTGAAATTAAATGGATATGAATATGGATGAACGAAAACTAAATGGATATGGATATAGATATCGCCTCACCCGATTTATATCCAATCCATTACCATCCCTAGCTAGTGTGATCAAGTAATTATCTTCGTTGATTGTTGTTTCCTCGTGCAAAAATGGAAAATTGACTCTCCGGTTGTCTCCCACAAACTATTCCCACAATTAACAATTAACAGAGAAAATCGTGTAACTCATAATGTGATGTATGAGAACTTTAGTTTCTAGTTTTTTTTTTTGTTTTTTGTTCATTTCACTTCATAATTTGAATATTCTATATGCATGTTTAATTAATTGGAGATTTCATTTAAGGCGGATAGTTTAATACATTTCAAAAAGAAAAACGGACAATATATATATATATATATATATATATATATATATATATATATATATATATATATATATATATATATATATATATATATATATATATATATATATATATATATATATATATATATATATATATATATATATATATATATATATATATATATATATAAGTTTTAAAATTTTTTTGTATATGTTCAACAAATATATACAATTGTATAATTAAATTTTTATCAATGCTACATATAAATAGTAAAATATTCTAAAGTTCACGAATTATGTAAATATAAATAATAATTTTAACACACTGCGTTACATCTGACATAATAAACACCATCAAACATTTTATACCAAGATGATTTGTTATGTTTTGTACAAATATGATCGATCATATATTCAAAAACTACATTACACATACAAATATATATTAATCATTGCATCTTCATAAATTGTCACAAATCAGTACTTCAATAATCTTAATACTATCGCTTGAGTCCCTTAATCGCTCGTTAGACCTATTGGCCTCTACTATTTTAAACTAAACTAATTGGTTCACTCAAATAACTTAATTTTGAAGATTCTTGATGGCTTGATTAGCACTCATGTAAATAATGAAGAATGTATGATGTTGAAATGACGTTTTGTGTAGTTGATAACAGTTGGAGAAAAATGGATGTAATTAATATAATCGGAGATAGTAGGGCATGTAAATTCAGGAGGACAAAATGATGATAAACAAATGGTCCATCAACCAACCTACAGGAATGAAGGCCGGCAAAAAAAAGTATTGTTAGTTTGTTAACACTTGAGCTTCTTTAATTATGCATTTTTGAACATTAACAAATTTCCATTTTATATTTTATTTATATTTATATGATTATTCCACCAATAGGATAACGTATATTAAAATTGATTCAATACATGTGATTGATGATCACAAGAAAGAAAGTGACATCCCTTCTTATCTTCATAAACCATTTGTTTTTATGCTATTTTATTAATTGATAATTTTAAAATCAATAACACACTGGATGGATTGGATTAATTAGAAGCCTGTGATTATTTGTGTTGTGGTTGTAGCTTATCTTAGTGTCACTTAATTAGCTAAGTGGGTGTAACCACTTCTAAACCACTCTAATCCTTTAAAGCACTTCATCTTTTCCTTAAATATATGCTCGTAGTATTTATTATTCATAAAATAGTCAAAATACCTACTATATATTTCAAAATTTAAAATGTATTTATGTAACGGATTTTTTTTAACGGCAAAGAAATATATTATAATAAAATACTAGCAAGAGCTAGAAAAATTTACATGCAATCTATTTGGTTTTGTTTGTCTAATTTAGCCGAGACTTTTCAAAACTAGAAAAAACAAATTCAAAGCCATTACAACAAGACTATCTAACACGTGACAAATCTAAAACTTCCATGGAAAGCGTAATTGTTGCGAAGACTCCATAAGTTTCAAAGGCCGTTAAGAGCCGCGATATAAACGGAAAATTAATTAATGAATTTCCTTCATTTGTTTAAAAAATAAATCAATTAGAGAGATCATATCGATCAAAAGAATTGTATTTTTGATTCTATTTGTCACTTTGCTTTTATTTGAATGTATAATGTATAATGTTTAATAGAGATAAAAAGAATGTAAGTTGAAACGAATCACGAATGACTAATTAAGTCATTGTAAATGGTTAGTGCCTTCTCTAAATCCTTGCCGCGGGTAGTTTTTAATATAAATTTTGATGTTAGAAAAAAGGGTAGCATACAACACGCAACTCCGACTTTTGTATGTTGTTGCGAACTTATGAGTATTTTCGAAACTTAATTATTTAAAGTGGCATGATCTATCTGTATAACCTCAAAAGGAGAAAATTTTTTAATTTCTCTTATATAAATAAATTCATATCGAAACGTAGATTATAGGGATGCTTGGCATTGCGACCTTAGGATATTACTATCATATACTCCGTAATACTTGATTAAATCGTAAATAATCAACAAAACGTTTTTGACAATAAGGTGATGGTACGTACTTATTAGAGAAAAAAATGCATTTTAGAAAGGGAAAAAAAATTTGACGCATGTTTTCAAAACATCAAAAACGTAAGAACTATATTGAAATTCAATTTCAAACATCCGATAATACACCCTAGGTAAATGGTATGTGAAAATATAAAGAGAGAATTTGTGTTGGTAATGAAGTAGATATGTATATGTATTTAGATATATCTTTCGATAAATTAGACTAGTTTAATGTTACCCTTCATCAACCACGCATGCTTGCCTGAGTGGTCACTGAGTTGTCCAATGAAGCACACCACCCGGGTTCAATCCTTGGCTATGCCAAATTGTTCAAAAAATGAGTGTGACTAGAGGGTGCGCGTAATGCACAAATCACCCGGTACCAGGTCTCGCGCTCGGGGGGCTTGATTACCCGAGGTTTTACCTTCTATGGGGAGCCAATGTGCTCGCTCATAGGAGGGTTCACTACTACATTCCGGCACATTAGACGTGTGGAAAAACCTTTTTAGACGTGTTGAACAACACGTCTACATGTGACGGCTTCAATTGAGTGGTGACATATAGTGCGGTTCAAGGAACCGCTCTGAAAACTCTCAAGTATACGTGTTGTCAAATCGTTAGATTAGGCTGTTCCGTTATGTCTTTTAGACGTGGTCTGTTAGTTGCAATTAGACGTGTTCCGTTAGTTACAATTAGGCGTGTTCCAGTAAATGTTAACCATGGTTAAAATCATATATTTTAAATAATACATGCCAACTACCAGATATTTCTCCTCTCAAATATTTCAAATAATACCCGCCAAATACCAAATGCACATAATATAACAAATTAAGTTTCTACAAAACCAAATTATATATATAAATATATTTAAAGTTTTTACAAAAAAAAGAAAACTATAAATTTAAATTACAATGGAGGAAATTCTAAACTAAAAAAAATTCTAATATAAGGTCGTTATAGCTGGTTCTTTGAGCACTCATCTAACATGTCATCCCTCTTCGTGCCTCTTGCCTTCCTCTGCCAACAACATTTAAATTAATTATTACAAAATTGGTATGCTAAAATGATGAGTACCTGAGATTGTAACTGTTGTAACTGAGATTATAACTGAAATTGTGATGATCTACCTGAGATGAGATCAAATAGGACACGAAAAATGTCATCTTTCAATAATATCGTCTAGCTCGATTGTTATGAGACAAAGCGTAACTTGATTCAATACTCTACAAGTAAGTTGCTGGTAATTGATACCAATCAAAAAGAGCTAAAAAAAACATAGCACAACTTACCTGTTTCAATCATGGCTTTTTCAGGTGAAACACGAACATTCTCGGTAGATATACCAATCGAACGCAGTAGACTGAGCTACAGAGCAAATGTGAGCTTTCATTGATAATGTATCATAAGTGATGCCACAATCAAAGGATAGCAAAAGGTAAAATAAATCAACAAATACATAAGCACTCCAGTGCAAGTAATGGAGACAAACAATATCAACAAACATTCGTAACAAATTTCGTGTAACAGGAGCACTAAAAGGCAGACCACTTATATTGACCAAGCTTGCCACATACTTGTTTCAACAACACTAAAAGCCAGCCCAAATAAACATATGTCATTACACTTAAAGTCTATATATTTAAAGATGAGCAATTGTGCACTGACTAAAAGATCATCAAGTTTCCAAAGAATAACAGAAGGTTAACATGTAAACACATATAGCTTAATTTCATTGGTATATACATAGTAATTGATATGAAATTCACTCAAGTTAATATCAAAGGCAAACAAATCAATGTAGCAAGTTGGTAAGAAAATAAACGAATGACCAAAAAGTGCAGAGGCATACATTGCAAATCAAAAATATGTCAAACACTACCTGAAGAAGTCATCCAACCACTTCAGAAGCACCACCACCAATTCCAACTTCATCAAGAACATCGACGCAAACATGTAATCTTGTAGGACTGTGCAGCAAAAGTAGACCCCAACACACACACACACACAACAAAATCAAAACTTATTCTGTCATCAATATATATGAACACTACATATATTCTTCTTAAATTACTTGAATATCACCTAGGCTTCTTAAATTCAAAATTTTACCACTATCACAATTCACAACTCACAACTACATATACATATATATACACAGATAGACATAGAGTATGTACTTCCAGCAAGTGCCATGCTACTGATAATCCAACAAAGCCTGCCCAAGTATGATTTATATTTACACATTAATGCAGTCATCGTGAAACTGATACATGTGAGAAAAATATATGTTTCTCGAATGTATAAATACTTCCCTAAATAGTTTGAAGATACATATAATCGTTATGAATTCATTTGATTCATAGTTTAAGTTTTAGCTTAAAGGTAGGTTTCGAAATCATTTTATCTACGAAAATAGCAGATAAGAAGAATCAATTCAAAAAACCCAATAAAAATCAATTCATAAAAAACTACCTTAATTTACCTAATTTTAGGCTATGAATAATCATCTTGTGAATAATTAAAGTATTAGGCATCGAAAGTTTGATTAATGGAAAATAGCGTAAGAAATTCAAATAGGTTTTCTGATTTCTTCCATATATGAAACTTAATTCACTGATTATATGAACCCTGACAAAAATAAGTTATATGAACCCTAATTCATTGATTATATGAACCCTAATTCATTCGACAATTCAATTGGATTCAAATAAGTGTCATGCGTAGTACTTTCTATCAATAAAATGTTACACAAACTGTAGTGACCCGAACTTTTCCATGTTTATATATATTAAATGAAATTGTTATTTACATGATTAAGTGTTTCTAACATGTTAAGCAATCAAACTTGTTAAGACTTGATTAATTGAAATAGGTTTCATATAGACAATTGACCACCCAAGTTGACCGGTGATTCACGAACGTTAAAACTTGTAAAAACTATATGATGACATATATATGATTATATATATAGTTAACATGATATTATGATAAGTAAGTATCTCATTAGGTATTTTAACAATGAGTTATATACATAAAATTGAGTTTATTGAATTAAGAAACTCGAAACGATATATATAACGATTATCGTTATAACAACGTCTTACTAAATACATATGAATCATATTAAGATATTGATACACTATGTTTAATCATGATAAATGATAAGTAAACATGTCATTAAGTGTATTAACAATGAACTACATACGTAAAAACAAGACTACTAACTTAATGATTTCGAAACGAGACATATATGTAACGATTATCGTTGTAACAACATTTAACTTTATATATATATATATCATACTAAGATATATTAATATATCATAATATCATGATAATGTAATAATTTAACATCTCTTTAGGTATAATAAACAATGGGTTAACAACATTTAACAAGATCGTTAACCTAAAGGTTTCAAAACAACATTTACATGTAACGACTAACGATGACTTAACGACTGAGTTAAAATGTATATACATGTAGTATTTTAATATGTATTCATACACTTTTGAAAGACTCCAAGACACTTATCAAAATACTTCTACTTAACAATTCTATACAAATCATATCCTAGCTAACTTATATTGTATTATACATGTATTCTAATATATTATGTGTAACGACCCGGAAATTTCCGACCAAATTTAAACCCTAATCTTTATATGTTTCCGACACGATAAGCAAAATCTGTAATATTGAGTCTAGAAAGTTTGAAATCTATATTCAGATAATTAGATACTCTTTGACCATGCCTGTCGATTCACGAACAACTATTTGTAAATAGATACGTGTGTATATATATATAAATAATAATTTGGAAGTATAATTTGAAATATTAAATGAATTGAATATAAAAATTTAGGGAATTTTAGGAACACTTTTATATTTTAACTGTTTAGCTATGGACACAATATAATATCCTAATAAAACCGTCAATACTAATAAACAAAACACATGGATTCTACTGTTTTCAATTTGAATTCATGAAAACTTTACTATACTAAATTTCTATGATTGAGAATTTTATTATTATATATTATATATGTTATATCTACCTAATTCCATTTATATATATATATATATACCCTATTATTGTCGAATTGGACTAATGCATTTATCTTTATTGTTGATTGATACCTCAATAGCCCTACACCAATTGATTTTTGGCAAAAAGGTCCAATGACATATTTTCACTATCTATTAACTAATCTTAATTTAATTTAATTAAGATAAATGAATCCTATGCATAGAGATGCCAACTTGAAACAAACCCCACTTGGAAATAAATGGCTAACGAACTATCATCTGTTTCTGTGATTTTCCTAACATCTCAATCACTACATAATATACTTTATTAGAATATATATATATATCATACATGTGGATATGCAATGAACGAATATATAACCATCACCTTTCTATTCTATTAACACATCCACTTGTTTGTCATTAAATACACTTTCTTTCTGTCATAATCCAACTCCCTATCATTCTATTTTTTTTCCTCCACCTTCCATTGTCTAATATAGTTGCTAGATATAAATATAAATATTCTATATAGATATTAGCATATATATGCATACTTATGAGATACTCACATATAATCACTCTTTCACCAACTCTTTTCTATTGCCATGATCACCATACTGCTCGTTTCTATTTCTTATTCCTCTTGGAACATGATTTATGTTCTTCTTTTGTTTAAACAACCATCACCAAGTACTTGCTCATTGTTTTGGATCAACTCAAACTAACACCACGATCCACCACCTCAAGAACCACCATCACAACCATCTCGCCTCTCATCATCTTCAACACTGCGCCACCACTACCACAAAGTCACCACCATTATCACTTGTATTCCCTCTTTTGTATTTCTGTTTATGGAAAATGAGTAAGACAACCACACAAACCACCACTACGATCACCATAAATTACCATTTAAACTATCACATTATTACTGCGATCAGATTCTGTTTAAACATATAAACCGCCACCAAAACCATCTTCTTCCATATTTTTCTTCTTTTCTTTTCTTCTTTTCTTTTCGTTGCACCATAACCCACCTTCATGATATTAACCACCTTAATTGCCGGTTCCTGTAAACATCGAAGCATCACTAGGCTGTTGTAAACTCGTCATTAATCTCATCACAACAGACCCATGACATCTGTTGCTATAGTTCTACTACTCGTTCCTATTTCCGGATTGAAACCAAACACCACCATCTTTAATCGTTAGTGTATCCCGTTTCAGCATCTCGTTTTTCTGTTCGATCCTCAACCAAAAAGACGGCTATCATTAGTGTTTCTGTTTCGCTGAAACGTATTGCCTGTTCAATGTTAGAACGAGTCACAAAAACCATCGGTTATGGTTTCCCTTAACAACCGAAATCTAAAAATCTTACATTTATTTTGATGGGCTCTTATTGGACTGCTTAATCATTTTTTTTAAACTGGGCTGCTAATCTTCTATTGAGCTGGAGCAAACCCAGTTTCATTTGAAGAATAAGGGGAAAACAGAAAACGGGTAAAAATATTTAAATCCTTAATATTTCAGAAAGAAGTGGGCGGAGCAGATGGTGTAGGTGTTGGGTGTTTAGCTAGATGTCTTGGGTTCGAGACCCGGCCTGGGCAATTTTTTTCAAATATGTTTATATGAGGTACCTATTTAATTATTATTATTACTTTTAATTTTATTATTATTATTATCTTTAATCTTGTATTATTGTTAAAGTAGCAAATAAAGAATTTTTAACTTAACTATATCAATACTTTAATTTATATAAAATTAATACCTTTAATTAAATAATAAAATATATAAATTATTAATATAAAAATCATATCACCAATAATAATAATATATATATATATATATATATTTGCTTACGAGAATATGTATTAATATGCATTGATATATATACGAATGATATAGGTTCGTGAATCCGAGGCCAACCTTAAACGTGTTCAAAGATGTTATATGTATTTTTACTACAAAATACATTAGGTGAGTATATAGTCCCACTTTTAAACTCTAAATATTTCGGGATGAGAATACATGTATTTTATGTTTTACGTTATGGACACCAGTAACTGAAAAATATATTCTACGTTGAGTTGTACCACTGGCATACTTCCCTGTAGCTTGGTAACTGTTATTTACAGCGGTATTGTAAACGCGAATCCTGTTGATAGATCTATCGGGCCTGACAACCCCAACCGGACTGGACGACCAGTATTCAACGGTTGCACAGTACTTCGTTTCGTGACTACACTTGGTACGGTGTAGTAAGATTTCATAATAAAGGGAATATGCGATGTGATTAAATGTTAAGTATGGTTACCAAGTGCTCAACCACTTAGAATATTTTTATTAAACTGTTTATATATGAAATCTTGTGGTCCATAGTTATAACGCTGCTAGCAACAAACCTATATCTCACCAACTTTATGTTGACGTTTTAAAGCATGTTATTCTCAGGTACAAATTAAGTCTTCCGCTGTGCATTAGCTCATACTAAAGGCATTACTTGGAGTCGATCATCGCAATGGAACCAAATGTTGAAGACTCTGTCCAGATGGATAAGGACGGGTCTTTACATTATGTAATCTTGGGATACCATAGACACGTATGCAAATGTTTTGACATATCATATCGATCCATGTATATATATTATTTGGAACAACCATAGACACTCTATATGCAGTAATGTTTGAGTTAGCTATACAGGGTTGAGGTTGATTCCAAAAATATATATACTTTGAGTTGTGATCTAGCCTGAGACGTGTATACACTGGGTCGTGGATTGATTCAAGATAATATATATCAATTTATTTCTGTACATCCAACTATGGACAACTAGTTGTAGGTTACTAACGAGGACAGCTGACTTAATAAACTTAAAACATCAAAATGTATTAAAAATGTTGTAAATATATTTTGAACATACTTTGATATAAATGTACATATTTGTTATAGGTTCGTGAATCGACCAGTGGCCAAGTCTTACTTCCCGACGAAGTAAAAATCTGTGAAAGTGAGTTATAGTCCCACTTATAAAATCTAATATTTTTTGGGATGAGAATACATGCAGCTTTATAAATGTTTTACAAAATAGACACAAGTACATGAAACTACTTTCGATGGTTGAATGATCGAAGCCGAATATGCCCCTTTTTGCTTGGTAGCCTAAGAATTAGGGAACATCACTAATTTTGAGAATTAGTGCACGCCTAATTGACGCGAATCCTAAAGATAGATCTATTGGGCCTAACAAATCCGATCCAAAGTACCGGATGCTTTAGTACTTTGAGTTTTATATCATGTCCGATGGATGTCCCGGAATGATGGGGATATTCTTATATGCATCTTGTTAATGTCGATTACCAGGTGTTCACCATATGAATGATTTTTATCTCTATGTATGGGATGTATATTGAAATATGAAATCTTGTGGTCTATTATTACGATTTGATAAATATATAGGTTAAACCTATAACTCACCAACATTTTTGTTGACGTTTAAAGCATGTTTATTCTCAGGTGATTATTAAGAGCTTTCGCTGTTGCATGCTAATATATGGACAAGATTTGGAGTCAGCATGCTTGTATAATATTGTTTAAAACTACATTCCAAATTTACTTTGTTGTAACATATTATTATTGTAAACCAATATGTATAGGTAGTGTGTAAGTGCGATATTTTTAGATTATCATTTCTGATAATCTAGGTGGTGTCCTTTTAACCTTGTCGATAAAATAAAGGTTATGGTTTGTTTTAAAAACGAATGCAGTCTTTGAAAATGTCTCATATAGAGGTCAAAACCTCGCAACGAAATCAATTAATATGGAACGTTTATAATCAATATGAACGGGACATTTCACAAACATCAACGTACATATAAAGGAAGAATCAACGCAGTTGAAAGAATAAATTAGGGTTTGTAGTACCTTGACAACATTTTCGCCGACGTTGGGCTTGTCGTCATCAACATCATAATGTAATGGTATATCAGTGATAAAGGATGTTCTACCCATAAACCCTAATTCAATCAAATATAAATATTACATAGGAGAAAATTTAGAGATGAATGAATTGATCATTTTGAGAGAAAGAGAAATTGAATTTAGGTTTTTTTTTCCCCTCAATTGGGTGACTGCTTATACAAAGGCGTTTCTATCATGGGATTAGCTAAAATCATGGTTAGAAATAGTATATAGTATATAAGGATAAGGATAATTAGTAATAGGAATTAGGATGAGGTAAGGTTAAAATTTTTAAAGTGATTTAGAAGGAACAAGCCCGCCTAAAAGACTTAATAACACCTCTAAATTAGACGTGTTCTGTTAACTTATGTTAACAGAACTGTAAGGGTTAGGTTGATTAAATGGAGCTCGTTAACTTATATGACCCGTTAACATATTTAAACTTATTTAGACGCGTTCCAGTTAAAAGGCGTTTGTTGCAAACTAATTAGACGTGTTTTTTTTTGTTGTAACTTATTAGACGTGTTCGTCATTTAGACGTGTTCTTAGCAAAACTTATTAGACGTGTTGTTTTTTCATTCAGACGTGTTCCTGGTAAAAGTTATTAGACGTATTGTTAATTACATGTGTTCCTTGAAATACTTGTTAGACGTGTTGTCAATTAGAGGTGTTCCTGATAAAAGTTGTTAGACGTGGTTACCAATTAGAGGTGTTATACTTATTTAGACGTGTTGCAGGTTTCTAATTAGACGTGTTGCTACTATTATTTAGACGTGTTCCGTATTTTTTTTTTTTGTAAAAACCTTAATTAGACGTGTTCCCTTTGATAAATTAGACGTGTTATGTAGTGAACACGTCTAAATGAAGGGCTCTAAATGAGCCGAAATGTAACAGTGGTTTTCTCGCTTACTTAAAAAAAATAAAAAATGTTACCCTTCATCATCTAATAGACTAAAAGTTATGGGTTCATTTGCTTTTTTGGGAACCGACAAAGTATGTGCGTTGTCGTTTTTTGCTTCGGATTTACGGTTCATCTATTATATTCCTATTTGTTTATTTTATCTTACCACTATGCGCTTTTTTTTCCCTTTATCGTTTCAGCGAAGCGAAGCCAACCCAATTATTACTAGTCAGTCTAATATACACTAAACACTTTTTTTTAAAGTAAAACTATCATTAATATATAACCAAGAAATATACGGAGTACATGATACAACGTAACATAGTAACTGAGTATAGCTGCTGCTGCTGCTAGTTCGACCCGATTACAAAATTAACAACAGTATAGCATAGCTGATGCCAGTTCTACCCGATTACAAAATTAACAACGGTATAGCAGCAAGACATCTACTTATGCTAACCAAATTACACACAATATAAACAAATGAAACTAAACGCACAACATATGAAAAGGATGAGGGGTTTAGCATACTCTAACTCTATCATTAAGTGGAAGGATGTGGAAACCCGCGTTAATCAACCATTGGTGTCAATCGATAGCCGACTTTTTAACTCCTTTTGAGGTTCATTGTTAGGAATTTAGTTGAATATCTTTAAGAATTGTGGATGGATCCCAACTAGAATTACGAACTATCTTGTTATTCCGGTTTTTCCAAATCATTTATCTGCATACCCATTCCGTAACTTTCCAAATGCGTTTTCCCAAATCAGAATTAATGTCTTGATGTTCGTTTGAAAAGACCTCCTCGATATTACTTACAGATGTACTATCAAAGCCCCGCCAGCGTAATATTCGATCCCAAATTAATTTAACATGTTTGTATTTGATGAAAATATGTTCCACCGGTTCCAAGTCATCGTCGCAAAGGGGACATCTAATCGAGTCAAGATCAAAACCTCTTTTATCGAGTTCAACACGAACCAGTAGCCTTTGAAGTCGCGCTCTCTAAGCGAAAATACCAACTTTAATTCGGACAACATTGTTGCCAAACAGGGAACTGAAGTGTAACATCCCGTTTTTCCCATATGTGATTTAAGATACGTGATTGGCCTTTAGAACGTTTATACTTGATCGTATATGTGTTTAAATGATTTAAAGTGTTAATTTTATGTACACGAGTTATATATATATATATATATATATATATATATATATATATATATATATATATATATATATATATATATATATACATGAGAATGTATACATGTATAGGTATAAGCATGGGTTAGGAGTGTACTAAGTCGAGTGAGACTTTATGGTGAAGTTTTGATGTATATACGAAGCAAGAACGGAGTGTACACCTTGTATAAACAATAGTTGGTTTAAATTGTCAAATGTGGTCAGATTAGGCCATTGTCGCACCGCGGTGGGGAGAAGTCGCGCCGCGACACTAAACGTGAATCAAGATCAGGAGGAGAAACAAGCAGCTCAAAAATGGTGTGTAATGCCGCGCCGTGGAGAAACGGGGTCGCGCCGCGACCATACGGCCAGCCTGATCCAAAATTCAGTTTTTAAAAGGGTTGGTTCAAGGGTATTTTTGTCTTTTTGCGTGTGGATCAGATTGTGGCTCAAATATCATCCACTTATCTCATTTCTTCATTTTCTTTTCTCTTTTCTTTCTCCATTTTTCTCTCAAACATAAAACCCACATAGATTCAAAGTAAGATTTGAAGGTGAAGATTTGTGAATCGATCTTTGGAGCAAGAAGTAAAATTGTTCCCCTCGTTCTTAGCTACGACTTGATAGTGTTGGTAAGTCTTGACTCCGTGTTTTGAGTCTTAGTTGATTTATGGCTAGGGTTGTTCATTTGAGACTTGTAAGACCCATTTGGGGGTTAAATGGGTGAATTTGGGTTAAATTGATGTAAGAAAACCCTAATGGTTATAATTTAGGGTTTGGTCATTTAAATTGAGGTTTGTAAGTGTTAATTGTGTTGTTAGTCACTAATACACTTGTGTAATGATGAAAGATGGCTAATGGTTTCAAGTTTGACCAAATTTGTAAGTCTAAGTGTTAAAATGGGTCAAACGGGTAATGGTTGACCTAGTTGGGTGAGATGGGTATGAAATACCCATAAATTGTGTTGGTTCGTGTTAGTAGACTTTAATCACTAGCTTTTAGTGAATTATGATGAGTCTTGGCCATTTATGGGTGGTTTTGGTGTAAGTGAGTTATTTAATGCAATTGGGTCATTAAATACTCAAGAGTTAAGTATTGTGGTTAGTTCCACAAGTTTGTGTATTGAATGTGTACTTAATGTATTAGGTACTTTGCTTTGAAGCTTACAGAAGTATTTAATCACCATCGGTGTGATAAGGTGAGTGGAATAATTATGCGTGTACGTATATAATGTATTTATTTGTGTAACGTGAAATGTGGGATAGTCACGGTGTTTAAGACACCACATTCTACGTAACGAGTGGGATAGTCGCGGTGTTCAAGACACCACTCATGGTTTGATTGACATGTGGGATAGTCGCGGTGTTTAAGACACCACATTGTCATGGGAGTGAGATTGTCGCGGTGTTTAAGACACCACTCATGGTTTGATTGACATGTGGGATATTCGCGGTGTTTAAGACACCACATTGTCATGGGAGTGGGATTGTCGCGGTGTTTAAGACACCACTCATGGTTTGATTGACATGTGGGATAGTCGCGGTGTTTAAGACACCACATTGTCATGAGAGTGGGATTGTCGCGGTGTTTAAGACACCACTCATGGGTTTGATTGACATGTGGGATAGTTGCAGTGTTTAAGACACCACATTGTCATGGGGGTGAGTTAGTCGCGGTGTTTAAGACATCACCCGGGGGATTAGTGATTACGCGGTGTTAAGTACACTAATGGATGTTATGATGTAAGACCCTAATATTTATTGTACATAGAGTATAAATGGCGTACATGAAGTGTATGATGCAGGGCGTAAATTATAAGCTCAGAAACTGCCCAGACCAGTGTGCGCGCCGCGCACCATAAGGTGAGCGCGCCGCGCACTATGCCTGCGACAGTTTCCTGTCTTTTTCTATTTTTAGTTTAATGAGGGGATTTTTGGTCATTTCACATGAGGCCGGATCTGTGGACTTATCAGCTGGTTTGGATCCATTGTTGGATCATTTTCACATCCACAAACACTCTCAACTATCTAGAGAGAGAGGGAGATTTCTAGAGAGAGAATTGGGGTTTTGGAGAAGCAGCAGCTTGGTCTGATCAAAAGCTCAAGTGTTAAAGTTGTTCACCTCGTTCCTAGCTATGTTTTGGTTGTTGTGGTAAGTTCTAACTCCGAATTTCATTGTTTGATTTTGATATTCAAGTTAGGGTTTGAACTTAAATTATAGATAAACCCATTTTAACTCTTGAAGTGAGTTTAGTGATGCTAGTAATCGGGTTTATGGTTGTTGTTGGCGGGTTTTGGGTTGGTGAACAAATTGGCCATGATTAGGACTTGTAATTGGGTTTAATCACTAGGTTTAGTGATTATGGAAGTGTTGGAATCCATTATAGTGTATTTGAAAGACTAATTTTGAAATAAGTCAAAATTAGGGTTTATGGGTGATTTTGAGAATCATAAGTGTTTAACACTTACGATTGGGTTAAATTGGCATATAAGGATCATTCTCACTTGTGTTAGTGATTATTGGTTAGTTTGAGCGCGTTTTGTGTTTGTAAGTGCAATTGGTCAAATTTGCACTAAGTGTCGAATTGAGTTGGTTTGTAAATCCACTCTAAGTGTGTTGTTGTATTTGTGATAATGGAATAGGTACTTTCCATTGATGGGTTGCGGATTATTCGGTGGCATTCATCAAGGCGACAAGGTGAGTGTTAATATCCTATGTGCATATGTATGTGTAGGATGGGTGCGGGTCGGGTGAAGTAGTTCTCGGTTATAGAGCTCACTTCACATATAGGTGGATTTGATGGACTTGTGTATAGGTCCAATTGGCACGGTTGTGCGTTTTGGTTGACCACCTTTGGCAAGTACACATCTTGTGTGTACGTTATCACACGTGGTTGTGATGTGGATGATATAACCCCAATGGCGAAGGGTTTCGATATTGAGAAGTGAGTCATGTGTGGATGCGGATTCACGATGACGCGTGTAGTTTTCGGTCATCTTATTGAGTTGTGAAGTGGATCACGTGTGGATGCGGATTCACGATGACGCGCGTAGTTCGGTCATCTTATTGAGGTAGTGATCTCGTGTGGTTGCGGATTCACTAAGGCTCGTGTAGTTCGGCCAACCTCGATGTTGTTGTGCTAGTGAAGATAGTAGTCTCGTGTGTATGCGGATTTACTAAGGCTCGTGTAGTTCGGCCAATCTTCATTGTGGTATTCGGTTTTCAGTATTTGGGTTAAGGGGTAACCTTGGACGTTTATATATAGTTTTATATATATATTTTCGTACTGTTGTTATGTAGCTAACCCTCCGGGTGTAGCTTATTGGCATTGTTCACATCGTCGTTGGTGAACTTATGTTTGTTGATGTATCCTTAACTTGTTGCTTAGTGATCGTACGGTATGCTTAGCTTAGCTTACCTTTATGCTTGGATTCTCCGGTATGAAGTATTTGATTATTTGTGTGGCGTGTCCATTTTATGCATATATATGTATGTAGTATATTTTCACTCACTAAGCGTTAGCTTACCCTCTCGTTGTTCACATTTTTATAGATTTGCATGGATGCGGTGGCTCGGGTAAGCGTGGGGACTAGTGGACTTGCGTAGTTGCTTAGAAGATCTTGCTTTTGGATTTGATTAGGATTGGGTAGCATATTCCCAATCACCATGCTCGGTCTTTATTTTGTATTAAAAGTCATGTGGTCGAAACTTGTACTTTGTACTTAAAGGGTAATTTGGGCATATGTGGGCCCGATGTCGTAAAACTCTTTTTATTATTGGAACGTGTTAGTTTAACATAATATAACATGTGGTTAAAAGTGTTTCGTCCAAAAGTGTCGGGAAGCAAGATATTTTTACGAAAATTGGAAAAAAGTGGACAGCGGGCTGCCAGGCCCTGTGCGCGCCGCGCACAGGTGGGGCTGCGCGCCGCGCACCCCATCTGGACAGTTCAGTTTAATTTTTTTTTTTATTTCACGTTTTTGGTCGGTTAACGGGTTGGGTTGTTACAAGTGGTATCAGAGCATGGTCTAAGGGATTTAGGCGACTTGAGATAGGTGCCTAGACTTAGACTTTTGTGTGTGCTTAATTTTGTGCGGGACTTGTAGGAGTACGGGTCGGAATGGGTTATAGTTAGTGCCTTGTTTGTAGGCGGACTGACGTTTATATTAATATGCGGATATTATTAATATGTGATTGCGTTGTATTTGGTTATGTTTGCGGTTGCATATATATCATCGAGCGAGGCGGTCATTGTACTAACTAGTTGATACGGCGTGTATGCGTAATAAGGACTTGCAAACCTTATTACGGGTGCAAATCGTGTCTAGCAAGTGATGTACGACGAGTGTTTAGCAAGATGGAGCGGTATTGTGTGTGTGCTTTATACGTTCGTGATCTAATCGCTATGCATTCCATAGAATGGCGACGGGAAACAGGATCGAGATGAACGATTTGGAGTTTAACGCTAGAGTTGCGGCCGCCGTTGTGAAGCAAATGAGTGCGTTTCGAGAAGAAATGGATAGGAAGTATTCCGAACTTCAAGGTAGTAGTGGAATGGAGCGTTGTCTTAAGAGCTTCATGAGGACTAAACCCCCAATGTATGACAGGAAACCGGATCCTTTGGTAAGCACAACTTGGATCTCGGATATCGAAGGGTGTTTTCGTACTATTGAATGCCCTCCCGAGAAAAAGACAAGACTCGCTACTAGTTTGTTGCGGAGTAGGGCGAATGATTGGTTGGATGGTAAGATTGATCTTGTCGGTGGCAAAACGTTTATGGCATTATCGTGGGACGAGTTTAAGAAAGAATTCTTCGAGGAGTTCCGAACTTCAGCCGATTTGTCGGAAATGCGTAATGAGTTGCGAAATTTGCAACAGGGTTGTAAGACCTGAATATTTATTGTACGGAAGTGTAATTATGCTACATAGAGTGCAGGAAGCATTGTGTAAAGAATCTGACCAGACATGGGTGCGCGCGCGCGCGCACCATAAGGTGTGCGCGCCGCGCACGTGGCATTCAACAGAATTCAGCCTTTTTCTATTTTAAGTTTAATGAAGGGATTTTTGGTCTTTTCACTTGAGGCCGGATCTCAGTCCTTATCAGCTGGTTTGGATCCACTTTTGGATCACTTTTCACATCCACAAACACTCTCAAGTATCTTAGAGAGAGAGAGAGAGGGAGAATTCTAGTGAGAGAATTGGGGTTTTGAAGAAGAAGGAGCTTGAGTTGATCAAAGTCTCGAGTGTTAAAGTTGTTCACCTCGTTCCTAGCTTCGTTTTAATTGTTGTGGTAAGTTCTAACTCCAAATTTCATTAATTGATTTTGATATTCAAGTTAGGGTTTTGAACTTAAATTGTTGATAAACCCATTTAAACTCTTGAAGTGAGTTCTTTGATGCTAGTAATCGGGTTTATGGTTGTTGTTGGTGGGTTTTGGGTTGGTGAACAAATTGGCCATGATTAGAACTTGTATTTGGGTTTAATCACTAGGTTTAGTGATTATGGAAGTGTTAGAACCCATTTGTGTGTTTGAAAGACTAATTTTTGAATTGGGTCAAAATTAGGGTTCATGGGTGATTTTGAGAATTATAAGTGTTTTACACTTATGATTGGGTTAATGTAGCATATTAGGACCATTGTCACTAGTGTTAGTAATTATTGGTTAGTTTGGGAACGGTTTGTGCTTGGAAGTGCATTTGGGTCGAAATTATACTAAGTGTCAAATGGGTTGGTTTGTAAGTCAACCTTAATTGTGCTGTGTGTATTGTGATAATGGAATAGGTACTTTCCATTGGCGCGTGGCGGTTTATTTCGGTTGCATTCATCAAGGCAAGGTGAGTGTTAATATCCTATGTGCATATGTATGTGTAGGATGGGTGCGGGTCGGGTGAAGTGATTCTCGGCTATAGAGCTCACTTCACATATAGGTGGATTTGATGGACTTGTGTATAGGTCCAATTGGCACGGTTGTGCATTTTGGTTGACCACCTTTGGCGAGGTACACGTTTTGTGTGTACATTATCACACGTGGTTGTGATGTGAATGATATAACCCCAACAGCGAAGGGTTTTGATGTTGAGAAATGAGTCACGTGTGTGTTCGGATTCACGATGACGCGTGTGGTTTCGGTCATCTTATGGTATCGAGAAAGTGAATCTCGTGTAGTTCGGATTCACGGTGACTCGTGTAGTTCGATCATCTTATTGAGGTGGTAATCTCGTATGGTTTCTGATTACTAAGGCTCGTGTAGTTCGGCCAACCTCGATGTTATTGTGGTAATGAAGATAGTAGTCTCGTGTGGATGCGGATTACTAAGGCTCGTGTAGTTCGGCCAATCTTCATCGTGGTAATCTTTTGGTTTCGTTATTCGGGTTAAGGGGTTAACCTTGGGCGGTTTACGCCTTGTTGTATATTGTTGTATTATTTTGATGTAGCTAACCCTTCGGGTGTAGCTTGTTGGAATTGTTCATAGCGTCGTTGGTGAACTTACTTGTCGTTAGTAGCTTGTCGCTTAGTGATCGTACGGTATGCGTAGCTTAGCTTGCCTTTATGCTTGGATACTCTGGTATGCGGTATTTGATTATTTGTGTGGCGTGTCCATTTTATGCATATATATGTATGTAGTATATTTTCACTCACTAAGCGTTAGCTTACCCTCTCGTTGTTTACATTTTTATAGATTTGCTTGGAGACAGTGGCTCGGGTAAGCGTGGGGGCTAGTGGACTTGCATAGTTGCTTTAGAAGATCTTGCTTTTGGATTGATTAGGATTGGGTAGCATATCCCCAATCGCCATGCTCGGTCTTTATTTTGTGTTAAAAATCATGTGGTTGAAAACTTGTATTTTGTACAAAAGTCGTAAAACGGTCGATGTGGGCCCGGTCTCGTAAAACTCATTTTATTATTGGAACGTGTTATTTTTAACTAATATAAAATGTTTTGAAAAGCGTTTGGTCTAAAAGTGTCGGGAAGCAAGAGATCTTTTTACGAAAATTGGAAAAAGTGGACAACGGGCTGCCAGGCTCTGTGCGCGCCTCGCACAGGTGGGGCTGCGCACCGCGCACCCCATCTGGTCAGCTCTGTTAAATTTTTTTTATGCTGCGTTTTTGGTTGGTTAACGGGTTGGGTTGTTACAAGTGGTATCAGAGCATGGTCTAAGGGATTTAGGTGACTTGAGATAGGTGCCTAGACTTAGACCTTTGTGTGTGCTTATTTATTGCGGGACTTGTAGGTGAACGGGTCGGAATAGGTGGTAGTTAGTGCCTTGTTTGTAGGTGGACAAATGTTTATATTAATATGCGGATATTATTAATATGTGATTGCGTTGTATTTGGTTTATGTTTGCGGTTGCATATATCATCGAGTGAAGCGGTCGTGGTACTAACGAGTTGATACGGCGTGTGTGCGTAATAAGGACTTGCAAACCTTATTACGGGTGCAAATCGTGTCTAGCAAGTGATGTACGACGAGTATTTAGCAAGATGGGGATGGTATTGTGTGTGTGCTTTATACGTTCGTGATCTAATCGCTTTGCATTCCTTAGAATGGCAACGGAAAATAGGATCGAGACGAACGATCTAGAGTTTAACGCTAGAGTTGTGGTCGCCGTTGCGGAGCAAATGAGTGCGTTTTGAGAAGAAATGGATAGGAAGTATTCCGAATCTCGGAGTAGTGGTGAAATGGAGTATTGTCTTAAGAGCTTCATGAGGACTAAACCCCCGATGTACGACGGAAAACCGGATCCTTTGATAAGCACAACTTGGATCTCGGATGTCGAATGGTGTTTTCGTACTATTGAATGCCCTCCTTAGAAGAGGACAAGACACGCTACTAGTTTGTTGCGGGGTAGGGCAAAGGATTGGTTGGATGGTAAGATTGATCTTGTCAGTGGTGAACCTTTTATGGCGTTATCGTGGGACGAGTTTAAGAAGGAATTCTTCGAGGAGTTCCGGACTTCAGAAGACTTGTCGAAGTTGCATAATGAGTTGCGAAATTTGCAACAAGGTTCCATGGATTTGAATACTCTCAAGACGACCTTTATGGCGAAGGCTCGTTTTTGCCCAGAGTATATTGGGAATGATCGGATGTTGATGGAAGATTTCTATCGGACCTTGAATGATGAGTTACAGGGTAAGATTAACGTTGTTCATGTGAACTCGTTTGCGGAGTTATTCAACATGGCTAGGGGTTTCGAGTCGTATTCGCGATCAAAGATGGGTGAACCTTCAAGTGAGAGAAGGGTTGTTTCGTATGGTGCTCCAAGTAAGAGGACTAAGGGTCCGAGTTTGAGCACGGGTGGTACGCGGACGAGTATATCGGATTCTAGCGCGCCTAGATGTTACAATTGTGGCGTGAGGGGTCACAAGTCTTGGGAATGTTCGATGCCAAAGGGTGATGGCATGGTGTGCTTCATTTGCCAAGAAGAAGGACATCGTAAGTCGGAATGTCCCAAGTTAGCGGAGACGGGTGCGGCAAGGAGACGTTAAGGTACGTTTCATTTTAATAAATATGTCCTTTGATTATTTATTATGTGCCGTTGAGTTTGAGTTATTAGATGCATTGTGTTGTGCATGTTATTGATATGGGTGACCTTCCTAATGGAAGTACCCTATGGTGATGTTTGATTGTCGGGCGAAGGGCGTAAGACTTGGCGCAACCAAGCATTCCTTAGTATTTGGGAAATGTTTCTACCAAGCCATGGAAATGGGTTTTGGTGTTCGGTTGTTAAGCGCGTGTTCGCTTTTGTGTTGAAGTTGATGAACCATGAGGTTCGACGGGTGAGATGAAACCCGAGAAATTGAGTGTTGATCTCGATGCATGTTGGTAAAGGAGTCTACGTGACGCGACATTAGGTGCCTCTTTTATACCTACTAGTGTGGTGTTCGACTCCGATTGTGTTGCGGTTACATTGTACAAAGGGTACAGAAGTGAAACCCTTAGGTACATGAGTGATCGGGTGAAATTTGACAAACTAAAGCAATTGGATGATTGCGAGAGTATAGTTTGTGTAATTTGTGGTACACTTTTCGTTCGAAGTGTTTAAGAATAGGTTAAGATCCTTAGTATGCTCAAGGTTGGAGCAAGATGTGGTGATGGGTAATGTGAACCCAATTGTTAGTAAAGTCTACCTTTGGTAGCATTGTACGGTTGTACAAGATGCGGTTATGGAACGTAGTTCCAAGTGGGGGAGTTACACTCCTGCACGAGGAAGTCCTTGTGTGAGAATTCGGATGACGTTTTTAGTAGATCCGGAATTTGTGTCGGGACCTAGATTTGGTCGATTGTGGTAAAGTACAATTTCGGTTAAATTGTACTTATGGTTTTGGATGTAAATTATCACCGAGTTGATAATGTGGTAATCTCGTTGAGAGATAATGGACGTGTTTGACGAGCAAGGTGAAATCCCTTGGTTAAGGGATGTGCGTGGTGGATTCTCTTTTAGAGAATTTTCGTTTTGTGCCTATGTTCGATATAGGCGGTTCTTGCTCGATTGTATAAATGGTTAGTGGTATCTGTTAGGATTCACTATGGCATAGCAGAGCGCGATGTTACGTTACTCGTTGTTGAGGCCAAAAGAGCGTCGATTGGTGAAGCATGACCGTTGACGGGGTCCGCTGACTTCATCATGGGAGTGGTGTTATATCGGTGAAGCATGACTGTTGACGGGGTCCGCTGACTTCATCCGGTGTTGAGATTGGGAAGTGGATCGCGTGTGTTTGCGGATTCACGATGACGCGTGTAGTTTCGGTCATCTTATTGTGGAAGTGAGTCGCGTGTAGTTCGGATTCACAAATGACTCGTGTGGTTGCGGTCATTGTATTGAGGAGTGAGTCGCGTGTAGTTCGGATTCAAAAATGACACGTGTGGTTGCGGTCATTCTATTGGGATAGTGACTCTCGTGTAGTTCGGATTCACTAAGGCGCGTGTAGTTCGGCCAATCCCGATTGTTGTGTGGTGGAGGTAGTGAGTCGCGTGTGGTTGCAGATTTGCTAACGCGCGTGTAGTTCTCGGCCAGCCTTCATGTTGTTTGTGACGATCGCTCCAAATCCATATGGGCGAACACGTCATTCATCGATTTCATTGCGAGGTTTTTGACCTCTATATGATACGTTTTGTAAACATTGCATTCTTTTGAAAAGGCACACCATAAATGAATATTTAAATCAAAGGTTTTCGACATGTGATGATTTCTACATATAGACAATCATCGTAAATAATAGTTTACAATAGTACTTCCGTTGACAATGCAGTCAAAATAAGATACATGGTGATGATTTGGTGAATGCAATGTTTCCTTGAAAAATATGCCATGTAAGACTCCATGCACATAGCTTGTCTAACATATAAGCAAACAGCGAAAGACTTCTAGGGAACCTGAGAATAAACATACTTAAAAGTGTCAAAACAAAGGTTGGTGAGTTCATAGTTTTAATGTTGCACATAATCTGTATATAAAGGTGGATCACAAGATTTCAGTTGTTTCATCCAGAAACGTTTATCAAAATATTCTACAAAATTGAGCACCCTGGTAACTAAGCTTTAACGTTATAATAAGTAACCCTGTTTTAACATACATGCAACCAACATGTACAATACACACAAACCAACGTGTATTAAACTCAAATAGCATAAGTAACGACCCGGCTTTTTCGACTTGCTTTTGTGCCTTGTGTTTTTGCGAAACTGCGTATTTGTGCGTACTGTGTTACTTTATACTCTGGAAACTTGATTTACATGGTTTACTTAAATTTATATGTTAAAACGTGCCTTAGAGTACGTACGATACATAACTTGATCATTGGAAGCCTTTATAACCGTTAGTGTTATTTGACGTTTCGAATAAACCGCGAACTTGCGCGCACGTTTAGCTTTTGTCATAATCGGAATATTATGACTGCGAAATATTAATTATTATTTTATAATAATAATTACCTGGGTTTTTGGATGCTTAATTACGCGTAGTAATTTAATTATGCACAATAGTTAGTCTTGTTAGACTTTCTACCTTGTTGGGCTCAAGCCCACCCTACTCTAGCTAGTGACCCAATTAATTAGCCCTTGTCCATGTCATCAATCCTTTTCAAATTCCTTGCTTATAAATACTAGCCCTTGTCCATGTCATCAATCCTTGTCAAATTCCTTGCTTATAAATACTAGCCCTTGTCCATGTCATCAATCCTTGTCAAATTCCTTGCTTATAAATACTAGCCATTTACCTCTTATTCAAATCACTTGCTCATTTGGTTTTCACACACACTTGTTCTTTCTTTCTTTCCTTTCTAGTATTGCTTGTAAGTCTTCTTTTTCTTCTTCTTTTCCTTTCATTTTCGTGGCCATCATCATCATATTATGGAGATCAAAGTTCCTTTTAGCTTTGATCTTGCTTATATCTTGTTGATTCAAGCATGAATCTTTCAAGAACATGGAAGATTCAAGCTTTCTAGCTTTGAATCTTCACCAACTTTGTAGATTCATCTTTCTTTTACTTTAATCTTTTTATTTTGTGATAAAGATTCAAACTTTTATTTGTTATCTTCATATATCTTAAAGATCCAAGCTTTATACTTCAAGATCTTCAAGAACACTAAAGGTTCAAGCTTTCTAGCTTTGTGACCTTATAAATTGTGTGAAAGGGATCCAAGCTCTCTAGCTTAGGGTTCCATCACCTCTTTTGACTTGGATCATGTTCATACTTGTTTGATTGATGTAAAGTTTGTAACTTTGTTTGTAAATAGGACTTGTAATTGTGTTAAGACTAAGGATATGATGTAACCTTGGTTCATCATCCATCTAAGACTCTTAAATGAGTTGTGTTACCACTTGGTCTTAACATATTGTGTATTGATGGTAGAATCTTGGTCAAAAGTGATGCTAAACCATCAACGAGTTGTACACTTGAAGCTACAGCATCAAGGATGAGAACCGTGATGAGCATCAAGCACCAAGAACCTCACCGGAGCACTTGTCCACTGATTTTCGTATCTGATCAGACCACCTGGGCTACTGGAAAGTTGATTTTCAGTTAGTTCGGTTTGAGTAGATGATTTTCCATTTATGCCTCATCTTAATCCGAGTTACGGTTTAGGATTTATGGCCCTCTGAGAGTCACTACACCCTATTAACGTTGTGCTGAAATTTCTGACCTACTCGCACTTAAACCGTCGCCACGGTCAAACGAAGACGAGTTAGGTTCTGAAAATTGGTCAGCGGTTAGGGGACTCACATATGGAGCCATAGCCACTGACTATCCATCTTTTCGATTTACGTAGAGGTCGCAGCAGCTGACCGAAGTCAGCCTATTGTTTCGATCTCTATTCTTGTCGAACTTACTTAGCTTTTATGATGATGAATGATGATGATGATGACACTTAAACTTACTTTATGCACTATTAGAATTTATAAAAACAACCTACTGACCTAGTAACCCTTGATTTAGGTTGACGACCTTTCGGACCGACTTACTACTTGCGTACTTTCATTACCGACTTTACCGCTTTTATCATTGTGAGTTATAGCATTCCCTTTTTACTTTAACTTATTTTGGGAACTGAGAATACATGCGGATTTTATGTTTTACATACTAGGCACGAGTACTTAAACTTATATATGTGTGGGTTATACAACGGCAGAAACATTCCCTTTAGCTCGGTAACGTTTAGTCATTGGTTTTTGAACCGGTGAACGCGAATCTTAGATATGGATCCATAGGGTTTGACATCCCCACTCGGGCTAGTCGCGCTAGCATTTAACGAGTGTTTAATACTTCGTGAATATACGCACACGCCAAGTGTACTTTCAGGGGGTTATAAATGTTAAGTCTAGTTACCGGGTGCCCACGGTTATACATATACTTTATCATACTGATTTGAATTACTGATTTGAAACGCTTGTTTGAAGCACTGAAATCTCGTGGCCTACATTACATTACTGAATACAAACAAACTATAGCTCACCAACATTCGTGTTGACTTTTTAAGCATGTATTTCTCAGGTGTTTAGACGTTGTTGCTTCTGCTGTTAGCCTTGCTATTCTAGTCTCGGTGTATAGACTTGCTGTTACAGACTTGCTGTGTTAGACTTTCGTTGCATTACTTAGAGATGTCTCAAGCATGAAACTTTTACTTTGCATTCCCAACTTATGTTATTTTCAAAACAATAGCTTTGTAATGACCTTAGTATCATGTACTCATGTTAATGTTTCCTATTCATCTTTTGTAAAACGTTATCTGTTCATGAATGCAAAACTGGTTTTCAAACAGCATATAGTGTTTGACCTTGTAATGATCCTGTTGTTGATGTACCGTAAACGATGATTTTGTATTTTGCATCACAGTTGGTATCAGAGCCAGGTTGTAGGGAATTAGGTTGCATTAGTGAGTCTAGGACCGACCCGAGTAGGATTCACTAATAGGACTAATCTACAACTTGCTAGTTTACTTGTTTCTGCGGAACCTGCTGCATGCTACTGTGTTATATTACTACATGTTACTGCTTACTACTACTGCATGCCACTGCTTACTTTTACTACCGTATGAACTTGCTGCATGCTACCGTTTCCTTTTACTTCTATGTTAGCTCGCTGCATGCTTTTGCTTATTCTAGCTACTGCATGCTACTATCTGCTTTCGATTGCATGTTACTTCTGTTTAGTACTGTTAATATAGTCATGCTATATTCTGCTGTAAATGAGATAGGTTGCTGTAGTGCCTAATTACGTACTTGCTTCATGCCCACTATTCGCTGCACCGACTTGGAAAAACTTACCTTTCCTAGTTCAGATGTTCTTCTTAACCCATTTTCCACACGTCTAACCCTAAGGAATAGTATTGTAATCCACCTGTTACTACTGTTCTACCGTTCCAGAGATCGAAACGATTCTTCACGCAATCTAGGAGGAGTACCCATCGGATTACACGCCCACTAAAGTCGATCCTCGGAGGAGGAGATATTGGAGGATTTGTCGGAGTAACCGCACCCCGAGCTCACTCTAAATAGCCACGTACGACGTGTGAACATTCGAAGGTTGTTCAGTTCCTGCAAGATGGCTCGTATCTCGTACGCTTTCATGACCGTCACTTATCTCTTTCGTTCTTCACCACTGCTCGACGATCTGACGACATTTCTGGATTTAGTACCCTAACACTCTTAGGCATTGGGGAAGTCGGGAGGACATCTCCTTTCACAAGGTCAGAGTGCCTTTTACTGATGCTCAACCATACCCAAAGACTTGGGAGTCGCCTCAAGACATATCGTACTACTACTTGCTACACATACAACTCGACGCGAGACCCAGATTGAATTTCTAGAAAGGAACCTAACGATGTTACCTGAACCTGAACATTTTGAAGAAATTTCAGGACATTTAGGCATTGGTGCATGACCTACGAAACTTACGCACCCACACCGAGAAACCGTGAGATTAATTATGTAGATTTTGTTTTGAGATAGCATAGATAAAGCACCGTTGGATGAAATTGAGTAGAACTGAAAGTGATCACGTTACATTGACCATATGGAGTGATATTGGAATGAACGTACGATTTAGTACAATATAATGACGCCAGGCCAGCGTAATTATATTGAAGTGAATCATGCAGAAGTCCCAATGTTACTACATAAGGAATATGAAGCGATTCAAAGGAAATTTTGGTAGGAACCACTTGAGTATACGCATTATGGTCAGATAAAGGCAGGAATAACCACTTAGTCTAGATACTGTACGAGAAGGGTCTGGACTGCAGAATTGATAACCCGAAAATTTGTTATAGATATAGACACCCTGGATACTTAAGGAAAAAGTTCTCAAATAGGAAAAAAAAAACTTTGGACTCACATACGATAGAGCAATCGTTATCTCAGCTATGGAGACTCGCATGGATCCTGATTTTAGTTAGGGTACGTTTCTTCACAACGATTTATCGTCTCGGAATTGTTTAATACTAGAGTGATAGAAACCTTATATCTAAGAATCCTAGTGTGATGACTAATAAGCCATTAACAATCATGAGAGTTAAGTATTCTATAGGACAAGCTAATGGTAAGTTGGCAGAGATAGAGGAGTAATTTAAGATAGTACCTTAAAAATTAACAGGTGGGTCATTTGGAGATGACCTCATGCCAACAAAACTTGGAAGTTTTATAGTAGTAGTTGGAAAGGATTAGTTACCTGCGCACAAGCAGATGTTATTTGAGAAGGTTGATAAAAATTTTCACGGCAGTATAATAAGATTTGGTTGGAATGAACCTTAAAATTAACCTAATACTCATCGAGTTAGAAAGCTTTGAGGAAATAGTTGGAACGGACTGACTTTCAAGGACGAAAGCGAAAGTTATTTATAGTAAGAAGATTATTCGTATACCTCGCGAGAATGGTGAGCCAAAAGCCATCTGGATTACTTCAACAACCCGAGATCCCACAATGGAAATGGGAAGGGATGACGATGGATTTCATTCTAAAACTACCGAAAACAGTCGGCAGTTATGACACTATCGGGGTTATCGTTGATTGCCTCACCAAATCTGCTCACTTTCTAGCCATGAAAGAAACCGATACAATGGACAACGATACATAAAGGAAATTGTATCCCGTCACTTCAGCAATTCAAATTCTATACTACCCAAGAATCGTATTTGATACTCATTCTTATGCGACACTGAATCCAAACTTATTCCGAGAGAATTCTTAATCAATGATAATCACACCATCACCCTTCTTACTTCGATATTAGTCATACCAGTTCGGAATTTCCAAAATCAATGGGTAGTTAATCCCCGTCCTCATACTCTCCCTTTCGTTTCTCACTTATAAGCAACAACTTTATACTTAAGTATTTTTGGTCGAAGGACTTATGCCCTACTAATAGTCATCAACCACATTAAAATTCAACAGTTTTCATTACCTCGTAACATTTTTGCTCAAATATCACCCGAGATTTTCAAAAGTCTTTTACTCGATTCTCATCAATCTTTTTTCAACTTGTAACCTCCGAAATATGAAAATTTTGTTTGCCAAAATTTTACTTACACTATTTTACTGTGCGATCCTCTCAAAACTTAATAAAAATAAATTTATTTTATTTGTCATTCGTGCAAATTTTTGAAATCGTATACATTATATAAAATAAAGTAAATAATTACTTCTTTTTGACAAATACATATGAAATTTTACTTTCACTTTTACAAATCAAATCTTTTATTCAAAGGTTATTTTACCTTGAATGGTACGTGTTGTACATAACCCTAGTTTGCTAAGAACTTAATTTCTTTTCTTACATCGTCACCTTAAATGAATTCTATAAAATTTTCGTTGCTTGTCAATATAAAATTTTTCGTTGCTTATTCGTATCCAAGTCATCATGAAGACAGACAACTGTCGAAACTAAGAGATTCATGTGTGTGTATGTGATGAAGGCACTTACTACCACGTCATGCAGAGCCTTCGGGCATCCACAAACACTTAAACCATTCAAAATTTCTGCGTTACCCCAGGGATCTTATTCTTCACACCTGTCGGAGCGATGCTCTATCTTACATAACTCAAAGTCCTGACCTATTCCAAGGAAAATATCATCTAGCGATATTAACATCATTAGTATTCCGACTTTAATATTAGCCATAACCTGTGTGGCATTCTGCAAAGTCAAGAAGCGATTAACTTCTCATCCTCATGCTCTATCCTTCATACCTCACTTTTTAGCAACGGCTTCGCACGTAAATATTTTTGAGCCAAAGACTTAAGTTCGGATAATCATCAAAACCACATATAATTCATTAGTTTTCATTACCTAGTAACATGTCAACCGATGATTCAAAGATTTTTCACTCGACCTTTTTCAACTCGTAACCTCTGAAATACGAAAAACTATGTTTATCAAAATTTTTACACGTTGATTTACACGTTGCTTATTTGTGCAGTGCTCACGAGATTTATGGACAAATGAAAGTACTAAAAACTTTTCTATCACTTACGCGATTTATAAAATCATATATGTATAAATTTACCCTTACTTATTTTGGGTTAGTACATACTAAGTTATACCTTCAAGATGATTAAAAATCGCTCCCTTATTGAGTTGTTTTAAGTCAAATAATTTTGTGCAAATGGTACTCGTTATACATACTTCTAAATTTACCAAGAACTTCGTTCCATTTATGTTGTCGCATCAAACGTTTAAAGGTTTTTCAAAACTTCCTCGGTTGATTTTATTAAAGGTTTCTGTATTAGATTACACCATGTAGGGATCACACTTCTTCTCTCCCTTTGTTAGGGATGAAGCTTACTATTAAAATCCTTGTTAAAAACGCTTGAGCCACTTTGGGTGGCAGATTTATATAAAAAAAAAATTTGTTAGGAAGTCTTTGTACTCGAAAAATGTTCCTTTTAAGGTTAAACATGGCAAAATCGCGGGCTGATAAATCAGTTTTCTGAGGTACACTCAATGGTCACCCCATTGTAGGAAGGCGCTAGGTGGGTTTCTATTCTCAATATTTCACGGCTAATCGCAACATCCTCGTAAAAATCATATCTATGAATTAGTAGGTTGAGGTACAAGGAATTGTTTTGAGATTCTTTTCACTTAGAGTAAACCGTTCTTTACGACTAAGGGTCCACGTATCTTCTTGTCCGCGCATCTCCTTAAGTATAAGGATAAATTCAGAACAAACCGCTTGAAGAGTTCACCCTGGTTCAAAGATCACACCTTTCGTGCGATTCTCTTTCGGAAATGTAAAGTAACATACTTTAGGAATCTATTAATCTTGTTATCCTCTTGGAAGGGACTGCTTAAAACATCTGTAATACGGATATGGTTACTCTACACATTCCTTTCTTCGTTGGTTGCAACTATATGTTGTTCTAGTTAATGTTAACCCTAACTTCAACATGTAACTGAAAGGATAAAGTTACATTATGGAACTGTTCTTTCATTCCATCTAAGGATAAGTTCACCTGCAGTATGGTAAACTGGGTGATATCCTTCATTGTTCGTTCAGACCGTCCTGAAGGCACTATAGATAATTATGGCTTGCATTGCATATAAGTCCGATTATTCACTTTCAGCAAAAGTTTCAATTCATATAGTCAAATGAAACGTTCTTAAATATCGAGTTCTTTATGCCTATGGTCTCTTTCCGAAATCAAGGGGTTAGTAAAATCCGTGGCTAACACTATCCAGACATCAAATCGCATGGTTATGATCACCATGTTTTCCATCCTACCTATCAGCTTTATATTGCGACATAAGCGCTCAATGTTTTAGATGAGTTTAGTAACATTCATGATGTATTTCATGCATCCAGCTTACTAAAGATGCCTGTAAGGCTAAAAACATCATCTTTTTTTGTGTGGATATATTCAAACAACATACTCATGTTAACCAGAAACGAAATCAATTTATTGATCTCCTAAGAGACTTAATTAATAGCATATACCTATTCTTACTTTTATACGCCAGAGTACCTTTCAAGGTAAATAGCCCACTTTTTAGCCCACGAATCTTTCGAAACTTTGATACGCTACTTCTTATTTAAATACGGTACCATTTTTTTTTGTCACTCCTCAAATTTCGGGACGAAATTTCCATTAACAGGTGGGTAATGTAACGACCCGGCTTTTTCGACTTGCTTTTGTGCCTTGTGTTTTTGCGAAACTGCGTATTTGTGCGTACTGTGTTACTTTATACTCTGGAAACTTGATTTACATGGTTTACTTCCATTTATATGTTAAAACGTGCCTTAGAGTACGTAGGATACATAACTTGATCATTGGAAGCCTTTATAACCGTTAGTGTTATTTGACGTTTCGAATAAACCGCGAACTTGCGCGCACGTTTAGCTTTTGTCATAATCGGAATATTATGACTGTGAAATATTAATTATTATTTTATAATAATAATTACCTGGGTTTTTGGATGCTTAATTACGCGTAGTAATTTAATTATGCACAATAGTTAGTCTTGTTAGACTTTCTACCTTGTTGGGCTCAAGCCCACCCTACTCTAGCTAGTGACCCAATTAATTAGCCCTTGTCCATGTCATCAATCCTTTTCAAATTCCTTGCTTATAAATACTAGCCCTTGTCCATGTCATCAATCCTTGTCAAATTCCTTGCTTATAAATACTAGCCCTTGTCCATGTCATCAATCCTTGTCAAATTCCTTGCTTATAAATACTAGCCATTTACCTCTTATTCAAATCACTTGCTCATTTGGTTTTCACACACACTTGTTCTTTCTTTCTTTCCTTTCTAGTATTGCTTGTAAGTCTTCTTTTTCTTCTTCTTTTCCTTTCATTTTCGTGGCCATCATCATCATATTATGGAGATCAAAGTTCCTTTTAGCTTTGATCTTGCTTATATCTTGTTGATTCAAGCATGAATCTTTCAAGAACATGGAAGATTCAAGCTTTCTAGCTTTGAATCTTCACCAACTTTGTAAATTCATCTTTCTTTTACTTTAATCTTTTTATTTTGTGATAAAGATTCAAACTTTTATTTGTTATCTTCATATATCTTAAAGATCCAAGCTTTATGCTTCAAGATCTTCAAGAACACTAAAGGTTCAAGCTTTCTAGCTTTGTGACCTTATAAATTGTGTGAAAGGGATCCAAGCTCTCTAGCTTAGGGTTCCATCACCTCTTTTGACTTGGATCATGTTCATACTTGTTTGATTGATGTAAAGTTTGTAACTTTGTTTGTAAATAGGACTTGTAATTGTGTTAAGACTAAGGATATGATGTAACCTTGGTTCATCATCCATCTAAGACTCTTAAATGAGTCGTGTTACCACTTGGTCTTAACATATTGTGTATTGATGGTAGAATCTTGGTCAAAAGTGATGCTAAACCATCAACGAGTTGTACACTTGAAGCTACAGCATCAAGGATGAGAACCGTGATGAGCATCAAGCACCAAGAACCTCACCGGAGCACTTGTCCACTGATTTTCGTATCTGATCAGACCACCTGGGCTACTGGAAAGTTGATTTTCAGTTAGTTAGGTTTGAGTAGATGATTTTCCATTTATGCCTCATCTTAATCCGAGTTACGGTTTAGGATTTATGGCCCTCTGAGAGTCACTACACCCTATTAACGTTGTGCTGAAATTTCTGACCTACTCGCACTTAAACCGTCGCCACGGTCAAACGAAGATGAGTTAGGTTCTGAAAATTGGTCAGCGGTTAGGGGACTCACATATGGAGCCATAGCCACTGACTATCCATCTTTTCAATTTACGTAGAGGTCACAGCAGCTGACCGAAGTCAGCCTATTGTTTCGATCTCTATTCTTGTCGAACTTACTTAGCTTTTATGATGATGAATGATGATGATGATGACACTTAAACTTACTTTATGCACTATTAGAATTTATAAAAACAACCTACTGACCTAGTAACCCTTGATTTAGGTTGACGACCTTTCGGACCGACTTACTACTTGCGTACTTTCATTACCGACTTTACCGCTTTTATCACTGTGAGTTATAGCATTCCCTTTTTACTTTAACTTATTTTGGGAACTGAGAATACATGCGGATTTTATGTTTTACATACTAGGCACGAGTACTTAAACTTATATATGTGTGGGTTATACAACGGCAGAAACATTCCCTTTAGCTCGGTAACGTTTAGTCATTGGTTTTTGAACCGGTGAACGCGAATCTTAGATATGGATCCATAGGGTTTGACATCCCCACTCGGGCTAGTCGCGCTAGCATTTAACAAGTGTTTAATACTTCGTGAATATACGCACACGCCAAGTGTACTTTCAGGGGGTTATAAATGTTAAGTCTAGTTACCGGGTGCCCACGGTTATACATATACTTTATCATACTGATTTGAATTACTGATTTGAAACGCTTGTTTGAAGCACTGAAATCTCGTGGCCTACATTACATTACTGAATACAAACAAACTATAGCTCACCAACATTCGTGTTGACTTTTTAAGCATGTATTTCTCAGGTGTTTAGACGTTGTTGCTTCTGCTGTTAGCCTTGCTATTCTAGTCTCGGTGTATAGACTTGCTGTTACAGACTTGCTGTGTTAGACTTTCGTTGCATTACTTAGAGATGTCTCAAGCATGAAACTTTTACTTTGCATTCCCAACTTATGTTATTTTCAAAACAATAGCTTTGTAATGACCTTAGTATCATGTACTCATGTTAATGTTTCCTATTCATCTTTTGTAAAACGTTATCTGTTCATGAATGCAAAACTGGTTTTCAAACAGCATATAGTGTTTGACCTTGTAATGATCCTGTTGTTGATGTACCGTAAACGATGATTTTGTATGGGGCGTCACAGCATACGTCTGTTTTATAGTTCAGGCTAGGGTTTTTATACCTGGAACAGACGGGGATGTCAAGCCCTATGGATCCATATACAACTACTCGCGCCCACCAGTTCTTATAACCGGCAGTTACTAGTTACCAAAGCTAAGGGATTTTTGGTTCAAACTCGGTGTAGAATTTAGTATGTACTTGTATCCATTGCGTTTAAAATAAAGTGCATGTATTCTCAGCCCAAAAATATAGATTGCAAAAGCAATTAAAAAGGGAGCAAATGAAACTCACCTTAGCAGCATATAAAGTTGTTCACCAAAATGTGACCGAAACTCGGATTACCAATTAATCGTAGATCTCAACCTAGAGAACATATGTTGGTCAATAAATGTCTACCAAGCTTGGTCTGGTCATAGTGTATCATAATCCTAATGCTCGAGATCGACATACAAAAGTTATCAAAAGTCATTTCAAAAAGTCAATTTTGACAAAAGTTCAACAAAACGAGATGTACCTTATATAAGGATTCATTTACTCGGTTGGTAATATTCAAAAATCCAATTTATCAATCTCGTAAACAAGTTGTTTAAATCTTAATTGCAGATTCGAAAGCAATTTCAATTAACGTCAATCATAATTCAGTTGATCATATCTTTTAATCCGTTCATCGAAATTACGCGATTTCTAAATGAAAAGTTATTGATTTTTTGCCAGCTTTCCAAAAACATGTATATCATATACCTTTTACCAGTACTATATGTATTTAATTCGTGATTTATTATAAACTGTTTAACGACGAAATTTAGTATACAAGCATGCATAAACATATATACTCGAGCACTAGACATGTATACACTATTAATATATAAAAGATAAGATATGAATGCTCATGTATCAATATTGTGATTCAATATTGCAGGAAAGTATGTAGACGCAACGAAAATGATAAACGCTAGTTTGACCTTTGACTCATGATCATAACCCTCAAGCAATACCCATAACCTCCATAGTTATAACCCATAATTTTCTTAGCTCTATCTCGCTCGAAAAGCTTGTTTTGAAAATAACCTGCTCATGACCTCGTCGTAGTATTTTATGTATAATATTAATAATAATATAATACAAATAATAATAAGATTTATAATAATAATAATAATAATAATAATAATAATAATAATAATAATAATAATAATAATAATAATAATAATAATAATAATAAAAATAATAATAAATACTGAGTGACATAAAAAGGTTTAAATGCAATGGATTCGGCAGAAACTTGGGCTATTTATAGAAGAATTCTGATTCCTGACCGCCATGCGATCGCATGGGTTTTATGCCTATTTCTCATGCGATCGCATGACCCCAAAATCCAGCTCACAATTTTTTTGTTTTCTTGTTTGTCGACATATTATATACATATATATATATATATATATATATATATATATATATATATATAATATAATTTAAATAATTAATTATATATTATATTAAATTCATGTGCATAGTTGACTTGTAATTTTCGTTCCGATGACTCGTACGTTGTCACTCGCCTTATGTCCCGATTCCGGTTTCTCGAACGCATTTTCATACGCTTAGAAAACTCGCAATTTACGTTTTGTGACTCGTACCTTTGTCAAAATATAGTCTTAAATTATCAATAAACTATATCATTCAAAGTGTATCTTAAACTTTCGAGTGTTTTGGTTATTTACTTATATAAATCATTGTCTCGCTATTTGTTAATATATATACATATATATATATATATATATATATATATATATATATATATATATATATATATATATATATATATATATATATATATATATATATATATATATGAACAAATCGTTTTATGACCAAGTTAATATATATTTTCAACATTCATAAACACGTTTTAAATATACGTCGCAAGTTATTCATACAATTAATATTCCAACTTATCATATATATTCAAATAAATATTTAAACCAATAAGTTTAATGTACGGTATCAAACAATTAATACATTGTTACGTTTTCAAGTTATAGTATATATATATATATATATATATATATATATATATATATATATGTATCTATATACACATAATTGTTCGCGAATCGTCAAGAACAACCGAAAGGTATTTGAATATATGAAAGTAGTTCAAAAATTTTGAGATTCGGTTTTACAGACTTTGCTTATCTTGTCGGAAACGTTAAATCATTTAAAGATAAAGTTTAAATTTGGTCAAAAATTTCCGGGTTGTCACAGTACCTACCCGTTAAAGAAATTTCGTCCCGAAATTTGAGTGAGGTCGTCATGGCTAACAATAAAAATGTTTTCATGACGAATATGATTTGGTAAATAGAATTTTATCACCATTGAATAATACGGATAAAACAATCCGATTATTCGAAGCGTATGAGAGAAGTTATCGTAATAGAGTGAAATGGAGAATAGAGATTCGTCTTATCTCTTGATGTAGTAACGATTGATTTTCAGAATTTAAGGAATAGAAAATATTCATAATTTAAATAAGATTTGATTCTTCGGAATTTAAGGAAATTAGGATTTCCTTTGATTAAATGCGTAATCTGCCTCGATTGCTATGTCTGATATTTTGCTATAAATTGACCTCTTCCGTTTCATTTATTTTCACCACTCCTATAATCTTCTTTCTTATTTCATACTTACAAAAAATTTGTGAAAATGCTTCATCCAGTTCTGATTCTTGATATTTTCTTGGCTATCATATCATTCATTCTTCTTTTTCATCTGCCACCAGAGGAGGTTATTTTCTTCTACTATTACCTTGGGGTTATATTGTTTTTTGTTCTCCCGTGTCTTTATATTGCTATACGCATTGATATACACGGTTTGTAATTTCGGGGTTGTTTTTGGGCTTTATATTTTCCATTAATTTCGGAGCTTCATGCTTTCGTTTTTTCTTCCCGACTTTAAGTCAAGCGAATAATGGTCCATAGTTCGTAGCTATACATTTCAGAATGAACATAGTTAATGTTCTAAGAAAGAAACGGTAATGGCACAATCTGACTTGTCAAATTATCAGAATACCTTGAAAAAGACCGAATCATCAAGAAAAATATTTTCTTGATATGTTTAGAGGTTAAATAGAATGAAAGAGTTATGTAACATGGTTCATGATGAGGGTATGATCTGTGAACCTTTATCACGTTCCATTAGAAACTCAGCATGACTTACTGTAATATAATCACGTTGATCAAATGTCATTATATTATACTAACTCATGCTTCAATTCCCAACACTACTTCAAAAACATCCATTTTTCGAAATTTTCAGAAATTAGAAACTAAAATAGTTTCTTTTATGATGTAACACAGATAGCGTGAAGAGATAAATAATTTCGGATGATAATAGTTATGAAGATATCTTCAGAAATATCGAAGATATTTATAATGAAAGATATGATAATATCTTAGAATTTCTAATATCGAAGGATAATGAAGAAGATTTGTTCGTAACGGATTTTGAGTCAGGAGCAAGGTATTCGTTAATGACTTTAGCAGATACTGAATCATTTGTATTCTTTGAAGGCAGGTTTAGTCTTTGTGATTTGTCCACAGCCTCCTTCATGGTCTGCTCATTCTATTTTCAGTTCCAAACCTTCTCTTTTTCTCAGCTTTACTACCATACTATTCTTTATCATCAAACTTTTGACTGTTAAGGTTGTTTACAGTTTTTGCTGCTTCATCAGCATTTTTCCAAAATTCGGAGAACTAGTTTCGCAGTTTGGGTGTTTTTCAGAAACTTCACCTTCGAAGTAAATAAGTCTAGGAGATAGACATTATACGTATATATATAACTGTTGGCGTAGAATTGCTGCGAAATTCGAAATACTGATTGCTAATTCTCGGTAGTTGGTATGGCAATTGCCGTTACAAGATGTGGATGAGTACATGATAGGGTTTCAATGAACAATTATAATGGTTTTTCGGAGAGACTTTAAGTCACAGATTAATGAATTTGCTGGAACATTTACTGTTAATGTGGTGGAACATGAAAGGTTCCCCAGTAACAAAGACGTATATGCCAAAGTTACAAGTCTGAAAGGTCGTCGTTGACTGGTTGAACGGTTGATAATATTGGATACTTTTGAAAAGGAATTGCAAGGTTATTTTCGGTAAAAACAATGCTAATGGATCTTGCACAGATTTAAAGTCAAAGTATAACTTTGAAAGATGTAGAGATCTAAGAATGATGTCACCGGTTCAGAGTTATGACTTGGATTCTGATCCGTCAATATCAGAATATGTAATTGAATCTGTATGAAAATGATTGTATATAGTTGTGAGCGTTGTTAATAATTTTTTTGAATCAAAGTTGAAGAATGTACATTGTAACTTATTAATTGCGAACTTATATATTTCCCGGGTATTACTTACCCGTTAAAGATTTCACAATTAATACTTTGTACAAAAGAATTTTTATTACCGTCTTTATGAATATATATATGTATATTTTCTTCAGATGTAACACAGATTTAATGAGTTAATATCATATTAAGCTCATTTAATTTTTGGCTTGACTTAGAAATGATTAATCTCTAAAACATTAAAGATTACATAATCTTTGCGGAGTATTTCATTAATGTAATTGATACTTCATTATTTATTCTTATTCCTCGGTGAAGGATGTTGATGATCGTGGAATTTTTGTGAACCTTACAAGGCACAGATGATGTTTTCTGGAAAGTTTCGAGTACATCGAAAATGAAAATGTAAAATCAATTATGTAATTGAATAATACACTTGGTTTATTATGAAATGGAATTCATTAAGTTGAAACAGAGATTGTAGTTAACAATGGTTAAGTTGTTAAGGAATGATGTACATCATTGCATATTAGTAATATGAACTAACCGAGTAGTACCTACCAGTTAAGATTCACACGTAATAGCTTAGTACGAAAAGATTTATTTTGATTTCAAAATTCATATATATTAAATATACATAAAATTTCTTCAGGAGAAATGAGTTAATACTTCATCGGTTATTGTTGCTGGTATTTCTTGGTAACTACGATGCGTATGATGTTGATGTTCAAGGTACATATTGTGATGTTGAGGCTTGCGGTGCGGATGTTGTTGGTGGTGGTAATGGTACTGTTGGTGTTGTTGTCGGTGGTACTGTTGATGCCGGTGATTCTGCTGGTGCTTGTAACCTTTGCACCATATTCTCCAAAGCCACTACCCGAGCGCGAAGCTCGTTGACTTCTTCTACTACACAGGGATGATTGTCGGTTCGGATGAGCGGATGAATAAGATTCAGAATTTGAGAGAGTATATGATCATGACGAGATATTCTGGAGATGAGAGAGAAAATGGTATTACGAACAGGTTCGCCGGTAAGTGCTTCAGGTTCTTCGCCAAGAGGGCAATGTGGTGGATGGAAGGGATCGCCTTCTTCTTGTCTCCAATAATTAAGTAGTCTACGAACCCATCCCCAGTTTATCCAGAATAGATGATGGCTAATTGGTTGATCCATTCCGGTTACACTGTCTTCGGAATTCAGGTGAATATCCATATCGGAATAGCTGTCAGAGTTTAAAGAATTTGAACTAGATACGGGATCCATCTTGTATAATTAGAGAGATGATTTTTGATATGAAATAGATTATATGATTTAGATTAGTACTCTTCAATACATAATTTATATATGTATATATAATACCAAAATCCCGTAAATTACGGAGAAATTTTTGGAAGATGTTAGAAAAAGTTTACAGTAACAGATACGCTAAGATATGAATTAGCAGATATGCTAAGATATGAATTTTGTCTATACACTATTCATGCAATAAATGCAGGCAACGTGTCTAGACTTAAGAATTATAAGCATGTAATTTCCAACAAGAAATGATAAGCAAAACTTTTAACATGCAGACACGGTCGAAGTTCAGACTTACTAATGCATCTTAACAACTATCAGTTAGACACACTCATGCAAGACCTGGTTCACTAGGACCAATGCTCTGATACCAACTGTGACGATGGCTCCAAATCCATATGGGCGAACACGTCATTCATCAATTTCATTGCGAGGTTTTTGACCTCTATATGATACGTTTTGTAAACATTGCATTCTTTTGAAAAGGCACACCATAAATGAATATTGAAATCAAAGGTTTTCGACATGTGATGATTTCTACATATAGACAATCATCGTAAATAATAGTTTACAATAGTACTTCCGTTGACAATGCAGTCAAAATAAGATACATGGTGATGATTTAGTGAATGCAACGTTTCCTTGAAAAATATGCCATGTAAGACTCCATGCACATTGTAGTGACCCGAACTTTTCCATGTTTATATATATTAAATGATATTGATATTTACATAATTAAATGTTTTCAACATGTTAAGCAATCAAACTTGTTAAGACTTGATTAATTGAAATATGTTTCATATAGACAATTGACCACCCAAGTTGACCGGTGATTCACAAACGTTAAAACTTGTAAAAACTATATGATGACATATATATGGATATATATATATAGTTAACATGATACTACGATAAGTAAACATATCATTAAGTATATTAACAATGAACTACATATGTAAAAACAAGACTACTAACTTAATGATTTTTAAACGAGACATATATGTAACGATTATCGTTGTAAAGACATTTAATGTATATATATCGTATTAAGAGATATTCATACATGATAATATCATGATAATATAATAATTTAAAATCTCATTTGATATTATAAACATTGGGTTAACAACATTTAACAAGATCGTTAACCTAAAGGTTTCAAAACAACACTTACATGTAACGACTAACAATGACTTAACGACTCAGTTAAAATGTATATACATGTAGTCTTTTAATATGTATTTATACACTTTTGAAAGACTTCAATACATTTATCAAAATACTTCTACTTAACAAAAATGCTTACAATTACATCCTCGTTCAGTTTCATCAACAATTCTACTCGTATGCACCCGTATTCGTACTCGTACAATACACAGCTTTTAGATGTATGTACTATTGGTATATACACTCCAATGATCAGCTCTTAGCAGCCTATGTGAGTCACCTAACACATTTGGGAACCATCATTTGGCAACTAGCATGAAATATCTCATAAAATTACAAAAATATGAGTAATCATTCATGACTTATTTACATGAAAACAAAATTACATATCCTTTATATCTAATCCATACACCAACGACTAAAAACACCTACAAACACTTTCATTCTTCAATTTTCTTCATCTAATTGATCTCTCTCAAGTTCTATCTTCAAGTTTTAAGTGTTCTTCATAAATTCTACAAGTTCTAGTTACATAAAATCAAGAATACTTTCAAGTTTGCTAGCTCACTTCCAATCTTGTAAGGTGATCATCCAACCTCAAGAAATCTTTGTTTATTACAGTAGGTTATCATTCTAATACAAGGTAATAATCATATTCAAACTTTGGTTCAATTTCTATAACTATAACAATCTTATTTCAAGTGATGATCTTACTTGAACTTGTTTTCGTGTCATGATTCTGCTTCAAGAACTTCGAGCCATCCAAGGATCCGTTGAAGCTAGATCCATTTTTCTCTTTTCTAGTAGGTTTATCCAAGGAACTTAAGGTAGTAATGATGTTCATAACATCATTCGATTCATACATATAAAGCTATCTTATTCGAAGGTTTAAACTTGTAATCACTAGAACATAGTTTAGTTAATTCTAAACTTGTTCGCAAACAAAAGTTAATCCTTCTAACTTGACTTTTAAAATAAACTAAACACATGTTCTATATCTATATGATATGCTAACTTAATGATTTAAAAACTGGAAACACGAAAAACACCGTAAAACCGGATTTACGCCGTCGTAGTAACACCGCGGGCTGTTTTGGGTTAGTTAATTAAAAACTATGATAAACTTTGATTTAAAAGTTGTTATTCTGAGAAAATGATTTTTATTATGAACATGAAACTATATCCAAAAATTATGGTTAAACTCAAAGTGGAAGTATGTTTTCTAAAATGGTCATCTAGACGTCGTTCTTTCGACTGAAATGACTACCTTTACAAAAACGACTTGTAACTTATGTTTATGACTATAAACCTATACTTTTTCTGTTTATATTCATAAAATAGAGTTCAACATGAAACCATAGCAATTTGATTCACTCAAAACGGATTTAAAATGAAGAAGTTATGGGTAAAACAAGATTGGATAATTTTTCTCATTTTAGCTACGTGAAAATTGGTAACAAATCTATTCCAACCATAACTTAATCAACTTGTATTGTATATTATGTAATCTTGAGATACCATAGACACGTATACAATGTTTCGACCTATCATGTCGACACATCTATATATATTTCGGAACAACCATAGACACTCTATATGTGAATGTTGGAGTTAGCTATACAGGGTTGAGGCTGATTCCAAAATATATATAGTTTGAGTTGTGATCAATACTGAGATACGTATACACTGGGTCGTGGATTGATTCAAGATAATATTTATCGATTTATTTCTGTACATCTAACCGTGGACAACTAGTTGTAGGTTACTAACGAGGACAGCTAACTTAATAAACTTAAAACATCAAAATATATTAAAAGTGTTGTAAATATATTTTGAACATACTTTGATATATATGTATATATTGTTATAGGTTCGTGAATCAACCAGTGGCCAAGTCTTACTTCTCGACGAAGTAAAAATCTGTGAAAGTGACTTATAGTCCCACTTTTAAAATCTAATATTTTTGAGATGAGAATACATGCAAGTTTTATAAATGATTTACAAAATAGACACAAGTACGTGAAACTACATTCTATGGTTGAATTATCGAAATCGAATATGCCCCTTTTTATTAAGTCTGGTAATCTAAGAATTAGGGAACAGACACCCTAATTGACGCGAATCCTAAAGATAGATCTATTGGGCCTAACAAACCCCATCCAAAGTACCGGATGCTTTAGTACTTCGAAATTTATATCATATACGAAGGGTGTCCCGGAATGATGGGGATATTCTTATATATGCATCTTGTTAATGTCGGTTACCAGGTGTTCACCATATGAATGATTTTTATCTCTATGTATGGGATGTGTATTGAAATATGAAATCTTGTGGTCTATTATTATGATTTGATATATATAGGTTAAACCTATAACTCACCAACATTTTTGTTGACGTTTTAAGCATGTTTATTCTCAGGTGATTATTAAGAGCTTTCACTGTCGCATACTTAAATAAGGACGAGATTTGGAGTCCATGCTTGTATGATATTGTGTAAAAACTGCATTCAAGAAACTTATTTTGTTGTAACATATTTGTATTGTAAACCATTATGTAATGGTCGTGTGTAAACAGGATATTTTAGATTATCATTATTTGATAATCTACGTAAAGCTTTTTATACCTTTATTGATGAAATAAAGGTTATGGTTTGTTTTAAAATGAATGCAGTCTTTGAAAAATGTCTCATATAGAGGTCAAAACCTCGCAACGAAATCAATTAATATGGAACGTTTTTAATCAATAAGAACGGGACATTTCACACATAGCTTGTCTAACATATAAGCAAACAGCGGAAGACTTCCAGGGAACTTGAGAATAAACATACTTAAAAGTGTCAACACAAAGGTTGGTGAGTTCATAGTTTTAATGTTGCACATAATCTGTATATAAAGGTGGATTACAAGATTTCAGTTGTTTCATCCAGAAACGTTTATCAAAATATTCTACAAAATTGAGCACCCTGGTAACTAAGCTTTAACGTTATAATAAGTACCCCTGTTTTAACATACATGCAACCAACATGTACAATACACACAAACCAACGTGTACGAAACTCAAATAGCATACGTCTATTTTATAGTTCAGGCTAGGGTTTCTATACCTGGAACAGACGGGGATGTCAAGCCCTATGGATCCATATACAACTACTCGCGCCCACCAGTTCTTATAACCGGCAGTTACTAGTTACCAAAGCTAAGGGATTTTCGGTTCAAACTCGGTGTAGAATTTAGTATGTACTTGTATCCATTGCATTTAAAATAAAGTGCATGTATTCTCAGCCCAAAAATATAGATTGCAAAAGCAATTAAAAAGGGAGCAAATGAAACTCACCTTAGCAGCATATAAAGTTGTTCACCAAAATGTGACCGAAACTCAGATTACCAATTAATCGTAGATCTCAACCTAGAGAACATATGTTGGTCAATAAATGTCTATCAAGCTTGGTCTGGTCATAGTGTATCATAATCCTAATGCTCGAGATCGACATACAAAAGTTATCAAAAGTCATTTCAAAAAGTCAATTTTGACAAAAGTTTAACAAAACGAGATGTACCTTATATAAGGATTCATTTACTCGGTTGGTAATATTCAAAAATCCAATTTATCAATCTCGTAAACAAGTTGTTTAAATCTTAATTGCAGATTCAAAAGTAATTTCAATTAACATCAATCATAATTCAGTTGATCACATCTTTTAATCCGTTCATTAAAATTACGCGATTTCTAAATGAAAAGTTATTGATTTTTCGCCAGCTTTCCAAAAACATGTATATCATGTACCTTTTACCAGTAATATATGTATTTAATTCGTGATTCATTATAAACTGTTTAATGACGAAATTTAGTATTCAAGCATGCATAAACATATATACTCGATCACTAGACATGTATACACTATTAATATATAAAAGATAAGATATGAATGTTCACGTATCAATATTGTGATTCAATATTGCAGGAAAGTACGTAGACGCAACGAAAATGATAAACGCTAGGTTGACCTTTGACTCATGATCATAACCCCCAAGCAATACTCATAACCTCCATAGTTATAACCCATAATTTCCTTAGCTCTATCTCGCTCGAAAAGGTTGTTCTGAAAATAACCCGCTCATGACCTCGTCGTAGTATTTTATGTATAATATTAATAATAATATAATACAAATAATAATAAGATTTATAATAATAATAATAATAATAATAATAATAATAATAAAAATAATAATAATTATAATAATAATAATAATAATAATAATAATAATAATAATAATAATAATAATAATAATAAATACTGAGTGACATAAAAAGGTTTAAATGCAATGGATTCGGCAGAAACTTGGGCTATTTATAGAAGAATTCTGATTCCTGACCGTCATGCGATCGCATGGGTTTTATGCCTATTTCTCATGCGATCGCATAACCCCAAAATCCAGCTCACAATTTTTTTGTTTTCTTGTTTATCGACATATTATTATATATATATATATATATATATATATATATATATATATATATATATATATATATATATATATAATATATAATTTAAATAATTAATTATATATTATATTAAATTCATGTGCATAGTTGACTTGTAATTTTCGTTTCGATGACTCGTACGTTGTCACTCGACTTATGTCCCGGTTCTGGTTTCTTGAACACATTTTCATACGCTTAGAAAACTCGCAATTTACGTTTTGTGACTCGTACCTTTGTCAAAATATAGTCTTAAATTATCAATAAACTATATCATTCAAAGTGTATCTTAAACTTTCGAGTGTTTTGGTCATTTACTTCTATAAATCATTGTCTCGCTATTTGTTAATATATATACTTATATATATATAAATATATATATATATATATATATATATATATATATATATATATATATATATATATATATAAATATATATATATATATATATATATATATATATATATATATAATAACAAATCGTTTTATGACCAAGTTAATATATATTTTCAACTTTCATAAACACGTTTTAAATATACGTCGCAAGTTATTCATACAATTAATATTCCAACTTATCATATATATTCAAATAAATATTTAAACCAATAAGTTTAATGTACGGTATCAAAAAATTAATACATTGTTACGTTTTCAAGTTATAGTATATATATATGTATCTATATACATATAATTGTTCGCGAATCATCAAGAACAACCGAAAGGTATTTGAATATATGAAAGTAGTTCAAAAATTTTGAGATTCGGTTTTACAGACTTTGCTTATCGTGTCGGAAACATTAAATCGTTTAAAGATAAAGTTTAAATTTGGTCAAAAATTTCCGGGTTATCACATTATTGGATGTGTGAGCACCGATGGGAAATTCGAGTACCATCCCCGTGTGGTAATGGATATGCGTTGTCCATGAGTTAGTGTTATATGTCGTTGTACACTAATGGATGCGTGATCTATCGGTCGTTTTATACGCCGATGGTGGGGTCGTGAGGACCATGTTGTGTGACTAGTGATGCGATAGCCGTGTTTCGCTCACATGATGTTACGGGTGTGACGATAGTCGATTTTGTACACATTGGGTTTAGCGTTGCCATAGTCGTTTTGGGCGCTATCGGTTTTAGCCGTTGGATTATGATGTACGATAGTTGCGTATTGGTCGTGTTGCGCACTACCAGGGATGTTTAGTGATTGGTGTCATCCGTAAGGATTCGTTTGGTTCGGTCTTCATCGTTTCGGGTTGTTGACCTTAGTTTGAGACTTGGTTGCTTTTAGCATTGTACTCGGCAAGGGTACGCTAAGAGATTGATATATCGATAAGAGATTTGTTGAGTTTTCCCGATGTGAGGGAATGAGCAAGTTTTAGTGCTCGAATTGTGGATTTGATAAATCGAGGGTGACGATTTCGTTGTTAAAGATGACTCATTGGGAAGAATTGTCTAGGAAAGTCGGTTTGGGACTTATGTTAAGGACCGTGGAGTGTAGCTCCGTTTGGTTAAGTGACGAGGATCACGAGGACGTGATCGATTCTAAGTGGGTGAGAGTTGTAAGACCCGAATATTTATTGTACGGAAGTGTATTATGCTACATAGAGTGCAGGAAGCATTGTGTAATTAAACGAAGGTCAGAATCTGCCCAGACATGGGTGCACGCCGCGCACCATAAGGTGTGCGCGTCGCGCACGTGGCCTGCGACAGAATTCAGCCTTTTTCTATTTTAAGTTTAATGAAGGGCTTTTTGGTCTTTTCACTTGAGGCCAGATCTCAGGCCTTATCAGCTGGTTTGGATCCACTTTTGGATCACTTTTCACATCCACAAACACTCTCAAGTATCTTAGAGAGAGAGGGAGAATTCTAGTGAGAGAATTGGGATTTTGGAGAAGAAGGAGCTTGAGTTGATCAAAGTCTCGAGTGTTAAAGTTGTTCACCTCGTTCCTAGCTTCATTTTGATTGTTGTGGTAAGTTCTAACTCCGAATTTCATTAATTGATTTTGATATTCAAGTTAGGGTTTTGAACTTAAATTGTTGATAAACCCATTTAAACTCTTGAAGTGAGTTCTTTGATGCTAGTAATCGGGTTTATGGTTGTTGTTGGTGGGTTTTGGGTTGGTGAACAAATTGGCCATGATTAGAACTTGTATTTGGGTTTAATCACTAGGTTTAGTGATTATGGAAGTGTTAGAACCCATTTGTGTGTTTGAAAGACTAATTTTGGAATTGGGTCAAAATTAGGGTTCATGGGTGATTTTGAGAATTATAAGTGTTTTACACTTATGATTGGGTTAATTTAGCATATTAGGACCATTGTCACTAGTGTTAGTGATTATTGGTTAGTTTGGGCACGGTTTGTGCTTGGAAGTGCATTTGGGTCGAAATTGCACTAAGTGTCAAATGGGTTGGTTTGTAAGTCAACCTTAATTGTGTTGTGTGTATTCCGATAATGGAATAGGTACTTTCCATTGGCGCGTGGCGGTTTATTTCGGTTGCATTCATCAAGGCGACAAGGTGAGTGTTAATATCCTATGTGCATATGTATGTGTAGGATGGGTGCGGGTCGGGTGAAGTGATTCTCGGCTATAGAGCTCACTTCACATATAGGTGGATTTGATGGACTTGTGTATAGGTCCAATTGGCACGGTTGTGCATTTTGGTTGACCACCTTTGGCGAGGTACGCGTTTTGTGTGTACATTATCACACGTGGTTGTGATGTGAATGATATAACCCCAATGGCGAAGGGTTTTGATGTTGAGAAGTGAGTCACGTGTGTGTTCGGATTCACGATGACGCGTGTGGTTTCGGTCATCTTATTGTATCGAGAAAGTGAATCTCGTGTAGTTCGGATTCACGGTGACGCGTGTAGTTTGATCATCTTATTGAGGTGGTAATCTCGTGTGGTTTCTGATTACTAAGGCTCGTGTAGTTCAGCCAACCTCGATGTTATTGTGGTAATGAAGATAGTAGTCTCGTGTGGATGCGGATTACTAAGGCTCGTGTAGTTCGGCCAATCTTCATCGTGGTAATCTTTTGGTTTCGGTATTCGGGTTAAGGGGTTAACCTTGGGCGGTTTACGCCTTGTTGTATATTGTTGTATTATTGTGATGTAGCTAACCCTTCAGGTGTAGGTTGTTGGAATTGTTCATAGCGTCGTTGGTGAACTTACTTGTTGTTAGTAGCTTGTTGCTTAGTGATCGTACGGTATGCGTAGCTTAGCTTGCCTTTATGCTTGGATACTCCGGTATGCGGTATTTGATTATTTGTGTGGCGTGTCCATTTTATGCATATATATGTATGTAGTATATTTTCACTCACTAAGCGTTATCTTACCCTCTCGTTGTTTACATTTTTATAGATTTGCTTGGAGACGGTGGCTCGGGTAAGCGTGAGGGCTAGTGGACTTGCATAGTTGCTTTAGAAGATCTTGCTTTTGGATTGATTAGGATTGGGTAGCGTATCCCCGATCGCCATGCTCGGTCTTTATTTTGTGTTAAAAATCATGTGGTTGAAAACTTGTATTTTGTACAAAAGTCGTAAAACGGCCGATGTGGGCCCGGTCTCGTAAAACTCATTTTATTATTGGAACATGTTATTTTTAGCTAATATAAAATGTTGTGAAAAGCGTTTGGTCTAAAAGTGTCGGGAAGCAAGAGATCTTTTTACGAAAATTGGAAAAAGTGGACAGCGGGTTGCCAGGCCCTGTGCGCGCCGCGCACAGGTGGGGCTGCGTGCCGCGCACCCCATTTGGTCAGCTCTGTTTAATTTTTTTTTTTAAGCTGCGTTTTTGGTTGGTTAACGGGTTGGGTTGTTACAAGGGTTCTATGGATTTGAATACTCTCAAGACGACCTTTATGGCGAAGGCTCGTTTTTGCCCGGAGTATTTGGGGAATGACCAGTTGTTAATGCAAGATTTCTATCGAACTTTGAATGATGACTTGAAGAATAAGATTAGCCGGGGTTACGCGAAATCATTTTCAGAATTATTTGCCGTGGCTAGAGGTTTCGAGTCGTATTCGCGATCAAAGATGGGTGAACCTTCAAGTGAGAGAAGGGTTATTTCTTATGGTGCTCCAAGTAAGAGGACTAAGGGTCCGAGTGTGAGCAAGGTGGTACGCGGACCAGTATATCGGATTCTAGCGCGTCTAGATGTTACAATTGTGGCGTGAGGGGTCACAAGTCTTGGGAATGTTCGGTGCCAAAGGGTGATGGCATGGTGTGCTTCATTTGCCAAGGAGAAGGACATCGTAAGTCGGAATGTCCCAAGTTAGCGGGGACGGGTGCGGCAAGGAGACGTTAAGGTACGTTTCATTTTAATAAATATGTCCTTTGATTATTTATTATGCGCCGTTGAGTTTGAGTTTATTAGATGCATTGTTTGTGCATGTTATTGATATGGGTGACGTTCCTAATGGAAGTATCCTATGGTGACGTTTGATTGTCGGGCGAAGGGCGTAAGACTTGGTGCAACCAAGCATTCCTTAGTTTTTGGGAAATGTTTCTACCAAGCCATGGAAATGGGTTTTGGTGTTCGGTTGTTAAGTGCGTGTTCGCTTTTGTGTTGAAGTTGATGAACCATGAGGTTTGACGGGTGGGATGAAACCCGAGAAATCGAGTGTTGATCTCGATGTATGTTGGTTAAAGAGTCTGCATGATGCGACATTAGGTGCCTCTTTCATACCTACTAGCGTGGTGTTCGACTCCTATTGTGTTGTGGTTACATTGTACTTAGGGTGCCGGAGAGAAACCCTTAGGTACATGAGTGACTAGGTGAAATTTGACAAGCTAAAGCAATTGGATGATTGCGAGAGTATAGTTTGTGTAATTTGTGGTACACTTTTCGTTCGAAGTGTTTAAAGATAGGTTAAGATCCTTAGTATGCTCAAGGTTGGAGCAAGATATGGTGATGGGTCGTGTGAACCCAATTGTTGGTAAACTCTACCGTTGGTAGCATTGTACGGTTGTACAAGATGCGGTTATGGAACGTAGTTGCAAGTGGGGGAGTTACACTCCCGCACGAGGAAGTTCTAGTGTGAGATTTCGGATGACGTTTTAGTAGATCTGGAATTTGTGTCAGGACCTAGATTTGGTCGATTGTGGTAGAGTACAATTTCGGTTAAATTGTACTTATGATTTTGGACTTGAATTATCACCGAGGTGGTAATGTGGTAAATCTCGTTGAGAGATAATGGACGTGTTTGACGAGCAAGGTGAAATCCCTCGGTTAAGGGATCTGAGTATCAGATTCTCTTCTAGAGAATTATTGTTTTGTGCCTATGTTTGATATAGGTGGTTCTTGCTTGATTGTGTGAATGGTTAGTGGTATCCGTTAGGATTCACTATGGCGTAGCAGAGCGCGATGTTACGTTACTCGTTGTATAAGGCCAAAAGAGCGTCGATTGGTGAAGCATGACCGTTGACGGGGTCCGCTGACTTCATCATGAGAGTAGTGTTATATCGGTATGGTATAATGTTATCGAGAAATTCGAGTACCGATGGGGAATGAGATTACCATTCCTGTGTTGAGATTGGGAAGTGGATCGCGTGTGTTTGCGGATTCACGATGACGCGTGTAGTTTCGGTCATCTTATTGTGGAAGTCAGTCGCGTGTAGTTCGGATTCACAAATGACTCGTGTGGTTGCGGTCATTGTATTGAGGAGTGAGTCGCGTGTAGTTCGGATTCACAAATGACACGTGTGGTTGCGGTCATTCTATTGGGATAGTGGCTCTCGTATAGTTCGAATTCACTAATGCGCGTGTAGTTCGGCCAATCTCGATTGTTGTGCGGTGGAGGTAGTGAGTCGCGTGTGGTGCGGATTCACTAAGGCGCGTGTAGTTTTTGGCCAGCCTTCATGTTGTTGGATGTGTGATCTATCGGTTATTTTATACACCGATGGTGGGGTCGTAGGACCTTGATGTTTGATCTATTGGTTGTTTTATACGCCAATGGTGGGGTCGTGAGGACCATATTGTGGGATTAGTGATGCGATAGCCGTGTTTCGCTCACATGTTGTTACGGGTGTGATGATAGTCGATTCTGTATACCTTGGGATTTGCGTTGCCATAGTCGTTTGGGGCGCTAACGGTTTTAGCCGTTTGTTTATGATGTTACGGTAGTTGCGTATTGGTAGTGTTGCGCACTACAAGGGATGTTGAGTGGTAAGTGTTATCCGTAAGGATTCTTTTTTATTTCGGTCTTCGTCGGTTTAGACGGTTGACCTTAGAGTGGGACTTGGTTATTTTTGAAATGTCCCGTTCTTATTGATTAAAAACGTTCCATATTAATTGATTTCGTTGCGAGGTTTTGACCTCTATATGAGACGTTTTTCAAAGACTGCATTCATTTTTAAAACAAATCATAACCTTTATTTCATAGATAAAGGTTTTAAAAAGCTTTACGTAGATTATCAAATAATGATAATCTAAAATATCCTGTTTACACACGACCATTACATAATGGTTTACAATACAAATATGTTACAACAAAATAAGTTTCTTGAATGCAGCTTTTACACAATATCATACAAGCATGGACTCCAAATCTCGTCCTTATTTAAGTATGCGACAGCGGAAGCTCTTAATAATCACCTGAGAATAAACATGCTTAAAACGTCAACAAAAATGTTGGTGAGTTATAGGTTTAACCTATATATATCAAATCATAATAATAGACCACAAGATTTCATATTTCAATACACATCCCATACATAGAGATAAAAATCATTCATATGGTGAACACCTGGTAACCGACATTAACAAGATGCATATATATAAGAATATCCCCATCATTCCGGGACACCCTTCGGATATGATATAAATTTCGAAGTACTAAAGCATCCGGTACTTTGGATGGGGTTTGTTACGCCCAATAGATCTATCTTTAGGATTCGCGTCAATTAGGGTGTCTGTTCCCTAATTCTTAGATTACCAGACTTAATAAAAAGGGGCATATTCGATTTCGATAATTCAACCATAGAATGTAGTTTCACGTACTTGTGTCTATTTTGTAAATCATTTATAAAACCTGCATGTATTCTCATCCCAAAAATATTAGATTTTAAAAGTGGGACTATAACTCACTTTCACAGATTTTTACTTCGTCGGGAAGTAAGACTTGGCCACTGGTTGATTCACGAACCTATAACAATATATACATATATATCAAAGTATATTCAAAATATATTTACAACACTTTTAATATATTTTGATGTTTTAAGTTTATTAAGTCAGCTGTCCTCGTTAGTAACCTACAACTAGTTGTCCACAGTTAGATGTACAGAAATAAATCGATAAATATTATCTTGAATCAATCCACGACCCAGTGTATACGTATCTCAGTATTGATCACAACTCAAACTATATATATTTTGGAATCAACCTCAACCCTGTATAGCTAACTCCAACATTCACATATAGAGTGTCTATGGTTGTTCCGAAATATATATAGATGTGTCGACATGATAGGTCGAAACATTGTATACGTGTCTATGGTATCTCAAGATTACATAATATACAATACAAGTTGATTAAGTTATGGTTGGAATAGATTTGTTACCAATTTTCACGTAGCTAAAATGAGAAAAATTATCCAATCTTGTTTTACCCATAACTTCTTCATTTTAAATCCGTTTTGAGTGAATCAAATTGCTATGGTTTCATATTGAACTCTATTTTATGAATCTAAACAGAAAAGTATAGGTTTATAGTCGGAAAAATAAGTTACAAGTCATTTTTGTAAAGGTAGTCATTTCAGTCGAAAGAACGACGTCTAGATGACCATTTTAGAAAACATACTTCCACTTTGAGTTTAATCATAATTTTTGGATATAGTTTCATGTTCATAATAAAAATCATTTTCTCAGAATAACAACTTTAAAATCAAAGTTTATCATAGTTTTTAATTAACTAACCCAAAACAGCCCGCGGTGTTACTACGACGGCGTAAATCAGGTTTTGCGGTGTTTTTCGTGTTTCCAGGTTTTAAATCATTAAGTTAGCATATCATATAGATATAGAACATGTGTGTAGTTAATTTTAAAAGTCAAGTTAGAAGGATTAACTTTTGTTTGCGAACAAGTTTAGAATTAACTAAACTATGTTCTAGTGATTACGAGTTTAAACCTTCGAATAAGATAGCTTTATATGTATGAATCGAATGATGTTATGAACATCATTACTACCTTAAGTTTCTTGGATAAACCTACTGGAAAAGAGAAAAATGGATCTAGCTTCAACGGATCCTTGGATGGCTCGAAGTTCTTGAAGCAGAATCATGACACGAAAACAAGTTCAAGTAAGATCATCACTTGAAATAAGATTGTTATAGTTATAGAAATTGAACCAAAGTTTGAATATGATTATTACCTTGTATTAGAATGATAACCTACTGTAAGAAACAAAGATTTCTTGAGGTTGGATGATCACCTTACAAGATTGGAAGTGAGCTAGCAAACTTGAAAGTATTCTTGATTTTATGTAACTAGAACTTGTAAAATATATGAAGAACACTTAGAACTTGAAGATAGAACTTGAGAGAGATCAATTAGATGAAGAAAATTGAAGAATGAAAGTGTTTGTAGGTGTTTTTGGTCGTTGGTGTATGGATTAGATATAAAGGATATGTAATTTTGTTTTCATGTAAATAAGTCATGAATGATTACTCATATTTTTGTAATTTTATGAGATATTTCATGCTAGTTGCCAAATGATGGTTCCCACATGTGTTAGGTGACTCACATGGTCTGCTAAGAGCTGATCATTGGAGTGTATATACCAATAGTACATACATCTAAAAGCTGTGTATTGTACGAGTACGAATACGGGTGCATACGAGTAGAATTGTTGATGAAACTGAACGAGGATGTAATTGTAAGCATTTTTGTTAAGTAGAAGTATTTTGATAAGTGTCTTGAAGTCTTTAAAAAGTGTATGAATACATATTAAAACACTACATGTATATACATTTTAACTGAGTCGTTAAGTCATCGTTAGTCGTTACATGTAAATGTTGTTTTGAAACCTTTAGGTTAATGATCTTGTTGAATGTTGTTAACCCATTGTTTATTATAACAAATGAGATGTTAAATTGTTATATTATCATGATATTATGATATATAATATATCTCAGTATGGTGTATATACAGTTAAAAGTCGTTACAACGATAATCGTTACATATATGTCTCGTTTCGAAATCATTAAGTTAGTAGTCTTATTTTTACATATGTATTTCATTGTTAATACACTTAATAATATATTTACTTATCATTTAACATAATTAACCAAGTGTATCAATATCTTAAAATGATTCATATGTACCTAGTAAGACGTTGTTATAACGATAATCGTTATATATATCGTTTTCGAGTTTCTTAAATTAATAGTCTCATTTTTATGTATATAACTCATTGTTAAAATACCTAATGAGATACATACTTATAATAAAAACATGTTAACTATATATATAACCATATATATGTCATCGTATAGTTTTTACAAGTTTTAACGTTCGTGAATCACCGGTCAACTTGGGTGGTCAATTGTCTATATGAAACATATTTCAATTAATCAAGTCTTAACAAGTTTGATTGCTTAACATGTTGGAAACATTTAATCATGTAAATATCAATCTCAATTAATATATATAAACATGGAAAAGTTCGGGTCACTACAATACCTACCCGTTAAATAAATTTCGTCCCGAAATTTTAAGCTGTTGAAGGTGTTGACGAATCTTCTGGAAATAAATGCGAGTATTTCTTCTTCATCTGATCTTCACGCTCCCAGGTGAACTCGGGTCCTCTACGAGCATTCCATCGAACCTTAACAATTGGTATCTTGTTTTGCTTAAGTCTTTTAACCTCACGATCCATTATTTCGACGGGTTCTTCGATGAATTGAAGTTTTTCGTTGATTTGGATTTCATCTAACGGAATAGTGAGATCTTCTTTAGCAAAACATTTCTTCAAATTCGAGACGTGGAAAGTGTTATGTACAGCAACGAGTTGTTGAGGTAACTCAAGTCGGTAAGCTACTGGTCCGACACGATCAATAATCTTGAATGGTCCAATATACCTTGGATTTAATTTCCCTCGTTTACCAAATCGAACAACACCTTTCCAAGGTGCAACTTTAAGCATGACCATCTCTCCAATTTCAAATTCTATATCTTTTCTTTTAATGTCAGCGTAGCTCTTTTGTCGACTTTGGGCGGTTTTCAACCGTTGTTGAATTTGGATGATCTTCTCGGTAGTTTCTTGTATAATCTCCGGACCCGTAATCTGTCTATCCCCCACTTCACTCCAACAAATCGGAGACCTGCACTTTCTACCATAAAGTGCTTCAAACGGCACCATCTCAATGCTTGAATGGTAGCTGTTGTTGTAGGAAAATTCTGCTAACGGTAGATGTCGATCCCAACTGTTTCCGAAATCAATAACACATGCTCGTAGCATGTCTTCAAGTGTTTGTATCGTCCTTTCGCTTTGCCCATCAGTTTGTGGATGATAGGCAGTACTCATGTCTAGACGAGTTCCTAATGCTTGCTGTAATGTCTGCCAGAATCTTGAAATAAATCTGCCATCCCTATCAGAGATAATAGAGATTGGTATTCCATGTCTGGAGATGACTTCCTTCAAATACAGTCGTGCTAACTTCTCCATCTTGTCATCTTCTCTTATTGGCAAGAAGTGTGCTGATTTGGTGAGACGATCAACTATTACCCAAATCGTATCAAAACCACTTGCAGTCCTTGGAAATTTAGTGATGAAATCCATGGTAATGTTTTCCCATTTCCATTCCGGGATTTCGGGTTGTTGAAGTAGACCTGATGGTTTCTGATGCTCAGCTTTGACCTTAGAACACGTCAAACATTCTCCTACGTATTTAGCAACATCGGCTTTCATACCCGGCCACCAAAAATGTTTCTTGAGATCCTTGTACATCTTCCCCGTTCCAGGATGTATTGAGTATCTGGTTTTATGAGCTTATCTAAGTACCATTTCTCTCATATCTCCAAATTTTGGTACCCAAATCCTTTCAGCCCTATACCGGGTTCCGTCTTCCCGAATATTAAGATGTTTCTTCGATCCTTTGGGTATTTCATCCTTTAAATTTCCCTCTTTTAAAACTCCTTGTTGCGCCTCCTTTATTTGAGTAGTAAGGTTATTATGAATCATTATATTCATAGATTTTACTCGAATGGGTTCTCTGTCCTTCCTGCTCAAGGCATCGGCTACCACATTTGCCTTCCCCGGGTGGTAACGAATCTCAAAGTCGTAATCATTCAATAATTCAATCCACCTACGCTGCCTCATATTCAGTTGTTTCTGATTAAATATGTGTTGAAGACTTTTGTGGTCGGTATATATAATACTTTTGACCCCATATAAGTAGTGCCTCCAAGTCTTTAATGCAAAAACAACCGCGCCTAATTCCAAATCATGCGTCGTATAATTTTGTTCGTGAATCTTCAATTGTCTAGACGAATAAGCAATCACCTTCGTTCGTTGCATTAATACACAACCGAGACCTTGCTTTGATGCGTCACAATAAATCACAAAATCATCATTCCCTTCAGGCAATGACAATATAGGTGCCGTAGTTAGCTTTTTCTTCAATAACTGAAACGCTTTGTCTTGTTCATCATTCCATTCAAATTTCTTCCCTTTATGCGTTAATGCAGTCAAGGGTTTTGCTATTCTGGAAAAGTCTTGGATGAACCTTCTGTAGTAACCAGCTAGTCCTAAAAACTGGCGTATGTGTTTCGGAGTTTTCGGGGTTTCCCACTTTTCAACAGTTTCTATCTTTGCCGGATCCACCTTAATACCTTCTTTGTTCACTATGTGACCGAGGAATTGAACTTCTTCCAACCAAAATGCACACTTTGAAAACTTAGCGTACAATTCTTCCTTCCTCAATACTTCTAACACCTTTCTCAAATGTTCACCGTGTTCTTGGTCATTCTTTGAGTAAATAAGTATGTCATCAATGAAAACAATGACAAACTTGTCAAGGTATGGTCCACACACTCGGTTCATAAGGTCCATGAACACAGCTGGTGCATTAGTTAAACCAAACGGCATGACCATAAACTCGTAATGACCGTAACGTGTTCTGAAAGCAGTCTTTGGAATATCATCTTCTTTCACCCGCATTTGATGATACCCGGAACGTAAGTCAATCTTTGAATAAACAGACGAGCCTTGTAGTTGATCAAATAAGTCTTCAATTCTCGGTAGTGGGTAGCGGTTCTTGATGGTAAGTTTGTTCAACTCTCGGTAGTCGATACACAACCTGAATGTACCATCTTTCTTCTTGACAAACAAAACAGGAGCTCCCCACGGTGATGTGCTTGGTCGAATGAAACCACGCTCTAAAAGTTCTTGTAATTGGCTTTGCAGTTCTTTCATCTCGCTGGGTGCGAGTCTGTAAGGAGCACGAGCTATTGGTGCAGCTCCTGGTACAAGATCTATTTGAAATTCAACGGATCGATGTGGGGGTAATCCCGGTAATTCTTTCGGAAATACATCGGGAAATTCTTTTGCGACGGGAACATCATTGATGCTCTTTTCTTCAGTTTGTACTTTCTCGACGTGTGCTAGAACAGCATAGCAACCTTTTCTTATTAGTTTTTGTGCCTTCAAATTACTAATAAGATGTAGCTTCGTGTTGCCCTTTTCTCCGTACACCATTAAGGGTTTTCCTTTTTCTCGTATAATGCGAATTGCATTTTTGTAACAAACGATCTCTGCTTTCACTTCTTTCAACCAGTCCATCCCGATTATCACATCAAAACTCCCTAACTCTACTGGTATCAAATCAATCTTAAATGTTTGGCTAACCAGTTTAATTTCTCGATTCCGACATATATTATCTGCTGAAATTAATTTACCATTTGCTAATTCGAGTAAAAATTTACTATCCAAAGGCGTCAATGGACAACTTAATTTAGCACAAAAATCTCTGCTCATATAGCTTCTATCCGCACCCGAATCAAATAAAACGTAAGCAGATTTATTGTCAATAAGAAACGTACCCGTAACAAGCTCCGGGTCTTCCTGTGCCTCTGCCGCATTAATATTGAAAACTCTTCCGCGGCCTTGTCCATTCGTGTTCTCCTGGTTCGGGCAATTTCTAATAATGTGGCCCGGTTTTCCACATTTATAACAAACTACATTGGCATAACTTGCTCCGACACTACTTGCTCCGCCATTACTTGTTCCGACACCATTTGTTCCTTTCGTTCTATTAACCCCTGGTCTGTAGACCTCACACTTCGCCGCGCTATGACCATTTCTTTTACACTTGTTGCAAAATTTGGTGCAGAACCCCGAGTGATACTTTTCACACCTTTGGCATAGCTGCTTCTGATTGTTGTTGTTGTTGCGGTTATTATTGTTGTTGGGATGATTATTGTAGTTGCTGTTGTTGTTGTTGTTGTTGTTGTTGTTGGGCCGTTTGTTGTAGTTGCGATTGATGTTGCGATTGTTGGGATAATTATTGCGATTATTGTTGTAATTGCTGTTGTTGTTGTATTGGTGATTCTTATCACCGTTTTCCTCCCACTTTCTTTTGACTTGCTTCACATTGGCCTCTTCAGCAGTCTGTTCTTTAATTCTTTCTTCAATCTGGTTCACTAGTTTGTGAGCCATTCTACATGCCTGTTGTATGGAGGCGGGCTCGTGTGAACTTATATCTTCTTGGATTCTTTCCGGTAATCCTTTCACAAACGCGTCGATCTTCTCTTCCTCATCTTCGAATGCTCCCGGACACAATAGGCACAATTCTGTGAATCGTCTTTCGTACGTGGTAATATCAAATCCTTGGGTTCGTAACCCTCTAAGTTCTGTCTTGAGCTTATTAACCTCGGTTCTGGGACGGTACTTCTCGTTCATCAAGTGCTTGAATGCTGACCACGGTAGTGCGTACGCATCGTCTTGTCCCACTTGCTCTAGATAGGTATTCCACCATATTAACGCAGAACCTGTGAAGGTATGCGTAGCGTACTTCACATTGTCCTCTTCAGTACACTTACTTATGGCAAACACCGATTCGACCTTCTCGGTCTACCGTTTCAATCCGATCGGTCCTTCGGTTCCATCAAATTCCAAAGGTTTGCAGGCAGTGAATTCTTTGTAGGTGCATCCTACACGATTTCCTGTACTGCTAGATCCAAGGTTATTGTTGGTATGTAGCGCAACCTGTACTGCGGCTATGTTTGAAGCTAGAAAAGTACGGAATTCCTCTTCATTCATATTCACGGTGTGTCGAGTAGTCGGTGCCATTTCCTTCAAAATAGTCAAATGGAACAAGTTAATCATACAGAATATTAAGAGTAGTTAATAGTATTTCGTAGCATAATATGAACTCATTTATAAAAGCTTTTTCTTCATATTAGCGTTTTATAAGTTTAAATTCGGGTAGTACCTACCCGTTAAGTTCATACTTAGTAGCTAATATACAATTCAACTACTACAATTTTATATGAAAAACTGATTATAATAATATTTCGCGTTCAAACTTTTATAAAATATTTTACAAACTTACAATACCGCTTATTTTACATAAAGCATGAAATATAGCACACAATAACTTTGATACAAGATAGTTGTGAAGATAATTCTAGCTAGTACACAAGTCGTTCAGCAAAGGCAATAAAGACACGTAATTCATACGTCCAGAAACAAGTCATGCATTCTGGTTTTACTAGGACTACTTCCCATCCTTGGTCTTGTGGAACATAACCGTTATGGCCGTTGATAAGAAAGCGTGTTGTAACGTCGTCAAAGGGACGAGGGTTACGTAATGTCCAACAGTCCCGTAACAATCTAAAAACCTCATTTCTTACCCCAATTACCGACTCCGTCACTTGTGGAAACGTTTTGTTTAATAGTTGTAGCCCGATGTTCTTGTTCTCACTTTGGTGAGAAGCGAACATTACTAATCCGTAAGCATAACATGCTTCTTTATGTTGCATGTTAGCCGCTTTTTCTAAATCACGAAGTCCAATATTCGGATATATTGAGTCAAAATAATTTCTTAACCCATTGCGTAAAATAGCATTTGGGTTCCCCGCAATATATGCGTCAAAGTAAACACATCGTAACTTATGGGTTTCCCAATGTGATATCCCCCATCTTTCAAACAAAAGTCTCTTATAAACCAAGACATTCTTGGAACGTTCTTCGAATGTCTTACAAACTGATCTCGCCTTAAATAGTTGTGCCGAGGAATTCTGACCAACTCTAGACAAGATTTCATCAATCATGTCTCCGGGTAGGTCTCTTAAAATATTGGGTTGTCTATCCATTTTGTGTTTTTAAACTGTAAAATAGACAAGAGTTAGATTCATAAAAAAAATACTTATTAATACAAGCAATTTTTACATATATCATAAAGCATAAGCACACTATATTACATATATTACACCACACGAATACAACTATCTTATTCCGACTCGCTCGTTTCTTCTTCTTCAGTTTTAGTTCGTTTTGCCAAGTTTCTAGGGATATATGATGTTCCCCTAATACGAGCCGTCGTTGTCCACATTGGTTTAGAAAAACCTGGTGGTTTAGAGGTTCCCGGGTCATTGTTACAAGTTAAGGACTTCGGGGGTTGACGATACATATAAAGTTCATCGGGGTTGGAATTAGATTTCTCTATTTTTATGCCCTTTCCCTTATTATTTTATTTTGCCTTTTTAAATTCAGTTGGGGTAATTTCTATAACATCATTGGAATTCTCGTCGGAATCCAATTCATCGAAGAATTGGTAATCCTCCCAATATTTTGCTTCCTTGGCGGAAACACCATTGACCATAATTAACCTTGGTCGGTTGGTTGAGGATTCTCTTTTACTTAACCGTTTTATTATTTCCCCCACCGGTTTCGATTCTTCTTCCGGTTCCGATTCTTCTTCCGGTTCCGACTCTTCTTCCGGTTCCTCTTCGGGAACTTGTGAATCAGTCCACGAATCATTCCAATTTACATTTGACTCTTCATTATTATTAGGTGAGTCAATGGGACTTGTTCTAGAGGTAGACATCTATCACATAATATCAAACGCGTTAAGAGATTAATATATCACATAATATTCACATGTTAAAAATATATAGTTTCCAACAAAATTTGTTAAGCAATCATTTTTCAAGTAAACACGGTCGAAGTCCAGACTCACTAATGCATCCTAACAAACTCGATAAGACACACTAATGCAAAATTCTGGTTCTCTAAGACCAACGCTCTGATACCAACTGAAATGTCCCGTTCTTATTGATTAAAAACGTTCCATATTAATTGATTTCGTTGCGAGGTTTTGACCTCTATATGAGACGTTTTTCAAAGACTGCATTCATTTTTAAAACAAATCATAACCTTTATTTCATAGATAAAGGTTTTAAAAAGCTTTACGTAGATTATCAAATAATGATAATCTAAAATATCCTGTTTACACACGACCATTACATAATGGTTTACAATACAAATATGTTACAACAAAATAAGTTTCTTGAATGCAGTTTTTACACAATATCATACAAGCATGGACTCCAAATCTCGTCCTTATTTAAGTATGCGACAGCGGAAGCTCTTAATAATCACCTGAGAATAAACATGCTTAAAACGTCAACAAAAATGTTGGTGAGTTATAGGTTTAACCTATATATATCAAATCATAATAATAGACCACAAGATTTCATATTTCAATACACATCCCATACATAGAGATAAAAATCATTCATATGGTGAACACCTGGTAACCGACATTAACAAGATGCATATATATAAGAATATCCCCATCATTCCGGGACACCCTTCGGATATGATATAAATTTCGAAGTACTAAAGCATCTGGTACTTTGGATGGGGTTTGTTACGCCCAATAGATCTATCTTTAGGATTCGCGTCAATTAGGGTGTCTGTTCCCTAATTCTTAGATTACCAGACTTAATAAAAAGGGGCATATTCGATTTCGATAATTCAACCATAGAATGTAGTTTCACGTACTTGTGTCTATTTTGTAAATCATTTATAAAACCTGCATGTATTCTCATCCCAAAAATATTAGATTTTAAAAGTGGGACTATAACTCACTTTCACAGATTTTTACTTCGTCGGGAAGTAAGACTTGGCCACTGGTTGATTCACGAACCTATAACAATATATACATATATATCAAAGTATGTTCAAAATATATTTACAACACTTTTAATATATTTTGATGTTTTAAGTTTATTAAGTAAGCTGTCCTCGTTAGTAACCTACAACTAGTTGTCCACAGTTAGATGTACAGAAATAAATCGATAAATATTATCTTGAATCAATCCACGACCCAGTGTATACGTATCTCAGTATTGATCACAACTCAAACTATATATATTTTGGAATCAACCTCAACCCTGTATAGCTAACTCCAACATTCACATATAGAGTGTCTATGGTTGTTCCGAAATATATATAGATGTGTCGACATGATAGGTCGAAACATTGTATACGTGTCTATGGTATCTCAAGATTACATAATATACAATACAAGTTGATTAAGTTATGGTTGGAATAGATTTGTTACCAATTTTCACGTAGCTAAAATGAGAAAAATTATCCAATCTTGTTTTACCCATAACTTCTTCATTTTAAATCCGTTTTGAGTGAATCAAATTGCTATGGTTTCATATTGAACTCTATTTTATGAATCTAAACATAAAAGTATAGGTTTATAGTCAGAAAAATGAGTTACAAGTCGTTTTTGTAAAGGTAGTCATTTCAGTCGAAAGAACGACGTCTAGATGACCATTTTAGAAAACATACTTCCACTTTGAGTTTAATCATAATTTTTGGATATAGTTTCATGTTCATAATAAAAATCATTTTCTCAGAATAACAACTTTAAAATCAAAGTTTATCATAGTTTTTAATTAACTAACCCAAAACAGCCCGCGGTGTTACTACGACGGCGTAAATCCGGTTTTGCGGTGTTTTTCATGTTTCCAGGTTTTAAATCATTAAGTTAGCATATCATATAGATATAGAACATGTGTGTAGTTAATTTTAAAAGTCAAGTTAGAAGGATTAACTTTTGTTTGCGAACAAGTTTAGAATTAACTAAACTATGTTCTAGTGATTACGAGTTTAAACCTTCGAATAAGATAGCTTTATATGTATGAATCGAATGATGTTATGAACATCATTACTACCTTAAGTTTCTTGGATAAACCTACTGGAAAAGAGAAAAATGGATCTAGCTTCAACGGATCCTTGGATGGCTCGAAGTTCTTGAAGCAGAATCATGACACGAAAACAAGTTCAAGTAAGATCATCACTTGAAATAAGATTGTTATAGTTATAGAAATTGAACCAAAGTTTGAATATGATTATTACCTTGTATTAGAATGATAACCTACTGTAAGAAACAAAGATTTCTTGAGGTTGGATGATCACCTTACAAGATTGGAAGTGAGCTAGCAAACTTGAAAGTATTCTTGATTTTATGTAACTAGAACTTGTAAAATATATGAAGAACACTTAGAACTTGAAGATAGAACTTGAGAGAGATCAATTAGATGAATAAAATTGAAGAATGAAAGTGTTTGTAGGTGTTTTTGGTCGTTGGTGTATGGATTAGATATAAAGGATATGTAATTTTGTTTTCATGTAAATAAGTCATGAATGATTACTCATATTTTTGTAATTTTATGAGATATTTCATGCTAGTTGCCAAATGATGGTTCCCACATGTGTTAGGTGACTCACATGGGCTGCTAAGAGCTGATCATTGGAGTGTATATACCAATAGTACATACATCTAAAAGCTGTGTATTGTATGAGTACGAATACGGGTGCATACGAGTAGAATTGTTGATGAAACTGAACGAGGATGTAATTGTAAGTATTTTTGTTAAGTAGAAGTATTTTGATAAGTGTCTTGAAGTCTTTCAAAAGTGTATGAATACATATTAAAACACTACATGTATATACATTTTAACTGAGTCGTTAAGTCATCGTTAGTCGTTACATGTAAATGTTGTTTTGAAACCTTTAGGTTAATGATCTTGTTGAATGTTGTTAACCCATTGTTTATTATAACAAATGAGATGTTAAATTATTATATTATCATGATATTATGATATATAATATATCTCAGTATGATGTATATACAGTTAAATGTCGTTACAACGATAATCGTTACATATATGTCTCGTTTCGAAATCATTAAGTTAGTAGTCTTATTTTTACATATGTATTTCATTGTTAATACACTTAATAATATATTTAATTATCATTTAACATAATTAACCAAGTGTATCAATATCTTAATATGATTCATATGTACCTAGTAAGACGTTGTTATAACGATAATCGTTATATATATCGTTTTCGAGTTTCTTAAATTAATAGTCTCATTTTTATGTATATAACTCATTGTTAAAATACCTAATGAGATACATACTTATAATAAAAACATGTTAACTATATATATAACCATATATATGTCATCGTATAGTTTTTACAAGTTTTAACGTTCGTGAATCACCGGTCAACTTGGGTGGTCAATTGTCTATATGAAACATATTTCAATTAATCAAGTCTTAACAAGTTTGATTGCTTAACATGTTGGAAACATTTAATCATGTAAATATCAATCTCAATTAATATATATAAACATGGAAAAGTTCGGGTCACTACAATTTTAGCTTTGTACTTGGTAAAGGTACGCTAAAGGGTTGATGTCTCTGTTCGGGATTTGGTTGAGTTTTCCCAATGTGAGGGATTTGAGCGGGGTCTTAGCGCTCGGATTTTGATTGATAAGTCGCGAGTGATGATTTTAGTTGTTACAGGTGATTCATTGGGAAGAATTATCTAGGAAAGTCGGATTGGGACTTATGTTGAGGACCGTGGAGTGTTGGTCCGGTTGGTTAAGTGACGAGGATAACGAGGACGTGATCGATTCTAAGTGGGGGAGAGTTGTAAGACCCTAATATTTATTGTACATAGAGTATAAATGGCGTACATGAAGTGTATGATGCAGGGCGTAAATTTTAAGCTCAGAAACTGCCCAGACCAGTGTGCGCGCCGAGAACCATAAGGTGAGCGCGCCGCGCACTATGCCGGCGACGGTTTCCTGTCTTTTTCTATTTTTAGTTTAATGAGGGGCTTTTTGGTCATTTCACTTGAGGCCGGATCTGTGGACTTTTCAGCTGGTTTGGATCCATTGTTGGATCATTTTCACATCCACAAACACACTCTCAACTATCTAGAGAAAGAGGGAGATTTTTAGAGAGAGAATTGGGGTTTTGGAGAAGAAGAAGCTTGGTTTGATCAAAAGCACAAGTGTTAAAGTTGTTCACCTCGTTCCTAGCTACGTTTTGGTTGTTGTGGTAAGTTCTAACTTCGAATTTTATTGTTTGATTTTGATATTCAAGTTAGGGTTTGAACTTAAATTGTAGATAAACCCATTTAAACTCTTGAAGTGAGTTTAGTGATGCTAGTAATCGGGTTTATGGTTGTTGTTGGTGGGTTTTGGGTTGGTGAACAAATTGGCCATGATTAGGACTTGTAATTGGGTTTAATCACTAGGTTTAGTGATTATGGAAGTGTTGAAACCCATTATAGTGTATTTGAAAGACTAATTTTGAAATAAGTCAAAATTAGGGTTTATGGGTGATTTTGAGAATCATAAGTGTTTAACACTTACGATTGGGTTAAATTGGCATATAAGGACCATTCTCACTTGTGTTAGTGATCATTGGTTAGTTTGGGCGCGTTTTGTGTTTGTAAGTGCAATTGGTCAAATTTGCACTAAGTGTTGAATTGAGTTGGTTTGTAAATCCACTCTAAGTGTGTTGTTGTATTTGTGATAATGGAATAGGTACTTTCCATTGATGGGTTGCGGATTATTCGGTGGCATTCATCAAGGCGACAAGGTGAGTGTTAATATCCTATGTGCATAAGTGGTTCTCGGTTATAGAGCTCACTTCACATATAGGTGGATTTGATGGACTTGTGTATAGGTCCAATTGGCACGGTTGTGCATTTTGGTTGACCACCTTTGGCGAAGTGCACATCTTGTGTGTACGTTATCACACGTGGTTGTGATGTGGATGATATAACCCCAATGGCGAAGGGTTTCGATATTGAGAAGTGAGTCACGTGTGGATGTGGATTCCCGATGACGCGTGTAGTTTTCGGTCATCTTATTGAGTTTTGAAGTGGATCACGTGTGGATGCGGATTCATGATGACGCGTGTAGTTCGGTCATCTTATTGAGGTAGTGATCTCGTGTGGTTGCAGATTCACTAAGGCTCGTGTAGTTCGGCCAACCTCGATGTTGTTGTTGTAGTGACCCGAACTTTTCCATGTTTATATATATTAATTGAGATTGATATTTACATGATTAAACGTTTCCAACATGTTAAGCAATCAAACTTGTTAAGACTTGATTAATTGAAATAGGTTTCATATAGACAATTGACTACCCAAGTTGACCGGTGATTCACGAACGTTAAAACTTGTAAAAACTATATGATGACATATATATGGTTATATATATAGTTAACATGATATTATGATAAGTAAACATATCATTAAGTATATTAACAATGAACTACATATGTAAAAACAAGACTACTAACTTAATGATTTTTAAACGAGACATATATGTAACGATTATCGTTGTAACGACATTTAAATGTATATATATCATATTAAGATATATTAATATATCATAATATCATGATAATATAATAATTTAACATCTCATTAGATATAATAAACAATGGGTTAACAACATTAATTGAGATCGTTAACTTAAAGGTTTCAAAACAACACTTACATGTAACGACTAACGATGACTTAACGACTCCGTTAAAATGTATATACATGTAGTGTATTTAGATGTATTAAAATACTTTTGGAAGACTTCAAGACATATATCGAAACACTCATACTTAACGAAAATGGTTACAGTTACTTTCCCATTCTTTTCTTTCATCAAGAATTCTAGTCGTATTCTTACCCGTATTATACACAGCTTCAAAACGTACTTACTATGGGTATATACCAATAGGAACTAGCATGGGATTCCACTCTTGATTATGTCATGTATGACTAATCAATTTTAACTTCTACCATGAGCTAGTCAACTAACTAGAACTCCTTTTAACCCCACTCACCACTCACCAATTAACACTCATCATTCACTCCATTTCACTTCCAAATCTCTTTCTAATTCTCTCTCAACACACCCACACTATTATGAACGTATTTTTCCAGTAGTTAATCATCATCTTCATCAAAAATCACTTCAAGAATCAAGCTATAATCATCATAGGAAGAACACTTCAAGAATACTTCAAAAATCCCTTCAAGTTTACTAATTTACTTCCAAGCTTTCTAATCCATTCCAAGTAATCATCTAAGATCAAGAAACCTTTGTTATATACAGTAGGTTATCTTTCTTATTCAAGGTAATATTCATATTCAAACTTTGATTCAATTTCTATAACTATAAACTATCTTAATTCGAGCAAAAATCTTACTTGAACTTGTTTTTGTGTCATGATCCTACTTCAAGAACTTTCAAGCCATCCAAGATCCTTTGAAGCTAGATCATTTCTTGTCACTTCCAGTAGGTTTACCTACTAAACTTGAGGTAGTAATGATGTTCATAACATCATTCGATTCATATATATAAAACTATCTTATTCGAAGGTTTAAACTCGTAATCACTAGAACATAGTTTAGTTAATTCTAAACTTGTTCGCAAACAAAAGTTAATCCTTCTAACTTGACTTTTAAAATTAACTAAACACATGTTCTATATCTATATGATATGCTAACTTAATGATTTAAAACCTGGAAACACGAAAAACACCGTAAAACCGGATTTACGCCGTCGTAGTAACACCGCGGGCTGTTTTGGATTAGTTAATTAAAAACTATGATAAACTTTGATTTAAAAGTTGTTATTCTGAGAAAATGATTTTTATTATGAACATGAAACTATATCCAAAAATTATGGTTAAACTCAAAGTGGAAGTATGTTTTCTAAAATGGTCATCTAGACGTCGTTCTTTCGACTGAAATGACTACCTTTACAAAAACGACTTGTAACTTATTTTTCCGACTATAAACCTATACTTTTTCTGTGTAGATTCATAAAATAAAGTTCAATATGAAACCATAGCAATTTGATTCATTCAAAACGGATTTAAAATGAAGAAGTTATGGGTAAAACAAGATTGGATAATTTTTATCATTTTAGCTACGTGAAAATTGGTAACAAATCTATTCCAACCATAACTTAATCAACTTGTATTGTATATTATGTAATCTTGAGATACCATAGACACGTATACAATGTTTCGACCTATCATGTCGGCACATCTATATATATTTCGGAACAACCATAGACACTCTATATGTGAATGTTGGAGTTAGCTATACAGGGTTGAGGTTGATTCCAAAATATATATAGTTTGAGTTGTGATCAATACTGAGATACGTATACACTGGGTCGTGGATTGATTCAAGATAATATTTATTGATTTATTTCTGTACATCTAACTGTGGACAACTAGTTGTAGGTTACTAACGAGGACAGCTGACTTAATAAACTTAAAACATCAAAATATATTAAAAGTGTTGTAAATATATTTTGAACATACTTTAATATATATGTATATATTGTTATAGGTTCGTGAATCAACAGTGGCCAAGTCTTACTTCTCGACGAAGTAAAAATCTGTGAAAGTGAGTTATAGTCCCACTTTTAAAAATCTAATATTTTTGGGATGAGAATACATGCAGGTTTTATAAATGATTTACAAAATAGACACAAGTACGTGAAACTACATTCTATGGTTGAATTATCGAAATCGAATATGCCCCTTTTTATTAAGTCTGGTAATCTAAGAATTAGGGAACAGACACCCTAATTGACGCGAATCCTAAAGATAGATCTATTGGGCCTAACAAACCCCATCCAAAGTACCGGATGCTTTAGTACTTCGAAATTATATCATATCCGAAGGGTGTCCCGGAATGATGGGGATATTCTTATATATGCATCTTGTTATTGTCGGTTACCAGGTGTTCACCATATGAATGATTTTTATCTCTATGTATGGGATGTGTATTGAAATATGAAATCGTGTGGTCTATTATTATGATTTGGTATATATAGGTTAAACCTATAACTCACCAACATTTTTGTTGACGTTTTAAGCATGTTTATTCTCAGGTGATTATTAAGAGCTTCCGCTGTCGCATACTTAAATAAGGACGAGATTTGGAGTCCATGCTTGTATGATATTGTGTAAAAACTGCATTCAAGAAACTTATTTTGTTGTAACATATTTGTATTGTAAACCATTATGTAATGGTCGTGTGTAAACAGGATATTTTAGATTATCATTATTTGATAATCTACGTAAAGCTTTTTAAACCTTTATTGATGAAATAAAGGTTATGGTTTGTTTTAAAATGAATGCAGTCTTTGAAAAACGTCTCATATAGAGGTCAAAACCTCGCAACGAAATCAATTAATATGGAACGTTTTTAATCAATAAGAACGGGACATTTCAGTTGGTATCCGAGCGTTGGTCTTAGAGAACCAGAAAATTTGCATTAGTGTGTCTTATCGAGTTTGTTAGGATGCATTAGTGATTCTGGACTTCGACCGTGTTTTCTTTAAAAATGATTGCTTAACATTTTTGTTGGAAACTATATATTTTTAACATATGAATATTATGTGATATATTAATCTCTTAACGTGTTTGATATTATGTGATAGATGTCTACCTCTAGAACAAGTCCCATTGACTCACCTAATAATAATGAAGAGTCAAATGTAAATTGGAATGATTCGTGGACTGATTCACAAGTTCCCGAAGAGGAACCGGAAGAAGAGTCGGAACCGGAAGAAGAATCAGAACCGGAAGAAGAATCGGAACCGGAAGAAGAATCGGAACCGGTGGGGGAAATAATAAAACGGTTAAGTAAAAGAGAATCCTCAACCAACCGACCAAGGTTAATTATGGTCAATGGTGTTTCCGCCAAGGAAGCAAAATATTGGGAGGATTACCAATTCTCCGATGAATCGGATTCCGACGAGAATTCCGATGATGTTATAGAAATTACCCCAACTGAATTTAAAAAGGCAAAAGAAAATAATAAGGGAAAGGGCATAAAAATAGAGAAATCTAATTCCAACCCCGATGAACTTTATATGTATCGTCAACCCCCGAAGTCCTTAAGTTGTAACAATGACCCGGGAACCTCTAAACCACCAGGTTTTTCTAAACCAATGTGGAAAATTACGGCTCGTATTAGGGGAACATCATATATCCCTAGAAACTTGGAAAAACGAACCAAAACCGAAGAAGAAGAAACAAGCGAGTCGGAATAAGATAGTTGTATTCGTGTGGTGTAATATATGTAATATAGTGTGCTTATGCTTTATGATATATGTAAAAATTGCTTGTATTAATAAGTATTTTTTTTTTTTTTTATGAATCTAACTCTTGTCTATTTTACAGTATAAAAACACAAAATGGATAGACAACCCAATATTTTAAGAGACCTACCCGGAGACATGATTGATGAAATCTTGTCTAGAGTCGGTCAGAATTCCTCGGCACAACTATTTAAGGCGAGATCAGTTTGTAAGACATTCGAAGAACGTTCCAAGAATGATTTGGTTTATAAAAGGCTTTCGTTCGGAAGATGGGGGATATCACATTGGGAAATCCATAAGTTACGATGTGTTTACTTTGACGCATATATTGCGGGGAACCCAAATGCTATTTTACGCAACGGGTTAAGAAATTATTTTGACTCAGTATATCCAAATATAGGACTTCGTGATTTAGAAAAAGCGGCTAACATGCAACATAAAGAAGCATGTTATGCTTACGGGTTAGTAATGTTCGCTTCTCACCAAAGTGAGAACAAGAACATCGGGCTACAACTATTAAACAAAACGTTCCCTCAAGTGACGGAGTCGGTAATTGGGGTAAGAAATGAGGTTTTTAGGTTATTACGAGACTGTTGGTCATTATGTAACCATCGTCCCTTTGACGACGTTACAACACGCTGTCTTATCAACGGCCATAACGGTTATGTTCCACAAGACCAAGGATGGGAAGTAGTCCTAGTAAAACCAGAATGCATGACTTGTTTCTGGACGTATGAATTACGTGTCTTTATTGCCTTTGCTGAACGACTTGTGTACTAGCTAGAATTATCTTCAAAACTATCTTGTATCAAAGTTATTGTGTGCTATATTTCATGCTTTATGTAAAATAAGCGGTATTGTAAGTTTGTAAAATATTGTATAAAAGTTTGAACGCGAAATATTATTATAATCAGTTTTTCATATAGAATTGTAGTAGTTGAATTGTATATTAGCTACTAAGTATGAACTTAACGGGTAGGTACTACCCGAATTTAAACTTATAAAACGCTAATATGAAGAAAAAGCTTTTATAAATGAGTTCATATTATGCTACGAAATACTATTAACTACTCTTAATATTCTGTATGATTAACTTGTTCCATTTGACTATTTTGAAGGAAATGGCACCGACTACTCGACACACCGTGAATATGAATGAAGAGGAATTCCGTACTTTTCTAGCTTCAAACATAGCCGCAGTACAGGCTGCGCTATATACCAACAATAACCTTGGATCTGGCAGTACAGGAAATCGTGTAGGATGCACCTACAAAGAATTCACTGCCTGCAAACCTTTGGAATTTGATGGAACCGAAGGACCGATCGGATTGAAACGGTGGACCGAGAAGGTTGAATCGGTGTTTGCCATAAGTAAGTGTACTGAAGAGGATAAAGTGAAGTACGCTACGCATACCTTCACAGGTTCTGCGTTAACATGGTGGAATACCTATCTAGAGCAAGTGGGACAAGATGATGCGTACGCACTACCGTGGTCAGCATTCAAGCACTTGATGAATGAGAAGTACCGTCCCAGAACCGAGGTAAATAAGCTCAAGACAGAACTTAGAGGGTTACGAACCCAAGGCTTTGATATTACCACGTACGAAAGACGATTCACAGAATTGTGCCTATTGTGTCCGGGAGCGTTCGAAGATGAGGAAGAGAAGATCGACGCGTTTGTGAAAGGATTACCGGAAAGAATCCAAGAAGATATAAGTTCACACGAGCCCGCCTCCATACAACAGGCATGTAGAATGGCTCACAAACTAGTGAACCAGATTGAAGAAAGAATTAAAGAACAGACTGCTGAAGAGGCCAATGTGAAGCAAGTCAAAAGAAAGTGGGAGGAAAACGGTGATAAGAATCGCCAATACAGCAACAACAGCAATTACAACAATAATCGCAACAATTATCCCAACAATCGCAACTACAACAAACGGCCCAACAACAACAACAACAACAACAGCAACTACAACAATCATCCTAACAACAATAATAACCGCAACAACAACAACAATCAGAAGCAGCTATGCCAAAGGTGTGAAAAGAATCACTCGGGGTTCTGCACCAAATTTTGCAACAAGTGTAAAAGAAATGGTCATAGCGCGGCGAAGTGTGAGGTCTACGGACCAGGGGTTAATAGAACGAAAGGAACAAATGGTGTCGGAACGAGTAATGGCGGAGCAAGTAGTGTCGGAGCAAGTTATGCCAATGTAGTTTGTTATAAATGTGGAAAACCGGGCCACATTATTAGAAATTGCCCGAACCAGGAGAACACGAATGGACAAGGTCGTGGAAGAGTTTTCAATATTAATGCGGCAGAGGCACAGGAAGACCCGGAGCTTGTTACGGGTACGTTTCTTATTGACAATAAATCTGCTTACGTTTTATTTGATTCGGGTGCGGATAGAAGCTATATGAGTAGAGATTTTTGTGCTAAATTAAGTTGTCCATTGACGCCTTTGGATAGTAAATTTTTACTCGAATTAGCAAATGGTAAATTAATTTCAGCAGATAATATATGTCGGAATCGAGAAATTAAACTGGTTAGCGAAACATTTAAGATTGATTTGATACCAGTAGAGTTAGGGAGTTTTGATGTGATAATCGGTATGGACTGGTTGAAAGAAGTGAAAGCAGAGATCGTCTGTTACAAAAATGCAATTCGCATTATACGAGAAAAAGGAAAACCCTTAATGGTGTACGGAGAAAAGGGCAACACGAAGCTACATCTTATTAGTAATTTGAAGGCACAAAAACTAATAAGAAAAGGTTGCTATGCTGTTCTAGCACACGTCGAGAAAGTACAAACTGAAGAAAAGAGCATCAATGATGTTCCCATTGCAAAAGAATTTCCCGATGTATTTCCGAAAGAATTACCGGGATTACCCCCACATCGATCCGTTGAATTTCAAATAGATCTTGTACCAGGAGCTGCACCAATAGCTCGTGCTCCTTACAGACTTGCACCCAGCGAGATGAAAGAACTGCAAAGCCAATTACAAGAACTTTTAGAGCGTGGTTTCATTCGACCAAGCACATCACCGTGGGGAGCTCCTGTTTTGTTTGTCAAGAAGAAAGATGGTACATTCAGGTTGTGTATCGACTACCGAGAGTTGAACAAACTTACCATCAAGAACCGCTACCCACTACCGAGAATCGACGACTTATTTGATCAACTACAAGGCTCGTCTGTTTATTCAAAGATTGACTTACGTTCCGGGTATCATCAAATGCGGGTGAAAGAAGATGATATTCCAAAGACTGCTTTCAGAACACGTTACGGTCATTACGAGTTTATGGTCATGCCGTTTGGTTTAACTAATGCACCAGCTGTGTTCATGGACCTTATGAACCGAGTGTGTGGACCATACCTTGACAAGTTTGTCATCGTTTTCATTGATGACATACTTATTTACTCAAAGAATGACCAAGAACACGGTGAACATTTGAGAAAGGTGTTAGAAGTATTGAGGAAGGAAGAATTGTACGCTAAGTTTTCAAAGTGTGCATTTTGGTTGGAAGAAGTTCAATTCCTCGGTCACATAGTGAACAAAGAAGGTATTAAGGTGGATCCAGCAAAGATAGAAACTGTTGAAAAGTGGGAAACACCGAAAACTCCGAAACACGTACGCCAGTTTTTAGGACTAGCTGGTTACTACAGAAGGTTCATCCAAGACTTTTCCAGAATAGCAAAACCCTTGACTGCATTAACGCATAAGGGGAAGAAATTTGAATGGAATGATGAACAAGAGAAAGCGTTTCAGTTATTGAAGAAAAAGCTAACTACGGCACCTATATTGTCATTGCCTGAAGGGAATGATGATTTTGTGATTTATTGTGACGCATCAAAGCAAGGTCTCGGTTGTGTATTAATGCAACGAACGAAGGTGATTGCTTATGCGTCTAGACAATTGAAGATTCACGAACAAAATTATACGACGCATGATTTGGAATTAGGTGCGGTTGTTTTTGCATTAAAGACTTGGAGGCACTACTTATATGGGGTCAAAAGTATTATATATACCGACCACAAAAGTCTTCAACACATATTTAATCAGAAACAACTGAATATGAGGCAGCGTAGGTGGATTGAATTATTGAATGATTACGACTTTGAGATTCGTTACCACCCGGGAAAGGCAAATGTGGTAGCCGATGCCTTGAGCAGGAAGGACAGAGAACCCATTCGAGTAAAATCTATGAATATAATGATTCATAATAACCTTACTACTCAAATAAAGGAGGCGCAACAAGGAGTTTTAAAAGAAGGAAATTTAAAGGATGAAATACCCAAAGGATCGGAGAAGCATCTTAATATTCAGGAAGACGGAACCCGGTATAGGGCTGAAAGGATTTGGGTACCAAAATTTGGAGATATGAGAGAAATGGTACTTAGAGAAGCTCATAAAACCAGATACTCAATACATCCTGGAACGGGGAAGATGTACAAGGATCTCAAGAAACATTTTTGGTGGCCGGGTATGAAAGCTGATGTTGCTAAATATGTAGGAGAATGTTTGACGTGTTCTAAGGTCAAAGCTGAGCATCAGAAACCATCAGGTCTACTTCAACAACCCGAAATCCCGGAATGGAAATGGGAAAACATTACCATGGATTTCATCACTAAATTGCCAAGGACTGCAAGTGGTTTTGATACTATTTGGGTAATAGTTGATCGTCTCACCAAATCAGCACACTTCCTGCCAATAAGAGAAGATGACAAGATGGAGAAGTTAGCACGACTGTATTTGAAGGAAGTCGTCTCCAGACATGGAATACCAATCTCTATTATCTCTGATAGGGATGGCAGATTTATTTCAAGATTCTGGCAGACATTACAGCAAGCATTAGGAACTCGTCTAGACATGAGTACTGCCTATCATCCACAAACCGATGGGCAGAGCGAAAGGACGATACAAACGCTTGAAGACATGCTACGAGCATGTGTTATTGATTTCGGAAACAGTTGGGATCGACATCTACCGTTAGCAGAATTTTCCTACAACAACAGCTACCATTCAAGCATTGAGATGGCGCCGTTTGAAGCACTTTATGGTAGAAAGTGCAGGTCTCCGATTTGTTGGAGTGAAGTGGGGGATAGACAGATTACGGGTCCGGAGATTATACAAGAAACTACCGAGAAGATCATCCAAATTCAACAACGATTGAAAACTGCCCAAAGTCGACAAAAGAGCTACGCTGACATTAAAAGAAAAGATATAGAATTTGAAATTGGAGAGATGGTCATGCTTAAAGTTGCACCTTGGAAAGGCGTTGTTCGATTTGGTAAACGAGGGAAATTAAATCCAAGGTATATTGGACCATTCAAGATTATTGATCGTGTCGGACCAGTAGCTTACCGACTAGAGTTACCTCAACAACTCGCGGCTGTACATAACACTTTCCACGTCTCGAATTTAAAGAAATGTTTTGCTAAAGAAGATCTCACTATTCCGTTAGATGAAATCCAAATCAACGAAAAACTTCAATTCATCGAAGAACCCGTCGAAATAATGGATCGTGAGGTTAAAAGACTTAAGCAAAACAAGATACCAATTGTTAAGGTTCGATGGAATGCTCGTAGAGGACCCGAGTTCACCTGGGAGCGTGAAGATCAGATGAAGAAGAAATACCCGCATCTATTTCCAGAAGATTCGTCAACACCTTCAACAGCTTAAAATTTCGGGACGAAATTTATTTAACGGGTAGGTACTGTAGTGACCCGAACTTTTCCATGTTTATATATATTAATTGAGATTGATATTTACATGATTAAACGTTTCCAACATGTTAAGCAATCAAACTTGTTAAGACTTGATTAATTGAAATAGGTTTCATATAGACAATTGACTACCCAAGTTGACCGGTGATTCACGAACGTTAAAACTTGTAAAAACTATATGATGACATATATATGGTTATATATATAGTTAACATGATATTATGATAAGTAAACATATCATTAAGTATATTAACAATGAACTACATATGTAAAAACAAGACTACTAACTTAATGATTTTTAAACGAGACATATATGTAACGATTATCGTTGTAACGACATTTAAATGTATATATATCATATTAAGATATATTAATATATCATAATATCATGATAATATAATAATTTAACATCTCATTAGATATAATAAACAATGGGTTAACAACATTAATTGAGATCGTTAACTTAAAGGTTTCAAAACAACACTTACATGTAACGACTAACGATGACTTAACGACTCCGTTAAAATGTATATACATGTAGTGTATTTAGATGTATTAAAATACTTTTGGAAGACTTCAAGACATATATCGAAACACTCATACTTAACGAAAATGGTTACAGTTACTTTCCCATTCTTTTCTTTCATCAAGAATTCTAGTCGTATTCTTACCCGTATTATACACAGCTTCAAAACGTACTTACTATGGGTATATACCAATAGGAACTAGCATGGGATTCCACTCTTGATTATGTCATGTATGACTAATCAATTTTAACTTCTACCATGAGCTAGTCAACTAACTAGAACTCCTTTTAACCCCACTCACCACTCACCAATTAACACTCATCATTCACTCCATTTCACTTCCAAATCTCTTTCTAATTCTCTCTCAACACACCCACACTATTATGAACGTATTTTTCCAGTAGTTAATCATCATCTTCATCAAAAATCACTTCAAGAATCAAGCTATAATCATCATAGGAAGAACACTTCAAGAATACTTCAAAAATCCCTTCAAGTTTACTAATTTACTTCCAAGCTTTCTAATCCATTCCAAGTAATCATCTAAGATCAAGAAACCTTTGTTATATACAGTAGGTTATCTTTCTTATTCAAGGTAATATTCATATTCAAACTTTGATTCAATTTCTATAACTATAAACTATCTTAATTCGAGCAAAAATCTTACTTGAACTTGTTTTTGTGTCATGATCCTACTTCAAGAACTTTCAAGCCATCCAAGATCCTTTGAAGCTAGATCATTTCTTGTCACTTCCAGTAGGTTTACCTACTAAACTTGAGGTAGTAATGATGTTCATAACATCATTCGATTCATATATATAAAACTATCTTATTCGAAGGTTTAAACTCGTAATCACTAGAACATAGTTTAGTTAATTCTAAACTTGTTCGCAAACAAAAGTTAATCCTTCTAACTTGACTTTTAAAATTAACTAAACACATGTTCTATATCTATATGATATGCTAACTTAATGATTTAAAACCTGGAAACACGAAAAACACCGTAAAACCGGATTTACGCCGTCGTAGTAACACCGCGGGCTGTTTTGGATTAGTTAATTAAAAACTATGATAAACTTTGATTTAAAAGTTGTTATTCTGAGAAAATGATTTTTATTATGAACATGAAACTATATCCAAAAATTATGGTTAAACTCAAAGTGGAAGTATGTTTTCTAAAATGGTCATCTAGACGTCGTTCTTTCGACTGAAATGACTACCTTTACAAAAACGACTTGTAACTTATTTTTCCGACTATAAACCTATACTTTTTCTGTGTAGATTCATAAAATAAAGTTCAATATGAAACCATAGCAATTTGATTCATTCAAAACGGATTTAAAATGAAGAAGTTATGGGTAAAACAAGATTGGATAATTTTTATCATTTTAGCTACGTGAAAATTGGTAACAAATCTATTCCAACCATAACTTAATCAACTTGTATTGTATATTATGTAATCTTGAGATACCATAGACACGTATACAATGTTTCGACCTATCATGTCGGCACATCTATATATATTTCGGAACAACCATAGACACTCTATATGTGAATGTTGGAGTTAGCTATACAGGGTTGAGGTTGATTCCAAAATATATATAGTTTGAGTTGTGATCAATACTGAGATACGTATACACTGGGTCGTGGATTGATTCAAGATAATATTTATTGATTTATTTCTGTACATCTAACTGTGGACAACTAGTTGTAGGTTACTAACGAGGACAGCTGACTTAATAAACTTAAAACATCAAAATATATTAAAAGTGTTGTAAATATATTTTGAACATACTTTAATATATATGTATATATTGTTATAGGTTCGTGAATCAACAGTGGCCAAGTCTTACTTCTCGACGAAGTAAAAATCTGTGAAAGTGAGTTATAGTCCCACTTTTAAAAATCTAATATTTTTGGGATGAGAATACATGCAGGTTTTATAAATGATTTACAAAATAGACACAAGTACGTGAAACTACATTCTATGGTTGAATTATCGAAATCGAATATGCCCCTTTTTATTAAGTCTGGTAATCTAAGAATTAGGGAACAGACACCCTAATTGACGCGAATCCTAAAGATAGATCTATTGGGCCTAACAAACCCCATCCAAAGTACCGGATGCTTTAGTACTTCGAAATTATATCATATCCGAAGGGTGTCCCGGAATGATGGGGATATTCTTATATATGCATCTTGTTATTGTCGGTTACCAGGTGTTCACCATATGAATGATTTTTATCTCTATGTATGGGATGTGTATTGAAATATGAAATCGTGTGGTCTATTATTATGATTTGGTATATATAGGTTAAACCTATAACTCACCAACATTTTTGTTGACGTTTTAAGCATGTTTATTCTCAGGTGATTATTAAGAGCTTCCGCTGTCGCATACTTAAATAAGGACGAGATTTGGAGTCCATGCTTGTATGATATTGTGTAAAAACTGCATTCAAGAAACTTATTTTGTTGTAACATATTTGTATTGTAAACCATTATGTAATGGTCGTGTGTAAACAGGATATTTTAGATTATCATTATTTGATAATCTACGTAAAGCTTTTTAAACCTTTATTGATGAAATAAAGGTTATGGTTTGTTTTAAAATGAATGCAGTCTTTGAAAAACGTCTCATATAGAGGTCAAAACCTCGCAACGAAATCAATTAATATGGAACGTTTTTAATCAATAAGAACGGGACATTTCAGTTGTGCTAGTGAAGATAGTAGTCTCGTGTATATGCGGATTTACTAAGGCTCGTGTAGTTTGGACAATCTTCATTGTGGTATTCGGTTTTCGGTATTTGGGTTAAGGGGTAACCTTAGACGTTTATATATAGTTTTATATATATATTGTCGTATTGTTGTTATGTAGCTAACCCTCCGGGTGTAGCTTATTGGCGTTGTTCACATCGTCGTTGGTGAACTTATGTTTGTTGATGTATCTTTAACTTGTTGCTTAGTGATCGTACGGTATGCTTAGCTTAGCTTGCCTTTATGCTTGGATGCTCCGGTATACAGTATTTGATTATTTGTGTTGCGTGTCCATTTTATGCATATATATGTATGTAGTATATTTTCACTCACTAAGCGTTGGCTTACCCTCTCGTTGTTTACATTTTTATAGATTTGTATGGATGCGGTGGCTCGGGTAAGCGTGGGGACTAGTGGACTTGCGTAGTTGCTTAGAAGATCTTGCTATTGGATTTGATTAGGATTGGGTAGCATATTCCCAATCACCATGCTCGGTCTTAATTTTGTATTAAAAGTCATGTGGTCGAAACTTGTACTTTGTACTTAAAGGGTAATTTGAGCATATGTGGGCCCGGTGTCATAAAACTCTTTTTATTATTGGAACGTGTTAGGTTTACCTAATATAACATGTGGTTAAAAGCGTTTCGTCCAAAAGTGTCGGGAAGCAAGAGATCTTTTTACGAAAATTGGAAAAAGTGGACAGCGGGCTGCCAGGCCCTGTGCGCGCCGCGCACAGGTGGGGCTACGCGCCGCGCACCCCATCTGGACAGTTCAGTTTAATTTTTTTTTTATTTCGCGTTTTTGGTCGGTTAACGGGTTGGGTTGTTACATATGAACTCCGACGGTCTTTCGCGAGTACCATTCCCTAGTACGATTGTTTAACCATGGTTGTGTGAATTTTGTATTAGCATGTTAAATTGTGAACTATATGCTATTGGTGTTGCTAGCTTATTGTGAATTGCGGATAGTAGTTTATGCATGTTGTTTGCATGGTTGTTGAATTGCTAGCTTGTATGCGGTATTGTGTAAGTGATTGCAAGTAAGTAGATAATATATGTATATGTATAATTATTGCATTCACTAAGTGTTAGCTTACCCCTCTCGTTGTTTACCTTTTTACAGGTATTGTGATTGTGAATCTAGCAAGTTGTTAGTATAGAAGCGTAGGAGCGCTTGGGCTTGATGGGGTAGCTTTCGAATACGGATGTGGATTGGGGATTTGGTAGATCCTCGGAATTATGCTCTTGGTATCGGGTTGGGCTATTGTGTCTTAACCGTGGTGTTGAATAAATGTTTCGAGGTCGTATTGTTTGGTTGTGTCGAGTCAAACCTTGTATGTGAAATACATTCTCGTAAGGATGTATGATGTCATTTGTAAAACAAGAGTCGAGATAAAACGTTAACGAGTTATTATGATAAATTGTATACGGAAAACTATTTTGAAATGATTGTGTACTTGAATGCTATTGGGACCTATCAAATAAAAAAAATGTACTCCGTTTTTGGTTAAACGGATTGGGGTTGTTTCATGAAGGGGATGATTGAGAAATTCTATAAGTATCGATTAAACATGTGAGAGTTTTTGTGTTGAATATTCCATTCGAATCTAGCTTCCATGAGCACAGATTGCTTTTATTGGTGAGACTAACATTGGATATTACTCTTGATAAATCATCGAGCTCTTCAATAGGTCTCCCCCTCGGCGGTCTAATCCTTTTTCTAGTCGCAGGTGAGGGAGTTATCCGTCTGATGCAGTCTACAATGAATCAAAACATCCTTTTTTCCAAAGTGTACAACCTTTGGAATTTGTCTTTGAGGCAAGAATTTCCAATCCAAAGGTCTAATAAAATAAAAAGTATTTTCCCCCATTGCCGATTGTTTTGATGAAAGAAGATGAAAATTCGATTACAAATGATTCGATTTTATCTGTCGCTTTTATGATATCAATTCAAGTGGAGTTGCCTTTAGACCTGCCAACATTAGACAAATAAAAACCTCCCTCCCTCCCATATATACTATATATAAGATTGAACCAAAGAGAGTTTTGCTCATATTAGAAACGTCACAAGCATTTTCCAAGTAAAGATTGGTTTTAGCAATCATGAAACCTATATTAACCCCCCGAAGTTATATGATAAAAGTGTCCGATCCCATTTTACCCAACATAGTTTTTTACTTGAGCCCGAACCACCCCAGAAAAAAGAGTAACGCATAGATTCAATAAGTCTGATAATACCTGAAGGAGCACGAAACCATTAGAAAAAATATAATGGTAAGCTGTTGAGTATGGATTTGACCAGCGTTAGCTATCCCTGAAGGAAAGAGATCTTGCCTTCCAGTACGATAGCCCTTTTTAAAGTTGTCGATTACAAATTGCCATTTTTTTTTTTCATTTTCACCCCGACAGGAAAGCCTAGGTATGTGAATGGGAACATCCCTTCCTTGCAACCACATTTGCTAGGCAAATGCTCCACCTCCCTGTTATCAATTCCTATACCATAGATACTACTTTTTATGAAAACCAACTTAGAGACCCTAGATTCGAAACACTTCAGCAGATTCATGGTATTAGATATGTTTCTCCAGCTCCATTCCTCAAGAAATATTGTGTCGTTGGCATATTGAAAATTTCAAATCAAAACCTTGCCGTGGCGTACTTCTATCTCGTTGATCTTAGTCGAAGAAATCGCACACTTAGCTAGAATTTTAAGTCTCTCGTCTGCAATGATGAAGATGAAAGGAGAAATAGGTACTCCTTTCCTACCCCCCCCCCCCCCCTTCTCCTAGGATTGAATTTGTTAGTGGGTGAGCCATTAAAAAGGACTGATATTGAAGCCGATGTGAGAAAAGCATTAATCCAACTAATCCACTTTTCGTCGAAGCCCATGCACCTTATTGTGACAACCAAGAACTCCCACTTGAGAAAATCAAATGCCTTCTCGAAATCAACTTTAAAATAAAACCATTCTTTTTTTTTTGCCATATAATATCATCAATGGTCTCGTTAACATATAGAACGTTGTCAAGAATTAACCCTTCTTCTAAAGAACACACTTTGCTCAGAACCTGCAACCTTATGAATTACCTTCTCTAAATGAATGGATAAAACTTTTACCGCGATTTCGTAATAGCTTCCAATCAGGCTGATAAGACGATAATCACAAAGTGCAACTGGATTTGGTTTTTAGGATTTAAAGTGGAAAATTTACACCCACAAGATATTTCTTTATGAGATCAGAAACATTCAAAAGGTTTCACAAGGTCATCTTTGATAATCCACCAGAATTTCTTGTAAATTTTGATGTTGAAACCATCAGGAACGGGAGTTTTCAAGCTACCGCAACTCTGAAGGATTTGACCCGATTGAAATCAAGGGTACCAGATATGTTAGAATCAAAGATTTTAAATAATTTAGACTAATATCTAAATGCCTCGGTCGTTATCGCCCTTTGATCTTCCGACCAGATGCCATTAATTGATAGCCCTCGAAACATGTTTTTGTTACATCGGCGTTTAATGAAACTATGGAACTATTTTGAGTTTTCTTCACCCTTGAGCGTCCATTTAATTCTTGCCTTTTACTTCAACATATTCAATTTAATACGTTCTTTCTCCTTTCACTTATTTCTTTTATTCAACCAAGTTCCCCGCTCATCATCAAATAGCCTACGAGATTCTGCAATAGAGTTCCATTGACCCACGACAAAAGCATGAACAACAATTCCTCATCAATGTTACCTAAAAACTTTCTACTCCAGACTTTTAAAGCAAGTTTAACGTTTTTAAGTTGACTTAACTGCTTAATTCGTCCCTAAAGTTATACAACTTTTTTCATCCTCGTCCCTAAACTAATTTTCTCTCATCCTCACCCTCAATGTTATGTTTCTATTTCAATTTGGTCCCCGCTGTTACCAGACGTTAACTGCAATTTAGAAAGGCATACTCACGTGGCAAAAACGTGAGGGTAATATTGTCATTTGCATTAATCAGATACCACAACATACCAGCTGTTAATTTGATACTACATCATACTTGAAGGACCAAATTTGTAATTAAAGTATATATTTATATCCCCATCGTATCTGCTTCCATTCTTCACTTCAGTAACCCTAATCCCCAAATTGAAATGTAGACCTAGTTAATCTATTGTAGTCTTTTTTGAGAATGTACTGTATTACTTTCGAAACAATGAATGTAATATGCAGTTTGTGATTCAAATGGAACGAGTTTGTGTTTCTTCATTTATTATAGCATTTTTTTTGTTTGTACATACTACTATTGTGTAGTATTTGTGCAGCTTAATTGTCCAGGTTTATTGTGCAGTATTTGTGCAATTTAAATCGATAAATGAAACTGTCCAGGTTATTAAACTGTACAGGTTATTTGTGCAATTTTAATCGATAAATGAAACTGTCCAGGTTATTAAACTGTCCAGGTTATTTGTCCAGGTTATTAAACTGTCCAGGTTATGTATTTGTGCAATTTTGTATAAACAGCATATTGTGTTTTCAATAACTATCAAAATAGCAAAATTTGTGCATAGTGCAGTTCATCCAATTACTACCAAATAACATCAAAATAGCATTATCAAAGTACCATGAAAATAACAAAATACCATGAAAATAACATCTTAACCCAAAGTGGCAATGCATACTCAAAGTACATATAATAAAACATGAAATAACATTAAAATAAAAGTTCTTGATCCAAAGTTGCATAAAACACCAAAAATAGCAATCTTGACCCATAATTGATCCAAAGCATCAATCTTGACCCACTGTTGACACAAAGTAGAAATCTTGACCCTCATTGACCTTGACCGGTGTTGACACTAGCATTAATACAACACCTCTTGTTATGCCCAGGTTCTTTGCAATTACCACAACGATTAATTGTACCCTTCTTTGACAATTTGGTTTTTCCTATCAAGTCAACTTTTTCATCCACCCCTTTCTTTCTATTCTTCTTAGGTCGTCCAGTTGTAGCTTCTTTTATCGATGGTAACAATTTGGTTGGTACATCACTCTTACGCCACATATCTATTCCGTTGACTGGATTAATTTTGTAGTTGTAAGTATTCTTCCAAGTATCCAACCAGTGAACTCGATGCACCCAAGACTCAAGTGGACCAACAGTCTCATCATTAACCCTAGACATATTCCAAAGTACAACCACTACATGTTTACAAGGTATACCCGTAAGCTCCCATCTACGACAAGCACACACTTTATTCACAATATCAACCACAACTTGTTCACCATGGGGTCCATTAACTTGGTACTTTCCATCACCATTCCATAAAACTGTCAACTTATGTGCATCTTTCTGATTTCCTTCAAATATTTTGGTTGCAGCTGGTGTTAATGGACCTTGACATTTAGACATCCGATTAATCACATTCACAATTCTCTTCATTAGATACTCTCTAACAAATTCCAAACAAGTAATGATCGGTTTATCTCTAGCATCAACTAACCACCTATTTAACACCTCACACATATTACTAAGCAAAACATCAGAATGTGCTCTACCTGCAATTATTATGCAATTTAATAAACAGTTTTTAACTGATAATACAAAATTTAATTTACTTAATTACTTAAACACTCAACATACCAGTGAAGTGGCTTTTTGACCAATGTTTCGGTGCAATCTTATTTAACCAAATCTAGCATGGTTCACTAAAACCCTTCAATGCTAACATGTTCTTTTCAAATTCAGGCACAGTAGTGGATGTAGCACACTTCCACAGGTGATTTTTGTATGCATCTCCGCTCCATTTAGATTTCATATTACCATGAAGATGCTTCACACAATATCTGTGTTCTGCACATGGGTATAGTCTATCCACTGCTTGCAAAAGTCCCTGGAAAACAACATATTGTTATATAAAACAAATATAAATGTCAATAAAGTATAAAACAAATTAGTACCTTTTGTCTATCACTTATGAAAGTAAAATTGGAACGTGTATCTAGCCCCAAATCTTTCCCTAAACAATCTAAAAACCACAACCAAGAATCATACTTCTCCTTTTCCACCAATGCATAAGCTACTGGATATATACCATTATCAGAGCTAGAATCAGAGCTAGAATCACATTGTTGCACATCCACGATTGTAGTTGTACCAGGGTTTGCTCTTCTTAATTCTTCCAAATAATCCCTTAAATGTGCATACTATAACTCATAATCTCCTTGCACAGTTTTAATTGCACACTTTAAAGCTCTATATGCCTTGCTTTTAGTAACCTCAACCTCATGCTCAGATTCAAGTTGATACTTCACTGCCTTTATAGGCATGTTAGGATTAGAAGGAATTTTGTCAGTTAACTTTGATGCAAGAAAGTTATAGGTGCACATTTTAATCTTTCTAGAAGTTAGACACCCGTGCTCATTTTTAAATGTTTTCACAACCCAAGTTTCTTTGTTTGGTTGTTTTGATAGATACACAACCTATTTGCATTTCCAGTTTTTTTTTTCTTCACCTGCATTACTACCATCCTTCTCATTAAAACCTCGTTTTAACCCCTTACACACAGCTCTTATCCTTATGCTGTCATTCTTTTTTAACCAAAGTTGTCTTCTTGTCTCTATAGCATGCAACCTTATATAATTGATTGCTTCTTCCTTAGTACCAAATTGTTGACCAAGATAGAAATATGTGCTAACCACACTTGAAGTTTCCTCCTGTAGCTTCAACTCTTTAATCTGCCTTTTTCTAGCACCCTCAATATCATCTGCAAACTCAGATTCACTATCAAAACCATCATTGTTTAAATCCTCTTAGGTACAATGGCAAGATCTTTAGCCACCACAATTTCAGATAATGTTCCATTCCCAATATATTCAACATCCTTATCAATACTAAAGTTAAATTCTAACCTCAGTATCATAAGCTTTCTCATGGGCATTGGGTACAAAGTCACTATCACTAGTTGCATCACTTTTATCAGATTCAAAGCCATCATCTACTTCATTTTGAAAGAAATCAGAAACTTGGGTCTTAGCTTGATTTTTATTGAAAACACTTGACCCATGCTCAATGTAAAGACTGATTTCTTTATGTTAACCAACATATTGACTCAAAAAAAATGTTGAACTATCAGAATCAATAGGACATAAACCATAATCCAAACTAGTACAAGGAATGAGATAATGATAAAACATTTTACTTAAACCATCATATCCCAATTCCTCTACAATATCAGTTACCTTTTTAGATGAAAAATCAACCATGTTAACCATATCCACATAAGTAATATTACCACTCAAGTATTCACGACATGGGTTATCACTAAAATATCCTCCATGATGCATCTTCACAGTACACAATTCTGGATAAATGGCTGTAATAAAAAAAAAAGACAAAATTACTTCCGTCGTCCTTGAACATATAGTGAAATCATACGAGTCGTCCTCAAAGTTTTTTTTTTGCATTCGTCGTCACTGAACTTACATTTTATAACTTGTGTCGTTCTTCTGTTAACTGTCCGTCACTTTCCTCCGTTAACCTTCAACATGTGCCAAACATGTGAGGGTAGTTTAGTCTTTTTATAACTTTCTAATTAAATTATTTACTTTATCTCTATCTTTATCTTTTTTCTTTTCTTTTCTTTATAAAATGATATGATATCTTCTATTCTTCTTCACCTAGACACCTAGGTACCACCAGGTTAATGGCAACCCGAAACTCAATAAATGGCAACCAAATCACAACCCAAAACTCAGTAAATGGAAACCAAAAATTAAACCCACAATTTAAGTCAAAATCAAAAAATAAATTTAGATTTATTTTAAAAAATCCAGTAAATAGCAACAATCTTCCAATTCATATCGTGAATCTAGGTTAGAGGAAGTGGAAGAACAGGTTACCGATTAAACTACCACCTGATGTTCATCTTTTGCTTTCGATTCAGTCCCTCCTTCGATTAAACTACCACCCGACTACTGTATTTAAACTACCACAAAACCCATTTCTGCTCGAGTAATGTACGAGAATAACTGAGTTCGGATCCGGATACCAACCGACGGCGGTTCTGAACTTCATCGATCCACCTAATGGTTTCCGGGTGCAGTTTTAGGTTCTGAACTTCATCAATTCACTTAATCGGTTCTGAACTTCATCGATTCACCTAATCGATTCACTGAAGGTACACTCATTATTTCCACCTGAAGTTATTTCCATCGAAGATGAAGAAGAAAAGGAACTTTGTGAGATTTTATGTTTTTGGGAATATAAATAATTATGATTCTGATTGGAGGTGTTGTTGTTAACTTATACGGAGTATTAGATTTGGTTTTTATCTTTGGATTAGATTAGATTTGATTTATATTTATGTTAGATTTGATTTGATTTTCAATTAAAGGTGTTGGTTAAAGAATTTGTTGAAGATAAATGTTTGAAATAAAAGGTTTGGAAAAAATTAGGGTTTGTTTAATATTGGGGATGAAGATCAAGATAAGAGAACTAAGACAAAATTACACCGGTCGTCCCTCCCTGAACTATAAAAGAGATAAAAAGACAGAATTGCCCTCACATGTTTGGCACATGCTGAAGGTTAACGGAGGAAAGAGACGGACAGTTAACAGAAGGACGACACAAGTTATAAAATGAAAGTTCAGTGACGACGAATGCAAAAAAAAAAAACTTTGAGGACGGCGCGTATGATTTCACCATATGTTCAAGGACGACGGAAGTAATTTTGTCAAAAAAAAATCAATGATACAGTAACAGTAAAATAATAGTAGCAGTGGACTAAATCAAATAACAGCAATGAACATAACTTGATACATTTGCATTGGACATAGCAGTGGATTGAAAAATCAATAACAACACTTGGACATATCAGTCGACTAAAACATATTGGATGAATTAATGAAACAGTAAAACACTTACAATATAATTGTTCTAAATCTTGCACATCCAAGTTTGCATAGTATGTTCGTATTTTGTACATAGGAACATCAATTGGTGGATCCATAATAGAAAGAATTTTTTAGGGTTTGCTTGATGAAGGAAGGTTTGTGTTATGTTGAATATGAAACGTCGACTGGTATATCATGAAAATAGAGAAAAAGGTCGTCTGTCATATATAATTATAAATATATAGCGGGCTTATTTTAATAGGGTTTCTATTAAATAGTTAAAATACTAAAATGCCCTTGCCATAATCCCACGTTTCTAGTCATAAACTGCACCAAGGTAACGGCTGTTACCATTAAGGAAAAATATGAAACCATATAAGGACATTGAGGGTGAGGATGAGAGAAAATTAGTTTAGGGACGAGGATGAAAAAAGTGTATAACTTTAGGGACGAATTAAGCAGTTAAGTCTTTTAAGTTTGTTCCTAAAAGCAAACTCCAGTCTAGTGGCAAGAATAGGGGTATTCCATGATTGACATATGATATCCTCGGAACTTTCTAAGGCTAACCATGCTTTGAAAACTTTGGTCGGCTTTAGCCCAAAGTCAAGAACCTTAACCGAAGTTTGGCTTGAGTGGTATGTGGGTGAGATCCAACTTGGGGTACTACCAACCCAAGTTCGATTCTCACTCCAAGCAGGGATTGTTGAACATTTGATGGTACTTCCAACATCAATGCAATTTGGGAAGGTCTCTGAGGGGGGTTTTCCAACCTTCGATGGTATTGTCAACATCGTCGCAAATTAGGTTTCTTCCTAACGCGTGTATGGGTGACAAATGATAGCATTTTATATCAACATCATCGTTCAAAAAAGTTAAGAACTTTATATCTGAGTATAATTGGGCATTGATTAGAATGTTTCCTGGGAAAGGCTGTAGCAGATAGTCTCGGCTAAAGAAATTGGTAAAATATCTAATGGAACCATTACTGTCATTGCGATATTATTCAAAAAGAAATTTCATTTCAATTTCAAACGATATTAAAAGACTGGAAATGAGTTTTCTAAAGTCTTAACAAGTTTTAATCAACCATCTTGATTGTGCTCGTGGTATTTATCAGGAATTTAATGTTTAGTTGAACTAGGTACGTCTATTATAATAAGAATATTTTGTTAATTTTACCGCTCATGTCCTCGAATTGGACCGGGTTTCCTCCTGAGCAGCAGTTAGGGTGGGTGATGCAACTGCGGTAGATGAACGCGTGAATGGTTTAGTACCTTGGCAGTTATCTTTCGCATTTGATCAATCTCACTGTTTTAAGATTAGACTGTATAAACTATCGTCACTTTTTTTGTTGAATTGTCCAAAGATGATTTGAGTATTTAAAACTTTTGTGTATAAAATTTAGTATAGATATTTTTAATTAATGATGACATCTTCATTTAGAAATCATTAATAATAATAACGTATTGGTTTAAGTAAACATTGATAGAGAATGGGTCAATTAATCATTCAAAATTGATATGTTTTACTTAACATTATACATGAAAGACTCGATCAAATACATGTTACATGATGTCGTTATCAGTTGTTATCGGGTTTTTAATGCCGTTAGGGCGTCGGTTTAGGTATAAGCAGATTTTATGGGAGTTTCATTTGATTCGGATTGTTTCAATGGTTTGTAATTGTGCATTTGTACGAGTTGTAAATGTGTTTAGTTCTCAATAGAAGTGTCAAATACATCGTCCATTATTTAGGCAATATGAGGCCTGAATGAAAATTTGTAACACCATAAAACAAACAACAACGATAAAGGAAATAAAAAAGCTAACAGATGTGATGCCCCCTTTAAATCTTCCGGATCTATTTTAATTTAATCCTTGTTTTCGTTAAAAATACATACATGTTACTTGATAGTGATACATCAAACAATTAATTTTTTAACCTTTTGAGATTTGTTTCAACATATATTCTTCAAGAAACAGGATCAAAAGAATTCGAGGAACACAAATGTATTTAACGAGGAAAACGAACTCGCACTTTGCAGCGGGGTTGGTTTCGGTCAGTTTATGGTATGTTCTTCGATGCGAGGTGATTTTGGCCGGTTAGCTATATGTTATAAATAACCGTTTTAACAAAAGGGTTACCGGTTGTTTAATTGAGTGTTTAAAATATTAAGTAATATAAAAAAAGAAAGTGTAAAATTAGCCGTAAAAGAACGGTTAAATATCAAGTCATTTTAAATTTGAAAAATAATAAATGAAAAAAGAACTAAAAATATATTGAGAAACAAAAGATTAACAAATTAACCCCAAAGTTAACGGTAATTATTAAAGAACCACTGTGAACAGTAAGCCACATTTAGTATATATGTTATAATTATAATATATTTATAATTATAATTATAATAATGTTATAATATCAATAATATAAAGATATCATGTTGTTAAATATCTTTATAGAAACATGATTTATACATGAATTTTACTGTAAGGAGAGGAACGGTAGCAACTTAGCAGAAAGCAACTAGATGTCGCCCTGCTTCCCTCTTCTCTCTCGAAAGAGGCCTAAATCACCTACTTAACACTAACCCAATAGAACCATGATGGACACGATACATGTCCCTTTTCACTTTGCGAGACTTCGAACCCATAAGTTGCGTGTGAATCGTATCATTATTTGATTATATTAATTGGTACTTAGTATCAAATGATTGTTGACCTAGCAGTATTGTAGTGTTTTTTATTTATGAGATTGAGGGTTCAAGTTATGAGATTGACAAATGCATATATCCGGAAAAGAGTAGTTACTATCCTATGCGTCTACCCGTGATATATATATATATATATATATATATATATATATATATATATATATATATATATATATATATATTCGTTATGTTTGAGATATAAACGGTAGGGGTGAGCATGAGACGGTAGGGGTGAGCATGAGACGGTTTGCTGCGGTTACAGACGAAACCACCCCATAACCAAAACATCGGTTAATCCATATCTTTAACTATTCCGTTCGGTTAATAACGAATTGATTGAATCGGTTAAATTGGTTAATTTATGGATTTTAAAGGTTAATTTGGTTGATCGTTCGTGGTAGAATAAAGATATTTCAATAGTTTCTCGCCTACTATTTTGCAGATTAACATTTATATATAGGAGTATGTAAGTTACTCTAGTTTATACGCTCTAAATTTATATATAACATCATTAATAAACTAAAAATTAAGCAATTGTATGACGATACAAACTTAACACCCTCAATATCAAATGTTTAATCATGCACTTACATACACATGTAAAGGTGAGTGAAAATAAGATATATAAAACTTGCACATGTCATTACAACGTGAACATCAAAGGATAATGAAATTATAAATTTACTGTGCTGAATATGGAACCGTGAACTGACAGTGGATTATATATGAAGAGAAGTATATGTTTGAGTTCCGTTTGGAATATTGGTGACGACTGATGTGAACAATATATATATATATATATATATATATATATATATATATATATATATATATATATATATATATATATATATATATATATATATATATATATATATATATGTCGGGTTATATACCCATAATTTTAGTGATCATATTAATTTCATAACAAAATCTCTGATTTAAATATATATTTTTATTTATTATGTAAAAAAATACATTATGGTGCGTTGCGGTTAAATTTGTGCAGTTATTTTTTGTTTTCAAAATTAAACCGCAAATTTCGGTTAATCCAAAAATGTTAACCGCATCCGCAGATATATCTTTGGTTTGGTTAACTCAGTTCGGTATTAATAGTTAATTTGGTTATGGTTTGATTAATTCAGTTTTCTGCTCAGCCTTAATAAACGACGTGTAAAAAGAATGCGGTACTTAATTAGTTAATTGCCATTCACTCTATTAAAAAAAACCCTATTCACCTTAATATTTATATAAGGTGATTTTCCCTTAGAGGCCATACTCAGACTATATGTGATTTTGCTGCATGTACGTGCGTGCTTTGAAGGTACAGAAATGGTATCATTTTCAGCTAGTCTTCGCTGAAGAAGCATGTCATTTTAATTTTATTCGTATTTTTTGTTATTCTTGATTGAAAAGTAGAGGTATTTGTTTTTTTAGTTAGGATGATTGATATGTAAATCCTTTGTAATGATCTTCTAGCTCTTACTAGAAGGTTTATTTATTTATTTTTATTGAAAAGCAAAAGTTGTATTATTAAAAGAACCCGAAGATACAATATATGCTAGAACAACAAACCTAGGCTAACAAAACAGGAAAACACGAGAGATAGAAGGTTTGTTTTTCATTTCTTAAAATTTTGTCGTTAAAAAAGTATTTATACAAGTTTTAGAAAATGATTGTTCACTTGTAAAAATACTTTCCACGTCTCTAATTTATTGTCCTCTAAACAAATAGTAATACATTATTTTATGATATTTTTTTAAATTGTGTATTTTTTGTTTTAGGACAATTAAATTTGAATATGGAGAAGTACACATGTTTAAATACAGGCAGTGTTGTGTGTTTTTCCGTTCCGTTTTTCTAAAATCCGTTTAATTAATCGATCAACGTCGATTCATGGGTCAAAATCGAATTTGGTAATCAAATTCGGTCAAAGTCAAAATTGGTCAACACTTTAACATGGATTTAAACTAAAACTTTAGAGTTTTTGAACAAAATAAACACATTTAGTCAATTAAATTAACGTTTATGTTTATGTTTATGGTTTTTTTCTATATTTTCACATATAATTTTTGAAATTTAATATTTAAATGTATACAATTTTTTTTGAAAGGCAAGTAAGTATTATTAAAATAAAAAGAACACGAAACAAACTAGCAAGGAGCTAGACAAGACACGAGGCTACAAGCGACCGCACCAAAAAAATGCACAAACAACCAACAACACGAAGCTATAGGAAACACACAATCACGAGGATATTAAAAGAACACGACACGACAGCTAATTAGACTATGATTCCGAATCCGATGACGCGCAGGAAGAGCAGTCTGAGCAGCAATCAATATCCTCATCCGAGTCTTTCATCACGTTCTCGATAAGATATCTATCTTGCCATCGAAATTTATCCCGAAGTCGATTGCGTTTCATATCTCTCCTACCCCACACATGATGATGGTGGAACAAAGACATCAGCACCCCTGTAATCACGAGCATTAACCTCATCATCCTCGGTGAAACATGAACTCTTTCTATCCTCTTCGATCAAAGACAAAGAATATCTATCCCTATTAAAGCTAAAAACGATCTTGTGATCTTTTACAGACGCTTGATAATTGATCTCGAATATCTTGTCATTAACATTTATCTCGATATGGTTTGAACTTCCTTTAGCGTTGCTGGAATTTTTATGGATAGGAGGACTTATCGGAGGTTGAGACGCAAAATTGGTTGAAGAACACCTCTCATGTGAAGACCCGTCCTAATCCATCCGGACGAAGTCCATATCGATTATAAACGATTCACAACAGTTGATTACATCGCGAGGTACTTGACCTCTATATGATACATTTTACAAACATTGCATTCGTTTTTGAAAAGACAAACTTTCATTACATCGAAAGTTGACAGGCATGCATACCATTTCATAATATATCCAACTATAATTGACTTGATAATAATCTTGATGAACTCGACGACTCGAATGCAACGTCTTTTGAAATATGCCATGAATGACTCCAAGTAATATCTATAAAATGAGCAAATACACAGCGGAAGATTTCTTTCGTACCTGAGAATAAACATGCTTTAAAGTGTCAACCAAAAGGTTGGTGAGTTCATTAGTTTAACTTAAACAATCGTTTCCATCATTTTAATAGACCACAAGATTTCAGATTTCCATTTCTCATAAACATACGTCCCATGCATAGAGACAAAAATATCATTCATATGGATTGAACACCTGGTAACCGACATTAACAATATGCATATATAAGAATATCCCCATCATTCCGGGATCCTCCTTCGGACATGATATAAATTTCGAAGTACTAAAACATCCGGTACTTTGGATGGGGCTTGTTGGGCCCGATAGATCTATCTTTAGGATTCGCGTCAATTAGGGTGTCTGTTCCCTAATTCTTAGATTACCAGACTTAATAAAAAGGGGCATATTCGACTTCGATAATCCAACCATAGAATGTAGTTTCACGTACTTGTGTCAATTTTGTAAAACAGTTATAAAAGTTGCGCATGTATTCTCAGCCCAAAAATATAAAGGGCAAAAAGGCAAATGAAACTCACGATACTGTATTTTGTAGTAAAAATACATATGACGTCATTGAACAATGCAGGGTTGGCCTCGGATTCACGAACCTATATCAATTGTGTATATATTAATACGTATAATGTAAGTTACAAAATTTCATTTATTAATATGTATTATTTATATATTATAGTTTTGTAGAATTTATTCTAACCTTTATTTTAAAACGTATACTTATATTATATTTTAAGTTATATTTTATATATATATCGATTTTATGTATATATCTATAATGATTTACGTTTATATAAATAGTGACATTAATATATTTATATACATATATTTGTGGTTAGTATTGTATTTATGAAATTTTATTAGTTTGTTATGTGAATTATTAATACAATCCTAGTATATACCATAAGTATATATATAGTGTACAAAAGATTTATTTGTTAAAATAATAATTTAGATAATAATGATTTACTAATAATAATAATAATTTTATTAATAATGATAATACTAATAGCAAAAAAAAATGAAAATGATAACTGTTAATGATACTAATAATAATAACTCTAAAATAATATTAATACTAATACCATACTTATGTTAATAATAAGGGTTCTAATATTTATAAAATGATAAATGATAATCATAATAATACTAGTAAATATTAATGATGATACTGATAAATATGATATTATTAATTGTAAATGTACTGATGATACTATTATTTATAAACCGGTACAAATTCTAATATTGATGATAATAATATATTTTTATTTCCTTCATAATAATAATAATGATAATCATAATCCTAATGATGATAAAATACTAAAATGATAAGTTTATTACTAATAATAATATTATTAATACCTATCATAATAATAATAGTAATGTCTATAATACTTTCAAATATGATAACAAGTATGATACTAATAATAACAATAACAATAACAATCAAAACAATCACAATAATAATAATAATACTAATAATAATTAATATATAATAACAATAAAAAAATTAGAAAAGAAAACTACCTCACATGAAAAGAGTTTCAAAAAAAAAAGAAACTACCGTCCTCTGGACTCGATCTCGTGACCACATGCTCACACGCAAACACTCTCGACCATCCCACCAATTCTGATTCTCTGTACTAATATCGAATTTAAATGTTATATATAAACTGTTTTTCTTCTATTCCTCTTCTTCTCCACAAGTCTCATGGATTCAACAAAACATCAATAACCAAAAAAAAATAAAAAATCGGGGTTCCCTTTAAAGCTTCAAAACATTACAGAAAAAAAAATAATTTGGGTTCTAAAATAAAAAAAAAAAAAACGCTAAGGCCTACTGCAGCGTCGGTTCTTGGAACAAAACAAAAAAAATTGATTTCGTAATAGATAACATTATAGATAATGTTTATAACACGAAATAGTTTTCTAAACATGTATAAAAACTACTGGAATCGTCAATTTGATCAGAAACATATACACGAACGCGAATTTGTCTCAAGAACAATTGTTGACTTTTTTTAAACTAAACTTTGACTTCAAAATTCAAGATCGATATAAAGATTTGAGAGTTGAGATTTTGCAGATAGATTCAAAGAAAGATTTCTAACCTTTCTGCATTTTTAGATTTTGAAACTTTATTCGAAATTGAATTAAGAGAAAAAAAAATTGGAGCGTGCAGAGAAGAAGAAAACAAAAATATCGCTGTGCTCTTTAATCCCATTGGATTTCCTTTTTATTTGATTTGCAATTATACATAATCATGTTGTAATAATAGAGATCGGTTGATAAAAAATGGAGAAAATGTCAACACAGGTTCACGAGTTGGGAGCAGGAAAGAAACAAAAAAAATAATAATAATAGAAATAAAGGATACAGAGGTCAAGCGTATAATATAGATCCCTACTGCTTTTTTTTTAATTAATAATAATAATATATAATAACAATACTATTAATATCTAATAATATTAATAAAATTAATAATAATGATAAATATAATATTAATGATAATAATAATTGTAAAAATGATAATAATAATAATAATAATAATAATAATAATACCATACTAATTATGATAATATTAATATTTTATCGATAATAATAATATTAGTAATAATAATCTAATTTATACATCCAATTTCATCTTTATATGATATAAAGTGATATTATGAATACAAATATTGATATTTGACGATACAAATAACATTACTACAACAACTATATTTGTATTTAAATTTAATTTATTAATATCATCTATTATTATGTAATATTTAATAATTATGTAATATGTATTGTAACATATACTGAATATTATATATTTATGCATTTTAATATAAATATATTATAATATTTATTTACATACTAATTATATTATACTTATGTATGTAATTATGAAAAATATAAATGTTTTATATATGTAAGTATTATATATATTTATTAAAATAGTACATTATTTCATCATAGATATATTATAAATTTCTACATATACATAATATAATAATTATGTATAAAATCATATATATATATATATATATATATATATATATATATATATATATATATATATATATAGTTATATTTATGTATATATGTATACTACCATATATATAAAATCATGTTTTAAATGTTGAGTAGATGATTAATTATGTATATTAAACAATTAACTACAAAGTATAACATTGTACATTTAATATTTTGATAACGTTGGTAAAATATGTTTGAATCATTTATATACAATATACTATATATATTCAAAATGAAAATCTTTAGTTATTAAATGTTATCTTTTATAATAACAAAATTACTTAATAGTTCATTAATACTAATATAATTAGTTTTATATATAATTATTTATATTTACATTCTTAGTTACAATTAAAGGTTCGTGAATCGTCGGAAATAGTTAAAGGTCAAATGTTATCATGAAATAGTTCAAACATAATGAGACTCGGTTTAATAGACTTTGCTTATCGAGTCGAATCATATAAGATTATGTTTAAATTTGGTCGGAAATTCCCGGGTCATCACAGTACCTACCCGTTAAAGAAATTTCGTCCCGAAATTTGAGTGAGGTCGTCATAGCTAACAATAAATATGTTTTCCTGACGAATATGAGTTGATAACTTGAGTTTTATCATCATTGAGTAATATTGATAAAAATAATTCGATTATTCGAAGAGTGCGAATGAAGCTATTCACAAAAGGATGAAATGAGAAACAAAGATTTGTTTTTAACTTTTGACGTAGTCAGGTTTGAATTTAGAAAATAAGGCGCGTCTTAACTTTTGACATTGCCTTGGTTGAATTCCGGAATTTAAGGGATTTAAAGAAAATCTTGAAGATCTATAAAATCTGATTCTTCGGGATTTATGGAAATTAAGATCTCTTTAATTAAATACGGTGATCTGCCCCGATTACTACGTCTGATATTTCCAGTATAAATTAAGCTCTTCCTTTCCATTATTCTCACCATTCTTATACTTTCTTTCTTAGTTCATACATCCAAAAGATTCTGAAAATGATTAATCCAGTTCTGATCCTTGTCCTCATCCTTACTATCGCAACAATCATTCTCCTTTTCCAACTTCCACCAGAGGAATCTGCTTTCTTCTACTTCGCCCTCGGGATTATAATGTTTTTAATTCTCCCGTGTCTTTATGTTGCGATAAACATTGATATACACGGTTTGTAATTTATGTGTTGTTATCGGACTTTATATTCTCCCTTATATTTCAAAGCTCTATGCTTTTGTTTTCTCTTCCCGACTTCAAGTCAAGCGAATAATGGTCCAGAATTTATAGATATAGAGTTTCGAATGATTATAATGTTCTAAGCATGAAGGAACGTGATAGCACGATTTGATTTTCAAATTTATCAACATCACGGAAGATAGAACCATCAAGAATACATTTTCTTGATTTGTTACGGAGTTAAGTAGGATGAAAGAGTTATGTAACATGGCACATGATGACGTTATGATCTGTGAATCATCACGTTTCATTTAGAAACTCAGCATGACTTACTGTAATATAATCACGTTGATCAAGTGTCATTATATTATACTAACTCATGCATTAGTTCCCATCATTACTACAATAACATTCATATTTTAAGCTTGAAAATTTACAGAATATAGAAACTAACAGTTTCTATATGATGTAATACTGATAGCACGAAAAGATTAATGATTTCAGATAAGAATAGTTATAAAAATATCTCCAGAAATATGGAGGATATTTATAATGAAAGGTACGATAATATCTCAGAATATCTAAGATCATAGGATGATAGAAACTATTGTCTGCAAGGGTTTAGAGTAAGGAGCAAGTTATTCACTATAGACTTTAGCAGACATTGAATTATTTGGATTCTTTGAAGTCAAACTTATTCTTTGTGATTTATCCACGGCTTTCTTCATAGTTTCGCATAATCTGCTTTTCGGTACTATATTTTCTATTGAATGTTTCCAATATATTGATACACAGGAAGCACGAAGAGGTATATAATTTCGGACGAGAATATTTATGAAAATATCCTCAGAAATATCAAAGATGTTGATGATGATATTTTGGAATTTCTAAGTTCGACGGTTGATGGAGAAAGATTTTCCGCAAGATTTTAACATGACTTCGGAGCAAGATATTCTCTAAAGATTTCAACGGATCCAGAATTACCTGAATCCTTTGAATATAGGATTTGGTCCTTGTATTTGTCCTTGGTCTCCTTCATGGGTAACTCAATCTGTTTTTCAATACCCAATTTTCTATCGAGCGTTCCTAACACTCCTTTCTTTATCATCAAACTTTTGTCCGTTTAGACCATCTACAATTTTTCTGTTTCCTCTGCATTTAATGCTATGATATCTGAATCATCGGTTATTAATCCGAGGTGGTTTCAGGAGAATTGTGTTTTTAGATGATTAAACGCTGATGGTAATATGATGGAATATGAAAGGTTACCTGGTAACAATAAAAGAGCACGCGTATATATAAACGTTATAATAAGGTTGTTTCGTACGAAAAGTCGAAGTTGACTTGTTGGAGTTGTGACAAAATTGGCTAATTTTGAAAAGGGATCGCAAAGTTGTTTTTGTTAATAAATGCCAAAGGATCTGACGCGGCTACGTGTTGAACTTTTACTCAATTGCCGAGAGTTTCTCAGGTGCATAACTATATGCATAAATCTTTCCTTCCGTAGATGAAGTGCGGTTGATTCATCCTATCGATTGAGGTGTTTTCAAGAATCATGAAAGGTTTGAACGCAGAATGTAATCGTGAAGATACAAATGAGGTTTAAGACGAAATCAAGTGGCAAACTTGAAGAATTGTTTAGTTTCATATGTTATATTCAATATTTTAATTCATTTTAATTGTCCAATGTTATTAGTCCACAGTCGATAGTCCACAGTTGACAGTGCAATCATTCATATATAGTTTAATATATAATATTTGAATTAATTAATACGTATCGTGACCCGTGTACATGTCTCAGACTCGATCACAACTCAAAGTATATATATTATTATAGAATCAACCTCAACCCTGTATAGAGAACTCGATCATTACTGCATATAGAGTGTCTATGGTGATTCCAAATAATATATATAGATGTGTCGATATGATATGTCAAAACCTTGTATACGTGTCCCGATATTTAAAGTGCGTAAAAAAAATAACAGAAATTAAATGACGATAAATAAAGTGCGTAAAGTAAATAACAGAAATTAAATGACAATAAATAAAATTGCGAGAATATAAATTGCGATAAAATAAATTGCGATAAATAAATTGCGATAAATAAAATGTAATACGGAATTAACAGTTAGCTAGGAACAGTTAGCTAGGATTTTGTTAGCGTGGTTTCTTAATAAAATTTAATATTGTTAATTAGTCTGTTTCTAATCAATTTTTATTGTGTCCATTATTTCTTCATTATGCCACTTGTTGGATTCTGATAGGTCAAAATTCAAATATGAAATTGAATTTGAATGAAAATAGTTATTCTTTGGTGAACGGATAAGTATCCCGGTGGTTGTAAATAGGATAGTGAATAACTGTTGAATCAGATTCGAAGAATATACAGTGTAACTTATTAATGTGAAATTTAAATATTCCTCGGGTATTACCTACCCGTTAAAATATTTTTATTATTAACAGTTTGTACAAAAGAATTTTTAATTACAATCTTTATGAAAACATATATACATATATATTTTCTTCAGATGTAATCATGAATTTAATGAGTTAACATGATATTAAACTCATTTAGTTTTCAGTTGGAACTAGAATAAATAATCTCTAAAACATTAGAGATTACATAATCACCATGTCGAACGAAGATAACTGATGTAGAATGTCATGTAGAATGATGATTATACTCGAGGTATAGATTGAGATGTTGAGGCATGTGATATTGAAATTTGGGTTGTTGGTGGTACCGTTGGTGCCGGTGATTTGGATGAAGCTGGTACGTTTTGCACCATATTTTCCAAGACTACAACTTATGCGCGAAGTTCGTTAACTTCTTCTATTACACCGGGATGATTGTCGGTTCGGACGAGCGGATGAATGAGGTTTAGAATCTGAGATAGTATATGATCGTGATGAGATACTTTGGAAATGAGAGAGAAAATGGTGTCTCGAACAGGTTCGCCGGTAAACGTTTTAGGTCCATTGTCAAGAGGTGAATTTGGTTAGTGGAAATGATCGCCTTCTTCGCGTTTCCATTGATTAAGTCGACTACGAACCCATCTCCAATTCATTCAGAATAGATGATGGCTAATTGATCGATTCATTCCGGTTACTCTGCTTTCGGAGCTCGAGTGGAAATCCATATCGAAATAGCTGTCGGAATAACTATCGAAATAGCTATCGAAATCAGATGGACTCGAACTGGTTGAGGGATTCATCTCGTACGATCAGATGAAGGATTTTCGATAAGAAATAGATTATAGGATGTAGATTAGTACCCTGCAATACATAATTTACATATGCATATATAATACTAAAATCCCATAAGCTACGGAGGAATCTACGGAAGCTGTCAGGCAAAGGTAACAATAACAGATACGCTAAGATATGAATTTAACTATACACTGTCTATGCAATAAAGGCAGTAAGACGTGTCTTAGACTTTAAGGATGATAAGCAAATAATTTTTCGACACTAAATGATAAGCAAAACTTTTGACATGCAAACACGGTCGAAGTCCAGACTCATTAATACATTCTAACGACTATCAGTTAGACTCACTAATGCAAGACCTGGTTCGCTAAGACCACCGCTCTGATACCAACTGTGAAGACCCGTCCTAATCCATCCGGACGAAGTCCATATCGATTATAAACGATTCACAACAGTTGATTACATCGCGAGGTACTTGACCTCTATATGATACATTTTACAAACATTGCATTCGTTTTTGAAAAGACAAACTTTCATTACATCGAAAGTTGACAGGCATGCATACCATTTCATAATATATCCAACTATAATTGACTTGATAATAATCTTGATGAACTCGACGACTCGAATGCAACGTCTTTTGAAATATGCCATGAATGACTCCAAGTAATATCTATAAAATGAGCAAATACACAGCGGAAGATTTCTTTCGTACCTGAGAATAAACATGCTTTAAAGTGTCAACCAAAAGGTTGGTGAGTTCATTAGTTTAACTTAAACAATCGTTTCCATCATTTTAATAGACCACAAGATTTCAGATTTCCATTTCTCATAAACATACGTCCCATGCATAGAGACAAAAATATCATTCATATGGATTGAACACCTGGTAACCGACATTAACAATATGCATATATAAGAATATCCCCATCATTCCGGGATCCTCCTTCGGACATGATATAAATTTCGAAGTACTAAAACATCCGGTACTTTGGATGGGGCTTGTTGGGCCCGATAGATCTATCTTTAGGATTCGCGTCAATTAGGGTGTCTGTTCCCTAATTCTTAGATTACCAGACTTAATAAAAAGGGGCATATTCGACTTCGATAATCCAACCATAGAATGTAGTTTCACGTACTTGTGTCAATTTTGTAAAACAGTTATAAAAGTTGCGCATGTATTCTCAGCCCAAAAATATAAAGGGCAAAAAGGCAAATGAAACTCACGATACTGTATTTTGTAGTAAAAATACATATGACGTCATTGAACAATGCAGGGTTGGCCTCGGATTCACGAACCTATATCAATTGTGTATATATTAATACGTATAATGTAAGTTACAAAATTTCATTTATTAATATGTATTATTTATATATTATAGTTTTGTAGAATTTATTCTAACCTTTATTTTAAAACGTATACTTATATTATATTTTAAGTTATATTTTATATATATATCGATTTTATGTATATATCTATAATGATTTACGTTTATATAAATAGTGACATTAATATATTTATATACATATATTTGTGGTTAGTATTGTATTTATGAAATTTTATTAGTTTGTTATGTGAATTATTAATACAATCCTAGTATATACCATAAGTATATATATAGTGTACAAAAGATTTATTTGTTAAAATAATAATTTAGATAATAATGATTTACTAATAATAATAATAATTTTATTAATAATGATAATACTAATAGCAAAAAAAATGAAAATGATAACTGTTAATGATACTAATAATAATAACTCTAAAATAATATTAATACTAATACCATACTTATGTTAATAATAAGGGTTCTAATATTTATAAAATGATAAATGATAATCATAATAATACTAGTAAATATTAATGATGATACTGATAAATATGATATTATTAATTGTAAATGTACTGATGATACTATTATTTATAAACCGGTACAAATTCTAATATTGATGATAATAATATATTTTTATTTCCTTCATAATAATAATAATGATAATCATAATCATAATCCTAATGATGATAAAATACTAAAATGATAAGTTTATTACTAATAATAATATTATTAATACCTATCATAATAATAATAGTAATGTCTATAATACTTTCAAATATGATAACAAGTATGATACTAATAATAACAATAACAATAACAATCAAAACAATCACAATAATAATAATAATAATACTAATAATAATTAATATATAATAACAATAAAAAAATTAGAAAAGAAAACTACCTCACATGAAAAGAGTTTCAAAAAAAAAAAGAAACTACCGTCCTCTGGACTCGATCTCGTGACCACATGCTCACACGCAAACACTCTCGACCATCCCACCAATTCTGATTCTCTGTACTAATATCGAATTTAAATGTTATATATAAACTGTTTTTCTTCTATTCCTCTTCTTCTCCACAAGTCTCATGGATTCAACAAAACATCAATAACCAAAAAAAAATAAAAAATCGGGGTTCCCTTTAAAGCTTCAAAACATTACAGAAAAAAATAATAATTTGGGTTCTAAAATAAAAAAAAAAAAACACTAAGGCCTACTGCAGCGTCGGTTCTTGGAACAAAACAAAAAAAATTGATTTCGTAATAGATAACATTATAGATAATGTTTATAACACGAAATAGTTTTCTAAACATGTATAAAAACTACTGGAATCGTCAATTTGATCAGAAACATATACACGAACGCGAATTTGTCTCAAGAACAATTGTTGACTTTTTTTAAACTAAACTTTGACTTCAAAATTCAAGATCGATATAAAGATTTGAGAGTTGAGATTTTGCAGATAGATTCAAAGAAAGATTTCTAACCTTTCTGCATTTTTAGATTTTGAAACTTTATTCGAAATTGAATTAAGAGAAAAAAAAATTGGAGCGTGCAGAGAAGAAGAAAACAAAAATATCGCTGTGCTCTTTAATCCCATTGGATTTCCTTTTTATTTGATTTGCAATTATACATAATCATGTTGTAATAATAGAGATCGGTTGATAAAAAATGGAGAAAATGTCAACACAGGTTCACGAGTTGGGAGCAGGAAAGAAACAAAAAAAATAATAATAATAGAAATAAAGGATACAGAGGTCAAGCGTATAATATAGATCCCTACTGCTTTTTTTTAATTAATAATAATAATATATAATAACAATACTATTAATATCTAATAATATTAATAAAATTAATAATAATGATAAATATAATATTAATGATAATAATAATTGTAAAAATGATAATAATAATAATAATAATAATAATAATACCATACTAATTATGATAATATTAATATTTTATCGATAATAATAATATTAGTAATAATAATCTAATTTATACATCCAATTTCATCTTTATATGATATAAAGTGATATTATGAATACAAATATTGATATTTGACGATACAAATAACATTACTACAACAACTATATTTGTATTTAAATTTAATTTATTAATATCATCTATTATTATGTAATATTTAATAATTATGTAATATGTATTGTAACATATACTGAATATTATATATTTATGCATTTTAATATAAATATATTATAATATTTATTTACATACTAATTATATTATACTTATGTATGTAATTATGAAAAATATAAATGTTTTATATATGTAAGTATTATATATATTTATTAAAATAGTACATTATTTCATCATAGATATATTATAAATTTCTACATATACATAATATAATAATTATGTATAAAATCATATATATATATATATATATATATATATATATATATATATATATATATATATATATATATAGTTATATTTATGTATATATGTATACTACCATATATATAAAATCATGTTTTAAATGTTGAGTAGATGATTAATTATGTATATTAAACAATTAACTACAAAGTATAACATTGTACATTTAATATTTTGATAACGTTGGTAAAATATGTTTGAATCATTTATATACAATATACTATATATATTCAAAATGAAAATCTTTAGTTATTAAATGTTATCTTTTATAATAACAAAATTACTTAATAGTTCATTAATACTAATATAATTAGTTTTATATATAATTATTTATATTTACATTCTTAGTTACAATTAAAGGTTCGTGAATCGTCGGAAATAGTTAAAGGTCAAATGTTATCATGAAATAGTTCAAACATAATGAGACTCGGTTTAATAGACTTTGCTTATCGAGTCGAATCATATAAGATTATGTTTAAATTTGGTCGGAAATTCCCGGGTCATCACATCTCACCTGTAACACTATCCACAAAGCTTTTCTCAGTCCGCCATGCATCTTGAGTCCAAGCAACCTTCGACTTGTTAAAAGCCATGCCATTTTCAGAGCGAGCAACATTTATCTTTTTCCTGTCTATAGCTTTGTATACTCGAAGCCTTTCGCCATTAAAACTAGCAGATTGTAAAACTCCAGTGAAGTTACCGACGTCTTGAATCCCCTCGAATCTCACGAAACCAAAACGTTGTCCACTCGATAATCGTTTCCTAGGGATATAAACGTCTTTCACTGAGCCATACTGATAAAAAAAACTTCCAGCAGTCGGACCGAGCCCAATATTCCGGAAAACTAAAAAACAAAAACGAAATAACTCGATCTTCACGGTTATCACGAGGTTCATTCTCATTCGACTCGAAGTGTACATTCTCACACACATGCTCAGCCATATTTCATGGAGGATCCTCACATCTCTAAATATGTAGGTGGTGAAATGGAAAAAATGCCCATATTCATTGGAGAGAGAAAAAATGGGTTGAGAGAGAAAATTTAAATATTTAAATGTATAAAGTATAATCCGATTAATCTCCGATTGATCTCTGAATTACCGATTACTCCTTCCAAAATCCCGAGCGATTAATCCCCGAATAACGAATTTTGTAACCTTGAATACAGGTACTTAAAGGTCGTACTATATATATTTAGCAAACACGGATGAATATTATTTTGATGTTCGCTAGCTAAAAGATAAGTACAAATACAGTAGTTATTACTTATTAGCAATATGATAATTTGGCTGCATGAACCAGCTGTCAAATAAAAGTAAAAGTATTATGTACCAAATTAATTATTATTATTGATTATTGATGAATATAATGATGGATATTTAGCTTCTTTGTAACGCGACATATTCTGATATTCAAGAGGTAATTAAACAATGGTTGTAAAATGTCCCTTTCATAAATAACAAAGAAATCCGATAACCACCACGAGATTCAATTAATCATTAAATTTTTAATTAAAATTATTAATTATGCTAAAGAAAAGTAATACCGTAGCTCATATTGAAAGAGGTAGACTGGACAAGGTCACACGGGTTAAATAACACGACAAAACCGTTTTATGTCTGAGATAACAAGGTTACATATGAATATATGTAGCATATGAATAACCGAAAATTTTATTACCTTAATAAACCAAAAATAATAATTATGCCTTTCAAAAAAATAATAATAATAATTTTTCCTTCTACAAATGATCCTAACAATCCTTCGGACCAAGAAATAAGAAATAAATCATGCTCGGTTATTGATAGTTAGTTATTACACCGATTTCTACGCGGGAACCTCATCGGTTCATTCTTTTGAATTTTTGGTAAAAAACGCTTTCTTTCCGAAATGATTTCGTTTTATATGAGCTTCGTTTCTTTTGTAAAAAAAAGCTAGTGAAAAACATTCCCCAGTTTGTAACATACACTTTGTAACTAAATTCTGTCATTTTAATAATTCCATTAACTCTCAATCGTTTATCAACGAATTAGGTTGTGAATTAGTGTCCTTCAAAGTGTCAACGATTAATTGGGTAGGGAGGCATATCATTACTTAAATCTCAAACAAATATTGATCTCTCTCACCCAAATAAACTCATGTTAGATAATATGTTCGATACACAAGTTTAGGGTGTGCATGATACAGAACTGCACCAAACTAGTTCGGTTCTTACTTAGTCTCAAATTGTAGAAGAAAGTCGGACCGACGACAACCGGACCATATATTATCGGTTTGGTTCAGTATGGTATGGTTGTGTTATTTTTACGGGATTGATTCGGTTCGGTCCTGACCAAAGACCGAAAATCCAAAAAATTGACGACTAAGAACCGGATCGAAAAAACCGGTTTGGTTCAAGATTGGCTCGGTCCGGTACAATCTTTAGGATTTTTTTGATTTTTTTCATACCATGCACATTCTGCATGAGTTATTGTCAATTTGTGGCAGGGGGAGAAATTTTTTTTTTTTTCAATTATTATATTTTAGAGCTAATCAGAAAATCGATTCTCACAAAGTTCATGTCAAACGCTCTAAACAGTTATATGCATTTTAAAAAAGTGATAAATCTGCTAATCATCGTTAAAATGCAACCAAGCTATTTCTTCCAAGCTATTCATTGGGTGACGTCAGGGGCGGAGCTTATGGTAACTCAAAAGGGGTATCCGTCCAACCTGGATTTAACAGAAAAAAGTTTTACACTATTTTTTTTTTTTACGAAAAAATAAGATTTTTATTAGTGATTACCCCCGCTGAAAATGACAAATTTATTAAATTTTTGCATCTGTCCCATCTGTTTTTAAATTCAAGCTTCGCCACTGGGTGACATTACATAACATGTAAGGGGAGTGATTCGTACACCACTTATTTTTAGTCATACACCATCAAACGTGCTTTAAAATGTTGTACAGTACAATACTGTAAAACATGTTTGGTGATATATGGCAAAAAATAGGTGGTGTATAAATCGTCACCCAACATATAAAATATTAGATGATGATAATGACAACATAACAACTAAAACATTAAGGACTTCCTGGTAATAATGTAAAATCAATCAATCAATCAATTTAGTTATAAAAAATATCAGCTTTAAAGATTTTATTATGAATTCCAAAATAGTAACTATTAGTTGTAGCGCCCTCGCGATGCGGCGGAAGAACGTTAGCTAAATTCAATTATGAAAAGTAAAAAAAAATAAAAAAAAATAGAAGCAAATGACATAAACTAAAATGGGTATAAAAAAAAAATCAAAGTAAAAAAAAATCAAATAATAACAATAACATAACAATAACAATTATATTAATAGTAGCAACATTAACGATTTGTAATAAGTGAAAAGTTATGTGATGTAAATGGAATGTTATGTGTTTGATTTCTAATAAACGTAAAGTTAAACTATAATAATGGTTGTGGTTGAATTACGAAAGATTGAAAGTTTGTTGTAAAAATATAGAAACCAAAAAGTTCACTATTTATAAGGTTTTACATTTTAATATATAGGTATAAAGGGTGTGGTTGAATTTAAAAAAAAAAAAATTGTTGTAAGTTTGTGAACCTTATGAAGTTCACTATTCATTTCCCCTATGTCTTTTAGGTATATAGAGTAATAATAGTAATGATAATAATAATAATAATAATAATGAATGGTTATTAGATATGAAAAATTATGTGGTCGATTTATAATGAATGAGAAGTTTAATGGTTAACTTATAAAATGAGAAAAATTTGTGATAAGTTTATAAAAACTATAAACTTAAATATTTACGGAAGATTGAAAGTTTGTTGTAAAATTATATAAACCATAAAGTTCACTATTTATAAGGTCTTACATTTTAGTATATATGTATAATAATTATGTGGTCGATTTATAATGAATGGGAGGTTTTATGGTTAAATTATAAAATGTGAAAAGTTTGTGGTAAGTTTATAAAAGCTATAAAGTTAACTATTATAAAGTGTGTGGTTGAATTTAAAAAAAAAAATTGTTGTAAATTTGTGAACCTTATGAAGTTCACTATTCATTTCTCCTATGTCTTTTAGGTATATAGAGTAATAATAATAATAATAATAATAATAATATAATAATAATAATAATAATGGATGGTTATTAGATAGGAAAAATTACGTGATCGATTTATAATGATTGAGAAGTTTAATGGTTAACTTATAAAATGAGAAAAGTTTGTAGTAAGTTTATAAAAACTATAAACTTAAATATTAGAAAGAGTGTGTGTGAATTATAAAAAAATAAAAAGATTAGAGTAAGTTTGTGAAAATTATAAAAGTTACTATTCATTTCCAAGATGTCTTTTAGATATATAGATATAATAGGTTACACAAACTATTTTAAATGTCAATTATCAAAAAAAAAAAAAAAAAAAAAAAAAAAAAAAAAACAAACAAACAGAGGAATGATACATAAAAGGATCGCCTGGACACATGCTTTGGAACCTTCTATTCTGAGGGTCAAACCTATTACGTTTCATTAAAGTTGCAAAGTCAACCATTTCTATGGACTGCAATAATTCATACGGAGTACAACCCAACCAAACTTACAAAAGTGTCCCTAAAATTATTAAATGGGTCTCAATTCATGAGTTGTAATCACTTGCATCCATAAATTTGCTTGAAAACAAAGAGATCAATGAGAACGCGACATGTGGCGCGAAAATCACATGTGATTGAAAAAAAAAATTCGAAAATTTTTTTTTTTGAAAATTTTTTTTTTTGAAAATTTTTTTTTCGAATTTTTTTCCGAAATTTTTTTTTCGAATTTTTTTTAAAAAAAAATCATATGTGATTATGCATGTCAATCACATGTGATTGTAAACCCAATCACATGTGATTATGTATGGCAAATCCAATCACATGTGATTGTACAATTCAATCACATGTGATTGTGCAGGTAAATCACATGTGATTGTAAAAAAAAAAAAAAAAATTTTTTTTTTTAAAAATTTCGAAAAAAAAAATTAAAAATTTTTTTTTTCAAAAAAAAATTTTTGAATTTTTTTTTTCAATCACATGTGATTTTCGCGACACATGTCGCGCTCTCATTGGTCCCTTGAATCTCAACTTAATTTATGGACTCAAATGAATATTCCTCCTCAATTCATAACTAACTTTTGCAGAGTATTTTTTATTTACCATCTTAGTTTTTATTTGGGGCAGTTTACCAATAACGATATTATACATATTTATTAAATATAGAAGCCACTAGTGAAATGATCCGTGGAACCACGAGTTTGTTTAAACGAAACAGTTTAATGATAGGTATTAAGTGAACGTAAATGCTAAAGTTATTTAGTTTTATAACCCGTGGAACCACATAATCCAACTAAGAAACTCGTCAGCTGAACATTTCATCAAACATCTAAAATGCATATTTAACAATCCACATCCAATCATAAGAGATAATATTGGTTGTCATTTTATTTAAAAGTGTAAATCAAAATATAAATGTAGAATTGGTTTCATTCTGGCTAACTTTTATACCTTCTCGTACTCAATTCAAAATAATTAATTAAAATAATTTAACTATTTAATTTTAATAATTAAAATAATTATTAATAAGATTTAATAATAATAATAAATTAATAAGATTTAATTTTAATTCAAAATTATTTAAATTAATAACATCACCCACCATGCTTAGATTTTTTTCTTTTTCTTTTTAATTTTTTCTTAACAAAGGAATTAGCCTAATAATGAAATCATCATTTTAGCAATATAATAAAAACTATAGATGGGAGTAGCTACGAGTGCCACATGGCAGATTCAACTTAATTAACAAGGCTAGATTTTACTATTTCTAACGTTACATCAACCGAATCTATTTTTTACAATTAGCCCCCCCCCCCCTCCCATTTTATTGCCCAGTTTACGCCGCCACCCACATTGTTTTGTCGGTTTAAGTTGTCGCCAAATTTTCAGTTTCAACTCTTCATTATCTTTTAACCGATTTTAGCCCTCAATATTTTTAAATTTTCTTTAACAATTTTGACATTTTGTTAACACCTTCTTTTTAACAACTTTCTTTTTAAAATTATTTACAAGTTTTTACAATCTTTGCTAACAACTTTTCAACCTTTTTTTACAATTTTTTCAACAAGTATATTTTTAAGTTCTTTACCTACATAATATATAAAATATATATATATATATATATATATATATATATATATATATATATATATATATATATATATATATATATATATATATATATATATACACACACACACACAAATATATATATATATACACACAGATATATATATATATATATATATATATATATATATATATATACACACACACACACATACACACACACATATATATATATATATATAGTATATAACTAGTTTTCGAACCCTCGCTTCGCGCCGGAGGTTCGGTTTTCAATGTATTTTATTGCGTTTAGTTTGTAAAATTATTTCGTGGCTAACGATCATGTCGTTGAAGCGCAACTCGAGTCGAACTAAAAGGTATAACCCGTGAAAGATTAAAATGTTATTTTAAATTAACAATAAATGCGCATCTCCGCGTTTCTGTAATGACCCTGGATTTTCGAACGTTTAATTAATAATGGTTATTATTAATGCTTGCGTGTTAATGAATGTATTTTATTACATTTACTTGTTACCATACATGACTTTTAAATGCCCGACACGTCTTTGTAACACACGAACTTTACACGAATAATATTTTCAAATATTATTTACATTCATGATTAAATTTTATTAATCATTTTTAATTAACTAAGGTTACTAGTTAATTACTTGGGCTTTATTGGATTAATTTGTTAATTACTTGAACTTGGGCTTTTATTAGTGTTAATGGACTTAGAAGCCCACCCTACATCCTTAAATGGACTAGTTAGCCCATCATTAAGCTAATGAAGTATTAAGATTAAGATTAAGGATTAACTAGTTCATGGAATCTAGTTACTTACACAATTACACCTAGTTCCCATGCAAGCTTACTTTATTACCAATTTGAGCCAAATACATGCAAGGATCTTGTGGACATTTTCCTTCCCCCCTTCCTTGTTGAAACCGTCGGCCACTTCATGGGTAAAGGGAGTCCCATTTTTTGATTTCCTTATTACTCTTTCACTAGTCTTCATTTCATTTTACTCACACAAAAATACTTGTACTTTTCTCTCATTTTTCTCTCAAGTTTTCTCTCCAATTTGTGAGTTCTTTCAAGACTTATTCTCCTTCTATTTCTTGTTTAAAAACCGTAGCCTAAACATTCATCATCATCATTCTTTGATTGTTGTTTTGTTACTTTTTCTTAGTTGTTGTTACTTATTCTTAGTTGTTGTTACTTACTAGTTACTAAGAATCAAACTCTCTAGTTTGTTCTTCATTTTATCTTGTTCATACAAGAACATACAAGAACAAAACTTTCTAGTTTATGTTCTACACTTAATGTTTTAAAGACTTAAAGTTCATGAGTTGTAATAACCATACTTGAAGTTCATTTTGTAAACTTAAAATTTTACTTCCCCAAAGATCAAGATCTTGGCTTGAATCTTTAAAAGTATGAACAACCATGAACTTATTTACTTGTAGATTTCATTTATTTCTTCATTTTGTTCATGTTTGAATTCGTGAATTATGTTAAATGGTCAAGTATTACAAGTTAATCTTGATCTCATACTTCTTGAAACTAAAAGCTAACTTTATAAGTTCAAGAACATGGAAGTATGACTTTCTAGTTATAACTTCATATACTTGTGATGGATCTAAGTTCTATAGCTTATGGTCTACTTATTTTGTCATAAACAAAAGCTTGAAAGCTTACATACACTTTACAAGATGCAAATCTAAGTTTTATAACTTATGGATTCATGAAAGTAAAGATTGATGTCTTATAACTTAGGATTTAATTTAATAACTTTAGATCTAGACTTTTGAGTCTTGGATCTTCAAGATCTAACTAAGAACTATGTTCTACAACTTAAGTTCTTGATTAGTTAGTTTACTTTCAAGTTTGTAGCTTAATATTACTTTTAGAGTTCATATATGTGTCAGATCTAAGATCTTGATGTAACTTTGGTTCATCAAACTACTTGCAACACTTAATTGAGTTGTGCTAATTATCTTAGACTTACACTTGTGTTATGATGGTCAAAACTTGGTAAAGATGATGTAAACACATCAACGAGTTATACACTTGAAGCTATATGCATCAAGGATGAGAACCGTGATGAACGTCAAGCACCAAGAACCCACCGGGACACACTGTTTACTGTTTTCTGGAACTGATCAGAATACCTGGGCTAATGTAAAGTTTATTTTCAGTTAGCTCTATTCGAGTAGATAATTTTTCGTTTAAGACTCATCTTAATCCGAGTTACGGTTTATGATCTATGGCCCTCCGAACGTCACTATGTCCTTTTAACGTTGTGCTTAAAATTCTGACCTACTCGCACTTAAACCGTTGCCACAGTCAAACAAAGACGAGTTTACTTCTAGAATTTTTACAGCAACTAAAGGACTCATATGCGGAGCCATGGCCACTGGTCTCACCTCATTTCAGTTTGTATAGAGGCCGTGGTGACTGACCGAAGTCAGCCTTTGTTTTAAACTCTTTTCTAGAATGAAACATACTTTATACTTTTTGTTTAATGATGAATGATGATGACCCTTAAGACCTAATTTACATACTTTTAAACCTATTGGAACGATTTACTGACTTAGTAATATTTGACTTAGGTTGAGGACTTTCTGGACCTACATACTTGCTTACTTCCCGACTCAACTTTACTACTACTTTACCACTGTGAGTTATAGCTTCCCTTTTTACTTTAACTATTTTGAGAACTGAGAATACATGCGCATTTTACGTTTTACATACTAGGCATGAGTACTTAAACTTTATATATGTGTGGGTTATACAACGGCATAAACTTTCCCCTTAGCTCGGTAACGTTTAGTCATCGGTCTTTGAACCGGTGAACGCGAATCTTAGATATGGATCCATAGAGTTTGACATCCCCACTCGGGCTAGTAGCGCTAGCATTTAACGGGTGTTTAATACTTCGTAAACATACGCACTCGCCAAGTGTACTTTCAGGGGGTTATAAACGTTAAGTTAGTTACCAAGTGCCCACGGTTAAACATATACTTTACATACTGTTTTGAAACGCTCTTTGTAGCACTGAAATCTCGTGGCCTACCTTACATTACTGTTATACTTAAACTATAGCTCACCAACCTTTGTGTTGACGTTTTAAGCATGTTTTTCTCAGGTGCTTAAGGTTGCTTGCTTCCGCTGTTGTACTAGTCATGCCTTGTAGACTTCCGCTGCCTTTGATAGAGTTGTCACCGCATGAAACGTTAGCTTGCATTCATAAACTTATTTACTTTTAGAACGATGATTTGTAACGACCTAAGGGTCACGTACTATTAACTTTGCTTCTATTCATAGAAGCATACTTTTGGTTGTAAAACATTTGACGTTAGTTATGATGTCACATTTTATCATGAATGCAAACTCGTTTTGGAAACGCATATAGTGTTTGACCTTGTAATGATCCTGTTGTTGATGGTCCGTACATGTTGATTTAGTACGGGGCGTCACATTTGGTATCAGAGTATTGGTTGTAGGGAATTAGGTTGCATTAGTGAGTCTAAGACCGACCTGAGTAGGATTCACTAATAGGACTAATCTACAACTTGCTAGTTTACTTGTTTCTGCTGAATTTACTGAATGCTGCTGCTTACTTTTACTGCTATATGCCGTATGCTACTTTTTTTCACTACTGCATGCTATTATTTGCTTTCGATTGCATGCTACTTATGTACGATTCGTTATTATTGCCATGCTATTTACTGCTATGCATGATTTAGACTGTCGTAGTTACTTTGCCTAATACGTGCTTGCTTTATGACTTACTGACGTGGAAAAAGTTATTTTTCCTTGTTCAGATGTCGGATATTCCACCTGTCATCATTTTGGACAGTGACTCAGACTCGTCCGCCACTTCACCGACCGTTGTTGCCGATTCCCAGATGCCGTCGTCGACACCCACTAGTGACCCTGGCGCTTCATCCTCTGGTGCCAGTAGTCATGCACCTGCCCTATTGGTTACCTCTAACGGAGACGAGGACCTCCAGGAGATTCCAGCTCCACTTGCCCCCGGACCCTCGGAGCCACAGCACCATCCCGGTGGTGCTGTGATTCCCGCGGATCTTGAGGAAGGTCCAGTCCGTAATGAGCATAACCATTGGTGCCGACGCGCTGCTGATGAACGTCTCGTGCCAATCGGACCCGCCAGATACCGACAGATGATGGCCGCCCGAGGAGAGCCAGTACAGCCACCCGTGCAGCCACCTCCACATGATTCGGACGACCCATCCTCCGCTGACTCTTTATCCGACGACACCTCCTCAGACGACTCCAGTGATGATAATTCTGATGAGGACCCTGATGATTGTAACATCCCGCCTTTTTCCGTTTACTTTCCGTATAACTATTTCAAAGTCCGTTATATATTTATAACATCTCCCGTTGATACGCGTTTAAATTATCTTGTTTAGGTAATTCACGCACCCGCAACCGAACTCGAGGGACTATTTTCGCCAACTGAGCAAAGATGTGACTAGATGGACTAGTCACACCCACCACCTTTCATTTTCCATTTTCATTTTCCATTTTCTTTCATACTTTCACATTTTTCTCTAATTCTCCATTACAAAGATTCATCATCTAAATCAAATCTAGCAAGCTTCAATCCAAATAAATTACATATTTGGAATCCTTGCAACTTCCTCTTCGATTCCATACCTATTACATCTCATTTGGGTAACTTTCTAAAATCACTAGATTTTGTGTTCTTGATGTTTTTAACTTATAAAGTTGTTAATTAGTGTCTATGGCTCAAGTCTAACATGAATATGTGATTTATATGTCCGATCTTGTTATTTTAAACAACTAGCATGAACATGAACTTTGGTGTGTTTGATTTGGTGATTTTGTTGCTTGAATGTTGTTTAATGTTATAAATGCATGTATTAAATGTGTTCCTAACATCACTAGCTTCAATTTGATGTGTAGGTTGCTTTAGAAAACTTCATAAACTCGATTAGTGGTTTTGATGATGTTGGTTAGGGTTTGATAGATTTAAATGTGAACATTTAATGTATTGAATGCCATGAATTGTTTTTGGTAAGTAGTTAGTTGTATTGTATGCTTGATTACCTACAAAACGGCGTGTTATATGTATGCATTAAGTTCCCGAATCCTATTTTGTGCATTTATGAACTTGAGCATTTATGATGAACATTAATTGATCATTTATTTTGGAAAGTCGATTGTTACAAATGATGTTTTTGGTTGTTGAAATGTGCTTAGTTGTTTTCCTTGTCAAAAGAGTTTTCCAACGATATAAGATGCGAGTTCTAAGTGTTTGCGGTTTGTGTTTTATGCATAAAAAGGTTTTGGTTTGAGACTTAGAAAACTGAAACTGGCTAGGTACCAGCTCGTGTGTATTGCCGCGGTGCGGCCAGCCTATGTCGCGGCGCGACATTAGGCGTATCCAGGTTCTGACCTCCTTGTCCAATATACGAAAAATGTGTGGCATGCTATGGACCTCCGATTCACATGTAACTTGTTCTAACATGCTTATATATGATCAAAAACCTCAGAAAAATAGTTCGGGACCCGACCCGAATGTGTTGACTTTTTCGTTGACTTTGACCGACCAAAGTTGACTTTTAATCAAACTTAACCAAATATTTGTGCAATCATTCTAACATGCTTTTATACTTGTATCTTGCATGAAACGTGACAATTTGACTCACATGCTTTAGTAATCGAGTCGTAACGAGCCATAGGACTAATTGAACACTTTGACCGACCGTGTTTACCGATATTGATACAACCTATTTGTTTAGGTCAAGACTAGCATTGTTCTTGCACACGTTTTCTTGTTGAAGTATCTTTACATACGTGCACTCAAGGTGAGATCATAGTCCCACTTTTACTCTTTTGAACTTACATTTGGGATGAGAAAACATAAACATTTCTTTTTACTAAGTGAACACAAGTACAGGAAAACAAACATTCTACATACGAGTTTGAACAAAAATCCTCAATTTGATTATCATTAGTTACACTTGCCGGGTGTAAGCGAGAACTTATGTTATATGGCCATATGGGTTTGACAAACCCTCATTCAAATGGTTCGCTACCGTTTACGAATGAAATATATTTTCGAGAAACAGTGTATGTTCTAACACAATTGTGATGGGGTTCTATGGAAGGAATGCTAAGCATTGATAATTGGGTGCTCGTGAATATTAACTTTTGGAATGTATTACTATTATATCAATGTTACAAATCTTGTGGTTCACTTGTACTTACTTACTTAAACCTATGATTTCAGTAACGTTTTCGTTGACAGATTTCTATGTTTTTCTCAGGTTCTTGAACGTTTTGTGATACATGCTTCCGCTCATTTCTTTTGATACTTGCTTGGATGTCGAGTATACATGCATACGTGGAGCGTCTTTTGGCTACTTTCAATTTGTGTCGCATATGTTTCATTTGTACTTTAAACTTTGTAACGTAACTAGTTCTCGAACTACTTTGTAAACCTTGAAACATCTATACTTTTGAAATGAATGCGACATACTTTTGGTCAAACGTTGTTTTAAAGACTTATGACCACGTAACGGGTCCTAAGTAGACGACGCCGTCAAATGACGATTTTGTCGGGTCGCTACAGATGGTATCAGAGCGTTGGTTGTAGGGATTTAGAGTTCATTGGTGTCAACCCCGACTCATAGGGTGCATTAGTGAGTCTAGACTACAACTGGCATATAGACTTGAAGTAGGAATTACTTGACTACTTGTGCATTTATACTCGAACGTTTCTACTCATATCTACTCTAATGTCATCTTAATATCACGTTGTTTAATTTGATTGACACGCCACCTTGACTATATGAAATGATGTCGAATGCACATATGAATCAGGGTAATATAATTTCCGGGATTATATTACGGTGACTCATATGAACGTTCCGACATTATGGCATAAAGAATTTAAGGCGAGTCAAGAATTTTTTTTTCTCTCTATCCTTATTCCATATCATGATTAGTATTATTAAAAATACTAATCAACGGTATTCTTGTGTTTTGAAGGAACAATGCCTCCTCGTCGCGTGCCATGCCATGAGACTCCCGAACAAGCCTTTCAACGGATGATAGCCACCGCCGTGGATGCGGCCATGGCCGGTCACTCCTCCAACAATAACAATAACAACAACCACAACAACAACAATCAAGGAGCCGGTAACTCAAGCGAGGGATGCTCCTATAAAGCCTTCATGGGGTGTAAAACTCATACTTTTGATGGGACCGGGGGACCGGTTACTCTCACTTGAAGGTTCAAACAAACGGAAGCCGTTTTTAGCATAAGCGGTTGTCGGGACCAAGATAAAGTCAAATACTCCACTCACACTTTCGCCGGTGTCGCCCTCACATGGTGGAACATCTATGTACAATCGGTGGGTACCGATGAAGCTCACGCCCTTTCTTGGGCCGACTTAAGGGAAAAGATGATCATCGAATATTTTCCTCGTGAAGAAACCCGAAGGCTCGAACAAGAGCTAAGAACTTTAAAGGCGGTCGGAAATGATCTCAAGGCTTATAATCAACGATATTCCGAACTAGCCTTGATGTGCCCAAACCTTATGAACCCCGAAGCTTTAAGGGTTGAACTTAACATGGATGGTCTTCCAAAGAGCATCAAACACGGGGTAATGTCATCCAAACCCACTAATCATCAAGAAGATTTGAACGTGGCCCACAAATTGATAGAAACGGTGGACGAAATCGTAGTGCCGGCACCTAAAGTCTAGGATAAGTCAGGTAACAACAAAAGAAAATGGGAATCCCCTCAATCAAGCAACAACAACTTTGCCAAAAAGCCTTACACCTCCGACGGCAAGAAGGGTTATGCCGGAAACCTACCTCTTTGCAACAAATGCAACAAACATCACTTTGGTGAATGTGGCAAGCTAATTTGCCATCGGTGCCAAGGAGTTGGTCATAAGGCCAGCGAATGTAAAAGTGTCGCCCCCATCGCTCGAAAGGGGCCCAATGCACCAAAGACGGGCACTTGTTACGAATGTGGCCAAACGGGCCATTATAGATATGCATGCCCGAAGAAGAAAGATAACCCCAATACACGCGGCCGAGCTTTCAACATCAACACCGAGGAAGCCCGAGATGACAATGAATTAGTCACGGGTACGTTTCTTCTCAACAACACTTATGTTACTTGTTTATTCGATTCGGGTGCCGATAAGAGTTTTGTATCCAAGACTTTGACTCATTCTTTTAGTAGTCCCCCACTTCCATTAGATACCACTTATACCATTGAAGTGGCCAACGGGAAACTATTGAGTGCCGACACATATTACCGGGGGTGTACGTTAAATATTTTGGGTAATGAGTTTGAAATTGACTTGATACCCATGGAACTAGGAAGCTTCGATGTAATAATCGGTATGAATTGGTTAGCCAAAATGAATTCTCACATCCTTTGTGATCTTAACGCAATCCAAATTCCTATCGAGAATGGTGAACCCTTGATTTTTTATGGCGATAAGAGTTGCACCGGACTCAACCTCGTTTTGTGCCTTAAAGTTAGAAAACTACTCCGTAAGGGTTGCTTTGCGATCCTTGCCCACGTTAAGAAAGTCGAGTCCGATGAGAAGCATATCGATGATGTGCCAATTGTTAGTGACTTTTCCGATGTATTTTCCGACGAATTGCCGGGTCTTCCACCTCATCGACCGGTAGAATTCCAAATCGATCTTATTCCGGGAGCCGCACCCGTAGCACGTGCACCATATAGACTTGCTCCATCCGAAATGCAAGAATTGCAAGGTCAAATCCAAGAACTACTTGACCGTGGTTTTATCCAACCTAGCCATTCACCATGGGGTGCTCCGATTTTGTTTGTTAAAAAGAAAGACGGATCCCTACGAATGTGCATTGATTATCGTGAACTAAATAAATTGACGGTTAAGAACCGATATCCTCTTCCTCGCATCGATGACCTCTTTGATCAACTACAAGGGTCTTGTGTATATTCGAAAATCGATCTCGCTCGGGTTATCATCAATTAAGGGTTAAGGGGGAAGATGTCTCCAAAACCGCTTTCCGAACTCGTTATGGTAGTTATGAATTTCTTGTTATGCCATTTGGTCTCACTAACGCACCGGCGGTGTTCATGGACCTTATGAACCGCGTGTGCAAACCGTATCTTGATAAATTCGTTATTGTGTTCATCGATGACATCTTGGTCTATTCTAAAAGCGAAGAAGAACACGAACAACATCTCCGACTTGTGCTTGAACTTTTGAGACAAGAACGACTCTATGCCAAATTCTCCAAGTGTGAATTTTGGTTGCAGGAAGTTCAATTTCTTGGTCATGTTGTAAGTGATCATGGTATTAAAGTCGATCCATCGAAAATCGAAGCCATTAGTAAATGGGAGACTCCTACTACTCCTACTCACATTCGTCAATTTTTGGGTCTCGCCGGATACTACCGTAGATTCATCAAGGATTTCTCTTTGGTTGCTCGACCTCTAACCGCGTTAACTCACAAGGGAAAGAAATTCGTTTGGGCAACCGAACAATAATCCGCATTTCAAATCTTGAAGATAAAGCTAACCACCGCTCCTATATTGTCACTTCCCGAAGGCAATGATGATTTTGTTTGTATTGCGACGCCTCGAAACATGGTTTTGGGTGTGTGTTGATGCAACGAATGAAAGTCATTTCTTATGCTTCTCGACAACTCAAAATTCATGAACGAAACTACACGACACATGATATCGAACTCGGAGCCGTTGTCTTTGCACTTAAAATGTGGAGACACTATATTTATTGAACCAAAAGTATCATCTTCACCGATCACAAAAGCCTCCAACACGTCTTTGATCAAAAGCAACTAAATATGAGACAACGACGGTGGATTAAAACTTTAAATGATTATGATTGTGAGCTTCGTTACCATCCCGGGAAGGCAAACGTTGTAGCCGATGCCTTGAGTCGAAAAGAAAGAGTTGTGCCTCTTCGTGTCCGAGCTTTAAACATCACCATTTACACCAACCTAAATAGTCAAATTCGTGTAGCCCAAGACGAGGCTCTCAAGGATGAAAACATCTCTCTCGAACACTTGAACGTCCTCACCTCTCGATTCGAAGTTAAAGAAACCGGACTCCGATATTTCGCCGGAAGAATTTGGGTGCCTAGTTATGGGGACTTGCGAAGCCTTATTTTAGACGAAGCCCATAAGTCAAGATATTCGATTCACCCCGGTGCCAATAAGATGTACAACAACCTCAAAGAATAATATTGGTGGCCGAACATTAAAAAGGACGTTGCTACTTATGTTGGAAAGTGCCTAACTTGCTCCAAAGTCAAAGCCGAACATCAAAGACCGTCCGGACTACTTCAACAACCCGAGATCCCGCAATGGAAGTGGGAAAGGATAACGATGGATTTTATCACCAAACTACCAAAGACGGTTGGCGGTTATGATACTATTTGGGTTATTGTTGATCGTCTCACCAAATCCGCACATTTCTTATCCATGAAGGAAATCGACAACATGGAGAAACTCGCACAACTTTACATTAAAGAAATCGTAGCCCGACACGGTGTACCCTTATCGATTATCTCTAACCGAGGTGGCCGTTTTGTTTCTAGATTTTGGCATACTTTACAAGAAGCATTGGGAACGCGTTTAGACATGAGCACCGCATATCATCCACAAACCGACGGACAAAGTGAACGCACAATTCAAACTTTGGAAGACATGCTATGAGCTTGCGTTGTCGACATTGGAAAAGCTTGGGATAAGCACTTGCCTCTCGCCGAATTCTCCTACAACAATAGTTATCACGCGAGTATTAACACCGCACCATTCGAAGCTTTATATGGCCGAAAATGTCATTCACCTCTTTGTTGGGCCGAAGTAGGCGACACACAAATCACAGGACCCGAACTCATTCATGAAACAACCGAGAAAATCGTTCAAATCTGAGATAGGCTTAGGACGGCCCGTAGTCGTCAAAAGAGCTATGCCGACAAAAGACGCAACGACCTCTAATTTCAAGTCGGTGATCATGTAATGTTAAAAGTCGCACCTTGGAAAGGTGTAATCCGATTCGGGAAGCACGGGAAGCTAAACCCGCGGTATATTGGTCCTTTCGAAATCTTGGGGCGTGTTGGAACCGTTGCTTATCGTTTAGATCTTCCATCTCAATTGAGCTCCGTTCATCCTACCTTTCATGTATCCAACTTGAAAAAGTATCTTGCCGAACCCGATATCGTCATCCCTCTTGAGGAACTTACTATTGATGACAAACTTCATTTTGTGGAGGAACCGGTTGAAATCGTGGACACCTCTGTCAAGACGCTAAAACAAAGCCGAATCCCGATTGTCAAGGTCCGCTGGAACGCCAAAAGGGGACCCGTGTTTACTTGGGAAAGACAAGATCAAATGCAAAGGAAATACCCCCATCTTTTCCCGATTCTGGAAACGCAAGATTCCAAGGAAGAAACAACGACTATTACGCCTACTTAAATTTCGGGACGAAATTTCTTTTAAGGAGTAGGTAATGTAACATCCCGCCTTTTTCCGTTTACTTTCCGTATAACTATTTCAAAGTCCGTTATATATTTATAACATCTCCCGTTGATACGCGTTTAAATTATCCTGTTTAGGTAATTCATGCACCCGCAACCGAACTCGAGGGACTATTTTCGCCAACTGAGCAAAGATGTGACTAGATGGACTAGTCACACCCACCTCCTTTCATTTTCCATTTTCATTTTCCATTTTCTTTCATACTTCCACATTTTTCTCTAATTCTCCATTACAAAGATTCATCATCTAAATCAAATCTAGCAAGCTTCAATCCAAACAAATTACATATTTGGAATCCTTGTAACTTCCTCTTCAATTCCATACCGATTACATCTCATTTGGGTAACTTTCTAAAATTACTAGATTTTGTGTTCTTGATGTTTTTAACTTATAAAGTTGTTAATTAGTGTCTATGGCTCAAGTCTAACACGAATATGTGATTTATATGTTCGATCTTGTTATTTTAAACAACTAGCATGAACATGAACTTTGGTGTGTTTGATTTGGTGATTTTATTGCTTGAATGTTGTTTAATGTTATAAATGCATGTATTAAATGTGTTCCTAACATCACTAGCTTCAATTTGATGTGTAGGTTGCTTTAGAAAACTTCATAAACTCGATTAGTGGTTTTGATGATGTTGGTTAGGGTTTGATAGACTTAAATGTGAACATTTAATGTATTGAATGCCATGAATTGTTTTTGATAAATAGTTAGTTGTATTGTATGCTTGATTACCTACAAAACGACGTGTTATATGTATGCATTAAGTTCCCGAATCCTATTTTGTGCATTTATGACCTTGAGTATTTATGATGAACATTAATTGATCATTTATTTTGGAAAGTCGATTGTTACAAATGATGTTTTTGGTTGTTGAAATATGCTTAGTTGTTTTCCTTGTCAAAAGATTTTTCCAACGATATAAGATGCGAGTTCTAAGTGTTTGCGGTTTGTGTTTTATGCATAAAAAGGTTTTGGTTTGAGACTTAGAAAACTGAAACTGGCCAGGTACCAGCTCGCGTGTATTGCCGCGGCGCGGCCAGCCTATGTCGCGGCGCGACATTAGGCGTGTCCAGGTTCTGACCTCCTTGTCCAATATACGAAAAATGTGTGGCATGCTATGGACCTCCGATTCACATGTAACTTGTTCTAACATGCTTATATATGAATAAAAACCTCAGAAAAATAGTTCGGGACCCGACCCGAACGTGCTGACTTTTTCGTTGACTTTGACCAACCAAAGTTGACTTTTAATCAAACTTAACCAAATGTTTGTGCAATCATTCTAACATGCTTTTATACTTGCATCTTGAATGAAACGTGACAATTTGACTCACATGCTTTAGTAATTGAGTCGTAACTAGTCATAGGACTAATTGAACACTTTGACAGACCGTGTTTACCGATATTGATACAACCTATTTGTTTAGGTCAAGACTAGCATTCGTTCTTGCACACGTTTTCTTGTTGAAGTATCTTTACATACGTGCACTCAAGGTGAGATCATAGTCCCACTTTTACTCTTTTGAACTTACATTTGGGATGAGAAAACATAAACGTTTCTTTTTACTAAGTGAACACAAGTACAGGAAAACAAACATTCTACATACGAGTTTGAACAAAAATCCTCAATTCGATTATCATTAGTTACACTTGCCGGGTGTAAGCGAGAACTTATGTTATATGGCCATATGGGTTTGACAAATTCTCATTCAAACGGTTCGCTACCGTTTACGAATGGAATATATTTTCGAGAAACAGTGTATGTTCTAACACTATTGTGATGGGGTTCTATGGAAGGAATGTTAAGCATTGATAATTGGGTGCTCGTGAATATTAACTTTTGGAATGTATTACTATTATATCAATGTTACAAATCTTGTGGTTCACTTGTACTTACTTACTTAAACCTATGATTTCACCAACGTTTTCGTTGACAGATTTCTATGTTTTTCTCAGGTCCTTGAACGTTTTGTGATACATGCTTCCGCTCATTTCTTTTGATACTTGCTTGGATGTCTAGTATACATGCATACGTGGAGCGTCTTTTGGCTACTTTCAATTTGTGTCGTATATGTTTCATTTGTACTTTAAACTTTGTAACATAACTAGTTGTCGAACTACTTTGTAAACCTTGAAACATCTATACTTTTGAAATGAATGCGACATACTTTTTGTCAAACGTTGTTTTAAAGACTTATGACCACGTAACGGGACCTAAGTAGATGGCGCCGTCAAATGACGATTTTGTCGGGTCGCTACAATGATGCACCTGTACAGCCACCCTCCACCCCACCGAAGAAGCGGTACCTTTTCGATGGTACCATCATTCCAGGGATTAATGGAGGTCGAGCATTCACTGACTCATATGGTCGGCGTCGTAGGGTTACCGTTCGTAAGCGGCTTGTGCCGTATCCTGCTGATCCCTTCATCTGTAAGCCTTACCGCTTCGCAGCCTCTACTTCTGGAGCCGGACCGTCTGCACCACCAGCTCCACCAGCACCACCCGTGCCGACTGCACAGCCTGCCCTACTATCCCCCTCTGTCGAGGAACTAATGAGGGAGGTGGAGATCCTCCGTGCTCGGGTAACTGAGCTCGAGGACCAGATGTCCCACGTATTGGACATCCTACACCCGCCATCACCATAGGACATTTGTAGTAGATTTCATTATGTAATCTAGTTGTAGTTTTATGTTTCACTTATGTATTGTACGAACCTATGCAGATGTATGCAAGTTATTATTAATGAATGGAACTTTGCTTTATTTAATTCTTGCACGATGTTCTATTTACGTTACTGTATGATTCTGTGGTATTTGTACTTGGTTGCATTACTTAATAAACATGTGATGTGTTGATTCCATGTTAGTTACCATATACTGTATTAATACTATTTGAATACTGGATTTTGACTTGAGTCAAAATTTTTGTTTAGAACACCATGGCCAACGGAAGATCAACACCGACCACAACCCAAATCGAGGAAATGATTGCCGAAAGGGTAGCTGCAGCCATTGCAAAAATGCAACCTCAAGCCCCGCCGCCACCGGTTATTCAGCCCATTCCTAATGGGTGCACGTACAAAGAGTTCCAAAGCTGCAAGCCCTATAACTTTAGTGGAACGGAGGGGCCAGTTGGTCTCACTAGGTGGTTTGAAAAACTAGAATCTGTATTCCGAGTTAGCAACTGCTCAGAGGTAAACAAGACAAAATATGCCTCTTGTACACTGGCGGATGGCGCCCTCACTTGGTGGAACACAATGGCTCAAGTCAAGGGTATTGATGAGGCGTATGCCACGCCATGGGAAGAATTCAAAGCGGCCATGATTGAAGAATATTGTCCGAGAACTGAGATACAGAAGATGGAGATTGAGTTTATGCAGTTGAAGGTTGTGGGGAACGATCTCGATGGGTACAATCGTAGGTATTTGGAACTAGCCCTGATGTGTCCTACCATGGTCACCCCGGAATTCAAGCGTATGGAGAGATACTTGTGGGGACTTCCTAAGTCCATTAAGGGAAATGTCACCTCGTCTAAGCCACCTAATGTCCTGGAGGCAATACGCATGGCGCATACTTTAATGAACCAAATCATCATCGATGAACCGAAGAAGGCTAAGTCCGAAGCGGGTAGTAGTGATAAGCGTAAGTGGGATAACAACAAGGGTAGAGCCTATGATCAAAACCCGGCGAAGCGACATGAGGGTTTCAAAGGAAACAACAACGGTGGGAATCCCAATCCGAACAACAACTTGAACCCCAACTACAAAGGTACCCTACCACAGTGCAAGAGGTACTACAAGCACCATACCGGGTACTGTAATGTTGTTTGTGAGAAATGCAAAAAGACCGAGCATATTGGCAGGGACTGCAAGATCACCACCATGACTGGGAAGTCGAACCCCACTGGACCAAGAAAGTGTTACGAATGCGGATAAACGGGCCACTTCAGAAATGAGTGTCCCAACAAGCGAAGGACGGCGGACCACCGCGTGGCAGAGCTTTCAATGTAAATGCAAGGGATGCTCGTGAGAACCCCGACTTGGTGACAGGTATATTCACTATCAAAAATTTATTAGCTTCTGTCCTATTTGATACGGGTGCCGATAGAAGTTATGTATGTAGACATTTTTGCGATAAGATAAATTGGTCGTTAGTTCCTTTAAAGGAGAGTATGCTTGTAGAGGTAGCCAATGGAAAACTTGAGAAAGTTGACCATATTAGTCGAGGAGCCATTATCAACATAGCTGGTGTAGATTTCGAGATTGACCTGATACCCATTAAGTTGGGAAGCTTTGATGTTATTGTCGGTATGGACTGGTTGACCAAGATAAGGGCCGACATTATCTGTGGAGATAAAGCTCTTCGTATACCACAAGGAGATGGTGAGCCACTGATCATTTACGGAGAGAGATGTACCTCGAAGCTGAACCTCATTAGTTGCGTGAAAGCGCAAAAGATCATGAAGAAGGGACGTCTTGCTGTACTAGCACATGTGAAAACAGTAGAAACCGAGGTGAAGAGTGTGAACGATGTTCGAATTATGAACGAGTTTTTCGATGTCTTTCCAGAAGAATTGCCTGGATTACCGCCGCCGAGAGCAGTAGAGTTTCAGATTGATTTAGTGCCAGGAGCTGCAACTGTAGCTCGCGCACTTTATCGACTCGCACCTTCAGAGATGCAAGAGTTACAAAGCCAACTACAAGAACTACTTGACCGTGGATTTATCCAACCAAGTTTCTCGCCTTGGGGCGCACCTGTGTTGTTTGTGAAGAAGAAGGATGGATCCTTCCATATGTGTATCGACTACCATGAACTCAACAAATTGACGATCAAGAATCGGTATCCTCTTCCCCGTATTGACGATCTTTTTGATCAACTACAAGGATCAAGCGTTTACTCCAAGATCGATTTGCGATCCGGTTATCACCAGTTGAGGGTAAAAGAAAGTGATGTGATGAAGACTGCATTAAGAACTCGTTATGGTCATTATGAGTTTCTCGTGATGACATTCGGTTTAACCAACGCACCTACCTTGTTCATGGATCTCATGAATCGTGTCTGCAAGCCATACCTGGATAAGTTCGTTATCGTCTTCATAGATGATATCCTCATCTACTCCAAGAGCGAAGAAGAGCATGAACAACACCTCCGACTAGTACTTGAACTCTTGAGACAAGAACAACTTTACGCTAAATTCTCCAAGTGTGAATTTTGGTTGAAGGAAGTCCAATTTCCGGGTCATGTTGTGAGTGACCAGGGTATCAAAGTTGATCCCGCCAAGATTGAAGCTATCAGCAAGTGGGATACCCCCACTACTCCGACGCACATTCGCCAATTTTTAGGTCTCGCTGGTTACTACCGAAGATTTATTGAAGGATTCTCTCTGATTTCGCGTCCTTTGACCGCGCTGACTCACAAAGGGAAGAAGTTCATTTGGGAACCCGCACACGAATCAGCACTTCAAACCTTGAAGAAGAAGTTAACCACCGCACCTATCTTATCACTTCCTGAAGGCAGTGATGATTTCGTCGTTTATTGCGATGCTTCGAAGAGTGGTTTTGGTTGTGTACTGATGCAACGTACAAAGGTTATCGCTTACGCCTCTCGCCAACTGAAGATTCATGAGCGGAACTACACTACTCACGATCTCGAATTTGGAGCCGTTGTCTTTGCGCTCAAACTGTGGAGACACTATCTTTATAGAACTAAGAGCACTATTTTCACCGATCATAAAAGCCTCCAACACATCTTCGATCAGAAGCAACTGAATATAAGACAACTTCGATGGATCGAGACGCTAAACGACTATGATTGTGAACTTTTTTATCACCCTGGCAAGGCCAATGTTGTAGCTGACGCTTTGAGCCGCAAGGAGAGGATGGCACCTCTTCGTGTTCGGGCACTGAACATCACCATTCATTCGAACCTCAATAGCCAGATCCGAGCAGCCCAAGATGAGGCTCTCAAGGAGGAGAATATATCTCATGAATACTTGAACATTCTCTTTTCTCGATTTGAAGTTAAGGAGACTGGACTCCGATGCTATGCCGGAAGAATTTGGGTACCTCGTTATGGAGATCTACGGAACCTTATATTAGATGAAGCCCACAAGTCAAGATATTCGATTCACCCGGAGTGTTCAAAATGTACCACGATCTTAAAGAACAGTATTGGTGGCCTAATCTTAAGAAGGACGTTGCAACTTATGTTGGTAAGTGTTTGACTTGTTCGAAGGTTAAGGCCGAACATCAGAGACCTTCTGGGTTACTTCAACAACCAGAAATCCCACAATGGAAGTGGGAAAGGATAACGATGGATTTCATTACCAAGCTACCAAAGACGGTGGGCGGATACGATACCATTTGGGTTATTGTTGACCATCTTACCAAATCTGCACACTTCCTAGCTATGAAGGAAACTGATACGATGGAGAGACTCGCACAACTATACATAAAGGAGGTTGTATCTCGTCATGGTGTACCTTTATCGATCATCTCAGATCGCGATCCCCGTTTTGCTTCTAGATTTTGGCGTTCTTTGCAAGAAGCCTTAGGAACTCGTCTCGACATGAGTACTGATTATCACCCACAGATCGACGGGCAAAGTGAACGCACGATTCAGACTTTGGAGGACATGTTGCGTGCATGTGTTATTAATTTCGGGAAGGCCTGGGAAAGGCATTTGCCGCTCGCTGAATTTTCTTACAACAATAGTTATCACTCGAGCATTAATGCTGCACCTTTTGAAGCGTTGTATGGCCGCAAGTGCCGATCTCCTATTTGTTGGGCCGAAGTAGGCGAAAATCAAATCACCAGACCCGAGGTAGTCCATGAAACAACAGAGAAGATTGCCCAGATTCAAGCTAGACTTAAGATGGCCCGTGATCGTCAAAAGAGTTATGCTGACTGTAAATGTAAAGACTTTGAATTCAACGTGGGTGACTGTGTAATGTTGAAGGTTGCACCTTGGAAAGGTGTGATTCGTTTTGGAAAGCGCGGAAAGTTAAACCCGCGATATATTGGTCCTTTTGAAATCTTGGAACGTGTTGGACCCGTTGCATACCGTTTTGATCTACCAGCACAATTGAGCTCAGTTCATCCTACTTTTCATGTATTGAATTTGAAGAAGTGTCTTGCTGAACCGGAACATGTCATACCTTTGGAGGAACTTACGATTGACGACAAACTCCACTTCGTGGAAGAGCCTGTTGAAATTATGGACCGTGAGGTCAAAACTTTGAAACACAACAAGATTCCGATAGTCCGAGTACGGTGGAATGCCAAACGAGGACCTGAGTTTACCTGGGAGCGAGAGGATCAAATGATGCAAAAGTATCCTCACCTTTTCCCAACTCCTCCATCTACCTCAGCTTAAAATTTCGTGATGAAATTTTCTTTAACAGGTGGGTAATGTAACGACCCTGGATTTTCCAACGTTTAATTAATAATGGTTATTATTAATGCTTGCATGTTAATGAATGTATTTTTATTACATTTACTTGTTACCATACATGACTTTTAAATGCCCGACATGTCTTTGTGAGACACGAACTTTACACGAATAATATTTTCAAATATTATTTACATTCATGATTAAATTTTATTAATCATTTTTAATTAACTAAGGTTACTAGTTAATTATTTGGGCTTTATTGGATTAATTTGTTAATTACTTGAACTTAGGCTTTTATTAGTGTTAATGGACTTAGAAGCCCACCCTACATCCTTAAATGGACTAGTTAGCCCATCATTAAGCTAATGAAGTATTAAGATTAAGATTAAGGATTAACTAGTTCATGGAATCTAGTTACTTACACAATTACACCTAGTTCCCATGCAAGCTTACTTTATTACCAATTTGAGCCAAATACATGCAAAGATCTTGTGGACATTTTCCTTCCCCCCTTCCTTGTTGAAAACCGTCGGCCACTTCATGGGTAAAGGGAGTCCCATTTTTGAATTTCCGTATTACTTTTTCACTAGTCTTCATTTTATTTTACTCACACAAAAATACTTGCACTTTTCTCTCATTTTTCTCTCAAGTTTTCTCTCCAATTTGTGAGTTCTTTCAAGACTTATTCTCCTTCTATTTCTTGTTTAAAAACCGTAGCCTAAACATTCATCATTATCATTCTTTGATTGTTGTTTTGTTACTTGTTCTTAGTTGTTGTTACTTACTAGTTACTAAGAATCAAACTCTCTAGTTTGTTCTTCATTTTATCTTGTTCATACAAGAACATACAAGAACAAAACTTTCTAGTTTATGTTCTACACTTAATGTTTTAAAGACTTAAAGTTTATGAGTTGTAATAACCATACTTGAAATTCATGTTGTAAACTTAAAAGTTTACTTCCTTAAAGATCAAGATCTTGGCTTGAATCTTTAAAAGTATGAACAACCATCAACTTATTTACTTGTAGATTTCATTTATTTCTTCATTTTGTTCATGTTTGAATTCGTGATTTATGTTAAATGGTCAAGTATTACAAGTTAATCTTGATCTCATACTTCTTGAAACTAAAAGCTAACTTTATAAGTTCAAGAACATGGAAGTATGACTTTCTAGTTATAAATTCATATACTTGTGATGGATCTAAGTTCTATAGCTTATGGTCTACTTATTTTGTTATAAACAAAAGCTTGAAAGCTTACATACACTTTACAAGATGCAAATCTAAGTTTTATAACTTATGGATTCATGAAAGTAAAGATTTATGTCTTATAACTTAGGATTTAATTTAATAACTTTAGATCTAGACTTTTGGGTCTTGAATCTTCAAGATCTAACTAAGAACTATGTTCTAAAACTTAAGATCTTGATTAGTTAGTTTACTTTCAAGTTTGTAGCTTAATATTACTTTTAGAGTTCATGTATGTGTCGGATCTAAGATCTTGATGTAACTTTGGTTCATCAAACTACTTGCAACACTTAATTGAGTTGTGCTACTTATCTTAGACTTACACTTATGTTATTAAGGTCAAAACTTGGTAAATATGATGTAAACACATCAACGAGTTGTACACTTGAAGCTATATGCATCAAGGATGAGAACCGTGATGAACGTCAAGCACCAAGAACCCACCGGGACACACTGTTTACTGTTTTCTGGAACTGATCCGAATACCTGGGCTACTGTAAAGTTGATTTTCAGTTAGCTCTGTTCGAGTAGATAATTTTTTGTTTAAGACTCGTCTTAATCCGAGTTACGGTTTAGGATCTATGGCCCTCCGAACGTCACTGTGTCCTTTTAACGTTGTGCTAAAAATTCTGACCTACTCGCACTTAAACCGTCGCCACAGTCAAAAAAGATGAGTTTGCTTCTAGAATTTTTTTCAACAACTAAAGGACTCATATGCGGAGCCATGGCCACTGGTCTCACCTCATTTCAGTTTGTATAGAGGCCGTGGCGACTGACCGAAGTCAGCCTTTGTTTTAAACTCTTTTCTAGAATGAAACATACTTTATACTTTTTGTTTAATGATGAATGATGATGACCCTTAAGACCTAATTTACATACTTTTAAACCTATTGGAATGATTTACTGACTTAGTAATATTTGACTTAGGTTGAGGACTTTCCGGACCTACATACTTGCTTACTTCCCGACTCAACTTTACTACTACTTTACCACTGTGAGTTATAACATCCCTTTTTACTTTAACTATTTTGGGAACTGAGAATAGATGCGCATTTTACGTTTTACATACTAGTTACGAGTACTTAAAGTTTATATATGTGTGGGTTATACAACGGCATAAACTTTCCCCTTAGCTCGGTAACGTTTAGTCATCTGTCTTTGAACCGGTGAACGCGAATCTTAGATATGGATCCATAGGGTTTGACATCCCCACTCGGGCTAGTAGCGCTAGCATTTAACGGGTGTTTAATACTTCGTAAACATACACACTCGCCAAGTGTACTTTCAGGGGGTTATAAACGTTAAGTTAGTTACCAAGTGCCCACGGTTAAACATATACTTTACATACTGTTTTGAAACGCTCTTTGTAGCATTGAAATCTCGTGGCCTACCTTACATTACTGTTATACTTAAACTATAGCTCACCAACCTTTGTGTTGACGTTTTAAGCATGTTTTTCTCAGGTTCTTAAGGTTGCTTGCTTCCGCTGTTGTACTAGTCATGCCTTGTAGACTTCCGCTGCCTTTGATAGAGTTGTCACCGCATGAAACGTTAGCTTGCATTCATAAACTTATTTACTTTTAAAACGATGATTTGTAACGACCTAAGGGTCACATACTATTTAACTTTGATTCTATTCATAGAAGCATACTTTTGGTTGTAAAACATTTGACGTTAGTTATGACGTCACCTTTTATCATGAATGCAAACTCGTTTTGGAAACACATATAGTGTTTGACCTTGTAATGATCCTGTTGTTGATGGTCCGTACATGTTGATTTAGTACGGGGCGTCACAGTTTCGCTATGGAATTGTCGACTTTTAAAAATTTAACGCAAAAGCAACGTGTATGAAAAGTACCCCAAATATTTAGCTTTTTAAAAAAAAACGTCCGTTTTGCGTATAGTTAGTGACATTGTGTTCCTAAAATATTTCGAGTTTAACGATGGTGTCGGAAATATTTAACTCGTTGCGAGCGAGAAGATATGATTCGTTGAATATTTGGGTGGAGTTTATTTAAATATTTTTATGAAAATGGTTATTTGACACTTTACCCCACTGTTTGGGGGGTCGATTTGAATTTTTGAAAAAAAAGTGTGGCGGGCTTTGTTGGTGAAATGAAGTTTAGTTTAAATTATAAAAAAGGTGAAAAGTCAAAAATACCCCTGTTTACTATTTATAACTTTTGTCTATTAGATATATGTATAATATAATTAATTAAAAGAAAAAGTTGAAAACGACGCTACATTTTGATTTTCAATTGTAATATGTGTTTTGTATGTTAAAACGAATTATTGTTTCTTAGGTTATATTAATCTCATTAACAAAAAAATATATTTATAAAAACATATAATTTTTTTCTTCTTCCAAAAACAGGAGAGGAGGTGGTTGCCGCAATGCGCGACTAACCACCATAGTTGTTAGATATCAATGTATACAATCCACATAAGTTACTTTACCATTTAAGTATTTTCTTCCTTAAGCATATGTGAAGTAGCAATCAAGATGCAACTTAATCATAAAAAAAATTGAATACATATATAAAGTGAAACTAGTACTAAAATCAACAATGCACCAAAAAATTTCGATTTTTTAAGAAAATTACGCTTTAACTAACAAAGTGAATATACACCGTATAATGAATGAACATCTTCCTCCTCCAAATCGTCTTGAATCGTGTACAGCCTATTCACCATTGTCAAATCAAAAAGTTTGTGTTTGAATGTCGATTGATGCTTAGAATAAGAGAGTCATGGTTTTAATCGAGTTTCATGTGGTTTGATTTGAATGAACAAAAGAGTAGAAAAAGATCGTGTAATTTATAGGAATAAGAAAACATGAATAGAGGATATTACTCATCATGTAACACTCACATTATCTGACTTAACCAAAAAAATATTAACGCCCATTAAACAGTCCGTGCAAAAATTACAAACCACGAGACAATCCATGAAAGAAAAAGAAAAGAACAAAACATACAATTATTGACAAACCGTATGTATTATCCGTGTAGTTATGTCATATTTTCTTTTAGCGTATTGTAACAATGTTCGAATTAAAATTAAATTTGAATTCCGTGTATTACTTATTTCTTAAACTATATACAATGTAGGTATTTTCATATGAAGTGAAATTTATATTTTTATTGAAATTATACTTTATAATCAGATATCGTTTAGTGTTTGTTGTTTTTGTGTTGAGATGTATGTAATTTTTATACATACAATTCGATTTGATCTCAAATTAATCAAAGTTCGGATATTTGAATATTCCGATATTTGAATTCGAAATTTTAAATATAGATATACGAAAATCAGATAATCAAAACTTCGGATTCAAATGTCAAATGGCCAAATCTACGATCCGAATTTTTGAATATGTGAAATAGTAATATTCAAAATTTTCTGTGATCATACCCATCTACTTCACACCATAACTAATGGGTAATGATGTATGTATCATTATTTTTATACATATACCAATAATATGCATTACATGATTGTATTGTAGTAAATAATGCACAGTGATAAATATATCATATATCATCCCCATAATAACTAATGGACTATAAGAAAAGTGATGGAAAGGACAATGTTGTCAATGATCGCATGTTAGTCCATTCAATGACAACTTAACGCAGTCCAAATACTGCCACTTTAAAATTCAAGTATATTGACATATATCACCATATCCAATAATTTAATTATCTCTTATCTATAATATAAGTTTTATCATTTAACAGGAATACAGACTGATAAAACACACCCATGATGGAATCTCTTTCCCCAACAATCATCCACCATACACCACCATAATCCACCTTCCAACCACCTCCTTCATCCACTTCCGATAACCTTTTTCAATTAATTTTTGACATCTTTTTTCCTAAAACCACCACCAAGGGTTTTATTTATAATTCGATTCGATTGTTAATCAGAGGGAAAAATCAAATTCAACATCTTCAATTTTCAATAAACTCTAAAAGAAAAATTGTATCTCAAAACTGTAACATTAACTGCAGTCCATCCTGAATACTTTTCACAAACCAAACCGTTTCATTTCATCCACCCAATCCATCATCTCCTCCGGTCAGTCCTCTGGCCGATGATGATGTAATACCTATGTCGAAGCCAAATGGCTTTTCTCCTACAAAGTCGAGTGATAGTCGTGTTACATCGTTTTTGATTTTCAACTTTCCGGATTCTTGGTCTCGTGATGATTGTCGAAGAGTTTTCGAGAATTATGCGACTCTCAAAGACGTTTACTTTGCTCGGAAGAGATTGTCGAGCGGCCAACGCTTCGGTTACGTCCGTTTCGATGGCATTTTCGACATTGATTCCTTTATGAAAGTTTTAAACAACATACATTTCAACGGGAGGTGGATTCGTGCCTATAAAGCTTTAGAGAGAAATGTAACCAAACGAGTTCTGAATAAAGGTCGTGCTTCTAACCTGAATACTGATGCTTATGGTCGTGTTCCCAATCTTAAAGTCGATGATTATGATGAATTTTCACATGCTCCTTGGAGTCGTGCTTCGTTGAACCCGTCAAATCCAATTAGTCGGGAAGGTAAAACCTTCGCAGATTCTGTTACTGGGTCTAACCAACAACCCAATGTGTCTCAGCATAATAATCCAAATCGTATCGAGATAAAAGTTGGAGGTAAATGGATCGACTTTGATCTTCCGGAATCGGTGAGCAATCACAATCTTGTTTTTAGTTTTAACAAGGATCGGATTTCGTGGTCTCTAATCGAAGTTAATAAGTCCCGGTTCGAAGATGATGATGGTGGGTTTCAATCGAAGCAGGCCATGGGTTTTAATTTGGGTGATAATAAATCGTCAGATGTGGATTCAATTTCGTCAAGTGAGCTTAATGTAACGGCAGAAGGGGATGTTCATTGTGAAGAAGATAAGACGGAATTTCAGGGTGATAATCTTACTGTGAATGTCGATGGTGTCGTTGATGAGGAGGTTGAAGAGGGAGAGGTCAAGACGGTTGATTTTGGTGATAACTTAGTTCCGCCACAATCCGATGACCCTCCACCCTCGACGTCCACACCGGATTTCAATTTAGGCGGCAACTCACTGCCTAAAATTTTTCTGTCACCGATGTCTTCTGATGCAATTTCCAACGATGAAGGTGTTGTATTCGAGGAAAGCAAGGGCACGCGTGCGCCTGTTTATCCGATTCCCCATTCGTGCAGTTCCCAAAATCAACATCAAACTGGGCCAGTTCCTCATACAGGGCCAGTTACTCATGTTGGGCAAGACTCTTCTTGTGAATTTGCTATGGACAATCAGGCCCTAAACGGGCTGGAACTGGGCTCAGATGAGCGTGATGTGGGTGACCCTATCCCAATAGAAAATGTTCAAGCTGACTTGCAGGACGTACCCCTCTGTCCTGCTTTTACCGCGGTAGCTCGGTTTCGTGTTAAAAGGAAAAAAGCTCCTCCTTTGATCAAAAGTCATTTTATTAAACACGTGTGGAGTAGGAATAATATGAAGCGTAACCGACGTCGAGATAATTTTCGGTGGCACGATAGATATTTTATTGAGAATGTGATGAAAGACTCGGAAGAGGATATTGGTTGTTGCTCGTGTTGCTCTTCTTGCGCGTCATCGGACTCGGAAACATAGTTTTTTAGTCGTCGTGTCGTGTCCTCGTGATTGTGTGTCGTCTTTAGTTTCGAGCCTGTGTGTGTGTGCGTCCTTTTTTTTGCGGTTGTGTGATGGTCCGTGTTTTGTCTAGCTCCTTGCTAGTCTTTATTCGTGTACTGTTTTATCCTTAATAATAAAATCTCCTTGTCTTTCAAAAAAAAAAAAAAAATTTTTTTAATAGGAATACATATTACTACGTAATTATATATTTAATATAATTATTAGTAGTACTATACTACGAGTAGTATTCTTATTATTAAATTTATATATGTATGAGGAATCTGTTTTCATGTATTTGTTACATAAATAAATAGGAATCTTACTTTTAATTTAAATTTGTAGAATGGGACCATTGTGGTACATATTTGATATTTTTTTGATTCCATACTTCATATGGAATGTGAATGAAAGGCTTTAACAGAAAAAAGAAGAAAATAAAGATACATACAACAATTGATGAAAGTACAAAATTCTAAATTCTTTGTGTAGTTAACAAGGAAAATAATAATTCAGAAGACACATATAATCTCTTAATTCTTATTTTTTCCATCGTATCATGATTTTGTTACGTGTCATGACCTTTCCGGTGGATTGGTTAATTATGTTTTACAATTATTTATGTCAAAATACAATATACTTCCTTAGATGTTGCCTAAAAGAGTATATAACCACATGGGTTGACCAATTTTTGTCATACTTTCATGATTGGGTTCTTATGTACACTTGAACATCAACGCTAGAAATCATGTCATTTTGATTATTAGAAATGAAAGATGTACATGAACGTCCACAAAACAACTATGAGACATGCCTCATAGCTAACAAACCAGACCACAACAGCCACAAACCACAACTAAAACACGAGCAAACAACTCTAAGACCAACAACAACATCTTAAGGGATCTTCCATGACTCTTTCATCAATTTTGCATGCTTTGTAGGCTTCCATCTCAACGAGAGTAACTTCAACCTGACAGTAGAATATATCACAGCTACCAAGTTGGCACACGATCTAGATTGCTTCTTGAACAATCGGAAATTGCGCTCTTGCCAGATAAAATAAACCGACGCTGCAAACAGGAGCTTGGACGTGATGCTCCTTGCCGACTTCTTATCCGCAAATTCAGAAGCAAATTCAATAAAGTCCTTCCAAGAGTTACTATTAATATTACTCGTCATATTACTCTTTACAAAGAACCAAACCTGCGTCGAATAAACACAATTGAAAAAGAGATGGTCATGCGAATCAGGCTCCAAGGAACATAATGAGCACAACAACGGGCCTGTGAGCGACTGCAACTCCCATCCTCTAAGCTTATCTTGCGTCTTGAGGCTTTCTCCCATTAATAACCACATAAGAAAAGAATGCCTTGGAATACAATGTGAGAACCAAACCACATGGTACCAAGACACCATATTCGAACGAGAACAAATTGTATCCCAAACCTTACTGACCGTGAAGTTACCAAGATTACCATCACTACCTCGCCATTTTAACACATCCGGATGATCAGTAAGAGTTGGTAACTCTATATATGATAAACCCGGATACAATTTATACCAATCTGTTTTCCACCTCCATCCATTAATACCAATTAAGTCTCCTACCCTATTGTAACGATTGAAACCTGCTCTAGCAATAATTCTATGCCAAATAATATGAGCAAAATGCCAAAATCAGTCCAATTATCATACCAAGTTGAACAAGTAGAACCAGCACCAATCACATAAATAAAATGATCACGAAGAAGATCTCTGCAGTCCAATAATTTGCGCCACCCCACGCTCACACCTGCACCAACTGGAACATCCCACAAATTTTTATCTTTGAGATGATAAGCGTGAATCCACTTAACCCACAACGACTATTTATTTGTGAGCACACACCATATAAGAGAGGATAGTAAAGCAACATTGCATTCCCTCATTCTCTTAATTCCAAGACCCCCTTCCTGCTTTGGCAAACATACTATAGCCCATTTGAGTTTCTCCTTAAAGGGAAATCAATGGGATCAAAATTCTGCATTTGCCTTAAAGGGAAATCAATGACACACCTCTAGTACAATGTGACTTTCCTCTTTTAAGTTGTGGCTTATCGAGGAGCTAGTGTTGTATCTGGACACTCCACCGAGTTTGGAGCATCATAGTGAAACTAACTCTCAATTCGTTAGAATTGAGGAGTGGATAAGGAAGATTGTTTAACATCTTCCCGAACCACTATAAATCTCAGTGTTTGTTCTCTTATCCCTTATCTTTATATTTATCATACTTGTGAACAAACTAATCAAATCACACTATAGAAATCTCAACTTCTTAATCCGAAAAAAGTTTTAAAAAATCGCACTAAGTAACTATTCACCCCCTCTAGTTACTTACAATTGGTACCAGAGCGGTTGCTCTAAACGTTTTGCTAAAGTTGTTATTTTTAAGATAAAAATTAATTTTACAAACTTTTGAGTTAAAGATCATGGAACAAAAATTTGAGAACTTGAGCTATAGTGAAAGTTCCTCTATGCAAAGACCTCCACTACTTGAGAGTGAAGGATTTTGCTGTTGGAAACAAAAAATTGAAACATATGTCCGTGCTAAAGATATAGAAGTTTGGAACATCATTACTAAGGGCAATTATGTTTCATTCAAACTAAGTGAGGATAGGAAAACTAGAATAATTGTACCCGAAGAAAATTGGTCGAAAGAACATAAAACGGATGTAGGGAAAACTATCAAGCTAAACTAGTCATATTTAACGTTTTGCCTAGAAAAGAATATGAAAGGGTCTTTATGCTTAAGAGTGCAAAGGAAATATGGGATAGTTTAATAGTTACTCATCAAAGAAATGTGCAAGTCATTGAAAATAAAATTGAACTACTAGTAGCTCAATATGAACAATTTGTTATATCAGATGATGAGAAAATTGATACCGCTTATTCTAGATTTAACAATATTTGTTCAAGTTTGAAAGCTTTAGGTACTATCCGAACAAGCAATATGTTCGAAAATTCTTAAGAGCATTACCCTCTAAAGGGAGACTTAAAGTGACCGCAATAGATGAGTCAAAGGACTTGGAAAAGTTGTCTCTTGATGAACTCATTGAAAATCTCAAAGTCCATGAGGTCATCCTAGACAAGGATGAAGAAGCGGACAAAGTCAAGAAAGAAAAGAATAAGTCAATTGCTTTGAAGGCCAAAGCAAGTGAAGAAGGTGAATACGAAGAGGATGAAGATGATATCCTAAATGACGATGCACAACTTGCATTTATTGTTCGATCATTCAAGAAATTCTACCGAAGACCCGAGAATCATGTTCGAACCACAATGGACTCAAAGTAGGCGCCTTTTGATTCCAAGAAGAAGTTCGTAAGGAAATGTTTTGGATGTGGTGATCCAAATCATTTAATAAGTGAATGTCCCAAAAGAAAAAAATGAGAAGGCATTTCTTAGAGGTGCATTTGACTATGAAGGGAATGAGATACAAGAAGAAGGAAAGGAAACATGTCTCATGGCCGTTGAAGCACCAAGCTCGGAAAAAGATGATAAAGCTTGCCTAGTCGGACAAATCGACAATGAGGTTCTTCCAAACTCTTTTGAATTCAATTTTAATAATTTCATTAAGCTTTGAGATCTAAGTAGTAGAGTTAGCACTAGTAATACTAACTTAAAAGAAGAAAATAACTCACTTAAGTTAGAAGTGTCTAGGCTAAAGGAAAGAATAACTAACTCACACGAATGTCTTACTTGTGATGATCTAAAGAATGAAAATAAAAGGTTTAACAAAACTGTCAAACTACTTGAAAATAAAATCAAGTTTCAACATATAATAAAAGTGGAAAAGTGCTAGAAGACATTTTAAGTGTTCATCGAACAAGCAATAACAAACATGGGTTAGGGTTTAAAGAAAGCTCCCTCAAAATTAAATCATCAAAAAAACAACCTATAGTGTTTGTTAAGTCTCAAGGAAATCCAAACGTACAGAAGACGAGCGGTCGAAGCACGGCAAAACCGTGAAGTCGACCGCATGACCATTTTCAAAAATTAGGTCACCTAAAAGGGAAGAACTTAAAAGGAATTCCATAGAAAATAAGACTAACCACACTAGAAATCCTAGGAAGAAAATCATTGAAACAAGGGCTTAACCAAAAGGAAACTACAACGCTAAAGTCGTAAAAAGATGGGTTAGAATAGAAGTTTTTGATGCTAATCATCCCGGACCCAATAAACATTGGGTACGAAAGATATTAATCAACCAAATATAGGTTTGCCTAAATGGCATTTTACAAGAAGAAGATTGAATAATCGATAGTGGATGTACAACGCACATGAAGGGAAACAAAGACTTCTTCACAAGGTACAAAGAACATAATGGTGGTGACATAATCTTTGGTGGCGATGTACGAGGTAAAATCGTCGGTAAAGGTAATATCACTAACTCTAAAATTACCTTGAAAATGTCTTGCATTTTAAGAATCGGCTTTAATTTGCTAAGTGTTGGTAAAATATGTGATAAACGTTATAACATGACATTCACTAAATTATCTTCACATATAACCAAAGATGGTAAAAATGTTATAAATGGAATTAGGAAAAAGGGCCTTTACACGTGTAAACTAAATGAATTTAAAAATTTAGATATTTGTCTCACTTTCATTCATGACACTACCACTTTGTGGCATAGGAGACTTGGGCATGCTAATATGAAACTAATTCACAACATATCTTCTAAAGAAATGGTTAGAGATTTACCCAAACTAAAAATATGAAAGTCATTTTTGTGATACATGTAAAGTAGGAAAACAAGTCTATGCTAGTCATAAACCTAAGAACTTCATTTCAACTAAAAGATATCTAGAACTCCTACACATGGATTTGTTTGGTTCATCATCCGTTCAAAGTTATGGTGGGAATTTATACACCTTGGTAATCGTTGATGATTTTTCTAGATACACATGGACACTTTTTCTAAAACAAAAAAATAAGGCATTTGAGATATTCGTAATTTTTGCTACAAAAATAAAAAACTTGCTTGGGTGTACAATTGTCACCATACGAATGGATCATGGAAGAGAATTTGATAATGATGCCCAATTTGGAGTCTTTTGTGATTTACATGGAATTTCTCATAATTTCTCGACTCCTCGCACTCCTCAATCAAATGAGGTTGTTGAAAGGAAAAACCGAACTCTTCAAGAAATGAGTAGAACAGTGTTAAATGAATAATCAATCCCTCAAAATTTTTTGTGTGAAGCGGTAGCAACCTCTACTTATATTCAAAATAGAGTTCTAATTAGGCCTTGAATCAATAAAACACCCTACGAAATCCTAAATGGTAGGAAACCCACCGTAAGTCACCTTAGAGTTTTTGGATGTTGTGTAACTGATAATGCTAAAAACGAACATATATTTCATAGCATTATTCCTCAAGAAAGACAAGCTTTTAGTTGCAATTGTTCTATTTAAAAGTGATATTCGTTTAAATAATAAAAGGTGAAGACAAAAGACAGATTCGACAAATTGAAGACGCAAACGACCAAAAAGCTCAAAAGTACAAAAGACAATCAAAGAGGTTCCAATTATTGACAAGAAACGTCTCGAAATTACAAGAGTACAAGATTCAAAACGCAAAGTACAAAATATAAAGTTGTACGCAAGGACGTTCGAAAATCCGGAACCGGGACCAGAGTCAACTCTCAACGCTCGACGCAACGGACTAAAAAATACAAGTTAACTATGTATATAAATATAATATAATATATAATTAATTATATTAATTATATATATATATTATATATATATTATAAACCGTCGGCAAGAAAGACTCCAAAAGGGACTGAGCTGTAATTTCAAACTCCGCGACTCGCGGAGTTTGAAGGCAAAAATGCCGCGAGTCGCGGAGCCCCAAAAGTCGAAAATCCCTATAAAAGCAAACGAATTCTGATCGCAAAAAAAAAAAAAATCCATCCATCTCTCTATCTATATCGTATATATTTATATTTATATTTTAATTTTAATTTTAATTTTAATCCTAATAATAAGGGTATGTTAGCAAATGTTGTAAGGGTGTAAGTCGAAATTCTGTCCGTGTAACGCTACGCTATTTTTAATCATTGTAAGTTATGTTCAACCTTTTTATATTAATGTCTCGTAGCTAAGTTATTATTATGCTTATTTAATCCGAAGTAATCATGATGTTGGACTAATTACTAAAATTGGGTAATTGGGCTTTGTACCATAATTGGGGTTTGGACAAAAGAACGACACTTGTGGAAATTAGACTATGGGCTATTAATGGGTTTTATATTAACTAAACAATACCTTGTTAATTTAATATACAAACTTATAATTTGACGTATTTATATATAACCACATACGCTTGACTGGGTACGGTGGGCGGGATATCTATAAGTACCAATAATTATTCATTTTACCGGATACGGAACTGGATTAATAGTTAATAAACTTGTTGAAACAGGGGTGAATTACATTCAAGGGTAATTGGTGTAATTGTTAACAAAGTAGTAAAACCTTGGTTTACACGCAGTCGATAACCTGGTGTATTCATTAAACAAAGTATTAAAACCTTGTTACAATTCGAATCCCCAATTAGTTGGAATATTTGACTTCGGGAATAAGAATAATTTGACGAAGGCTTTCGCTCTTTATATTTATGACCGATGGACTATTATGGACAAATCCGTATGGACATATTAAATAATCCAGGACAAAGGACAATTAACCCATGGGCATAAAACTAAAATCAACACGTCAAACATCATGATTACGAAAGTTTAAATAAGTATAATTCTTTTATTTCATATTTAATTTCCTTTATTTTATATTTAATTGCACTTCTAATTATCGCATTTTTATTGTTATTGTATTTAATTGCACTTTTAATTATCGTACTTTTTAATTATCGCAAGTTTATTTTATCGCATTTTTATTATTCGCAATTTCATTATCGTTATTTACTTGCCGCTTTAATTTAAGTCTTGTATTTATTTTTAATATTTTACATTTGGTTTTAACTGCGACTAAAGTTTTAAAATCGACAAACCGATCATTAAACGGTAAAAACCCCCCTTTATAATAATAATATCACTTATATATATATTTGTATTTTTATAAAAGTAAACTAATATAGCGTTAAGCTTTGTTTAAAAAGATTCCCTGTGGAACGAACCGGACTTACTAAAAACTACACTACTGTACGATTAGGTACACTGCCTATAAGTGTTGTAGCAAAGTTTAAGTATATCCATTCTCTAAATAAATAAATATCTTGTGTAAAAATTGTATCGTATTTAATAGTATTTCCTGCTAAAATTTAATAGTATTTTATACCCCTCTGCTAAAACATCAAGTTATTTTTGGCGCCGCTGCTGGGGAGATTTTCTTAAAAGCCGGAAGCGCAACGCTACATAAAAAAAAAAGATTTTTAGTTTACTTTTATTAAAATTTGTTTTTATAAAAATACGTTTTAAATATTCAAAAATATAAAAAGAAAAACAAAAATTTATATATTTTTAAGAGATTGTTAAAAGTTTTATAAGTTTCTTTATTTTTATTTTAGTTTATAAAAATATAAGTTTTATTTAAATATCTTTTATTTATATTAAAACAGAAAATTAGAAAACATAACAAAATAAAAAAAAATGCGTAAATTTCCTGTTCCAGAGTTGAAAACTGGAACCCCGCGACTCGCGGGGTTTGCAGCTTTGAGAACCGCGGCTCGCGGAGTTTCTCTGACACCGACAGAAACCCTAAACTGCATTTATTACGGATTATTATTAATTATAATTATTATTAACCCTAATTATTATTATTATTATAATTAGTTTTATTTTAATTTAAGTTTTATTTAATTTATATTTTAGTTAAAATTAGTTTAATTAAATTGTAAAATTAATAGTTTTAATAAATAATTAATATAAAAATAATATTTTTATAAAAATTGTACTTTTTACAACTTTTTGTATATTTTTATATTTTATCCCTTTTTAATTGTTTTAGCATAATATTTATATTTTTAGCTCATATTTAGTTTTAAACTTAGATTTTGCCATAGTTATTTTTACTCCTTGATTTTTAGTCTTTGCCGTAGAATTCCTTAAGTGCTTTTTCTTTAGACTAAGAATTAGGTACTTTAGAATTTTGCGACGCCTTTTTAAGTTTTAGTTTCTTTTTAAGTTATTTCCATTTGGGATATAGTTTTACTTGTAAGCTTTAATATTTTTAGACACCTTTTACCTATGTATCAATTATCATTCCAATTAGTAATCTCAATTTGCGATTATAATTTTAAGTTAGTTGTAGTAATAAGGTTAGGTTAGTCAAGTACTTTTAAGTTTTATAAGTTTCTTTAATTTTTCCGTCACCTTTTATTTTTCAACCATTTTTCCTTTTCCGACGAACTCTTTTTCTTTCTTATTTCTCGCTATTCTAGTTTTTAGGACATAGATTTTTATTCTACTTCTTATCTAATTTTCTTAAAATTACGAAAATTTATTTTAAGTGGTTAAATTGATAGACATCAAAATTTTCTGGTTCGTAGTAATAGTTGGATTTGTACGTGGACCGGGTTATTGGAGCCAAACAGTCCTCAATTATATTGAGACCAAACGAATCCTGCCCCTCTGCTGCATCTTTTGGCTATTCAAAACGTGGGCAAAATCAGAAAAGTCTATTAATTGGATAACTTATTATAATTTTTCTTTCCTTTTGAAAACTAATAGGATATTCAGTGAATGCACCGAGCAAGACGTTCACCACCTTTTGTACGTTCACCACCTGTAACTAGATCAAGACATTTAGCAAATATTACTGCCGTTGATTTTTCTTTAGAATCGTCATCCAGTCGACCAAGTACTTCAGTTCAAATTTCCGATAATCCATTTTTTGAACCCGACCTCACAATTGAGAATCCGGAGAATATTCAGGAACGATTCGTAGATCCTGAACCACTAAACTTTCCTCCGGAACCACCAATCACTCAAGCAGAGATTGTTGAGGAACGAACCATTAAATCAGAATCCTCTAGTGATTCCGATTCAACAAATTCAATTATGGAGAATCTGGAACCTTTAAGTATGGAAGACCGAATGAGAGCTAAACGCACTGGCCAAGGTCACGCAATTACTCATCCAGACATTAATGCGCCAGATTATGAAATCAAAGGACAAATTCTACACATGGTGACTAATCAATGTCAATTTAGTGGTGCGCCGAAGGAAGATCCAAATGAACATCTACGTACCTTTAATAGGATCTGCACACTATTTAAAATCCGAGAAGTGGAGGATGAACAGATATATCTCATGTTATTTCCCTGGACTTTAAAGGGAGAAGCCAAAGATTGGTTGGAATCATTACCTGAAGGGGCGATTGATACATGGGACGTTTTAGTTGAAAATTTTCTTAAACAATTCTTTCCTGCATCTAAAGCCGTAAGACTTCAAGCAAAAATTGTCACGTTCACACAGAAGCCAAATGAAACTCTATATGAGGCGTGGACAAGATATGGAAAGTTGTTAAGAGGATGTCCGCAACATGGTTTAGATACCTGTCAAATAGTACAAATATTCTACCAAGGATGCGACATCACTACAAGAAAAGACATAGATATAGCAGCTGGTGGTTCTATTATGAAGAAAACCGAAACTGATGCTTACAAAATTATTGATAACACTGCTTCCCACTCACATGAGTGGCACCAAGAAAAAGATATCGTTAGATCATCTAAAGCAGCTAGAGCCGATTTTAGCCATGACTTAGATTCCATTTCCGCAAAGATAGATGCTGTGGAGAGACGAATGGAAAAGATGACTAAAGATATTCACTCAATACGAATTAGTTGTGAGCAGTGTGGAGGACCACATTTGACAAAAGATTGTCTCAGTATTGAATTAACAATGGAACAAAGAGAGAATATTTCATACATAAACCAAAGGCCTGGAAATAATTATCAGAATAATTATCAACCGCCAAGACCAATTTACAATCAAAACCAGAATTATAACCGAAATATTCCATACAACAACCAACAAGGTCCTAGCAATCAACAAGTATCCAATAATACTTACAATCAGCAAAGACCTAATTTTCAAAACAAGCCACCACAACAAACCGATGATAAAAAGCCGAATTTAGAAGATATGATGACGAAGCTAGTTGAAACTCAAACGCAGTTTTCCACATCTCAAAAACAAACCAATGAACAAAATGCTCAAGCATTTAGAAATCAACAAGCTTCTATTCAAAATCTAGAACAAGAAGTAAGTAACCTAGCAAGGTTAATAGGTGAAAGAAAACCGGGAAGTCTACCTAGTGATACAAATGCTAACCCCCGGAATCAAACAGCTAAAGCCATTACCACAAGAAGTGGTACAACACTTAAACCACCGGAAATACCTGTAACTTCTGATGAAACTATTCCTACTCCACAAGAACCACAACCTGATCAAGATAAGGAAAAAGAATCGGTAGTTGAAAAGGTTAATGAAAATAACACACTTAAGGCTAAATCTTATGTTAAACCATACCAACCACCACTTCCTTACCCGAGTAAAATGAAGAAAGAGAAACTTGAAGCCGAGCAATCCAAATTCTTGGATATGTTTAAACAGATAAATGTAAATCTTCCTTTCATTGATGTGATTTCAGTAATGCCTAGATATGCTAAATTCTTGAAAGATCTAATCTCAAATAGAAAGAAAATGGAAGAACTCTCGGCTGTTACTATGAATGCTAATTGTTCAGCAGTGCTGTTGAATAAGATACCAGAAAAACTATCTGATCCAGGAAGTTTCACAATTCCATGTTTTTTGGGTAGTCTTAGTTCAATAGAAGCATTGGCAGACTTAGGTACTAGTATAAATCTAATGCCGTATTCACTATACGCTAAACTAGACCTTGGAGAATTGAAACCAACCAGAATAAGCATATAACTAGCCGATAGATCAATAAAATATCCTAGAGGGATAATGGAGAACATGCTAGTTAAAGTTGGTACTTTAGTATTTCCAGTAGATTTTGTTGTTCTGGACATGGAAGAAGATTCTCAAGTTCCTCTCATATTAGGAAGACCATTCTTAAACACGGCTAAAGCAATGATAGACGTGTTCGGTAAGAAATTGACCCTAAGTATAGAGGATGAGAGTGTTACCTTTTCAGTTGATAGAGCAATGCAACAACCGCAATCTGCAGACGATACATGTTATTATATTCAAACTATAGATGCACATGCAGAATTATTAGAAGAATTTCCAGAATTACAAGGAACAGGAGAATGTTCTTTAGGAGAAGGTAATGAACCAATTGATGAAGCTGAAATGTTAGCTACACTAATAGCTAATGGATATGAACCAACAACAGAAGAAATTCAAATGCTAAAAGAAGAAGACAGATATCGATACAAATCATCGATAGAAGAACCTCCGAAATTAGAGTTAAAGCCACTTCCAAACCATTTGGAATACGCTTATTTACATGGTGAATCTGAATTACCTGTAATAATATCGTCTTCTCTTACTAAAAATGAGAAATCACAACTCATTTCTGTGTTGAAAGCTCATAAACCAGCCATTGCATGGAAGATTCATGATATTAAAGGAATAAGTCCTTCGTATTGCACACATAAAATCCTTATGGAAGAAGGTCATAAAACGTATGTGCAACGCCAACGAAGACTAAATCCTAATATGCAAGATGTAGTTAAGAAAGAGATTATTAAACTGCTAGACGCAGGTCTAATTTATCCAATCTCTGATAGTCCATGGGTAAGCCCAGTTCAATGTGTGCCTAAGAAGGGTGGCATGACTGTCATTACAAATGAGAAAAATGAGCTTATTCCTACTAGGACTGTAACAGGATGGCGTGTGTGTATTGATTATAGAAAATTAAATGACGCCACCAGAAAAGATCACTTTCCCTTACCTTTCATAGATCAAATGTTGGAAAGATTAGCCGGAAATAGTTATTATTGTTTTCTAGATGGATTTTCCGGATTTTTTCAAATTCCAATAGCACCTGAAGATCAAGAGAAAACTACATTCACGTGCCCTTATGGTACTTTTGCTTACAAACGCATGCCATTTGGACTTTGTAACGCTCCTGCAACCTTTCAAAGGTGTATGATGGCGATTTTTCACGACATGATAGAAGAATGCATGGAAGTTTTCATGGATGACTTTTCAGTCTTCGGTGATACATTTGAATCATGTCTAGTTAATCTTGAACGAATGCTTATTAGATGCGAAAAATCAAATCTAGTACTTAATTGGGAGAAATGCCATTTTATGGTTAAAGAAGGCATCGTTCTTGGTCATAAAATTTCAAAAGAAGGAATTGAAGTGGATAGAGCTAAAGTAGATGTAATTGCTAAACTTCCACATCCCACCAATGTTAGAGGAGTTAGGAGTTTTCTAGGGCATGCCGGTTTTTACCGACGTTTCATAAAAGTTTTTTCTAAAATTGCCACTCCTATGAATAAACTCCTAGAAAAGGATGCTCCATTCATCTTTTCAGATGAGTGTATCAAATCTTTTAATATTCTTAAAGAAAAACTCACTAATGCACCGATCATGATAACACCAAATTGGAATCTACAATTTGAACTAATGTGCGATGCAAGTGATTTTGCAATGGGAGCCGTTTTAGGACAAAGGATTGAAAAACGATTTCAACCTATATATTATGCTAGTAAGATGTTACAAGGAGCACAAACAAACTATACAACTACTGAAAAAGAACTCCTTGCTATTGTCTTTGCTTTTGACAAATTTCGATCATATCTCGTTCTAGCAAAAACGGTGATTTATACCGACCATTCTGCTCTTAGATACTTATTTTCAAAACAAGATGCTAAACCAAGATTAATCCGTTGGATCTTACTCTTACAAGAGTTTGATATTGAAATCCGAGATAAAAGAGGAGCAGAAAATCTCGCCGCTGATCATCTTTCTCGTCTTGAAAATCCCGAATTAGAAGTTCTAAATGAATCGGCCATACAAGACAACTTTCCTGATAAATATCTATTGAAGATAGATTATAAAGAAATTCCATGGTTTGCAGACTATGCAAACTACTTAGTATGTGGATTCCTTGAAAAAGGATTATCGTACCAAAGATGAAAGAAATTCTTCAGTGATATAAAACACTATTTTTGGGAAGATCCACATCTGTTTAAAAGTTGTCCCGATGGAATAATACGCCGATGTGTATTTGGAGATGAAGCTAGTAAAATATTAAACCATTGTCACATAGGACCAACAGGAGGTAATTATGGGCCTCAACTAACAGCAAGAAAAGTTTATGATGCTGGATTCTATTGGCCTACAATTTACAAAGACGCACACCTTCTTTGCAAATTCTGTGATGCTTGTCAAAGGTCCGGAAAAATAAGTCAACATGATGAAATGCCACAAAATGTCATCCAAGTATGTGAAGTATTTGACATTTGGGGTATTGACTTTATGGGTCCATTTCCAAAATCTCATAATAATCTATATATACTCGTAGCCATTGATTATGTATCTAAATGGGCGGAAGCACAAGCTCTCCCAACTAACGATGCACGAGTTGTAGTCAACTTTTTAAAACGTCTTTTTGCAAGGTTTGGAACACCGAAAGCTTTAATAAGTGATCGGGGTACTCATTTCTGTAATAATCAACTTGAGAAAGTTCTTAAAAGATATGGAGTAACTCATAAAATCTCCACCGCATATCATCCACAAACAAGTGGACAAGTTGAAAATACCAACCGAGCTTTAAAACGTATTCTAGAGAAAACCGTAGGATCAAATCCGAAGGAATGGTCCATTAAATTGGAGGATGCACTCTGGGCTTTTAGAACAGCCTACAAAACTCCAATTGGAACCACACCTTTTAGACTTGTTTATGAAAAAGCATGTCATCTTCCAGTAGAAATTGAACACAAAGCATTTTGGGCTTTGAAGACATGTAATCTTGATATACATGAAGCCGGACGTCTATGATTAAGTCAACTAAATGAATTAGAAGAATTAAGACATGAAGCATACGAAAATTCGTTAATCTATAAAGAAAGAACGAAGAAATGGCATGATAAAAGAATCAGAAGTTCAAAAGAATTTAAAGAAGGAGACATAGTTCTTCTTTTCAATTCACGATTCAAGCTATTTCCTGGAAAATTGAAATCAAGATGGTCTGGGCCATTCATAGTCAAAAGAGTTTTCCCATACGGAACGATAGAATTGATAAATTCAAATGGGATTGAATTTAAAGTTAATGGTCACAGAGTTAAATATTACATACATGGTCCGATGGAAGTTGACAATGAAGTTAATCATAATTTCACCACCCAAGAAAACCTTCAAAATGAAAACATAAATATGTTATCAACAACATATGAAAAATCAAAACTGGAATATAGGGAGAATTCAAATTTGAGTGATGAAGAAGAATTCCTATACAAACCTCCCATTTCAAGAAACGAAGAAAAATGTGAACAAGAAATTCAAATAGAAATGAAAGAACCAAGGAAAGAACACCCGAAAAAGGTTTACAAACCAACTCGACTTACTAAAGCAGGAGACCCGGGTGAATTTATCATTTCTTGCTTACTTAATGATGGTGCTGTATATAATGGACTCGCAGATTTAGGAGCAAGTGCAAATATTATGCCTCTTTCCTTATACAAAAGATTAGGCATAGGTAAATTAAAACCAACCAAAATAGGTGTTCAATCATTTGACCAAACCATTAAGCACCCGGTTGGAATAGCAAATAATTTACTTGTTAAAGTGGGAAGTTTGACCTTTGTTGCAAACTTCATAGTGATTAATATGGAGGAAAACCTTGATATTCCTCTAATTCTAGGTCGCCCATTTTTAGCAACCACCAAGGCATTCATTGATGTAAGAGAAGGTAGAATAACACTTAGGGATGGTGATACATCGATCACCTTTGTGAACCGAAAGTTTAGATCTCCACAAACCAAAACTGTTAGACCAATAAAAACGCATAAGTGTGGGGAAGATGAAGAAACACTTAATGATGATCCAATCACAAAGAATGCCGTTGATGATACGAAATTAGATGAATCCATTTTTAACAGTTCAACGAAGAAACTTTATAAACGGATTCACGATGCTAAGATTAAAGGAAACTTTAAGTTATATAACCGATTAATATCCAATTTATCGTCAAAAGAAAAGGCAATGTTAGTTGAATTTGTGAAAGTTACGGAGGAAATCAACAAATGGATTGAAGTAAAAGTCAAAGATATACAAGTTGTTGATGATTCAATTGAAAATAATGTTAATCACAATTTCGATACCACAGCCAACTAAGTGTGGGGAGAATCAAGGGGTTTATGTATTTCTGTTAGAGTTAGATTGTCTGTTTTCGTGTAGTTCTCGAAAATGTAACCCGAATGGTCTTTCCCTAGCAGACCCTAAAGAACTAGTCTTCTCCCCCCATTCTGAATTTTTATTTTTTTTAGGTTTTTACAAAATGAAGACTGCCTGTGAACTAAACTATGGTCTAATGCTACATGCTTTGATCACTAAACGAAATAATGACATACTACCGAGTGAATTAGTATCAGTAATCAGAGAAAGAATGGACGGAGTTAGAAAAGAATCCAGATGCGAAGATAATAAGTTACAATTTGGTAAAGGAAAATCAAAATCCTCGGCGAAAAGAAGTGCACGACACCTAGAAAGATGTCACAAATGCGGAAAATGGTCACATGGAGGTAAATGTTCAAATAATCAAACCTATTCAAATACCGAATTTGTTACTTTATGCAGAGACGGACCGTTCATATGTTTAGAAGAAAAGACACTGAATGCTCGAGGTTACGCCTATGTAGCCATGGAAAACCAATTAAACCGACTATCTTATGAATGGGATAGATCATATAACTAAGAAATCTATTTCACAGGTAAGTCTATACAGTTTTTATTTTTTTTTATTTTTAACCTTTTGATAATAAACGCTAATTTATTCGCTAAAAAGTATTAAATTGGTATTGAATAAAATTAGGTTTGGCAACCGAAATTATTGATATCATTCAAAAATTTATTATATCACTGCGAAATTTAACGTTTATTCTTAAGGTATAAATATCTTTAATCAATCAACTAAAAATATTTCAAAAATTCGTCATGAGTTAAATTAGGTTTTGGAACCGAAATTACTTTACCGAAAAGAGGGGCGCATATTTTTGATAATATTTGATTGATTAAAGTAGGATAAAAAGCCAAAAAGATTTTTAATTTTATTTTTACCATGTTTTTAAAATTAATATTTAAATCTTAAATTAATATTGTAAACTTTATAAAAACAATATATTTAAAATTGTAAATATTTGAACCATAATATAAGTTTGGTGTGAATTTATAATATGAATTTTTAAATTAAGTTTGGTGTGAATTTATAATATGAATTTTTAAATTAAGTTTGGTGGGAATTTTTAAAATATGAATTTTTAATTATATGCATTTTAAATTTTAAGTTTGGTGTGAATTTTTAATATTAATTTTGAATTTCATATTTAAGTTGTGTGAATTTAAAAACAAAAATTTACTTTATCTTAGTAAGTTAAAAATATGATTTTTAAAATTCGTCGTAAGTTGAAGACTAGGTCTTTGAACCGAAATTGCTTTACCCGAGGGAGGGACGAGAACTTTTATTATCATTATTTTTAATCTTATTAAATTAAAATATGCCAAAAACATTAAAAAAAACCAAAAATCTTAGCTTTTAAAACAATCGCTACAAAAAGAAAAATTTTAAAATTTTGTCGAGTGACGGACTAGGACATCGATCCGAAACGACCTCGTCCTAAATAACAAGGGAAACAAAATTTTAAAAGTAATTACTTAATTGTTTTATAAGTTAAAGATTATAAAAAAAAAAAAAAAAAAATTAGCAAACTCCGCGACTCGCGGAGTTTGAAGGGTAATTCACCGCGAGTCGCGGAGGGACCGAAATACCGAAAAAAAATAAAACGTAAAGAACTGCTCAGACAACACACACAACTCAAACATACAGCAAAATAACTGCGAAATAACCCACGAAAAACCCGAAAAAAAACCCCCAAAATCACAATTTTTAACCGTTAATCATCAAATCTTTTACTAAAATCATGTTGAGAAGGATGCTATCAAGGAATTACTCAAGAAAAACGACAGAAAGGGGTGAATCTTCATCCCTAGCCCGCAATGCTCCTGCTGAGAATGCGGAACAACAGGAGGTGGATAACTACTACAAGCAGGATATACCTCATCCAGTCATGACCTTTTCTGATATGCACTTGGAAGAGTTGCACCCGAACCTGAGATTTGACAGACTTTGAATAGATTATCTAAAATATCAAAGGGGTTTGCATACTCTTCATTCTAAGGTTGTTGAGGTACCGAGGGTCATAGAATGGGGACCCTTAGAAGCTGTAGAATTGGCCGGGCCAATTAGGGAATTACTTGTACAGAGGTATGGTAATTCTACTTTTAATGACTGGGTACGTTTATTCACCATGCGTAGACCTGTATATAAAGTATGGTGTGAAGAATTGTTGTGTAGTATAGAGTTGAATGATCGGGTAGCTAGTTTAACCGATCGTTCTTTTATTAGATTTTTGTTAGGCGGTTCGATGCGCCACATGTCTTTACTAGACATGGCTCAGGCTTTACGTATATATACGCCTGAGGAGTTAGCATCTGCCGATTGTAGAGGGTTGATACTAAACGGTAGAAAGATAGATGAAAATTTTGATACACACGGTGTGTGGAGTCAAATGACAAGCCATCACCGTTTCAAAGGGGGAAATTACTCTTATTTGGATATAGATAGAGCCGAATTAAGAGTGATTCATAGGTTTTTAGCTAATTCGATTACACAAAGAGGTAAGAACAAGGAAAAGGTAAATGAACAGGATTTGTTTTACCATATGTGTATTCGAGACCCACAAAGCGCTGTAAGTATACCATATTGTGTGGGTTATTATTTATCAGCTATGGTTAGGGGGATGCGACCGCATAACATAATAGGATGTGGTATTTTTATTACTTTGATTGGTGAATATCTCGGTGTGGATATAAGTCGGGGGGGATTATTAGTAGAAGAACCAGAACCCCGAGATACTATAGGTTTAAATGTATACCATGGTGCGAAAGTTTTGAAGAGGCGAAATAACGCCGCAGTACCATACCATGGTAGACATCCACAGGTTGAGAGAAACCAACAGCAAGGTAATGTAGGAGGGGGAAATGAGATGCAAGAAATGCAAAGGTTTATAGCTTCACAGGAGTACGAAAATGCTAGACAGAGAGCATTTGAAGATTGGCAAGTTCATCAGAACCAAATCATAGCTCATTGCCAACATATAGGTCGAAACTATATTCCTACACCAAAACCCATCTTCCCTCCCTGGTCTATAGAGATGCAACCACCGTATCCTACGTATAACCCTGCCGAAGCATTCTATAGCACCTATGGTTATGCCTGGAACCCCTATTGGTACCAGTATCATCCCTAGTCTACTTAGTTTTTTTTATTTTTTTTTATTTTGTAATTTGTAATGATTGATACGTTTAATACTTATGTTAATATTGTAATAGTTTTTATAATTTTCTAACTTTTATTCTTAGATTTTAATAATTTTTGAATGTGGGGTAATATACCAAACTTCAAAAATATGCATATATGTTTGCAGTTTATCTTATGTACACAACAGGGTAAAACAACGCATTTTCAAAGACTGGCATTAAGTTCAGCAAAAGCAACTAATTTTGACGACAAGATGCAAAATATATGTGAAATAACAACAAGACGGAATGAACAAATGATGTGCACCATTTATCATTCAGCAAACAAACGCCAATATATTTGGAAACTTTGGTAAAAATTTAATCATTTTCACACAAATCACCCTCAATAATTTAAATTGTTACTGATTTCTTGCAAATGAGGGCATTGCAAGATCTTAAGTGTGGGAAGGGGTTAAATTCTTTCGGATTTTAAAATTTTTATCTTAAACACTTGATTACCATTAAAAATACTAGTAAAGCAGTAGTTGTATTAGAATCTAGTGCTCTCTGATAATAAAGAACAGCCCTAGTCTTATATACTGACTACCTAATTCTAGTAAAATTTTTCAAAATTTTCAATTAAATGAACTCAAAATCATGTTTATACATATTTATGAACGATAAAACTAGGTTTTAACACCGAAATTATTGTAACCTCGGAAAGGACATAAATTGAGAAACAAACCAAAATGTTAAAATTCATTTAAAATGGAATAGAGGACGATAAAAAGGAAAATAAAAGCCAAGTGTGGGAAAATTCTCCAAGTTATTCAAAACATATATCACATATTTCTGTAACAAATAACTGAAAATACTTTTGCTTTGGATTAAACTAAACTGTTTTACCCGATGAAAGAAAAGAAAAGATGGATCTACACGATGAATCAATTCCATCATTAAAAGGAAGTAAAGTCTTCCGAAAAAGACACGCGCTTCTTGATTTAGGTCATGAAGTTGTCGTCCAGACCAGCTGTAGGTTGACGAAAAATCCAGAAAAGTCATCACTAAAATCAGCAGGAAATCCACGGACCTCAGCATTAAACAGGGTCGCCAAGTGGTCAGATTTATCCTAACCATGAGAAGGATTTATCTCGTACAATGGGGGGCACCATGCAAATTAGCTTGATAAGACTAATGAATCAGATCCCCAGAAAGGATAATCTCCTTAAAAGATCAAAAAAATCAGCTTTTAAGACTGATATTACTCAATCCTAGAGATTGACCTTAAAGATTGAGAATTACAAACTCATGGAATTCAATGATATCTAAACTCGAGCTTGAACGAGAAAATATTTTGATCAAAATTACAAACCGATTTGTTTTCTGAAAACCCTATTTTCAATGCGTTCATTACCATTGAACGTAAAATCCTAGGAATTCACCTGGAATTCATTAGGTCACCTGAACCAAATCGGGTGTCAACCGTAAGAACGGTGGTTGCATAGCATGGTCAAAGACAGGACCTTGTGCCAGATCAAAAAATCATAAGGGTGAGCTTTACTATTGCTCCTACCAAGAATAGTAATTGCGTCCGACACGTTATAGACCATAATTAAAAGCATGTCAGGGGACATTGCCTTAACAGTTGCTTGTTCAACGCTTTCCTTTACAACCGGACGGTAGTTTACCGAAAAGTAATATACGGGACAAGTAAACTGGACGTGTTGCTTTCCAAATACAAGGTTAGCAAGTGGGTGACACAAAACCATAAGTTTTGAGCTAAAATTTTCAAATCTGAAACCCACCAAACCCACAAAAATATTTTACAAACACCGGTAAAGGGTTATCCCGGAAAACTTATCTAGGGTAAAAACTAGATTTAATTTTCAAAAGATCAAATGTTTTCATAAAGATCCAATTTCCTTAATGGATCTAAATTTTTATAGTCATGTGAGACTGTAAATCATATCGTTACTACCATTGTTTATACCACCTATAGAAATCACTGATGTACAAAGTGTGAAGAATAAAGAAGTGATTCTAGTATTTCAAGACGATATTGCTTGAGGACAAGCAACGCTCAAGTGTGGAAATATTTGATAATGCTAAAAACGAACATATATTTCATAGCATTATTCCTCAAGAAAGACAAGCTTTTAGTTGCAATTGTTCTATTTAAAAGTGATATTCGTTTAAATAATAAAAGGTGAAGACAAAAAACAGATTCGACAAATTGAAGACGCAAACGACCAAAAAGCTCAAAAGTACAAAAGACAATCAAAGAGGTTCCAATTATTGATAAGAAACGTCTCGAAATTACAAGAGTACAAGATTCAAAACGCAAAGTACAAAATATAAAATTATACGCAAGGACGTTCGAAAATCCGGAACCGGGACCAGAGTCAACTCTCAACGCTCGACGCAACGGACTAAAAATTACAAGTTAACTATGTATATAAATATAATATAATATATAATTAATTATATTAATTATATATATATATTATATATATATTATAAACCGTCGGCAAGAAAGACTCCAAAAGGGACTGAGCTGTAATTTCAAACTCCGCGACTCGCGGAGTTTGAAGGCAAAAATGCCGCGAGTCGCGGAGCCCCAAAAGTCGAAAATCCCTATAAAAGCAAACGAATTCTGATCGGAAAAAAAAAATCCATCCATCTCTCTATCTATATCGTATATATTTATATTTATATTTTAATTTTAATTTTAATTTTAATTTTAATTTTAATTTTAATCCTAATAATAAGGGTATGTTAGCAAATGTTGTAAGGGTGTAAGTCAAAATTCTGTCCGTGTAACGCTACGCTATTTTTAATCATTGTAAGTTATGTTCAACCTTTTTATATTAATGTCTCGTAGCTAAGTTATTATTATGCTTATTTAATCTGAAGTAATCATGATGTTGGGCTAATTACTAAAATTGGGTAATTGGGCTTTGTACCATAATTGGGGTTTGGACAAAAGAACGACACTTGTGGAAATTAGACTATGGGCTATTAATGGGTTTTATATTAACTAAACAATACCTTGTTAATTTAATATACAAACTTATAATTTGACGTATTTATATATAACCACATACGCTTGACTGGGTACGGTGGGCGGGATATCTATAAATACCAATAATTATTCATTTTACCGGATACGGAACTGGATTAATAGTTAATAAACTTGTTGAAACAGGGGTGAATTACATTCAAGGGTAATTGGTGTAATTGTTAACAAAGTAGTAAAACCTTGGTTTACACGTAGTCGATAACCTGGTGTATTCATTAAACAAAGTATTAAAACCTTGTTACAATTCGAATCCCCAATTAGTTGGAATATTTGACTTCGGGAATAAGAATAATTTGACGAAGGCTTTCGCTCTTTATATTTATGACCGATGGACTATTATGGACAAATCCGTATGGACATATTAAATAATCCAGGACAAAGGACAATTAACCCATGGGCATAAAACTAAAATCAACACATCAAACATCATGATTACGGAAGTTTAAATAAGTATAATTCTTTTATTTCATATTTAATTTCCTTTATTTTATATTTAATTGCACTTCTAATTATCGTATTTTTATTGTTATTGTATTTAATTGCACTTTTAATTATCGTACTTTTTAATTATCGCAAGTTTATTTTATCGCATTTTTATTATTCGCAATTTCATTATCGTTATTTACTTGCCGCTTTAATTTAAGTCTTGTATTTATTTTTAATATTTTACATTTGGTTTTAACTGCGACTAAAGTTTTAAAATCGACAAACCGGTCATTAAACGGTAAAAACCCCCCTTTATAATAATAATATTACTTATATATATATATATTTGTATTTTTATAAAAGTAAACTAATATAGCGTTAAGCTTTGTTTAAAAAGATTCCCTGTGGAACGAACCGGACTTACTAAAAACTACACTACTGTACGATTAGGTACACTGCCTATAAGTGTTGTAGCAAGGTTTAAGTATATCCATTCTCTAAATAAATAAATATCTTGTGTAAAAATTGTATCGTATTTAATAGTATTTCCTGCAAAAATTTAATAGTATTTTATACCCCTCTGCTAAAACATCAGTAACACCCTAATTTTTTTTAATAACACAGCGGAAGTACATTTAATTACTAAAATAACCCTGGCTAATGCTTACAAACTATAGCTAACAAATCAACTTAGTTAACATTATTACAATATTCCAAAACATCGGTGTTACGTGAAAACAGTACAAAATAAGAAAAATATCAGAGTCCAGCTATTAGTCAAACATGTCTTCAACTCGTCCGTATTACCCTTCTAACCAGCAGTACCTAAACCTGCAATGGGTGGAAATGTGGGGGAATTAGCACAACTGCTAAGTGAATGGATACTATCTAACAGACCAAGCATAAGCAACTGAACATGCAAGGAGTCACAACTATGCTAACGCCCTGAACTAGTATACAACAACAACTGACAATATGAGGATCGACGGCTTGTATAAGCACACGACTTAGCTGATCAGGCTACAGTCTACAGATAGTCCGCTTTAATGACTCCACTGCATAACCGTCCAGACGCAACACATGCGTCCTTCTATGCTATACTGAACAATCAGTAACATCATGACCCAACCAGGCTACCACGGTCGACCTCACATTAACCCTACCTTGCCACCTCGGTGGGTTCCTGATCAAGCATAGAATAATTGGGTCGGGTTCGGTCCATGCTTGACATCAAGGAAGGGGGATGTAAGGGTCAATTAGGTTTAACTCTCCGATCCAGAGTACCGTGAATAACCCCCTGCGAGATGAGGATCTCAGCAGGGGTGGTTAAACAAAGACCCACCATCAGCGGGTAGTCCGGACAGCGATGGCTCGCCCTGGGTTGTAGGGTTTTGTGTTTATAGAACGTTACCTGTGTATCAAGAATGTCTAGTGAAATGCTATAAGTCCGGTAGCACATGTATAATTGTGCTATGTGCTACTGTTGATAGTGTATATGTGTGTGAAGTGAATTCCAGATCCCACGTTTTGTGGATGAAGTCCGTTATTTATAGGGTAATCCTTCTTGTCTTTTATCACCACATAATAAGGTTAAAAAGATCGTGGCCTGCCAATAGTACATCTTTGAGTAAGCTGATCTGACAAAAGTAAAAAGTGTTCTTGTCAGATTTGACCCTTTGTCTGCCAGGTGTCCCCTATCAGCTACAGCATCGCCTGACATGTGCACATCACCAATGCACACGTATGGGATCAGCTCCATAGTTGACACTATAGCGCTATCTTCCTAAGCGCGCATTCTTACAATCCTTGTGGCGATGTTGTTTGATGTGCCACACTATCTGATCGGGTATGCATATCATTATGTCCCCCCAGTTCAATGGTATGCGCAGGTACTCCGCATGGCGTTGAACTCAACTTATGACTACCGTCTGCCTACTTCTTTCCAAGCGCTTTCGCTTCTCTCTATCTATACTTGAATAGTGTTTTGTCCTGATGCATTAAATGCAAGGTAATTGAGGTGACGTTTGTCGGTTGCTACAGTGATCCTTGATTACTTCCGCCACCCTTGGTTACCTCGTACCTCTTTCTTTCCAGTTTTTGACACATGGCTCGATCTTCACCGTTCATATTTTAACCGCCCTTTTCAACTTTTCTTGAGACCTTGATGTGTGCAAGGCGTACTAGGAAATAGTTATATTTTTGCTACAAAATACTATTACATACGATACAATTTTACACAAGTGATTTATTTATTTATAGAGTGGATATACCTAAACCTTGCTACAACACTTATAGGCAGTGTACCTAATCATACAGTAGTGTAGTTTTTAGTAAGTCCGGTTCGTCCACAGGGAACTTGCCAAGTTTAACGCTATATTTTTAACTTATAATTGTAAAAATACAAAAATATATATAAGTAGTATTATTATTATAAAGGGGGTTTTTACCGTTTAATGACCGGTTTGTCGATTTTTAAAACTTTAGTCGCTGTTAAAACCTAATGTAAAATATTAAAAATAAATATAACTTAATTTAAAGCGTAAAGTAAATAACGATAATGAAATTGCGATAATTAAAAAGTACGATAATTAAAATGACAATAAATAAAAGTGCGATAATTAAAAGTGCAATTAAATATGAAATAAAAGAATTATGCTTATTTAAACTTCTGTAATCATGATGTTCGACGTGTTGTTTTTAGTTTATTTCCATGGGTTAATTGTCCTTTGTCCTGGATTATTTGATATGTCCATACGAATTTGTCCATAATAGTCCATCAGTCATAATCATAAAATGCGGAAGTCTTCGTCAAATTATTCTTATTCCCGAAGTCAAATATTCCAACTAATTGGGGATTCGAATTGTAACAAGGTCTTAATACTTTGTTTAATGAATACACCAGGTTATCGACTGCGTGTAAGCCAAGATTTTACTACTTTGTTAACAATTACACCAATTACCCTTTAATGTAATCCACCCCTGTTTCAACAAGTCTATTAACTATTAATCCAGTGTCGTGTCCGGTAAAATGAACAATTATTGGTATTTATAGACATCCCGCCCACCGTGCCCAGTCAAGCGTATGTGGTTATATATAAATACGTCAAATTATAAGTCTATATATTAAATTAACGAGGTATCATTTAGTTAATATAAAACCCATTAATAGCCCATAGTCTAATTTCTACAAGTGTCGTTCTTTTATCCAAACCCCAATTATGGTACAAAGCCCAATTACTCAATTTTAGTATTTAGCCCAACATCACGATTACTTCGGCATTAAATAAGCATAATAATAACTTAGCTACGAGACATTAATTTAAAAAGGTTGAACATAACTTACAATGATTAAAAATAGCGTAGCGTTACAGGGACAGAATTTCAACTTACACCCTTACAACATTCGCTAACATACCCTTATTATTAGAATTTAAAATTAAAATTAAAATTATAATATAAATATAAATATATATACGTTGATAGATAGGAAGAGAAAAAGATGTAATATTCGATCACCAACTGCAAAATTTATAGGCATGTGGCCACAAAAAGTGGCCCATGCGATCGCATGGATAATATGCCTACAGGCCATGCGATCGCATGGAGGTAGATACCAGCTCACATAATTTTGTTTTCAAGCTTGTCGACGTTATTTTTAAATATATATAATATATAAATAATTTATATAATTATTTAAATATTATATTATATTCTTGTGCATAGTTGACTCATAATTTTTAGTCCGTTGCGTCGAGCATTGAGAGTTGACTTTGGTCCCGGTTTCGGATTTTCGAACGTCCTTGCGTACAATTTAATATCTTGTATTTTGCATTTTGCGACTTGTACTCTTGTAATTTTTGAGACGTTTCTCATCAATAATTTGAACCACTTTGATTGTACTTTGTACTTTTGAGCTTTTTGGTCGTTTGCATCTTCAATTTGTCGAATCTGTCTTTTGTCTTCACCTTTTATTATTTAAACGAATATTGCTTGTAAATAGAACAATTTCAACTAAAAGCTTGTCTTTCTTGAGGGATAATGCTATGAAATATATGTTCATTTTTAGCATTATCAAATATTCCCACACTTGAGCGTTGCTTGTCCTCAAGTAATATAGTCTTGAAATAAAAATGCTAGAATCACTTCTTTATTCTTCACACTTTGTACATCAGTGATTTCTATACAGCGGTATGAACAATGGTAGTAACGATGTGATTTACAGTCCCACATGACTATGAAAATTTAGATCCTTAAGGAAATTGGATCTTTATGAAAACATTTGATTTTTTGAAAATTAAATCTAGTTTTTACCCTAGATAAGTTTTCCGGAATAACCCTTCACCGGTGTTGCAAAATGTTTTTGTGGGTTTGGTGGGTTTCAGATTTGAAAATTTTAGCTCAAAAATTATGGTTTTGTGTCACCCACTTGCTAACCTTGTATTGGGAAAGCAACACGTCCAGTATACTTGCTCCGTATATTACCTTTCGATAAACTACCGTCCGATTGTAAAGGAAAGCGTTGAACAAGCAACTGTTAAGGCAATGTCCCCTGACATGCTTTTAATTATGGTCTATAACGTGTTGGATGCAATTACTATCCTTTGTAGGAGCAATAGTAAAGCTCACCCTATAGTTTTTCGGTCTGGCACAAGGTCCTGTCTTCGACCATGCTATGCAACCACCGTTCTTACGGTTGACACCCGATTTGGTTCAGGTGACCTAATGAATTCCAGGTGAATTCCTAGGATTTTACGTTCAATGGTAATGAACGCATTAAAAATAGGGTTTTCAGAAAACAAATCTGTTTGTAATTTTTATCAAAATATTTTCTCGTTCAAGCTCGAGTTTAGATATCATCGAATTTCATGAGTTTGTAATTCTCAATCTTTAAAAGTCAATCTCAAGGATTGAGTAATATAAGTCTTAAAAGCTGATTTTTGATCTTTTAAGGAGATTATCCTTTCTGGGGGTCTGATTCATTAGTCTTATCAAGCTAATTTGCACGGCGTCCTCCCCATTTTACGAGACAGATCCTCTCATGGTTAGGATAAGTCTGACCACTTGGCGACCGTGTTTGATGCTGAGGTTCGTGGATTTCCTGCTGATTTTCGTGATGACTTTTCTAGATTTTTCGTCAACCTACAGCTGGTCAGGACGACAACTTCCTGACTTAAATCAAGAAGCGCGTGTCTTTTTCGGAAGACTTTACTTCCTTTTAATGATGGAATTGATTCATCGTGTAGATCCATCTTTTCTTTCAAATATATTACAATTTATTGGGTAAAATAGATTAGTTTAGTCTAAAGCAAAAGTATCTTCAATTATTTGTTACAAAAATATGTGATATATGTTTTAAATAACTTGGTAAATTTTTCCCACACTTGGCTTTTATTTTCCTTTCTATGCCTTTTTATTGTCCTCTATTCCATTTTAAATGAATTCTAACATTTTAGGTTGTTTCTCAATTTATGTCCTTTCCGAGGTAACAATAATTTCGGTGTTTAACACCTAGTTTTATCGTTCATAAATATGTATAAACATGATTTTGAGTTCATTTAATTGAAAATTTTGAAAAATTTTACTAGAATTGGGTAGTCAGTATATAAGACTAGAGCTGTTCTTTATTATCAGAGAGCACTAGATTCTAATACAACTACTGCGTTACTAGTATTTTTAATGGTAACCAAGTGTATAAGTCAAAAATTTTAAAAATCCGAAAGAATTTAACCCCTTCCCACACTTAAGATCTTGCAATGCCCTCATTTGCAAGAAATCAGTACAATTTAAATTATTGAGGGTGATTAGCGTAGAAAAATGATTAAATTTTACCAAAGTTTTCAAACATATTGGCGTTTGTTTTAAAAGCAAAGATTTTTGGTTTTTTTTTTTTAATGTTTTTGGCATACTTTAATTCAATAAGATTAAAAATAATGATAATAAAAATTCTCGTCCCTCCCTTGGGTAGAGCAATTTCGGTTCAATGACCTAGTTTTCAACTCACGATGAATTTTAAAAATCATATTTTTATCTTAGTGAAATAAAGTAAATTTTTGTTTTTAAATTCACACCAAACTTAAATTTAAAATGCATAAAATTAAAAATTCATATTATTACAATTTTAAAAATTCACACCAAATTTATATTATAATTTTGTTTTTATACATACAAACTTATATTAAAAACATAAATTTTTCAAATATTTACAAACTTAAATATATTGATTTTAAAAGTTTACAATAATAATTTAATATTAATATATTTATTTTAAAAACAAAGTAAAAATAAAAATTAAAAATCTTTTTGGTCTTTTATCCCACTTTAATCAATCAAATATTATCAAAAATATACGCCCCTCTTTTCGGTAAAGTAATTTCGGTTCCATAACCTAGTTTTACTCCTGACGAATTTTTTAAATATTTTGGGTTGATTGATTAAAGATATTTATACCTTAAGAATAAACGGTAAATTTCGCAGTGATGTAATACATTTTTGTATGATATCAATAATTTCGGTTACGCATACCTAATTTTATTGAATATCAATTTAATACTTTATAGCGAACGATTCAGCGTTTATTATCAAAAGGTTAAAAGCAATAAAAATAAAAATAAAAACTGTACATACTTACCTGTGAGATAGAATTCTCAGTGACCTGCTTTAGCCCTCTCATAAGATAGTCGGACTAATTGATTTTCCATAGCTACATAGGCGTAACCTCGAGTCTCCAATATCTTTTCTTCTAAACATATGAACGGTCCTTCTCTGCATAGAGTAACAAATTCGGTATTTGAATATGTTTGATTATTTGAACATTTACCTTCGTGTGACCATTTTTCGCATTTGTAACATCTTTCAAGGTGTCGTGCTCTTCTTTTCGCTGCGGATTTTGATTTTCCTTTACCAAAAAGTAACTTATTATGATCGCTCCTGAGTTCTTTTCTTACTCCGTCCAATTTGGCTCTTATTACTGATACCAGGTCACTCGGGAGTGTGTCATTATTACGTTTAGTGATCAAAGCGTGTAGCATTAGACCATGATTTAGTTCACAGGAATTCTTCATCTCGTAAAACCTAAAAAAATAAAAATTCAGAATGGGGGGAGAAGACTAGTTCTTTAGGGTCTGCTAGGGAAAGACCATTCGGATTCCATTCTCGAGAACTACACGAAAACAGAATATCTAACTCTAACAGAAATACATATTACCCTAAAAAGATTCGAACCTCCCCACACTTAGTTAGACGTGGTGTTGAAATTGTGATTAACGTTATTTTCAATTGTATCATCAACAACTTGTATATCTCTGACTTTTGCTTCAATCCATTTGTTGATTTCCTCCGTAACTTTCACAAATTCAACTAACATTGCCTTTTCTTTTGGCGATAAATTGGATACTAATCGGTTACATAACTTAAAGTTTCCCTTAATCCTAGCATCGTGAATCCGTTTATAAAGTTTCTTCGTTGAACTATTAAAAACGGGTTCATCTAATTTCGTATCATCAACGGGGTTCTTTGTGATCGGATCATCATTAAGTGTTTCTTCATCTTCCCCACACTTATGCATTTTTATTGGTTTAACAGTTTTGGTTGGTGGAGATCTAAACTTTCAGTTCACAAAGGTAATCGATTTATCACCATCCCTAAGTGTCATTCTACCTTCAATTATATCAATGAACGTCTCGGTGGTTGCGAAAAATGGGCGACCTAAAATTAGAGGAATATCAAGGTTTTCCTCCATATTAATCACTATGAAGTTTGCAACAAAGGTCAAACTTCTCACGTTAACAAGTAAATTATTTGCTATTCCAACTGGGTGTTTAATGGTTAGGTCAAATGATTGAACACCTATTTTGGTTGGTTTTAATTTACCGATACATAATCTTTTGTATAAGGAAAGAGGCATAATATTTGCACTTGCTCCTAAATCTGCGAGTCCATTATATACATCACCATCATTAAGCAAGCAAGAAATGATAAATTCACCCGGGTCTCCTACTTTAGTAAGTCGAGTTGGTTTGCAAACCTTTTTCGGGTGTTCTTTTCTTGGTTCTTTCAATTTTATTTGAACTTCTTGTTCACATTTTTCTTCATTTCTTGGAATGGGAGGTTTGTATAAGAATTCTTCTTCATCACTCCAATTTGAATCCTCCCTATTTTCCAATTTTGATTTTTCATATGTTGTTGATAACATATTTATGTTTTCATTTTGAAGGTTTTCTTGGGTGGTGAAATTATGATTGACTTCATTATCAACTTCCATCGGACCATGTATGTAATGTTTAACTCTGTGACCATTAACTTTAAATTCAATCCCATTTGAATTTATTAACTCTATTGTTCCGTATGGGAAAACTCTTTTGACTATAAATGGTCCAGACCATCTTGATTTCAATTTTCCAGGAAATAGCATGAATCGTGAATTGAAAAGAAGAACTCTGTCTCCTTCTTTAAATTCTTTTGAACTTCTGATTCTTTTATCATGCCATTTCTTCGTTCTTTCTTTATAGATTAACGAATTTTCGTATGCTTCATGTCTTAATTCTTCTAATTCGTTTAGTTGACTTAATCGTAGACGTCTGAATTCATGTAAATCAAGATTACATGTCTTCAAAGCCCAAAATACTTTGTGTTCAATTTCTACTGGAAGATGACATGCTTTTCCGTAAATGAGTTTGAAAGGTGTGGTTCCAATTGGAGTTTTATAGGCTGTTCTAAAAGCCCAGAGTGCATCCTCCAATTTCATGGACCATTCCTTCGGATTTGATCCTACGGTTTTCTCTAGAATACGTTTTAAAGCTCGGTTGGTATTTTCAACTTGTCCACTTGTCTGTGGATGATAAGCAGTGGAGATTTTATAAGTTACTCCATATCTTTTGAGAACTTTCTCAAGTTGATTGTTACAAAAATGAGTATCCCGATCACTTATTAAAGCTTTCGGTGTTCCAAACCTAGCAAAAAGACGTTTTAAAAAGTTGATTACAACTCGTGCATCATTAGTTGGGAGAGCTTGTGCTTCTGCCCATTTAGATACATAATCAATGGCAACGAGAATGTAGAGATTATTATGAGATTTTGGAAATGGACCCATAAAGTCAATACCCCAAACGTCAAATACTTCACATACTTGAATGACATTTTGTGGCATTTCATCACGTTGACTTATTTTTCCGGCCCTTTGACAAGCATCACAGGATTTGCAAAGAAGGTGTGCGTCTTTGAAAATTGTAGGCCAATAGAATCCAGCATCATAAACTTTCCTTGCTGTTAGTTGAGGCCCATAATGCCCTCCTGTTGGTCCTGTGTGACAATGGTTTAAGATTTTACTAGCTTCATCTCCGAATACACATCGGCGTATTATTCCATCGGGACAACTTTTAAACAAATGTGGATCTTTTCAGAAATAGTGTTTTATATCACTAAAGAATTTCTTTCGTTTTTGGTACGATAATCCTTTTTCAAGGAATCCACATACTAAGTAGTTTGCATAGTCTACAAACCATGGAATTTCATTATAATCTATCTTCAATAGATATTCATCAGGAAAGTTGTCTTATATGGCCGATTCATTTAGAACTTCTAATTCAGGATTTTCAAGACGAGAAAGATGATCGGCTGCGAGATTTTCTGCTCCCTTTTTATCTCGGATTTCAATATCAAACTCTTGTAATATTAAGATCCAACGGATTAATCGTGGTTTAGCATCTTGTTTTGAAAATAGGTATCTAAGAGCAGAATGGTCGGTATAGACCACCGTTTTTGCTAGAACGAGATATGAACGAAATTTGTCAAAAGCAAAGACAATAGCAAGGAGTTCTTTTTTAGTAGTTGTGTAATTTTTTTGTGCTCCTTGTAACGTCTTACTAGCGTAATAAATAGGTTGAAATCGTTTTTCAACCCTTTGTCCTAAAACGGCTCCCATTGCAAAATCACTTGCATCGCACATAAGTTCAAATGGTAGATTCCAATTTGGAGTTATCATGATCGGCGCATTAGTGAGTTTTTCTTTAAGAATATTAAAAGATTTGATACATTCATCTGAAAAGATGAATGGAGCATCCTTTTCTAGGAGTTTATTCATAGGAGTGGCAATTTTAGAAAAATCTTTTATGAAACGTCGGTAAAAACCGACATGCCCTAGAAAACTCCTAACTCCTCTAACATTGGTGGGATGTGGAAGTTTAGCAATTACATCTACTTTAGCTCTATCCACTTCAATTCTTTCCTTTGAAATTTTATGACCAAGAACGATGCCTTCTTTAACCATGAAATGGCATTTCTCCCAATTAAGAACTAGATTTGTTTGTTCGCATCTAATAAGCATTCGTTCAAGATTAACTAGACATGATTCAAAAGTATCACCGAAGACTGAAAAGTCATCCATGAAAACTTCCATGCATTTTTCTATCATGTCGTGAAAAATCGCCATCATGCACCTTTGAAAGGTTGCAGGGGCGTTGCAAAGTCCAAATGGCATGCGTTTGTAAGCAAAAGTACCATAAGGGTACGTGAACGTGGTTTTCTATTGGTCCTCGGGTACTATTGGAATTTGAAAATATCCGGAAAAATCGTCAAGAAAACAATATTAACTATTTCCGACTAATCTTTCCAACATTTGATCAATGAAAGGTAAGGGAAAGTGATCTTTTCTGGTGGCGTCATTTAATTTTCTATAATCAATACAAACACGCCATCCTGTTACAGTCCTAGTAGGAATAAGCTCATTTTTTCCATTTGTGATGACAGTCATGCCACCCTTCTTAGGTACGCATTGAACTGGGCTTACCCATGGACTATCAGAGATTGGATAAATTAAATCTGCATCAAGCAGTTTAATAATATCTTTCTTAATAACATCTTGCATATTCGGATTTAGTCTTCGTTGGCGTTGCACATACATTTTATGACCTTCTTCCATAAGGATTTTATGTGTGCAATACGAAGGACTTATTCCTTTAATATCATGAATTTTCCATGCAATAGCTGGTTTATGAGCTTTTAGCACAGAAATGAGTTGAGATTTTTTATTTTCTGTAAGAGAAGATGATATTATTACAGGTAATTCAGATTCACCATGTAAATAAGCATATTCCAAATGGTTTGGAAGTGGCTTTAATTCTAATGTCGGTGGTTCTTCTATCGATGATTTATATCGATATCTGTCTTCTTCTTTTAGCATTTGAATTTCTTCTGTTGTTGGTTCATATCAATTAGCCATAAGTGTAGCTAACATTTCAGTTTCATCAATTGGTTCAGTTCCTTCTCCTAAAAAACATTCTCCTGTTCCTTGTAATTCTAGAAATTCTTCTAACAATTCTGCATGTGAATCTATAGTTTGAATATAATAACATGTATCATCTGCAGATTGCGGTTGTTGCATTGCTCTATCAACTGAAAAGGTAACACTCTCGTCCTCTATACTTAGGGTCAGTTTCTTACCGAACACGTCTATTATTGCTTTAGCCGTGTTTAAGAATGGTCTTCCTAATATGAGAGGAACTCGAGAATCTTCTTCCATGTCCAGAATAACAAAATCTACTGGAAATACTAAAGTACCAACTTTAACTAGCATGTTTTCCATTATCTCTCTAGGATATTTTACTGATCGATCGGCTAGTTGTATGCTTATTCTTGTTGGTTTCAATTCTCCAAGGTCTAGTTTAGCGTATAGTGAATACGGCATTAGATTTATACTAGCACCTAAGTCTGCCAATGCTTCTATTGAACTAAGACTACCCAGAAAACATGGAATTGTGAAACTTCCTGGATCTGATAATTTTTCTGGTATCTTATTCAACAGCACTGCAGAACAATTAGCATTCATAGTAACAGCCGAGAGTTCTTTCATTTTCTTTCTATTAGTGATTAGATCTTTCAGAAATTTAGCATATCTAGGCATTCCTGAAATCACATCAATGAAAGGAAGATTGACATTTATTTGTTTAAACATATCTAAAAATTTGGATTGCTCGGCTTCAAGTCTCTCTTTTCTCATTTTACTCGGGTAAGGAAGTGGTGGTTGGTATGGTTTAACATAAGGTTTTGCCTTAACTGTGTTATCTTCATTAACCTTTTCAACTACTGATTCTGTTTCCTTATCTTGCTCAGATTGTGGTTCTTGTGGAGTAGGAATAGCTTCATGAGAAATTACAGGCATTTCAGGTGGTTTAAGTGTAATACCACTTCTTGTGGTAATGGCTTTAGCTGTTTCATTCCCGGGGTTAGCATTTGTATCACTAGGTAGGCTTCCCGGTTTTCTTTCACCTATCAACCTTGCTAGGTTGCTTACTTCTTGTTCCAAATTTTGAATAGAAGCTTATTGATTTCTAAATGCTTGAGCATTTTGTTCATTGGTTTGTTTCTGAGATGTAAAAAATTGAGTTTGAGATTCAACTAGCTTCGACATTATATCTTCTAAATTTAGCTTTTTATCATCGGTTTGTGGTGATTTATTTTGAAAAATAGGTCTTTGCTGATTGTAAGTATTGTTGGATACTTGTTGATTGCTAGGACCTTGTTGGTTGTTGTATGGAACATTTCGGTTATAATTCTGGTTTTGATTGTAGATTGGTCTGGGCGGTTGATAATTATTCTGATAATTATTTCCAGGCCTTTGGTTTATGTATGAAACATTCTCTCTTTGTTCCATTGTTAGTTCAATACTGAGATAATCTTTTGTCAAATGTGGTCCTCCACACTGCTCACAACTAATTCGTATTGAGTGGATATCTTTAGTCATCTTTTCCATTCGTCTCTCGACAGCATCTATCTTTGCGGAAATGGAATCAAAGTCATGGCTAGAATCGGCTCTAGCTGCTTTAGATGATCTAACGATATCTTTTTCTTGATGCCACTCATGTGAGTGGGAAGCAGTGTTATCAATAATTTTGTAAGTGTCAGTTGCGGTTTTCTTCAAAATGGAACCACCAGCTGCTATATCGATGTCTTTTCTTGCAGTTATGTCGCATCCTTGGTAGAATATTTGTATTATTTGACAAGTGTCTAAACCATGTTGCGGACATCCTCTCAATAACTTTCCAAATCTTGTCTACGCCTCATATAAAGTTTCATTTGGCTTTTGTGTGAACGTTACAATTTCTCCTTGAAGTCTCATGGCTTTAGATGCCGAAAAGAATTGTTTAAGAAATTTTTCAACTAAAACATCTCATGTATCAATCGCCCCTTCAAGTAACGATTCTAACCAATCTTTGGCTTCTCCCTTTAAAGTCCAGGGAAATAACATGAGATATATCTGTTCATCCTCAACTTCTCGAATTTTAAATAGAGTGCAGATCCTATTAAAAGTACAAAGATGTTCATTTGGATCTTCCTTCGGCGCACCACTAAATTGGCATTGATCAGCCACTAACAAATCCAACTATTACTACGAAGAAGAAAATTTGGATGTCTATCAATTCAACCACTTAAAATAATTTTTCGTTGAAATTTAAAGAGATTTTTGAGAAGAAATAGAAAATTTTATGTCCTAAAAACTAAAGCGGCATAAAATAAGAAAGAAAAAGAGCGCGTCGAAAAATAAAAGGTCGAAAAATAATAGGCGTCGAAAAATAAAAATTAGAAAGTAGCGCGTCGAAACTTAAAAAGGAACTAAAAACTAAGAATTAAAAGTTGCGTCTAAAAATATTAAAGCTTAAAAGAAATACTATATCCAAAACAGCAATTACTTAAAAAGGTACTAAAATATAAAAACGGCGTCGCAAAATTTTAAAGCACCTAAATCTTAGTCTAAAGAAAAAGTACTTAAGGGATTTTACGGCAAAGTCTAAGAATCTAGAAATAAAAATAACTATGGCAAAAACTATGACTTAAAACTAAATACGAGCGAAAAATACAAATATTACGCTAAAACAAATAAAAAGAAACAAAATATAAAAATTAACTTAAAGTTGTAAAAAGTACAATTTTTATAAAAAAATTATTTTTATATTATTATTTAATAAAACTATTAATTTTATATATTTATTAAAACTAATTAAACTAAAAATACAAATTAAATAAATAAAACTAAACTAAATATTAAAATACACTAACCCTAATTAGGGTTTTAATTAAATAATAATAATAATAATTAACCCTAATTTCGTACAGCTAAGGTATCAGGCGAGTCAAATCACTCCATGCGATCGCATGGAGTGTATGTTATATATTCATGCGATCGCATGAAGTAGGAAATCGGGCTAGATGGATTGGGCTGCTATAGTACCAGGCCGAGTAATTTTATATTTTTTTCTGTTTTAGATTAAATAAAATATAAATAACTTAAATAAAAATTTAATTTTAAAAACTAAAATAAAAATACTTTTATAAATTTTTAACAACTCTTAACAACAAATATGTAGATTTTTTTTTATATAGCGTTTCGCTTCCGGCGTTTAACTGTTCCCCGGCAGCGGCGCCAAAAATACTTGATGTGTGCGAGGCGTACTAGGAAATAGTTATATTTTTGCTACAAAATACTATTACATACGATACAATTTTACACAAGTGATTTATTTATTTATAGAGTGGATATACCTAAACCTTGCTACAACACTTATAGGCAGTGTACCTAATCGCACAGTAGTGTAGTTTTTAGTAAGTCCGGTTCGTCCACAGGGAACTTGCCAAGTTTAACGCTATATTTTTAACTTATAATTGTAAAAATACAAAAATATATATAAGTAGTATTATTATTATAAAAGGGGGTTTTTACCATTTAATGACCGGTTTGTCGATTTTTAAAACTTTAGTCGCAGTTAAAACCTAATGTAAAATATTAAAAATAAATATAACTTAATTTAAAGCGTAAAGTAAATAACGATAATGAAATTGCGATAATTAAAAAGTACGATAATTAAACTGACAATAAATAAAAGTGCGATAATTAAAAGTGCAATTAAATATGAAATAAAAGAATTATGCTTATTTAAACTTCCGTAATCATGATGTTCGACGTGTTGTTTTTAGTTTATTCCTATGGGTTAATTGTCCTTTGTCCTGGATTATTTGATATGTCCATACGGATTTGTCCATAATAGTCCATCAGTCATAATAATAAAATGCGGAAGTCTTCGTCAAATTATTCTTATTCCCGAAGTCAAATATTCCAACTAATTGGGGATTCGAATTGTAACAATGTCTTAATACTTTGTTTAATGAATACACCAGGTTATCGACTGCGTGTAAACCAAGGTTTTACTACTTTGTTAACAATTACACCAATTACCCTTGAATGTAATCCACCCCTGTTTCAACAAGTCTATTAACTATTAATCCAGTTCCATGTCCGGTAAAATGAACAATTATTGGTATTTATAGATATCCCGCCCACCGTGCCCAGTCAAGCGTATGTGGTTATATATAAATACGTCAAATTATAAGTCTATATATTAAATTAACGAGGTATCGTTTAGTTAATATAAAACCCATTAATAGCCCATAGTCTAATTTCTACAAGTGTCGTTCTTTTATCCAAACCCCAATTATGGTACAAAGCCCAATTACCCAATTTTAGTATTTAGCCCAACATCACGATTACTTCGGCATTAAATAAGCATAATAACAACTTAGCTACGAGACATTAATTTAAAAAGGTTGAACATAACTTACAATGATTAAAAATAGCGTAGCGTTACACGGACAGAATTTCGACTTACACCCTTACAACATTCGCTAACATACCCTTATTATTAGAATTTAAAATTAAAATTAAAATTATAATATAAATATAAATATATATACGTTGATAGATAGGAAGAGAAAAAGATGTTATATTCGATCACCAACTGCGAAATTTATAGGCATGTGGCCACAAAAAGTGGTCCATGCGATCGCATGGATAATATGCCTACAGGCCATGCGATCGCATGGAGGTAGGTACCAGCTCACATAATTTTGTTTTCAAGCTTGTCGACGTTATTTTTAAATATATATAATATATAAATAATTTATATAATTATTTAAATATTATATTATATTCTTGTGCATAGTTGACTCATAATTTTTAGTCCGTTGCGTCGAGCGTTGAGAGTTGACTTTGGTCCCGGTTTCGGATTTTCGAACGTCCTTGCGTACAATTTAATATCTTGTATTTTGTGTTTTGCGACTTGTTCTCTTGTAATTTTTGAGACGTTTCTCATCAATAATTTGAACCACTTTGATTGTACTTTGTACTTTTGAGCTTTTTGGTCGTTTGCGTCTTCAATTCGTCGAATCTGTCTTTTGTCTTCACCTTTTATTATTTAAACGAATATTGCTTGTAAATAGAATAATTTCAACTAAAAGCTTGTCTTTCTTGAGGGATAATGCTATGAAATAAATGTTCGTTTTTAGCATTATCAGACCTCTTCCGTGTTTTTACTCCCCTATAAATACCTCAGAACTACCTCTCTCATTTTTTACTCCATCTGTGCTCTTCAATCCTGCGCAAATCTTCTCGGCTTACTACTTCAACCTCGTCTTTTAGTCTTTTCAGGTTAGCACGCGTTTAGTTTCTTTTCTTACGATCTTTTGAATTATTTTTTAATAGATGGCATCTTCTTCTTCCACTACTGAGCCTCCGAATTGCGGAGTTATTAGGTCCGTTATGACAGCGCGCAAAATCGCGCTTTTGGTGGACTGATTCCCACCTTTGGCTGATTTGAACCCTATAGCGCCCCTACCGAATCAGCACGCAGATGCCGTTATTGACGGTAAGATCACCGTATATCGACAAGTCATGGTGGAAGGGAATGTGCGTTACCCTTCTACTCCTTTTTTCATGGAGGTCCTTAACCATTTCAACATTAGTATTGGCCAGCTGCACCCTTATAGTGCGTGTCGAGTTACCCTCTTTGAGATGATTTGTCATCATTATCAGTTCCCTCCATCGCTGGATTTATTTAAGAACATGTTTTCTTACCACAAAAACCAACAAAGTTGGTACTCCTTTAGCGACAGGATTAACTTTGTCAAGCACTTGAAAGTCGGGGTGCGCAAGAAATGGAAGAACTCGTTCTTCTACATTGATGATTCTTTTATCCCTCTTGCTTATAGAAATATTCGCGCATAGTACACGGAAGCTACAGATGCGCGATTAAACGTTAAACCTCCCCTTTCTCCAGACGATCAGCAGAGACTCGAGCACTTCTATAACCGCGAACTCTCCATTCGCCAATATAGCAGCAATGTCTTGCGAATTGCTAACATGTGTCCCTACCCGCCTGCCCTGTCAGTTATTAAAGATGCAGATGATAATGGTAGGCGGCAGATGGGCGTTAACTTTTGCACTTGTCTTCTTTCCATTGCTTTCATCTAACTTACCTTTTTTTTAAAAATTTGCAGAGATGCATCTAGACAGGCTCCTTGCGTCTCGTGATATTGAGGGCGTTTATACCGAGACGCCCGGGGTGGAGAATGAGGGCGAGCAAGGCTTGGGCGCTGATGCTTCAACTCAGGGTGATGTTTCCGTTGGCGCCGGTGGTTCTGGTGGCGCTAATCAACATGAGAGTCATGCAGGTGACGAATCTCATCGAGTGGATGTTGAGGGGTCCAAGGTGACTGAGGCCCCAACTGAGAATGGGCATAAGCGCAAGCGACCTAAGAAGGCAAAAGGTAGTTTCATTTTTCTTAAGTTATGGACAATCGCGCTACTAATTATGTTACTAATCAGCTATCCTTTTGCCTGCAGAGGCTCTTCTGCAGTTTTATGGTATGAACGACTTACTATCGATACTGGAGGATGCGGCGACCTCCCAATCCAACTATCTGGAGAATATCAAACTCCCCAATTACTTTACGCATCTATCACATGAGGTGGCATGACGCTTCGATGTTCAACTAACTATGTTGAACTTGATGCATTCTCATTTTTGCGTACGACGTGAAAGGTCTCGTTTGGACGGTGCTGGCTCTTCTACACCGGGCGCACTGACTGCTGATCAAGCGCACGATCGCATCATGCATCTGAACTCGCAGCTCGAGGAGTCAGAAAAGGCGCACAAAGAGGCAACCAGCGCCTCGTCTGCTTTAGCCGCTGAGAAAACGTCTTTAATTTCTCGGGTTGAGGGGTTAATCGAAAAGGTTAACTCCCTTTAGTCTGAAAAGAGTTCTCTGGTAAAAGAGTGCGAAGATTTGGCTGGTCATTTGTCTACTTGCGAGGTTGATCGTGACGCGGCGGTGCGACAATTCGAGACCTTGAAGAAGGGTCTTCCTTCGCTCGTTGCTCGCGCTTGCGATTCCAAATATGTGAGCGATCTGCTTGTTGATGCCATTCTTGCCTTTAAGGCGGAAGAGAAGCTCACTTTCTGGAAGAATATTCAGCCTCACGTTCAATCTTCCGAGGCTTTAGATGCTATTATTTCTAAGGAAGTGGATCCTCTTGCAGTACAAAAGAGCAAGGAAGTAGCGCCGACGCTGGTGAATATCATGGTTCCTTCGTTGGTAGCTTTGTCCAACGATCCTACTGCTGATGCCCACCGCTTGTTAAACGAACAGTTGTAATTTATTATTCTCTTCATATTATGTAATGACTTTTCTGGAAATAAAATATTTATCTTGTTGCCTTTTTCCAATTGTGGATGACGTTTATGTTACAATGTGCTAAAGTTTATGAATGCGCGTCTGTGATTCGTACTTAGGTAAATTTAATTGTCGTTAATCATAGACGATACACGTGCGCTAGATATGCCTCTACCCTTTGTGATTTCGGCGTTTTCGTCCAAGTGACGGTTGCTAAGTATTTGTATGCCCAGGTATATGGGTTTTGTTTGCAATTACAGTATGATCATGCGCGTAAGATCGTTTGTTAATACATTTCTTTTGGCTAAGTTCTTGTTGATTTTAATCGTAATTATACTCAAGGCATGTCAACACTTAACTTATCACATATGTTGCTATGCACACAACATATGCTTAAGTTAAACATCCGTGTGCGCGTATCGAGAGTCTTCTAAGTGCGCCAACACTTAGGACTGAGGTAAGGCGCGACCAACTTCGTCGTTTATAGTCATGAATTACAGATCTCGAGTTCTGCGCGGGTAGGTTAGGTCAACCCAATGACGCTTAACCATCCGGTTATGATAAACTAGGTTGTCGCCAAACAAGCTTCTGTCGCACCGGTGCCGGATAAAGCAACCCTTCAAATGCAGGAGTGCGCTGCCTAAAAGATTGTGCGCACCGTTTTCAAGTTATAGAACTACTTTACATATGATGGTACAAAGATTATAGCAGACAATAACTTGGAGACAATAATTAAACGTAGACAAATGCTGCACGTAAAGTGCTTAGGGATATTGTCATATCAGTACAGACTTCGAATATGCGCTAGACAAGGTGCGCTTACAAAATTCCAAATATTTCAACAACATAACATAGGAATAACCATCCCGATCACAACCGTACTACCACAATCTCTCCCTCAACTTCTCGTCCTTGTACTCTTCGAACTCATAGTCCACGTTGACAATTTCATCTCCCTCGTCATTTCCAGCTCCTGAAGAGCTGGCAACATCTTTCTTTGCCTTTGTCACAGCTTGAATACTTCGAATCTGTAGATACCAGTCAAATAGTGTTAAAAATCAACGAATGCGCGAGTATGTGTGCAAGCGCACTCTAATATGTGTCTTATGTTTCGGATTATGTAAGATTGTGCTCATTTTAATGCGGTAAGTGCGCAGACTGGTTACGCGTTTATTGCATTTCATCCGGTTAAGTATTTAAGTGCCGATTCTGCCTTTATGTGCTCGCGCGTAATCTGCAGTTTTAATATTCAAAGTAATTGGTTACATATGTACGCGTACCTGATGAAGTCGATAGTCCTCCGCTGTTACTTTGGACTTGAGCGTGGCTTTCCCTAATGGGGTAGGTAGCGTTATGATGCCCTGATAAAGGCAGGTGCTGATGGCGAAGTGTGACAGCGCCGGTTGTCCCAGGATAGCGTCGTATTCCGATTCCGCGCGTATCACTTTAAAGTTAACCACCAGTGTGTGCTCCCTTTCCCTCTCATGATCATCCAGCAGGGTCAGTACTGCTCCGAGTATCCCTTTTGACCATGCGGGGTCCCCACTGATTCCTCTAAACTGTTGCTTCACCTCTCTTATGCTGCATTTCATTTTGTAGGACAGGTCATAAAAGCAATGGAAGAACATAACATTGACGCAGCTGCCGGTGTCGATAAGAATGTTGTTAATGTATTGACCGCACTTAGGCAAGTTACCCTCTATGACCAGCGGAGCACATTTCCTTTCGTAAATAGGCTCGCGCTGAAGGTGCGCCTTAAGGGTTTCATATGGCAGCAATGGTTCTTTCTCGATTTCCTTCCTCCTCTCCCACGAAAAGACTTAGATAACCTTGTCCTTCTCAGCACCTTCATTCTCCTTCTTGTACCCACCTAATTCATCATTCCCTGGCTTCATGTGTTTTAGCTCTCCGTGCTTGAGGCAAACAACCACCTTATCAACCAATGCTTTGCAACGATTAGTCTCATGTCCGAAGTAGTCGTAAAAGTCACAGAACTTAGAATTATCACGCCGCGCATATTCGGACATGCGCGCAGGTTTCTCAAACATTTTTAAGATGGGTTCCGTTACATATATCTCCTTCAGACTCTTGGTGAGGCTTCTGATTAAGGCCTGCTTGTTTTTTCTTGTGTCGTTATCCCTGTTCCTATTATGTTTTTGGTTGTTGTTGTTGATGTTCCCTTGATGGCTTGATGGTTTCGCTGACGTCCACCCCTTGGTGAATCGTAACCGTCGCGCCGACCATTTTCTGAACCTCGGTAGCCTGAGTACCTGGTAGTGTCTTCTTCAGCGCGCATGTGCTCGTGCGCTTCTCTTATCACTTATGCTAGTGTCTCTGGAGGGCGCTTCCGAAGTCTCTTACACAACGCTAGGTGGCGTTCCTGGCAGATTCCATGTATGAAGCCGGATACCTTCAATGATTCAGTGCAATTAGGGATTCTGGATACTTCTTGGCAGTACCTATCGATGAACTGTCCCAAGGATTCTCCTCATTCATGATTGATGTCAAGGCACTCGACATGCATCCTTCGAATTGCGCGCATGTTATGGAAGTTAAGCAGGAAACGTGTTCGAAGATCATCAGAACAGCTTATGACGGGCGCTGGAAGGTTGTTGAACCATTGTCGGGCCACACCTTCAAGCAGCGGAGGGAACTCCATGCATTTCGTTTCGTCAGCCCAGCGCTGGTTTCGCGCTATACCCTCGTACTTCTGCAGAAAGTCATCCGGGTCTGAGAACCCACCGTAATACCCCAAGGTGAGTGGTATTACTGGCAGCGGCGTCGAGATGTGATTCAGTATATGTGCTGAAAATTTCTCTCCAGTGGGGGCGGTTTCAAAAGAGGATTTTACGGGTGCCCCTTTCATCCCCGCGTACAAGTTCTTGATCATGAATTCGGCCTTACCAGGCTGTTCGAATTCGTGCATCATGTTTTCTGGCACTGCATTCATCAAAGCATGGATTAGATGGGCTTGACTGAGAGCGCGTTTGATAAGGCTAAAAATGAACACATATTTTACAGCATTATTTCCCAAGAAAGACAAGATTTTAGTTGATATTGTTCGATTTACAAGCACTATTCGTTTAAATATTAAAAAGTGAAGATAAAAGGCAGATTCGACAAATTGAAGACGGAAAGGTCCAAAAAGCTAAAAAGTACAAGATTCAATCAAAAATGTTCAAATTATTGATGAGGAACGTCTCAAAATAACAAGAGTACAAGTTACAAGACGCAAAGTACGCGATTTAAAATAATACGCGAAGACGTCTGAAAATCCGGAACCGGGACCTGAGCCTAGAAGAAACGCCCGACGTAACGGACCAAAAATATCTACTCAACTATGCATATAAATATAATATAATATATAAATAATTATTAAAATTATTTATATATTTATATTATTTATTTATTATGTCGGCAAGCTAGAAAACAAATGATCCTGAGCAGGAAATCACGGCCATGCGAGTCGCATGGCCTAATGCCCAAACTCATGCGACTCGCATGAGTACCTTTTCCAGGCCACCTTCTATTTAAAGCGACTTCGTGATCCGTTTTTAAAAAACAGAAAATATATCTCTCTCTCTCATATATACGATATATATATATATATATAATTTATATTTTAATTTTAATTATAATTATAATTCTAATAATAAGGGTATGTTAGCGAATGTTGTAAGGGTGTAAGTCGAAATTCTGTCCGTGTAACGCTACGCTATTTTTTTAATCATTGTAAGTTATGTTCAACCTTTTTATATTAATGTCTCGTAGCTAAGTTATTATTATGCTTATTTAAAACGAAGTAATCATGATGTTGGGCTAATTACTAAAATTGGGTAATTGGGCTTTGCACCATAATTGGGGTTTGGACAAAAGAACGACACTTGTGGAAATTAGACTATGGGCTATTAATGGGCTTTATATTTGTTTAACTAAATGAAAGTTTGTTAATGTTAATATAAAGATTTACAATTGGGCGTCCCTATAAATTACCATATACACTCGATCGGACATGATGGGCGGGGTATTTATATGTACGAATAATCGTTCATTTAACCGAACACGGGAATGGATTAATAGCCACTAGAATAATTAAAACAGGGGTGAAATTACATTCAAGGGTAATTGGTGTAATTGTTAACAAAGTAGTAAAACCTTGGTTTACACGCAGTCGATAACCTGGTGTATTCATTAAACAAAGTATTAAAACCTTGTTACAATTCGAATCCCCAATTAGTTGGAATATTTAACTTCGGGTATAAGAATAATTTGATGAGGACACTCGCACTTTATATTTATGACTGATGGACTGTTATGGACAAAAACCAGACGGACATATTGAATAATCCAGGACAAAGGACAATTAACCCATGGGCATAAAACTAAAATCAACACGTCAAACATCATGATTACGGAAGTTTAAATAAGCATAATTCTTTTATTTCATATTTAATTTCCTTTATTTTATATTTAATTGCACTTCTAATTATCGCACTTTTATTTATTGTTATTTAATCGCACTTTTAATTATCGTACTTTTTAATTATCGTAAGTTTATTTTATCGCACTTTTATTATTCGCAATTTCATTATCGTTATTTACTTTACGCTTTAATTTAAGTCTTGTATTTATTTTATATTTTACATTAGGTTTTAACTGCGACTAAAGTCTTAAAATCGACAAACCGGTCATTAAACGGTAAAAAAACCCCCTTTATAATAATAATATTACTTATATATATATATTTGTATTTTTAATAAAAGTAAACTAATATAGCGTTGAGCTTTGTTTAAAGATTTCCCTGTGGAACGAACCGGACTTACTAAAAACTACACTACTGTACGATTAGGTACACTGCCTATAAGTGTTGTAGCAAGGTTTAAGTATATCCATTCTATAAATAAATAAATATCTTGTGTAAAATTGTATCGTATTTAATAGTGTTTTCTGCTAAAATTAATAACTATTTTATATACACCTCGCATAACATCAGCGTTGTTCGCGCGTTCGAGCCGGTGATTCTGTGGAGGCGCCTCTTCCTGCGGGCGAAGTGCCTTGCGCAAAAGTAGTGGCGCTAGATCCAGGAGTAGTTGGGGAGGCATCCCTTCATGGAGAGGGCGAGGGCCTTGTGTTTTGTGGGCCAGTAAGACTGCTAGTGTGACTTGGGCTACTGTGTTTGGCTTCAGGCGCTGGGTAGGCGAGAGTGAACCCCGTTCTTGTGGTGTTCGAGGCCCAAGGTATCGGCCTGATTGCTTCTGGGGTCTAGAAAGATGATGCGGGCGCATCAAAGGGAGGTATCAGGGCTTCTCTTGGTGGTGCACTGTCGGAGGTTCCTGCAGATCCTTTGGTTGCCGGCTTAGGTCTTGTGGGTGAGGTAGCTCGCGCTTATGCAGGTTTAGGTACTTCTGGCTTCCTAGTCATTTCAACACCTGTTACTGTATCAAAAAGAAACAAGCGAGTCATTAGTGGACATACAGAAAAAAGATCAAATCAAAATCTTTTAACTTGTGTAACCCATGGATAGCGCCAAATAGAATAATCTGGTCGGATTCAGTCCATGCTTGACATCAAGGAAGGGGGATTTAAGGGTCAATTGGGTTTAACTCTCCAGTCCAGAGTACCGTGAATAACCACCTGCGAGATGAGGATCTCGGCGGGGGTGGTTAAACATAGACCCACCATCGGCGGGTAGTCCGGTCAGCGATGGCTCGCACTGGGTTGTAGGGTTCTATGTTCATAGAACGTTACCTGTGTATCAAGAATGTCTAGTGAAATGCTATAAGTCCGATAGTGCGGGTATAATTACGTTGTGCGCTACTGTTGATAGTGTATATGTGTGTGAAGTGAATTCCAGATCCCTTGTTTTGTGGATGAAGTCCGTTATTTATAGGGTAATCCTTCTTGTCTTTTATCGCCACATAATAAGGTTAAAAGGATCGTGGCCTGCCAATAGTACATCTTTGAGCAAGCTGGCCCGACAAAAATAAAAAGTGTTCTTGTCGGACTTGACCCTTTGTCTGCCAAGTGTCCCGTGCCAGCTACAACATCGCCTGACATGTGTACATCACCCATGCGCACGTATGGGATCAACGCCATAGTTGGCACTATAGCGCTATCTGCCTAAGCGCGTGTTCTTGCAATCCTTGTGGCGATGCTTTTTGATGCGCTACACGAGCTGATCGGGTATGTGTATCATTAGTTCCCAACCTTGCCGCGTCGGTTGGTGTCCAACTCACAGTGCTCACATAAGATCACAGATAATCAGTCATGCAATTATCCTAACTAGCATGCCAATATCTAACTACACATGGTATTCATACATGGCATAAACATAAAAATAAAGAGTCTGAACAAGTAGCGTGTCAGCTACTTAATACTCTATCCGGAGATAGACCCACTCACCGAATACCAGTAACTAGCTCAGATAATCTATCACTGAGCGGCTTCCTTATCCTTGTCACCTGAACATAAGGCAAATCAAGTTAGTTTATGTTCGTTAACACAAAATAGCACAGTACAGAAAATCAGTCACAAAAAGTGCCACTAAAAGTCCACCTAACACTAGGTATTTTCAGAATTTACATCCTGATTATCATAAGTCACGCGGGCAGCATAACAGCTAGACATCAACACTTAGTAAAATATTCTACCCAAAAAGACACTCGGTCGACGGACTCACACAGTTGGTCGACTGTGTCAACACACACGGTCGTGTGTCCTCTCACACGGTCGACTGACTAAGTTTAAATCATCTGGTCAGAACTCAGACGCACTCGGTCGAGTGTGTCCCTCAACCGATCGATCGTCTACACAGTCGGTCGAGTTTCAAAAGACACTCGGCCGAGTGTGTTTATCTGATGGAGAAGATGAACACAGCTACGGGTTTAACCCAAAATTCGCCATTTCTTGCTCTAGAGCTCGTTTCTTACATCAAAACTAACCAAATCAAGTACACTAAACATCACTAAGCATAAACCCACAAGATTTTGACACAAACAACATCAAAATCAACCAATTTGATACTAAAACCCACTTTAACAAAACCTAACACAAAAATCTCATTTTCTCAAAGATTAAAGCTTGACACACTTTGATTCTTACCTTAAAAGATTCAGTAAATTGTAAGGAACAAGATGATATGAATGATTTGAGCTCTAGAACACAAATTGGAAATCTAGGGTTTGATAGAATGAGATGAGAGTGTGCGGGGTGTTTGGGAATTTTCTGGTGACATGGAGAAAATAGGAGAAGAAAGGCAGAATTATACACTTATTTGGGGTTAAAATCTCATACCCCATAACACACGGGTATTTACCAGTTATCTGATAACTTTCGTGCTTAATTTGACTGCCCTAACGGAGTCTAAATTAAATAAACGTACCTGTTCTATGACCTTTGTCACAAACTGGTCTTAACCAAATAATAAAATAATATAAACTATTCAACTAAAATAAAATCATAATCAACCTCACAATTATGCCTAAGGGCAAAATAGTCATCTTACATCTAAGCCCTGTCTGAGGATGTTACAAATCCACCCCCTTAAGAAGATTTCGTCCTCGGAATCTGGTCATGGTCAAACAGTCATGGATAACGAGCCTTCATTAGCTCTTCAGCCTTCATCAGCTCTTCAGCCTCCCATGTAAGGTTCGATCCTAAACTATGCTTCCACTTAACAAGCACCATATGGATCTCTTTCTTTCTCAGTTTTGTCACCTTTCTATCAAGAATCCTAACTAGTTCTTCAACTAACTTTTGATTCAGGTCTACCCTCAAATCACTCAATGGAACCAGTTATGTCTCATCATCGACCTTACACTTTCTAAGATAACATACATTGAAAGTGTTGTGTAACCCTGCTAACTCTGCTGAAATTTCTAGCGCAACTGTCTAATCATTAACCCTTTGAATAATCTTGAACGACCCAATATACCTCGGTGCTAACTTTCCTAGGTTACCAAACCTGATAACACCCTTCCACGGCGAAACTTTCAAGTAAACACAATCACCCACCTCAAAGTTTAAAGAACATCTACGTGGACCGGCGTACATTTTATATCTGTCACGTGCCGCTTTCAACTTTTCACGTGCTATTGCTACCTTGTCGGCTGTTATCTGAACTAATTCTGGACCTGAAAACTGTTTCTCTCCGACTTCTAACCAACAAGTCGGTGTTCTATATTTGTGACCATACAACATCTCATAAGGCAGCACAGCAATACTCGAATGATAAGTATTGTTGTAAGCGAACTCGATCAACGGTAGATGTATATCCCAAGGACCCCCTTACTCTAACACACAAGACCTAAGCATATCCTCTAGTGTCTGTATTGTACGCTCACTCTGACCGTCGGTCTGTGCATGATACACTGTACTCAGATTCACCCTCGTTCCCAAACTCTTCTGTAAACTGTTCCAAAAGTTAGACACAAATCTAGTACAATTCTGCCAAAGTACTCAACGAGGCTGTCTCTTTTATTGCTAAGAAGTGTGCACTCTTTGTCAGTCGATCAACAATTACCCATATCATATCATTACCTCTCTGAGATCTAGGTAATTTAGTTACAAAATCCATCATAATATGATCTCATTTCTACTCTAGAATTTTCAACTACTGTAACGAACCATAGGGTTTCTGGTGTTTGGCTTTAACTTGAGCACAAATATGACACCTTTCTATCAATTGAGCAACATCTTTCTTCATTGTTGGCCACCAATACATCGGTTTCAAGTCGTTATACATCTTGGTACTACCCGGATGGACAGTCAACCTCGATTTGTGCGCTTCATTTAAGATCAATTTCCTTAAATCTCTAAACAAAGGCACCCAAATTTGGTTCTTAAACGTCTTAAGTCCACGAGAATCATCAGTCAATTGGTCTTTTATTTTGGTCATCAATTCAGTCTTTAAATTATTCTTCAATAAAGCTTGGGCTTGAACCTGTCTTATCTTTTCAATTAGATCTGAAACTATTTCGGTTCTCATAAATTTCACGGTCTCCACAGTCTTTTTACGACTCAAAGCATCGGCAAAAACATTCGCTTTGCCCGGAAGATACTTTATTTCACAATCGTAATATTTTATAAGCTCAATCCACCGTCTCTGTCACATACTCAGTTCTTTCTGCGTGAAAATATAATGGAGGCTCTTATGGTCTGTACATATCACACACTTTGTACCGTATAAGTAGTGTCTCCATAACTTCAACGCAAATACCACTGTGGCCATTTCTAAATCGTGAACCGGATAATTATGTTCGTGTGTCTTTAACTGACGAGAAGCGTACACGATAACCTTATCTCTCTGGATCAGTACACAGCCTAACTCAGCAATTGATGCATCACAATAAACCACGAAGTCATCTGAACCCTCAGGTAATGCTAACACTGGAGATTGACACAACAACTGTTTAAGCGTCTGAAAAGCATGTTCTTGTTGGTCACTCCATCGAAAACTTACATCTTTTCTGGTCAATTTAGTCAACGGACCCGCTATTTTATAAAAATCTTTTATATAAATCGGCGATAACAACCCGCAAGACCCAATAAACTCTTAATTCTGTCGGCGTCTTCGGAGAATTCCAACTCATTACCGCTTCTATTTTCAACGAATCCACTTTAATACCTGCCTCACAGATAACATGACCCAGAAACTGCACCTCTCGGAGAGAAAACTCACACTTCGAGAACTTAGCATATAACTGCTCTTTCTTTAACAACTCTAACACCAATCGAAGATGTGTCGCATGATCAGTCTCTGTCTTTGAATACACCAATATATCATCGATAAACACAATAACAAACTGATCTAAATACGGTTTACAAACCCTGTTCATCAGATCCATAAAAACTGCTGGAGCATTCGTCAACCCAAATGGCAT